>NC_133330.1:241492489-242692489 GCF_042186555.1 Aquarana catesbeiana | reverse complement strand
ATGGTATGTTCTGTTTTTGTCTTTCATAAACCAGATGTGACCAGAACTGTGTGACTGCGACAGAGTGAACCAGACATAAATAGGTGAAAGTAAATAAGTTTATTAAAGCAAATGCATATAAATGTGAACACACCACCAATACAATCAGAGTGAACAAACTGAACAACCAAACAGTGATAATAAACCAACCAGTATATATAGCAAAAGGGAGTACCAGGATCGTAGTCAAGCCAGGCCAGGGTCATAAACAGGAGATCAGCAGATGGGTGGCCAGGAGTAAACAGATGGAAGGAATCAGGCTGCAGGGCAAGGATCCATGGATACAGGAACAGATACAAACAGGTTCAGGATACAGGAATCGGGGTTCAGGTCCAGGATCAGGATAGCAGGTAAACATGCTGCAGGTCAGGGCACAAGGACAATACCAAGGCAAGATGTGTATACACTTGCCGGGTATTTATACACGTCTCAATTAGACTCAGGTGATGCCTGATTGCAAGAGGTAATGTCGGCCCCACACTGCCAGGAACCACCCGCTGATGGACGCCAGTACTGCGGCCCAAAGATCACATAATACCAACAGGGAAAGGCTCTCCTGACAGTTCCAACCTGCCAGGAGACATCTGCTGGTGGACCGCAGTACTGCATGCCAAATGATAGATATTACCAGTGGAGGGAACCTTTCCTGACAAGGTCTCCTGTCAAGAGCCTCAATGGCAAGTGGAGTGTCACGCAGCTGCAGCGGAATCGAGTGCTTCGATATGAAGGCAGCATCAATGAACAGGCCTGCAGCCCTAGAGTCGATTAGAGCCTGTATCTCGATGGACGACTCAGCCCAAGAAAGGGTGACCGAAACCAGGGGCTTATCCTTCTGGATAACTGGGGATGAAAGAACGCCACCTAAGGTCTGTCCGTGACAGGACTTTAAGGTTCGGGCGTTCCCTGGACGGGTAGGACAAGACTTCAAAAAGTGACCTGCCTGGCCACAATAAAGGCACAATCTCTCCCTCCTCCTAAAGGTTCTCTCATCCGCAGAGAGATGCGTGAAAACCAAGTGCATGGGTTTACCTTCACTGAACAACTCGGTACCAAGAGGCATGGGAGGTGAGGGAGGCACGGGTGGCACTGCAAAGCTGGGAGTCAAAAGTACAGGAGGCTGCCACAAGCGCTTCTTAAAAGAGAGTCTTTCTCTGAGTCTGGAGTCAATGAGGATGGCAAATGTGATCAACTTCTCCAGCTCAGTGGGTATATCTCGGGCTGCTATCTCATTCTTGATGGTATCTGAGAGACCATGAGAAAAAGCAGCCACAAGGGCCTCATTGTTCCACGCAACCTCTGCTGCCAGAGTATGAAATTCAATGGCGTAGTTCTTGTATTCTGTTCGATGGACATGAGGCACTTGGCAGCGTCAAATACTCTTTTAAACGAAGCCACAAACTCAGGGTAACTCAAGACAACAGGTTTTTGCATCTCCCATAGAGGGTTTGCCCAGGCCAAGGCTCTCTCAGAAAGCAAAGATATCATGAAACCTACTTTGCTTCTGTCCGTGGGAAACACCTGGGGCAGCATCTCAAAGTATATCTCAACCTGGTTTAGAAACCCTCTGCATTGGACTGGATCACCCCCAAATCGCTGGGGAAGCAGAGCGGAACCAGACATACCTCTTATAGAGGTAATACTCGAGGTGGATGCCTGCACAGAAACTGGAGCAGCAGCAGGGTTGGCCTGCAACATAGGTTGTACCGGGGCGGCCACAGTGGGAGATTCCAGGTGAGCCGTGAACTCAGGAGCGTTTGTAACGCCATGGCAAACTGATCCATGCGGTGATCCAGTTCATCTAATCTTGAAAAAATATTACCAACAAGTGGATTGACTGCATCTTCTGAATTCATGGCCTTCTCCTACTGTCAGAAACCATGAAATGAGGCCGAGACAGAAGTACAGTTAAATCATACTTGTTTAATAAACAAAGAGCTGGCAATTAGCCGACAGCTGAGTGGCCAGCTCTGAGAAGGAAGAGCTGAGCCCAGCCCTGACATACATACACTCTACACTCTTAGTAGCAGTGAGTCCTAAGATACCCTTGTGATGTGGAGGCAGGATCTAGCTGATATAGGTGAGGACCAGTGAACAGCAGTGCTAGAAGCAATACCGGCATATTATACCCATCAAAAACTGTATTCTGGGGCAGGATTGACTCACCTTGTTGACCCAGGTGCTCTAGTGCTACCAGTACATTGTTTTATATGCTCTGGCAGTGTCTTAAATTATTTTGATATTGGTCAGATGTCTTTCAAACTATCCAAGATTTATGCCCCATTCAATTGCCATTTGACCCTAAGATTGCCCTCCTAGGAATTCTCCCTGAGGATGTAGTACCGCCATCATCTAAATTGCTGCTGGTGAGTTTACTGTTTTTTGCACACAAACTCAATTTTCAGCACTGGCTGTCTCCTGGTCCTCTCACCTTTTTACAATGGTGCAACACAGTCAATGGCATCTTGGAAAAAGAAAAACTAACATATCAACATAGGGGTTGCCCTTAGAAGCATCAAAAAATTTGATCCCCTTGGCTATCGCCATGCTCTTCTATTTCTTCTCTAGATTTGTTTATCTGAATAATCTTTAATCTGTTAAACTTACTACTGGTGAGAGCTGCTTGGGTTCATCATCAGGCCTATACCTCTGTATTCTTTGGGTCACCTTCCAGTCTTATATGTTATGCTATGTATATTGTAGCTTTCTACATATTTTATTGTAAACCATGATATGTAGATGTATTTGTGATGTTTCTGAACATTTCTGATTTCTATAAGGAACAGAACTTGTCTTGCTGCTTTTTGTTTGTCTTTTCTAAATGTTTATTGTTGTGTTCTGTGAACCAAACAACATTTTCTATTAAGTGATTCAAAAATGAATTAAATCATCTCATGCCTATAGCCTTTAGCTTTTTAGTTTTACGAGACTTTAAATGATTAAAAGAAATATGGACCATACTAACATAAATTCCCTACAACTGAAAATAAACTGAAGGCAACCCCCAGTTTTTTAATGCCGGACCCCACATTTTTTTTGCTCCAATTTGTATAAATAAGCCACAATCATTTATACTGAAAATCGCTTCATCATAGCTACATTAACCAATTTTGAGCCAGTTCTCTACAGATTCAATGAATAAGGGCAAAGTAATCTAATCCAGGCCAAGTCCAAGCTCATCCCTAACCTTGAGCAAAGAACCACACTTGAGACTAATCGTTACTGGGACTTATTTGACAAGTGAGTGAACTTAAGACATATTATGCAGTAGAAGATCGATATTTGTTCATATTTACTAAAGGTCAATTCAAATAGAATGTTTTTTGTGCTTAAAAAAAAAAAATGCTTGCAAGCTTGCTGTATTCATCTCAAGGTCAGATAAAGCCAGGAGGCTGAGTCTTACTTTGCATAAGACCCTACAAAATTCCACCTATGATCATATTGTCAGACTTATATGTGCATATACATTTCTCAGCAGCTCTTCAAAATACATTCCTGCTATGAATGTTAAGCTTTGCTGGTATACAATTCCCAGGTTGTGATCTATCTCCTATTTTAAATATTACTATAGATGTCTACTTGATGGAAGCCCCTGGCTAAAAGATGCAGACTTTTTCCCCAGCTAGTTTACAATTCATTTCTTGTTTAAAGCTAACTCCACTATATAAACGTAGAATTTAACTGTGACTAGAAGAAACTAATGTATATGAAATATCAGGTTGTTTGATGACCAGGTAAAAACAGAATACAATACACAACCATCAAAATCAGCCCCAGTGCTTGTAATTCTGAAGTAGTAAAATAACACATCATTAAAGAAAATGACCATGTTATTGAGAATTAGTTATTGTCATTAACATGCATAGCAAAACTACATACTGAGAGGGAGCAGGGGCAAGTAATTTTCCTACACATATGGGTATGTTTAGCAAACATTCACTTGGCATTTCGCCCAGGAAATAATTAAAAGGTATTCGCCCAACTGACATTTCATGAAATTTGTCCTGCAATCCACAGTCATATTTATCCTATTTACAATATATTGACTGTGCACCATGTGACTACAGCTCCCAATGAACAGCCAGCGAATCTCACATGTACAGAATCTGTGAAGAATCCATTTCCCTGCAGGCAAATTTATCAACAATAGCTCTCCATGGTCCTGAAACTGCATTTATTCTAGACATGTGCACACTGAAATATTTTGGTTCGGAATTTCGTTTTTGTCTGAAAAATACATTTATTCGAAATTCGTTTTTCTTTATTTCTTTATTTCGTTTTTCGTTAAAAACTTGCTTTCGTCCGAAAATCGAAAATAATTAAGGTCGAATCTGTCATTGAAGGCTTATGGTATTTGTCGAATGTTCAAAGAAGATTCGACGGAGCAGCTAAACTGTACGACGCCGCAATCGTACATTTCCGGTCGAATTTTCCGCCTAGAAGCTAGCTATAGTAGAATTCTAATGTATGACTAGTAATAAATTAATAATTATATTTATTAATTATTTTACTAGTCAACAAACATTAGAATTTTTCTATAGCCTATGGGCGGATGCATTTGACCGTACAGTTTGTTTAGCTGCTCCGTCGAATCTTCTAACTTTCGACAGACACCATAAGCCAAAGATTCAACGTTTGTATGTTTTTCGTTGCTTTGTCGAATCTTCATCATTCATGATCATTGGTCTACTCTACCCCAACAGTCAGCCAACCCAACTTTCATATTGGTTTCTCAATCGCAAGTGCAATGGCAGGCGCAGCATCCGACGTTGTGTCTGTGTCAGTCTCAGATATGGCAACCCATTTGAATATCGACAACATGGAGGAGGACATTCCTGGGCCTTCTATGGAGGCAGCAGCAGCAGCAACATCCCCAACACCATCATCCAAAAATTGGCGCAGGAGGGGGACATAAGCTGCAACCAGCAGGAAGCGTAACATTATGTGGACTCACATTGAGTCCCAGGTCCTTGTAAGGGAAACGCTTCCTTGCTGGATGCAGCTGTATGGCCCCTGCTCCAGGGAAACCACTCAGGAGTGGAAGCGGGAGAAGTGGGAGGAAATCTGCAGAAGGATTGAGGAGACCTATCGCCATCGGTGTGACCCGACTGCCTGTCGCAAAATATTCTGCAACATAAAACGGTAAGTAACGTGTCTGATTTTTTTTTTTTTTTTTACATTTTAACCACTTCAGCCCCGGAGGATTTGGCTGCCAAATGACTGTGCCACTTTTTGCGATTCCGCACTGTGTCACTTTAACTGACAATTGCGCGGTTGTGTGACATTGCTCCCAAACAAAATTGACGTCCTTTTTTTCCCCACAAATAGAGCTTTCTTTTGGTGGTATTTAATCACCTCTGCAGTTTTTATTTACTTTTTACTATATAAGTATCCCCAAAAAATATATAAAAAACAAATTTTTTCCTCAGTTTAGGCCGATACGTATTCTTCTACATTATTTTGCTAACAAAAATTGCAATAAGCGTTTATTGATTGGTTTGTGCAAAAGTTATAGCGTCTACAAAATAGGGATAGTTTAATGGCATTTTTATTAATAATTTTTTTTACTAGTAATGGCGGCGATCAGCGATTTGTATTATGAATGCAACATTATGGCAGACAAATCTGACACTTGATGTCATTTTGGGACCATTGTCATTTATACAATGATCAAAGCTCAAAAAATGCACTGATTTTACTGTGTAAAAAATGACACTGGCAGGGAAGGGGTTAACCACTAGGGGGGCGCTGAAGGGGTTAAGTGTGTCCTAGGGAGTGATTCTACCTGTGGGGGGGGATGGGCTACCAGTGACACAACACTGATCACTGCTCCCGATGACAGGGAGCAGAAGATCACTGTCCTGTCACTAGGCAGAACAGGGAGATGCTGTGTTTACATAGACATCTCCCCGTTCTTCAGCTCCGTGACGCGATCGCTGGCACCCGGCGGACATCGAGTCCGCGGGTCCCGATGTCACGTTACTTTGCGCAGCCGTGCCATTCTGCCGATATACATCGGTGTGAGCCGGTCGGCAAGTGGTTAAAAATGAAATCACATATTATGCCCAAAAACAAGTTCCCCCCACACACACACACACATAAACATATATTATTGCTATCACATGTGATGTCAGTAAAGTTAAGTGAAATTTAAAAAAAAAAAAGGAATAAATAATTTTCAATTTATCCTCCCTCCTGTGAAAAACCAAATTTGCGCATAGGTGTGCCTAGCCTACACATGAAAGCATAGTTTGCAGTTGCACATGTTAAATATATTATCGCCACGATCATTGTAAGAGGAATATTTCCATGGCCGTTATTTGTTCTTAGTTATCACTAAACTGAGAGCAGCAAGTCCTTTTAAGTTCCACTTGACCTGACCACCTGTAGGTTACGCCCCCTTTCTGACCAGACCATATTCTGCTATTTAGCGCGTTGCAGCTTTAACTGACAACTGCACGCTCCTGCGATATACTACCCAAATGAAATTTATGCTCTTCTCCCGCCACATATAGAGCTTTTATTGGTGGCATTAAATCACCGCTGGGTTTTACATTTTTTGTTACTGAAAAATAAAAAAAGTTAAATATATTTAAAAAAAAAAAAAAAAGTACACACGGTCGGACATTGTTCGGACATTCCGACAACAAAATCCTAGGATTTTTTCTGACGGATGTTGGCTCAAACTTGTCTTGCATACACACGGTCACAAAAAGTTGTCGGAAAATCCAATCGTTCTGAACGCGGTGACGTAAAACACGTACGTCGGGACTATAAACGGGGCAGTGGCCAATAGTTTTCATCTCTTTATTTATTCTGAGCATGCGTGGCACTTTGTCCATCGGATTTGTGTACACACGATCGGAATTTCCGACAACGGATTTTGTTGTCGGAAAATTGTATCTCCTGCTCTCCAACTTTGTGTGTCGGAAAATCCGATGGAAAATGTCCGATGGAGCCCACACACGGTCGGAATTTCCGACAACACGCTCCGATCGGACATGTTCCATCGGAAAATCCGACCGTGTGTACGGGGCATTACAGTGGCTGGACTTAACCAGCTTGCGGACCCGCCATATGTTTAGTTACTATGGGGGGTCCACATCCGCAAGTGGGTTAATGCTTTGCAAAAGAAACAAGAAAGGAAATTTTACACCATACACAGTTCACACAAGTGCGTAATAATAATTAGAAAGGTGGACTGGACAATAGACATGTGCATTCGTTTTCATCCAAATGCATTTTCGTTTGAATTTCAGGTATTTTCGAAAGCGCAGAATCCGAAAACCGAAAGATCCGACATAAACAAATGCTTTATTTTCGTTTTCGTTGCGACAACAGTTCGATATAGATAGGAGATTCGACATGATGCTGACAATAACAATAATCTACAGTCCATCCATGTAGTCCATGTAGATATAATAATAATCTACAGTCCATCCATACTAGTCCAAGATTATTCTAGAAGATTCATTCGACATAGAGAGAAAAGATTGCTGTTGGAATTGGGTGGGGGAAGTAAAATAAAAATAATGATGATGATGAATGTTATTGGCTGATTGTAACCAAAGAGGAGGGGCAGTAAAATAGCTAGAACCACGCATGTACAGCCAACTTACTTTCACTTACGATTTGCTAGCAGAGAGAGACACACACGCTGAATCATTTCAGAAGACAGTCAATCTTAGCTGGTCCATTTGTCACTTTGTCAGAGAACCTGAATTATTTATCAATTGAGCATAAGCACAGCAGCAGAACAATAGTGAAGCAAGCTACAGTTCAATTTAACTTTTTCACAATAATCTGCTGTTATTGTTTTAGTGTTGTGAACTTGATAGATGGATACTAGTGTTGCTGCTAGTGTTTTGATAGCCTCAGAGGCTGCCCGTGTTGTGGGGGGAGATTTATATAGATTCTATATTATAGATTGAGATTCTATATACCCTATCTTGTTACCTGTCTGATCAGTGATCACTATCACCAGTCCATTTTCTGAACTATACAGCAACAGCACGTCAGCAATGTACCGTTCTAACGGAAAAGTGAAGGCAGGTAGAGGTAGTGGTCGTGGTCGAGGTGGACGCCTTGCTAAAAAAAAGTGGCAAGGTTTCTGCTACAATTAGAAGAAAAGAGGTTTAACCTTAAACTACGTAGAGGGTTCTTTACTGTAAGAGCGGCAAGGATGTGGAATTCCCTTCCACAGGCGGTGGTCTCAGTGGGGAGCATTGATAGCTTCAAGAAACTATTAGATAATCACCTGAATGACCGCAATATACAGGGATATGTAATGTAATACTGACACATAATCACACACATAGGTTGGACTTGATGGACTTGTGTCTTTTTTCAACCTCACCTACTATGTAACTATATGTAGTGCCTCTGACACTTCTGCTGCCACAAACATGCTGTCCACAACAGTGGGTGTCACCACCAGTGCCACCAGCAAAGCTAGTTCCACCACCACCAGTTCTAATATTAGTTTTCCTACCACCAACATCTGCTGCCGCTTCCACTGCCAGTGCAGCGCCTCCTTCTACTTCTACAGGTGTCATGGCTTCTTATTTTTATGGAATAGGCAAGAAACCTAGTAAAGTGGAGTTGCCTTTACACTCACCACCACCAATCACAGTGCCACTGCCCAGCTCCCCAAAGAAGCAATTGAGGGAGACAGCAGCAGAGACAGAGTGTGAGACTTTTTTTTCATTGGCCCAAGAACAGAATGATTTTGAATGTGATGCTCATCTTTCCCCAACCACTGCAGACGTTTTATACACTCTTAGCCCACAGGACTTACAGTTTGATCTAGAGAAAGGGCAAGAGGGATATTCTGTGAGGAGTAGGACATGTAGCAGTCCACTTTTTTCATCTGCTGCTAACTCCCCTTCTCCCTCTGTTATTATGGAGGAAGAATCCTGTTGGTGGTGGCACTAGTGTAATAGGGCGTACACACGGTCGGACTTTGTTCGGACATTCCAACAACAAAATCCTAGGATTTTTTCCGACGGATGTTGGCTCAAACTTGTTTTGTCTACACACGGTCGCACAAAGTTGTCGGAAAATCCGATCGTTCTAAACGCGGTGACATAAAACACGTACGTCGGGACTATAAACGGGGCAGTGGCCAATAGCTTTCATCTCTTTATTTATTCTGAGCATGCGTGGCACTTTGTCCGTCGGATTTGTGTACACACGATCGGAATTTCCGACAACGGATTTTGTTGTCTGAAAATTTTATCTCCTGCTCTCCAACTTTGTGTGTCGGAAAATCCGATGGAAAATGCCCGATGGAGCCCACACACGGTCGGAATTTCCGACAACACGCTCCGATCGGACATTTTCCATCGGAAAATCCGACCGTGTGTACGGGGCATAAGAGTTCAAACTTCATCAGGAAGCAGGTCTGCAGTGCAAGACCAGCAGGGTTATCAAGCTTTCCTGCTCCACACAGAAGTCCGTGATGATAAACACAGCTCTGCCAACATATTGCGGGCAATTAGATCGATGTTGGCCAATTGGTTTGGAGAGCGGGCAGTCATCAATGTCTCTGTTGGGTTCATTGTGACAGACGGAGGTTCAAACATGGTTAAAGTGCTCCAAGATGGATCTTTTGTTGGTGTGCGCTGTTCTGCACACATACTGCATTTAGTGGTCAAGGGTGCAATCCCAGTGGAGAAAAACAACAAGATTGCTCAAATCTTGGACCTTTGCAGAAAGATTGCAGGGCATTTCCACCGCAGTGTAGGGGCTAGTCAACTGTTGAGGGAGGAGCAAGAACAATCAGGGCTCCCCATACATCGCCTGAAACATGATGTCAGCACCCGGTGGAACTATACCCTGGAAATGCTGGAAAGCATTTTGGAGCAAAAGACAGCCATCCACAATCTATCATCCCACCACAGCATTGGGATTGATTCCACACTGGGACATGATGACTGGTGTATAATTGGGCAGCTCGTTTATGTCTTAAAGCCCTTTCGGAATGTGACGGAAAACTTGAGTCAGAGCAATGCCAGCCTAGGACAGGTCATACACTTGTTTACCTATCTCATAGATAAGATGGGATTGTTCCTAGAAAACAGTGAGCCTGTTTGTGGCAGCCCACTTGCCGATGTAGCGTCTTTCATCAGAAAGCTACAAGATAACTTAAAAGATCGGCTAAATGACTGTGTCCGCAAAAGCCCTTAATTCATGCTGGCTTCCCTGTGTGATCCCAGGATCAAAGGTAAACTGGCACTCAGAGAAAACAGCCTCTCCTACTGGAAAGAAAACTGATTGAAAGGGTCCGTAATTTGCAGCAACAGAGATGTATGCCGGATGAGGCCGGTTTGGAAGATTCACCTGCCATGTCTGCTATTCCAAGGCCTGGCACCATCACTCAAAAACAACCGAGTGGAGCATGTGCATGTTGGGTAGAGGCACTTGACAATCTGGTGGATGCAGGTCAAGCAGCAGGTAATCGAGAGGAGAGCTGTGCTTCTGAAATGGTCAGGGCCTACCTATATGAAGCACCTTTGCTTCCTACAGAGGACCCTTTGACCTACTGGGATGGTAAAAAAAGTTTGTGGCCTGGTCTTTGCCTGGTTGCCCAGCAACTACTATCCTGTCCTCCAACCACTGTGCAAAGTGAGAGAGTTTTCTCTATTACTGGAAATATCCCAGTAATCCACACCGCGCACAACTAACACCCCATTTGATGGAACAAATTTTACCTCCCCAAGCTGGGTTACCCTACCCTTAACTTGTGAGACCTGAATCATTGTTACCACGTGAAGATAGATGAGACTCAAAGGAACTATCCAAATGTTGAGGAAAATCATTTTTTTTATTTTCTTACCACTTGACACAATAGCAGTTGTCTACTTGTCTTTGGTGTGACCCCAAGATTTAAATAGAATTAGATTGTTTTAAGCAATCCAAATGTTTCCCTTTATTCCTTCCATCACCCTTTTTTGTAATGAATGTTGTGTAGAGTGACTAGAGTGTGCATGATTGCATGAATGAATGTTGTGTGAATGGACAGTAGCAAGGGTTGAAGCCTTGACGTGGCGCTACTGCTCACATGTTGCTGTCTTTGTAAATACAAATAGCAACAAGTGCTAATGTAACCATTTTTGTATGATGGTCTGGAAATAAGAGACAGTGATTAAAGATGACCTCAACAGCATGACAGTTCCTCTTGATGGAGAGACTGTCAACTCAAGGATCAGAATATGCTACCAACACAACATAGCATAAAGAAGCATACAGTTGGAAACGTGATTCTATGTAAGATAGACTAGTTGGTCACTGGCACTGCTGAGCTGCATCCAGATGCCCAGGACCCCTCCCATTTGCCATCTCTGACCCTGGGGACACCAGGGCCCTCTCTGATCCTCCGCCTGTTTCATGACCATCTGCAATTGTCCAAAGTCACCAGTGTGAGTAATCTACCCTGCTGCCATGTTACTCAAGCCGTGGAAATGATGACTGTCCTTTGAACTGTTGCCCCTTGTGATTGCGTTAGCTTTGAACCTCTGTCTGGTTAACTGCTGTCATGATTGCAAGCCTGCAACCTATGTCCTGTGAACTTTTGAAGACGGTATGGTGGTTATGGTTAACCCTTGCTATAACTATCTGCTGTGTATTCTGGTGGGGGGAAAGCTGAACGGCGTGACTGGACACAATACATGGGATTACCCTTTGCACATTGAAATAGTGTAGAGAGAAATCTCTTAAATTTTCTAAGTTCAGCCTGATGGTTAAATGTAGAAAAACTACAATTATAAGGCCTCTAGTAAGTTAGTAACAATAAATGGACTAACTCATTTAGATAAACATCACATGAATCTATTCTAACAAGGAAAGCAAAACTCAAGAAAACAATTATTGGTGGTGACCTGGTAACCAGTCACTGTAGGGACATATTAATGCCAGCCATCTGGTCACCAAGGTACCAAGTAGCCTCCAGTTGCTTCCTAAGGCTACGTTGGTACCTCTCCAGAGCCACATAGTGACTGAGCTGCCGGCGATTGTGGAGGGCCAAAGAGTGACATAGCCTCCTGGTTAAGGCATATTGTCTCTCTTGGACCACCACAATGCGCCACAGATAATCATTCACATGTGGCTCTGGAGGGGGGATGTGTACTGGTCCTGGAGTGGGTGGAGAATCCACACCAGGACGCACGGGGGAGGAGGCACCAATGGGTGTGTGCAGGTGGGGAGATAGTGATGAAGGGTGGAGGAGAACATGCCCTGTAGAAACCGTTTAATAACCGTTTAATAAAATATAGCAGGCTACTTTTTAAAGTTGATAATTTTGTAAGGCCACTGATTGAATAAGCCCCACTTCTGTTCTAGGCTAGGTAGGTTACTCACTCCTGCTCTAGGCTAGGAGGTATAACAGGTATAACATCATGAGAAAAGTGTTAATGCATGCATTAGGGGCATGCCAGAGATTGAACATGTCCAGGGACTGCCAGCCAATAGCTGGAGATTCTTGTCTGACACACCCCCTCCAGCCTGCTGTGTTATTCACAATGATTAACAGTGATTGGCTCAGACTGGGAATCTGAACTGCAGCAAGAAGGTGGCGTGATCAGGGACATTAAGGAAATAACAAGCACAGGTCACGCTAACAGGAAGACTGGAATCAGCTGCAGAGGGGGACTAATAATTCCAGCTAAACCGAAGCCTTGCAAAATAAATCACAACCATTTCTAGACAAGGCATGCCATCAGCATTTCATATTTAAAATACTATATTTGCCTGGAAAATACAAAAAAGTTATACTTACTCGATGGATCTGCCACATTTGGCTGTTCCTCCGCATCCCCAGCAGCCTCTACAGGGCAGGTCTCCTCCATCTCCTGCTCAGCCTCAGCAGCTGTTGATTAATGATAGAAAAGAACATTACAATCTGCAGTGTACAACAATCTCACACATTAGTACAAGAACATTGAAACATGTATGATCACTCAGCGAATACCAGCAAGATTATATTACTTACATGTGGGCGTTGCTGCCTCAGCCTCCTCCTCCTGAGTCTCCCCCTCTGACTGGATGACACCTATTTAAAGGAGAAATGATGAACGTCACAATGTTCAAGCTTCAAATTACTATAAATAAATACGCTGTAGTATAGTAGGATAAAATGAATGATCCATTAGCATGGCAATACAGGGCAGGTCACTAACGTTTATCTACAAGGCAGGGACATGCATTCACCATTTAGAAAAAATCAGTAAAAAAAAAAAAAAAACACGAGGCACTTACCTGTCCTGGTTCCAGCGGCGCTAGGCATTCTTCGTTTATGGTCTGCTCCAGGCCACCTGTTGAATGCAGTTGCCTGGGGAACTGAGAAACCCCTTCGCTTTGTGGAACCCATTTTCGGCTCTGCTTCGGTGGGTAAAGGGAGGACGTCCCGGCTTGGCAGAGGCTCTACCCTTGCCTCCAACACTTCACCACTTCGCCCTGGGTGGCATTAAGCTCCATTGATTCTATGCTTATGGCAGTAGAATCCAACTTCTCTGGTAAGCGTATTCCATCTATTCGCTTAAATTGATGACATACAAGCTGAAGGTTGGGAAGCAGACAGGATTGATACACGGATTATTTATTTTCACTGTGGACTTTTGTTCCTTTGGATCATATATTAATTTTTTCTTGGGACATTACATTTGTGTGCACTTTGAACTTTATATTTATTTATTATTTATATATGTGTGTTTTTAGCGCTACAATTTATTTTAAATTTGTTTCTCCCTTTTTTGTCACATGGTTTGTAGCAGCTGTTTTTGTTTCTTTTGGGTAGCGCCTTAATCATCCCCTTTTTCACTGCTAGGTGCACCGCCACTGATCAGGCGCCTCAGTTCAGAGCGGCGACGTTCTGTCAGATTACATAAGTTACGCAAGTGCTTGCGTTACCTGACAGAGTGTCGCAGAGGCTCTACCTGTCACTGCTTGAGTGAGAAGCAATGACACTGGAATCGACAATGGAAGGCTGGACAAATGGAAAAGGACCCACTGCATCATAGTTGCCAACAGTCCAGATTTTCCCGGGACAATCCCGATTTTGGGACCCTCGTCCTGATCGGAGGCTGTCCCGAATCTGGATTTTCATCAGGAAAATCAGGAATGTTTGTTTTTTAATTTTTGGAGCAGCTGGCTCCAGCAAAATGGCCACCAGCGCTGCCGCTAGATCTTCCTCCTTGTGTTCAGTGGAGAGAGGAAGGGGGCTCGATCCGTGCAGCCAATGAATCGGCTTCTTTAGCTGCACGGATCGGCCCCTCCCCTCTCCACTGAACACACGGCGCCGGTGTCTATCGGCGCCTGCGCAGTATGGAGCGGACACTATCCGATGGGGGGACACTTTTCGTCAGAACACCGGCCGCTCCTGGAGTTCCTGGACATGTGCTGGGGGGCGTTATGGGAGGGGAGGGTCTGCACTGGCACTGATGGAGGGGATGGTCTGCACTGAGGGGGGCCTGCACTAATGAGGGGGGCTGCACTGAGGGGGTTCTGCGCTAATAGAGGGGGGTCTGCACGAATAGAGGGGGGTCTGCACTGATAGAGGGGGGTCTGCACTGAAGGGGGCCTGCACTAATGATGGGGGGGCTGCACTGAGGGGGTTCTGCACTGATAGAGGGGGGTCTGCACTGAGGGGGTCTGCACTAATAGAGGGGGGTCTGCACTGATAGAGGGGGGGTCTGCACTGTAGGGGGTCTGTACTGATAGAGGGGGGGTCTGCACTGATAGAGCGGGGTCTGCACTGATAGAGAGGGGGGTCTGCACTGATGGAGGGGGGTCTGCACTGATGGAGGGGGGTCTGCACTGAGGGGGTCTATACTGATAGATGGGGGACCGCACTGAGGGGGGTCTGTATTGAGGGAGAGGGGTCTGTACTGAGGGGGTCTATACTGATGAGGGGGGTCTACGCTGAGGGGGTCTAAACTGATGGAGGGGGTCTGCACTTAGTGGGGGGGTCTGTACTGAGGGAGGAGGATCTATACTGCTGGAGGGGCGGTTTGTACTTAGTGGGGGGTCTTTACTAAGGGAGGGGGGTCTGTCCTGAAGGGGGACTATAGTTGGTGGAGGGGGGGTGACACCAATTTTTTTCCGCACTGGGTGACACCAGCTGTAGTGACGCCACTGGCTCTTGTCTCTGCAGCAATTTAACTTTAATGTACAGGAAGGGGGTTAACTATATACAGGAGGAGGGGGGGTAACTATATACAGGAGGGGGTTAGCTATATACAGGAGGAGGGGGGTTAACGATATACAGGAGGGAGAGGTTAGCTATATACAGGAGGGGGAGGGTTAACTATATACAGGAGGGGGAGGGTTAACTATATACAGGAGGTGGGTTAACTATATACAGGAGGGGAGTTAACTATATACAGGAGGGGGGAGGGTTAACTATGTACAGGAGAGGGGAGGGTTAACTATATACAGGAGTGGGGGTTAACTATTTACAGGAGGGGGTTAACTATTTACAGGAGGGGGGTTAACTATGTACAGGAGGGGTTACTATGTACAGGGGGATACTATGTACAGGGGGGGGTAACTATGCACAGGGGGGTAACTATGTACAGGGGAGTAACTAAGGGGAGAGGGGAAACTATGTACAGGGGGAGGGGGTAACTATGTACAGGGGGGTAACTATGGCTCTGCCTGAGACACTGATTTAAGGACTGAGGCTGGGAACACTAGTGTGAAGACTGACTCTGCTGGTGGCACCTGATGCAAGGAGTGACTCTGCTGGGGGCACCTGATGCAAGGAGGGACTCTGCTGGGGCACCTGATGCAAGGAGGGACTCTTCTGGCGGCACCTGATGCAAGGAGGGACTCTGCCGGGGGCACCTGATACAAGGACAGACTGTGCTGGGGACACCTGATGCAAGGACGAACTCTGCTGGGGACACCTGATGCAAGGACAGACTCTGCTGGGGGCACCTGATGCAAGAAAGGACTCTGCTGGTGGCAGGCGATGTGGCTAGTGACATGCTCAGGGATCCCACTGCTTCGACATTATGGTGAGTTGAATGATTTCATTTTATATTACAATGTAATAATAGAAATAATGCACTTCAATCATCCTGACACCATAGCAATCATGGTGCCGGGATGATTGAAGCGCTAACACCAGGTGTTTGGAGTGTTAGAAGCGCGCCGCAGTTTTCTTTTTTGTTGCTATGCCATGCCTACAAACGCATGCATCATTTCTCCTTTAAATAGGTGTCATCCAGTCAGAGGGGGAGACTCAGGAGGAGGAGGCCGAGGCAGCAACGCCCACATGTAAGTAGTATAATCTTGCTGGTATCTGCTGAGTGATCATACATGTTTCAATGTTCTTGTACTAATGTGTGAGATTGTTGTACACTGTGGATTGTAATGTTCTTTTCTATCATTAATCAACAGCTGCTGAGGCTGAGCAGGAGGTGGAGGAGACCTGCCCTGTAGAGACTGCTGGGAATGCGGTGGAACAGCCAGATGCGGCAGATCCAGGGAGTAAGTATAACTTTTTTTGTATTTTCCCGGCAAATATAGTATTTTAAATATGAAATGCTGATGGCATACCTTGTCTAGAAATGGTTGTGATTTATTCTGCAAGGCTTCGGTTTAGCTGGAATTATTAGTCCCCCTCTGCAGCTGATTCCAGTCTTCCTGTTAGCGTGACCTGTGCTTGTTATTTCCTCAATGTCCCTGATCACGCCACCTTCTTGCTGCAGTTCAGATTCCCAGTCTGAGCCAATCACTGTTAATCATCGTGAATAACACAGTAGGCTGGAGGGGGTGTGTCAGACGAGAATCTCCAGCTATTGGCTGGCAGTCCCTGGACATGTTCAATCTCTGGCATGCCCCTAATGCATGCATTAACACTTTTCTCATGATGTTATACCTATTATACCTCTTAGCCTAGACCTTGAGTGAGTAACCTACCTAGCCTAGAACAGAAGTGGGGCTTATTCAATCAATGGCCTTACAAAATTATCAACTTTAAAAAGTATCCTGCTATATTTTATTAAACAACTTTTTATTAGGTCATCCCAAATGCAATGTCTTGAATGGCTTCTCTTTGGTGAGTGTAATGTTAAAAGCTGGTGTAGCTGATATGTTTTTCTGCAAGTGCAACTGATCTTCCATATTTGCAACAGTCAGTCTGGATGAGGTAGGTTAGTTAGTGGTCGGTCAGCACTTAGGCGTCCATTACACTGTAAAATTTTCTCTAGCCAGCCGTGCGACCAAGCAGATAAAATGTTTGGGAGATTCCCCTTTACACTGCTCGATGTGTAGAGGGGAATCCCTTTGTTTTTTTTTTTCTTAAATAATCTTTATTAACAATTCTTAATTTACATACACCATATTAAAACAACTACAGGTTCAAGTGGGCGTGCTCCACTATTGAGGAGGTCGTAGGTCCCCCCTACGTTCCTCCCCATGACCATTACGTCTACATAACCCGTCCAGAAGCTAAGCTGCATGCGGTATATTAAGGTGACATGTGGTTATTTTCTCCCCAACCCTCCCTACCCTCCCTTACTCTCCACCCCCCTAAGCCAGATCCTTCCTTTTATTCCTGACACCCTACACTTATTAACCACGGGTTCCACATCTTTTCAAACTTCTTAAGATTCCCTCTTCTAATATATAGGGCTCTCTCCTTCCATATTACATCATTTACTGTTTTAACCCACTCATCCACTGCAGGGGGTAAAGCTGTTTGCCATCTTTGCATAATAAGCTTCCGGGCCTGATAAAGGCATCTCAAAATGGCTGTTTTAGCCGCTATCTCCTCTCGTCTCCATGCCCTGTATCCAAGGATACAGAATCTGACGTCTGTCTCTAGGGAAATCTCCCACTTGCCCTCGATAGAGCCCACAACCCCCAGCCAGTAACGTACTAATTTGGGGCACCTCCATACCATGTGTATCAGGTCGCCCTCCTCCCCACACCTGGGGCATGTGGCGTCAGGTCTTACACCAAAGCGAAATAGTTTTTTTGGGGTGTAGTATGCTCTATGTAGCAACATTAAGTGGGAGAGTCTCTGTGCAGGTGACACTGAGACCTCCTGTCCTGCCTCCAATATTTCCCTCCATTGTATATCTGTCACCTTCCCCACATCCTTCTCCCACCCCTCCCTGCAGCCGAGGTGCTCTGATCTAACAATTGCTTCCTTGCACAGTTGCGCATATATTCCAGAGATAAAACCCTTCATCTTCCCGGGTTTAATCACCCCCTGCAATAGTGCAGCATCTGTCCAGGCTGGGGGACTTACCCTAAACTGTACCTCCAATGCCGCTCTCATTTGCAAATACCTGAAGAATGTTTGTCTTGGAATACTATATTCCTTTTGGAGGTCCTCAAAAGTTTTCAATACTCTCCCTCTATACAGCTGGGATAATCTATTTATACCCCACCTCGCCCATTCCTTAAATTCCTCCATAACCACTATCTCCTGTAAGTTCCTGTTATGCCAGAGGGGAGCATATTCTGTAAACCCAACATATCCCATTAATAACTTTGTTGCCTTCCAAACTTTTGTCACCAACTTAGTTGTGGGGCCTCTACCAGGTAACGAGTCTGCCTCCAATGCTTCCACTATGGTTTTATGGGGTGCCTCCAGAGTTAACAAACCACTGCCCGCATTTTCACCCCCTATATGCTGCAACTGTCCTGCCAGAAAATAGCACCTCGGATGCGGGAGGGCTATCCCACCCTCTCTAACTGGTAGCTGTAGGTTCTGAAGGCTAATCCTGGCCTTCCCCCTCCTCCACAGCAACTCCCTAAAAAGTGAGTCAATCTTCTGGAACCACTTTTTGTTCACCCACACCGGTGAGTTGTGTAACAGATACAGCAGCTGAGGCAACCAAACCATCTTGATCAGGTTGCCCCTTCCTGCTACAGATAGGGGCAGCCGGCTCCAAATATCTATTTTACACCTAAATTTACCCAGCAGTGGCTCTAGGTTGTCTACAATAAACTGGTTGGGATCTTTTGACATATTTATGCCCAAATAGCGGATCGTTGAGACTACTTTTAAGTGTGGAATTTCTGACAAGACCGGACCACTAAGGTTATCTAATGGCAGTAGTGCAGACTTCCTCCAATTCACCACCAGTCCTGACACAATGCCAAACCTCTCCATTATGTCCATTACCTGCCTGAGAGAGCCTCCCGTATCTCCAAGAAACAGTAGGACATCGTCGGCATACAGGGCAATCCTCTCCTCTCCTATTCTTCTTACAAAACCTACAATCATTGGGCTAGACCTAATATGAATTGCTAATGGCTCCATAGCGAGGGCGAACAACAGGGGGGACAGGGGACATCCCTGTCTCGTCCCCCTCTCCAGGCATATTTTCCCTGAGAATTCCTTATTAACCCTGACCTTCGCACTTGGGCCCCCATACAGTATTTTTAACCACCTTCTAAAGACAGGACCCAAGCCGAACTCCTCCAGCACTCGCCAGAGATAGGGCCATTCCAAGCTGTCAAAGGCCTTGGTTATATCCAGAGATACCACTGCTCTTGATCCCATGTTCTCCGTCGGGGTCTGAAAATTCATATATGCCCTCCTGATGTTCATACTCGTGGTCCTATGGGAAATAAATCCCGTTTGATCCACGTGAATAAGTTTATGCACAATTTTATTAAGTCTGGCAGCCAATACCCTTGCCAGGATTTTGGCGTCTGTACACAACAGAGAGATAGGCCTGTATGCCGACGGTTCCAGTGGGTCACCCCCTTCTTTATGAAGCAGGATAATGTTTGTTTCAGTCATGGAGACAGGCAAACACCCTCCCTGCAGAGCCCAGTTCAATGTTTTCAGCAACTCAGGTAGGAGGATCTTCCCGTAGCGCTTATAGGTCTCCACCGGGAGACCATCCGGCCCTGGAGATTTTTGATTTGCCATTCCATTTACAGCTTGTTGTAGTTCAGCTAAAGTAATTGGGGCGTCCATGCCCTCCCTATCCACTTCAGAAACTTTGGGGACCTGTATATCCTTAAAAAAATTTTCCATATCCTCCTCCCCCACGAGCCCATGCGACCTATATAGATTTGCATAATACCTCTCGAATGTGTCTGTGATTTCTGAGCTCTGAGAGGATATCTCACCATTTGGAGTCCTGATTGCCGGGATCGCCGAGGAGGAGGAGTTGGTTTTTACCAAATAGGCCAACATACGTCCCACACTTTCTCCCTCCCCAAAAGTCCGTTGTTTCTGGAAGAGTTGCTTATTTTCACCCCTCTTCAGGACTGCTGTTCTATAGGCCTCCTGTTTCTCCTCCCACAATTTCTGCCTCTCTGGTGTAGGGCTATCTATAAATTGTTTCTCTGCCATCTCCAGTTCCCTCCTAATTCCCTCCTCCCACTCCCTTGCCCTCCTCTTGACTCCTGCCACCCCCTGGATCAAAATACCCCTAAGGAATGCCTTCAATGCGTCCCATTGTACACCTGCTGTCGTTGAGCCTTCATTAAATTTTAGAAACTCTTCTAGTTTTGTTATTGTCCTCTCTGGCTCCCCCATTAATTCCAACCAATACGGACTTAGCTTCCAAAACCCTCTAGCCTCCCTAACCCCTATACTCACTGAGGCCACCATCAGGGAGTGATCCGAGACCCCTCTCGGATAGTATACTACATCCTTTATTATTGGCGCTGCCTCTGCATTCCCAAGGGTCATATCAATTCTGGAGAAGGTGGAGTGGGAGGAGGAGAAGCAGGAGTATTGCCTAGCTCCAGGATTCCGGACCCTCCACATATCCAACAGGTCTGCCTCCTCCAAAAAATGACCCAACCGGCCCCCTGCTACACTGGTTACTTGGACTCTCGGTGGAAATCTGTCCAGCTCTCTGTTCAACACCTCATTGAAATCCCCTAATACTATCACCAGGGTATCTGTTTTATCCAACATAAACTCCATTAGACTATACAGCACTTCCAATTTAAAAGGTGGGGGGATATAAATGTTAGCAATGACAAACATTCTGTTTTCAATAGAACAGTATAAGAAAACATAGCGACCCAAACTATCTATCCTGGTCTGCCTACAGGAGAATGTCACACTTCTTGTTACCAATATACTCACCCCCCTAGAGTAGGAGGAGTACACCGAATGGTATTGGGCCTGGAACCTTCTACTTGGAAGACATTTCATCGTGTCCTTTGTCAGGTGAGTCTCCTGTAGGCAGACCAAGCCCACCCCCCTTATCTCTAGCAGTGAAAAAATGGAGGCCCTCTTATTTGAATTCCCCATCCCCCGTACATTCCAGGAGCCTATTTTGAGAATTTTAGACTGCATCAAACAGACAACAAGCAGGTATTGGCCCCAGAGAACCTACGACAGTGGGCACCTTCAACTTGGTATATTGACTTGTACCAAAAAATAACACCTCCTTACCCATTATAAAAAAAAAAAAAACAAAACAAAGGTAAGTGGGCAGATAAGTAAAAAAAAGTGTTCCCTTGATTACCCTCTGTGCTTCGTTTCTATTATTTCCCTTTCTAGTAAACATTCTTGGTGTCCCCCTTTCCTTTTTCCCCGTGTTCCTCTTCGTAGTGTTTATATTTACCACACATGTACTTAATCCTACATCCCCCCTCCCCCCCTTCCCCCTAACTACCCCCGCAGTTACTAAGTGCATTTTAATTCCAAAAATAAGTTGCAACCCCCTTTCCTCTCCACCGCCCACCCCCCCTCTCCCTCCCCCCCACCAATCCCACCCAACCCTTCCCCCCTCCCTCCCCCACCTTACCAGGTTTGCCCCTGGGGCTTTATTCGTGACCACCTCATATACTCCCTTCACAATATTCCTTCCTAACATTCCCTCCCCTCCCTCCACCGACAATATCCACATGTGCCAAATTCTAAGTGCAATATCCTCCTCCTCCCCCATTCCTACTCTACCATACCCCCTCATTCTTCCTCTCTATACCAAGTTCAATTGTTTCCCACAGTCCAGGTTTTCTTATCTTCTTATCAGGCGTCCTGACTCTCTGGGCTCCGTTCTTTGAGATTCAATCTTTGTTTGTTTTCTTCATACCAGCGTGTTGCCCCCCGCCGGGGAATCGAAAACGAGAACCTCCCCAATTGCCTCAACCCGTAGCCTAGCTGGGTACAATAAAGCATACTTGACTTCAAATTTTTGAAGGGTCCGTTTGATCTCCACGAACCCTTCCCTGCGTCTCTGCAGCTCTGGCGAAAAGTCTGCGAAAAATGAAACCTTTGTTCCGTTATAAAGAATAAGTCCCTTCTCTCTGGCTCTGCGTAGTAGGGTTAACTTGTCACAGTGATTCAAAAATTTCATTAGTAAGGACCTGGGGCGCCCTCCAGGGAGTGGAGCCCTGAAGGGGACCCGGTGGGCTCTCTCAATCGCAAACTGTGCGGTAAAAGCATCTCTTCCAAATATTTCTATGAGCCATCCTTCCAAAAAAGCAATGGGGCTGTGCCCCTCACATCTCTCTGGGAGACCTACTATTCTTATGTTATCCCTTCTCAGACGATTTTCCATTTCATCCATTTTTTCATTAATTCTACCCAGTTGCTGCTTCATGGTTTTAACATCTTGCTGTAGGGGAAAAACATCATCCTCCACTTGGCTCACTCTTCCCTCTAGGCCCGTTATTCTATCTACTGCCTTTTGCAACTCCTGCTTTATTAATAACAGTTCATCTTTAACCTCTTTAATTTGGCGGCTTAACCCTTCCACTGATGCTTTACAGGAGTTAATCACTTGCAATACTTCCCTCAGGGTAGGTTCTACCTCCATGGCGGGGACGGTAGTTGGCAATGATAACTGAGCTTTTTCCCCTGCCCCTGTACCTTTATTGACATTCGGGTTTTTATGCCCTGCTCCAACTGCAGATGATGATGCCTGTCCTTGGCTTTTACTGTCCCCAGTAGTCTTAGGTTGTGGAAGTTGCCCGTTTTTAGTGGGGGTCTGTTCAGGGGTATGTGCAAACCTCTCCAACTTTGCTGCTGCTACTGCCGCCTGGTTCCCCTTCTCCCTTGCTGACCGTAATGACTGGGGGCCCAGGTTCTCCATGTTAACTGGCTCCTCCCCTCTCCTTCTGGACATTGCCTTTATTACCTTTGTTTCTTTTATGTACCCAGATAGTCAATACCACCAGGAGAAGCAGGCTAAGGAAAGACGAAAACCAGGGAACAGGAAAAGAGTTTAGCCGAGCTTATTCAAACAAGTACTGTCCCTTTAATGCAAGGGTCTAACCACAACCCTGCAATCAGCCGATGTACTTATTCAGCAGTCTAAGTATTTTGTTGTGCTGGTCAGATGCATTACATATGCCCGCTCACTCCTCCATCCCCCTGTTGTAATATAGGGTCACCACAAACTGTCCTTTATTCTTTATCCGAGCACAGTGAGCTATGGTAAGCTGACAGGGTTAAACCCTCTTTCCACGTCCCGCTCACCTGCTCCGGTCCCCACAGTCCCAGGACCCAGCATCCAGCTCCTTACCAGCCTCCACAGAGTAACCCAGACAGACTGGCATAAGATTCACCTCTGGTCTTCTGTTCCACCACCACCCGTCCGCCTCACCTCCTCTCTCGCCGCTCCGTAGCGGCACACTGAAAGCCGCTCCACCGACTCCCAGGCGCACAGGCGCAGTAGCTACCGCGGCTCCAGTGACGGCGCCGCGATGTGGCTAGTGTGTTCTGGCAGCCGGCTTCTCCGTCTAAGGACACTTCCTCGCTTGCCCGCTTTGCATCGGCACGCTGAGATCCAATTGCTTGCAGCAACAGCCGACCAACCGTTCCAGCCCTCCAATATCAGCAGGTAACCGGCAAGGTGGGGAGACTCTCAGCACACCACTCGCTCTGCTCCACACTCCATCCACACCCACACCCTCATCCGGTCACGCCCCCATCAACCGGGGAATCCCTTTGTACTCTGGCTGGGGAGGACACTCAGCTCTGCCCCGGTCAGAGTACAGTAAAGTACTACACCTTCCTGCACAGCTCTGCAAACTTGGTGTGACGCAGCAAATTGACACAGACACCACTCTCCTACACACAAATTGATTAGGTGCATCTCACTAAATATCAAAAATGGAAAACTGGTATGGAAGTGAAAACATCTCAAGATGTTACATGATTGTCTACAAGGGCTGGGAGATAATTGCCTTTATATAATGTTAGGGTGAAGAAGCCATGTGTATTGTATTATCTATCTATCTATCTAATGTATTTTCTTTTCTTCACAGGTGAAGTCTTCATCATTCACCTCCACCCGGTGGACGAAGGCCTGGACCTGCCCGTGTCTGGTTGGGTTGACTGTCCTTCCTCCCCAGAGGTTTCTACAGGGCATGTTCTCCTCCACCCTTCATCACTATCTCCCCACCTGGACACACCCATTGGTGCCTCCTCCCCAGTGCGTCCTGGTGTGGATTCTCCACCTGCTCCAGGACCAGTACACATCCCCCTCCAGAGCCACATGTGAATGATTATCTGCGGCGCATTGTGGAGGTCCAAGAGAGACAATATGCCTTAACCAGGAGGCTATGTCACTCTTTGGCCCTCCACAATCGCCGGCAGCTCCGTCACTATGTGGCTCTGGAGAGGTACCAACGTAGCCTTAGGAGGCAACTGGAGGCTACTCGGTACCTTGGTGACCAGATGGCTGGCATTAATATGTCCCTACAGTGACTGGTCACCAGGTTGGGGGAGAATATATTTTTATAATTTTTTTTTAATTTTATGTTTTGTTTATGTTAAAAATAAAAAAAAAATGGTTCAGAAATAATTGTTTTCTTGAGTTTTGCTTTCCTTGTTAGAATAGATTCATGTGATGTTTATCTAAATGAACTAGTCCATTTATTGTTACTAACTTACTAGAGGCCTTATAATTTTAGTTTTTCTACATTTAACCATCAGGCTGAACTTAGAAAATTTAAGAGATTTCTCTCTACACTATTTCAATGTGCAAAGGGTAATCCCATGTATTGTGTCCAGTCACGCCGTTCAGCTTTCCCCCCACCAGAATACACAGCAGATAGTTATAGCAAGGGTTAACCATAACCACCATACCGTCTTCAACAGTTCACAGGACATAGGTTGCAGGCTTGCAATCATGACAGCAGTTAACCGGACAGAGGTTCAAAGCTAACGCAATCACAAGGGGCAACAGTTCAAAGGACAGTCATCATTTCCAGGGCTTGAGTAACATGGCAGCAGGGTAGATTACTCACACTGGTGACTTTGGACAATTGCAGATGGTCATGAAACAGGCGGAGGATCAGAGAGGGCCCTGGTGTCCCCAGGGTCAGAGATGGCAAATGGGAGGGGTCCTGGGCAACTGGATGCAGCTCAGCAGTGCCAGTGACCAACTAATCTATCTTGCATAGAATCACGTTTCCAACTGTATCCTTCTTTGTGCTATGTTGTGTTGGTAACATATTCTGATCCTTGAGTTGACAGTCTCTCCATCAAGAGGAACTGTCATGCTGTTGAGGTCATCTTTAATCATTGTCTTTTATTTCCAGACCATCATACAAAAATGGTTACATTAGCACACGTTGCTATTTGTATTTACAAAGACAGCAACATGTGAGCAGTAGCGCCACATCAAAGCTTCAACCCTTGCTACTGTCCATTCACACAAAATTCATTCATGCAATCACGCACACTCTAGTCACTCTACACAACATTCATTACAAAAAAGGGTGATGGAAGGAATAAAGGGAAAAATTTGGATTGCCTAAAACAATCTAATTCTATTTAAATCTTGGGATCACATCAAAGACAAGTAGACAACTGCTATTGTGTCAAGTGGTAAGAAAATAAAAAAAATTATTTTCCTCCACATTTGGATGGTTCCTCTGAGTCTCATCTATCTTCACATGGTAACAATGATTCAGGTCTCACAAGTTAAGGGTAGGGTAACCCAGCTTGGGGAGGTTAAATTTGAGGAAAGTTATTTGTTCCATCAAATGGGGTGTTAGTTGTGCACGGTGTGGATTAAGGATATTCCCAGTAATAGAGAAAACTCTCTCACTTTGCACAGTGGTTGGAGGACAGGATAGTAGTTGCTGGGCAACCAGGCAAAGACCAGGCCACAAACTTTTCTTACCATCCCAATAGGTCAAAGGGTCCTCTGTAGGAAGCAAAGGTGCTTCATATAGGTAGGCCCTGACCATTTCAGAGGCACTGCTCTCCTCTCGATTACCTGCTGCTTGACCTGCATCCACCAGATTGTCAAGTGCCTCTACACAACATGCACATGCTCCACTCGGTTGTTTTTGAGTGATGGTGCCAGGCCTTGGAATAGCAGACATGGCAGGTGAATCTTTCAAACAAGCCTCATCCGGCATACATCTCTGTTGCTGCAAATTACGGACCCTTTCAATCAGTTTTTCTTTCCAGTAGGAGAGGCTGTTGTCTCTGAGTGCCAGTTTACCTTTGATCCTGGGATCACACAGGGAAGCCAGCATGAGTTCAGGGCTTTTAGCATAAGTATGCTGTTCCTTCAGAGAGCATGCACCCATGATGTCACCAGCTGCTGCTCCAAAGAATATCTCCTAAACATGCACCATGCTTTATTATAAGCTAACCTGTAGGTAAAAATAAAAATCCAGGGTTTGCTACCACATACCATAAGAAATTATGTGCCAATTATGACAGGTTTTCTTGTTAAAGGTACATCCCCACCCATTGATATTCACCTTTGCCGCACTTTAATCTTTGTGTACCTGTACACAGGTTTAATAGACTTCTCCCCTTCAGCACAGACCAGTGCCAAGCACTGCAGCCTGGGGGAAAGGGGAGATGGTATCATGCCCCTATACTCATAAACACTGGACCTGCAGACAAATAGAATGCCAGAGGATGAAGGCGAGGGTGAGTGTCAGTAGATGAATGGTTCCTTATCAAAATTCTAGTTTCTCTGCTATTTAATACCTATCCTCAGCAACAATATTTATCATGCCAACAATTTTCCTGCCTGCTTGAATATTTTGAACACTTGCAAAAAAAAAAAACGTTTTAGCTGGAGTTAGGCTTTAATGATATAGATCTATACCTATGTGCGTGAATTGTCAAAAATATGTTGTTAAAGCACTGGGTGACCATTCAAGGTCCTTTGAGGACTGTTCTTTACTAGGAGCTCACATTGCTAAATTGATGGGTTATTATCGTGTCTTCCTTTCTAAAAAAGAAAATTGGTCTTTCCCTTGAGACAACAAGAAGAAAGCAGTTCTGTCTGTAGCAGCTTAAGGGAACATTTTACAACTAGCTCTGGCCTCTAGCTCTTGACCTGACATGATTTCTGAATCTCATATAGTTACAAGAGCTAGCAATAATCTATTTCACTTTCCTAGCTACAGTATACTTGTCAAAAACCAACAGAGAGGAAAAAATAAAGCTACACATTTATAACATAAGCCAATATTTACATTTATAAAATTACCAAAAAAAATATACCACACAATAAACATGATAGATAGATAGATAGATAGATAGATAGATAGATAGATAGATAGATAGATAGATAGATAGATAGATAGATAGATAGATAGATAGATAGATAATTATTTGATCCCCTGAAGAGTTTGTAAGTTTGCCCACTTACAAAGAAATGAATGGTCTATAATTTTTATCATAGATGTATTTTAAATGATAGAGACAGAATATCAAAATATCAACCAAAAATCCTGAAAAACACATAAAACAAATGCTATAAATTAGGTTGCAGTTCAGTGAGTAAAACAAGTATTTGATCCCCAAGCACTTAGTACTTGGTGGAGAAACCCTTGTTGGCAAGCACAGAGGTAAGACATTTCTTGTAGTTGGTGACCAGTTTTGCACACATCTCAGGAGCGATTTTGGTCCATTCTTTTTTACACATCGTACCTAAATCCTTAAGGTTTCTTGGCTGTTTCTTGGCAACTCAAAGTTGCAGCTCCTTCCATACATTTTCTATAGGATTAAGGTCTGGTGACTGAATAGCCCACTCCATGACCTTAATGTTCTCCTTCTTGAGCCACTCCTTTGTTGCCTTGATGGTATGTTTTGGGTCATTGTCATTCTGAAAGACACATCCATGTCTGATCTTCAGTGTTCTAGCTGAGGCAAGAAGGTTTTCACCCAAGATTTTACAATACATGACCCCATCCATTGGCCCCTCAATGCGGCAAAGTCGATCTGTACCTTTAGCAGAGAAACAGCCCCAAAGCATTATGTTTCCACCTCCATGCTTGACTGTAGGGATGGTGAGTTCATAGTCATAGTCAGTGTTTTTCTTACCTCCTGGTTGGACACACAGAGCGTGGCAAGGGAGCGAGCCTGCTGGGATTACATTCAGCAGAAAGATGGAGCCAGGACTGTGGGCAGGGGAACCAAAGAGAAGAGGATCGGGGCTGCTTTGTGCAAAACCATTGCAAAGAGCAGGTAAGTATAACATGATTGTTATTTTTTTTATTATTATTTCCTTTAGAATCCCAGTTTTTTTAGAATTTCGGTTTAATCATTTTAATGATTTAAAATACTTAACTGCTCTGTGCAATGGTGCCTTACCGCCTCTTCTGTGGTCCCTGATCAACACTGTCTGCTCCTCTTCTCTGAATGCCCCCATAGAAAGCTGTGTGCTGCAGAGACACTCGTGTGGGTGCACTCCTGAGCCAGGCTTTATATGTGCCCTAGACACACACAGCGCAGCACGGCCCGCCCCTACTTCCTCCTCACAGGATTTGATTGACAGCAACAGAAGCAAATGGCTCCCACTGCTGCCTCTGTGTCCTGTGGGTAGAGGGAGAGCAGTGCTGCTGCAGCCAGGCAGAGTGCTGGATCGGGAGAGGACACATGTAAGTATTTAGGGGGGTAAAGGAGCAAGTAACAAGACATTCATCACAGTACATGCCGATCACTAGGTCCTGGCCAATGATTGACCGCTGGCACCTGGTGATCTGCTCTGAGCTTCACCAAACACAGCTCTGCGAATGTAAACAACACTAAGCAGGGAATGAACACAACTAGATCCCCAGTAAAAGTAGCACACAGTACACACATAAACACTTGGTAGGCACTCATTTAACCCCTTGATCGCCCTAGATGTTAACACCTTCCTCCCCAGTGTCATAAGTACAGTGACAGTGCATATTATTAGTACTGATCACTAGGGATGAGCCAAACACCCCCCGCGGTTCGGTTCACGGCAGAACATGCGAATGGACCGAAAGTTTGCGAGAACATTCGAACACCGTTAAGCCCATTACCAGGCCCTTTGGGTCTTGTATGGATATTAAGGGGAACCCCGCACCCAAATAAAAAAAAAGAAAAGGCGTGGGGCCCCCAGGCCCTATATACTCTGAACAGCAGTATACAGGGGGTCCAAACAAGACAGGTTTGTTCTTAAGTATAACCTGTTTGTAATTTGGAACAGGTACATTTTGTTAGGCCCCTTTCACACTGGGGCGTCAGCTGTAAAGCACCGCTATACCGTCGGTATTCGGCCGCTAGTAGGGCAGTTTTACTCCCGCTAGCGGCCGAGAAAGGGTTAAAAACCACCGCAAAGCACCTCTGCAGAGGCGCTTTGCCGGCGGTATAGCCGCGCTGTCCCATTGATTTCAATGGGCAGGATCGGTGAAGGAGCGGTGTATACACCGCTCCTTCACCGCTCCGAAGATGCTGCTAGCAGGACTTTTTTCCCATCCTGCTAGCGCACCGCTCCAGTGTGAAAGCCCTCTGGGCTTTCACACTGGAGAGACAGCAGCGGCTATTTCGGGTCGGTTTTCAGACGCTATTTTTAGCACAATAGCGCCTGCAAACCGCCCCAGTATGAAAGGGGCCTAAGTGTAGCTCCAGGCAAAAAACAATTTTTAAGCTTTTTGGATAACATAGGGAAGGGTTATCATCACCCCTGTAACATTTGTTTTGCTGTCTGTGCCCCTGTTCAGAAGATTTCACCTCACTTTCTGTCCCAATGACAATTGGATTTTGAAAATTTGGGGTTATTAGGGAAACAAGGATTGGTGATAAAGCATCAGTGGAGACACCTTTTTCCTATATTAACTCTTACAGAAGAGAATTTCCCTTACTAGGGGTAGATTTCCTCTCACTACCTGTTGTCTCCCTCCGTTTGTAAGTAGGAGTCGTTTGTAAGTCGGATGTTTGAAAGTAGGGGACCGCCTGTATATACTATGTGGCCTGCCCTATATACTCTGCAGAAATTGGGCCTTAGGTGTTGGTGGTAAAAGAACTCTGTAAGCCCTCACAGTTACTCTTGGTGGGTGCTGGAACGAGCCCTTCTGTGAAATATTATATCAAGAATTGTAATTACATGCCCCTGTTAAACAGGGGCCGAAAGATTGGGCCCTTGGTGGTGGTGGTGGTGCCACAACACTGTAATTTCTCACAGTTACTCTTGGTGGGTGCAGGAATGGGCCCTGCTGTGAAATATTATAACAAGAATTGTAATTACATGCCACTGTTAAAGAGGGGCAGAAAAATTGGGCCTTTGGTGGTGGTGTACTGGTGGTGGTGCCACAACACTGTAAGCCCTCACAGTTACTCTTGGTGGGCACAGGAACAGGCCCTGCTGTGAAATATTATATCAGGAATTGTAATTACATGCCACTGTTAAACAGGGGCAGAAAAAATTGGGCCTTTGGTGGCGGTTGTGGTGCCACAACACTGTAAGCCCTCATAGTTAATCTTGGTGGGCGCAGGAATGGGCCCTGCTGTGAAATATTATATCAAGAATTGTAATTACATGCCACTGTTAAACAGGGGCAGAAAAAATTGGGCCTTTGGTGGTGATGGACAGGTGGTGGTGCCACAACACTATAAGCCCTCACAGTAATTCTTGGTGGGCGCAGGAATGGGCTCTGCTGTGAAATATTAGATCAAAAATTGTAATTACACGCCCCTGTTAAACAAGGGCAGAAAAATTGGGTCTTAGGCAGTGATGGTGGTGCCACAACACTGTAGCCCCCTCACAGATTCTGTTGTTGAGCGCAGGAACAAGCCCTGCTGTGAAATATTAGAGCAAATATTGTAATTACATGCCCCTGTTAAACAGGGGCAGAAAAATTGGGCCTTAGGCGGTGGTGGTGGTGGTGGCACAAGACTGTAAAGCCTCACAGATACTCTTGTTGAGTGCAGGAACAGGCCCTGCTGTGAAATATTAGAGCAAATATTGTAATTACATGCCCCTGTTAAACAGGGGCAGAAAAATTGGGCCTTAGGCACTGGTGGTAGTGCCACAACACTGCAACCCCTTTCAGATACTTTAGTTGAGCGCAGGAACGAGCCCTGCTGTGAAATATTACAGCAAAAATTTTAATTACATGCCCCTGTTAAACAGGGGCAGAAAAAGTAGGCCTTAGGCAGTGGTGGTGGTGCCACAACACTGCAACTCCTCACAGATACTCTAGTTGAGTGCAAGAATGAGCCCTGCTGTGAAATATTACAGCAAAAATTATAATTATACGCCCCTGTTAAACGGGGGCAGAAAAATTGGGCCTTAGGCACTGGTGGTGGTGCCCTGAAACAAAAATCTTCTTAGAAGCTATGAACATTGAGGAGCAACATGAACATTGAGGAGGAATAGGATAGTCACTCAGCATAACAGGATAGTCGCTCAGCATAGGCAATCTTCAAAGGATCTCACATTCATAGAAAAATTAATCAGTTACATCAGCATCAGGTGTTTGGTAGCTGGTGATCCAAGACTGATTAATTTTTATGAAGGTGAGCCGATCAACTGAGCCTGTGGACAGGCGCACTCTATGATCAGTTACAAAGCCTCCAGCAGCACTGAATTTGCATTCAGAAAGAACGCTGGATGCAGGACAGGCCAGTAGCTCAATTGCATATTGTGCAAGCTCTGGCCAGTGATCCATCCTCAAGACCCAGTAACCCAGTGGATTTTCGGTTGGAAAGGTCTCCAAGTCTGATCTTGCCCCTAGGTATTCCTGCACCATGTAAATCAGACGCTGGCGATGGTTGCTGGAACCGATCAGACCTAGGGGACTAAAAAATTATCTGAACGCATCGGTCAGACGGCCACCTTCTCTACCGCTCCTTCTGTGACTGACTGAAGCCTCAGCAACATGTTGTCCAGGAGGACCAGGAAATTGTAACCTCCCAGGCTCTGGAAACGCATTGCACAAACCTTTTGCAAGGCCTCTCGAAGATGTTTCATCCTCTGCTCCCTCTGCGAAGGCTGGATAAGTTCCTTACCCTTGTAACATGGATGAAGAAGGGTTGCCAGCCAGTAATGATCCCTCTCCTTGATACCACGAATCTGAGGGTCCTTTCGCAGGCTTTGCAGGATTAGGGAGGCCATGCAGTGAAGGTTTGCTGAGGCATTCGATCCGGAGTCCTCTGGGTCACTAAGGATGACATGATCCACAGCCACCTTCTCCCAGGTGGAGACAAGTCCATTGATTTCTGGGGACTGAGAATGATCCCTTGAAGACTGCTGCTGATGCTGAGTGCCAGGCTCCACCTCGATGCTGACACAATCCTCATCCTCCTCCTCCTCTTCCTGTGTGATCGGGGGGCCCGCAGGAATACTGTCTGGATAAAGGGGGCCTTGAGAGGTAAAGAAGTCCTCCTGTTCCTCCCTCTGTTCTGCCTCAAGTGCCCTGTCCATTATTCCACGAAGCGTGTGCTCCAACAGGAAGACAAGAGGGACAGTATCACTGATGCATGCACTGTCACTGCTCACCATCCTCGTGGCCTCCTCAAATGGTGACAGGAGAGTGCATGCATCCTTGATCAGTAGCCACTGGCGTGGCGAAAAAAAGCCAAGCTCCCCTGAACCTGTCCTTGTGCCATACTCACACAGGTACTCATTGATGGCCCTCTCCTGCATGTGCAGCCACTGCAGCATTGCCAACGTTGAGTTCCACCTGGTGGGCATGTCACAAATGAGGCGGTTCTTGGGCAGGTTGCATTCCCTTTGAATGTCAGCCAGCCAAGCACTGGCATTATATGACCGGCGGAAATGCCCACAGAATTTCCTGGCCTGTCTCAGGAGATCCTGTAAGCCCGGGTACCTGCACAAGAACCGTTGCACCACCAAATTAAGGACGTGTCATGTACCTTATAGGTTTTGAGCCCGAAGTGCAGAGAAGGACCTCCCTTACAGCTCCCACTCCTGTTCCTCTGGAATGGAGACAGAACGCCAGGAGTGAGGAGTGGTATGGGTGCCTGGCAGGATCGACAGTCACCGGAAGTTCAGGAGTGGTGGCACCCTCTGGATCCAGAAGCTGAAGAGGAAGCTGGAATGCAGAGAGGACCCGGAGCCACAGCAGGTAAGGAAGCAGGTAAGTAAGCAGGACTGGAACCAGGAACAAAGCAGCAGGTAGTAGCCTGGAACGCTGGACTGGAACCAGGAGCAAGCAGCAGGTAGTAGCCTGGAACGCTGGACTGGAACCAGGAACAAAGCAGCAGGTAGTAGCCTGGAACGCTGGACTGGAACCAGGAACAAGCAGCAGGTAGTAGCCTGGAACGCTGGACTGGAACCAGGAACAAGGCAGCAGGTAGTAGACTGGAACGCTGGACTGGAACCAGGAACAAGGCAGCAGGTAGTAGACTGGATCGCTGGACTGGAACCAGGAACAAGGCAGCAGGTAGTAGACTGGAACGCTGGACTGGAACCAGGAACAAGGCAGCAGGTAGTAGACTGGAAGGCTGGACTGGAACCAGGAACAAGGCAGCAGGTAGTAGACTGGATCACTGGACTGGAACCAGGAACAAGGCAGCAGGTAGTAGACTGGAACGCTGGACTGGAACCAGGAACAAGGCAGCAGGTAGTAGACTGGAACGCTGGACTGGAACCAGGAACAAGGCAGCAGGTAGTAGACTGGAACGCTGGACTGGATACAGGTATCAGACTGAGGGATGGTCAAACAAGCCGGAGATCGGTATCGGTCGATCAGCAGAGGTACCAGGGACAACACAGAGGGATGGTCAGACAAGCCAAGAGGGTCTGGTGCAGGCGGATAGCAGGATGGTCTAACAGGAAGCCGGGTCAGATAGCAGAGTACACAGGTCAGATCAGGTTAAGGCACACGGAACGCTGTAGAGCAGACAGCGGGGATAGAGTGTGACAGGCTGGTTTAAATAGCCCGCCTGGCACTAGCGGGAGTGCGCGCGCGCGTGCCCGTGCGTGACAGCACCCGTGAACGCACGCACATGTGCAGTGGTACACGCGGCCGTGTCCCCCTGCGTCTGGATCGCTGATTACTGGCAGGATCTTCATGACATTGCCCCCTCCCAAGGGGCAGCCTTTGAAGGAATTTCTCCGGATGGGCTCTTTTAAAAGATTGCAAAAGATTTTCAGCATGAATATTATCCTCAGGTTCCCAAGAATTTTCTTCTGGGCCGAACCCCCTCCATTTTATCAGAAATTGATTTTGGTTGCCTCTTCTCCTATGGTCCATGATAGCCTCCACCTCGAATTCTTCCTCCCCATCTACCAAAATTGGATCAGGAGGATCCGCACTTCGGCCTGGAAATGGGTTAGAAACAGAGGGCCTGAGTAGAGACACATGAAATACTGGATGCACTTTTAATGAATCCGGAAGTTCAAGTTCGTATGCCACCTCATTAATTCTTCGCTTGACAGGAAATGGTCCAAGAAACTTGGGACCCAATTTCTTTGATGGGCAAGCCATCCTGAGATTTACTGTAGACAACCATACCTGGTCCCCGGATGTAAGTAACAGCTCACCTCGTCTCTTCTTATCAAAAGTTGCTTTATTATACTCCTGGGTCCTGGTCATGGTCTCCTGCAAAACTTGATTGTTGGAAGTGAAGAAGTCCAACCTCTCCTGAACTGCGGGTACTGTGCACTCTGGAAGAGAATTAGGCAGAAATGAAGGGTGGAAACCATAATTTGCAAAAAATGGGGTTTGTTTGATAGCGGAGTGAATAGAGTTGTTGTAGGCGAATTCAGCCAATGGAAGAACAGAAATCCAATCATCCTGGGCAAATGAAGAAAAACAGCGTAAATATTGTTCAAGAGTCTGGTTTGTTCTCTCTGTTTGCCCATTAGTCTGGGGATGATAAACAGATGAAAATGAGAGTTCAATCTTCAATGTTTTGCACAGAGACCTCCAGAATCGGGAGGTAAACTGTACCCCCCGATCTGAAACTATATTAACTGGTACACCATGGAGCCTGATGACCTCTCTAATGAATGCCTGTGCCGTTTCTGTAGCTGAGGGAGTGCCCTTCATTGGGACAAAGTGGGCCATCTTCGACAACCGGTCTACTATGACAAAAATTGAGGTGAAGCCCCCAGCTGGAGGTAATTCCACAATAAAATCTATAGAAAGCATCTTCCAAGGCCTGTCTGGGACAGGTAATGGCTTTAGCAAACCCCATGACTTGGTCCTGTGCCCCTTGTTCCTGATACAGGTGGTACAGGATTCAACAAATCTCCTACAATCTTCACGTAACTGAGGCCACCAAAAGGTACGCTGTACCAGATCAGTAGTCTTAGCCACTCCAAAATGCCCAGCCAATGCATGGTCATGACAGAGTTCTAGTACTGAAACTCGTAGTTCTTCAGGTATAAAGATCCTATTCTCATGCCATAATAACCCATCCTTAACTTGGAGTTCTGACCTAATAGAAGACCCCAACTCTGCGGAAGCCTGCCTAATCTGGGAAAGCAAGTCTCCCTGAAGCAAAAGAAAATTCCCCGGGGACAGAATGGTGTCTGGAGGGGAAACCTCTTGGGGCTTGTGAAACATCCTGGATAGGGCATCAGGTTTGGTATTCTTGGAGCCGGGGCGATAAGTGACATGAAAGGAGAACCTGGAGAAAAAGAGGGCCCACCTGGCTTGGCGTGGCTTCAACCTTTTTGCAGACCTCAAATACTCCAGGTTCTTATGATCTGTAAAAATTAAGACTGGATGAGCGGCACCCTCTAGCAGATAGTGCCACTCCTCCAACGCTGATTTGATAGCCAATAACTCTCTGTCACCTACATCATAATTTCTCTCTGCCGTGGACAATTTACGAGAGAAGAAGGCCACAGGATATAACAGGGCCTTAGTTCCCTGTCTTTGGGACAACACTGCCCCTACTGCAATTTCGGATGCGTCCACCTCTAGTACAAATGGCAGAGAGGAATCTGGATGTTTTAGCACGGAAGCAGAAGTAAAAAGGCCCTTGAGAGTCTCGAAAGCCTTTTGAGCCTCAGCAGACCAGTGGAAACGTGTACCCTGTTTAGTTAGCTGTGTGATGGGTGTGATGATGGCTGAAAACCCCTTAATAAATTTACGGTAAAAATTAGCGAATCCAACGAATTGCTGGATCCCCTTCTTATCTGTCGGGACTGGCCAGTCTAGTACGGCAGTGACCTTTTGAGGGTCCCTCTTAATGCCCTTGCTGGAAATGATTAACCCCAAAAATTGAATACTTTCCTGTTCAAATTCACATTTCTCAGCTTTTGCATATAGACCGTGTTGTCGAAGCCGGGCCAACACACTTCTGACGTGCCTGCGATGGGATTCAAGGGAACAAGAAAAAATTAGTATGTCGTCTAAATAGACGATAACAAACAGATCTAGAAAGTCTCGTAAAACATCATTGATGAAGTACTGGAATGTAGCAGGGGCATTACACAGACCGAACGGCATCACAAGGTATTCAAAATGTCCATAACGGGTACGAAAGGCGGTCTTCCATTTGTCTCCGTCCCTAATACGAACCAAATTGTAGGCTCCGCGGAGGTCAAGCTTAGTGAATATGGTAGCTGTCCCAAGCCTTAGGAACAACTCTGGTACCAGGGGAAGAGGGTAACGGTTCTTTACAGTGATCTTGTTCAGCTTGCAGTAATCTACACATGGTCTGGGGGTCTTGTCTTTCTTTTGTACGAAGAAGATACCTGCACCTGCTGGAGACATGGATGGACGAATGAAGCCTTTCTTTAGGTTCTCATCGATATAATCTTTTAAAGCCCCTTGTTCCGCTTCCCTCAAAGGAAATATTCTTCCAAAAGGTATCTCAGCACCGGGGAGTAATTCGATAGGACAGTCATAGGCCCGGTGAGGGGGTAAGACCTCTGCCCCCTGCTTGCTGAATACATCTAAGAAATCATGATATGCAGAAGGGATGGAAAGGTGTAGACTAGGATCTGTGTTCAAACAGAGCAGGGTAGGGTTCTCCTGAGTGTTCTGAAGTCTACAAGACTGTTGGCAATATGGGGAGGAAAAGGTAACTTCACCTGTGATCCAATTTATGTCAGGATTGTGGGCCTGTAACCATGGCATGCCGAGGATTATGGGGAACAGAGGTGAAGCAATGATATCTAGGCGTAACAGTTCTTGATGAGAATTGGAGATGGAAACAGGTATTGGAACAGTCTCTTGGGTAACAGGCCCAGACTTTATGGCTGTTCCATCAGCTAGGTGGATGGAAAGTCCATGGGCTTTAGGCAACAGAGGTATCCGATGTTGGGTAGCAAAAAGAGAGTCCATGAAACAACTGCAAGCTCCAGAGTCAATAATGGCGGTTATTTGCAGAGTCTCTCCTGGAAGCTGTAACAGGAGAGAGAGAGCAAGGTGAGTAGTGTTCTTAACCAGAGGTGCAACATAGTCAGTGGACAGGGATAGGCACTTACGGAGTTTAAGGAGACAGTTCCTGACATAGTGCCCAGGTTCCCCTCAATACAGGCACAGATTATTCACTCGTCGACGTTGTCGTTCCTCCTGAGTAAGAGAAGGCCACAGAACTCCTAATTGCATTGGCTCAGGTGGGTTAAACGTAGAGATTGGTGGTGCTGGTGACGAATGATGGGGAACTTTAGGGGTAACCCAAGTTGGGCGAGAAGTTCCCATAGCTCTCTCAGTCCTACGTTCTCTTAGACGTCGATCGATCTGGATGGTCAGATCGATCAATGCATTCAAAGTCTGTGGGGTACCCACCCTGGCCAATTCATCCTTCAGAGAGTCAGAAAGTCCCATTCGAAACTGATAGCGGAGAGCCGCATCATTCCAATTTGTGTCCGCACTCCATTTTCTGAATTCCGCCACATAGTCCTCTGCAGCCCTGCGACCCTGCTGAAGGGTGTGCAAAGCCGCTTCTGCGGTCACAGACAGCTGGGGGTCATCATACAGCTGACCTAGCGCGTCAAAGAAGGTGGGGAGATCAGTCAGGGATACATCCCTTTGCTCCAAGAGGCGGTGGGCCCAGGTTTGGGGGTCACCAGAAAGCAGAGAGATTACGTAGCCCACCTTAGTAGCCTCCAGGGAAAAGGTACGTGGCTGAAGAGCAAAGAACAATTCACAGGAGTTGCGGAAAGCCCTGAATTTGAGACGATTCCTGGAGAAACGTTCAGGCGTCGGGACCTTGGGTTCTGGAGGGAGCATCACCACTGTTGAGGAAGGCCCGACTGAAGGAGCAGGAGCGGAAGGAACCCCCTGAGCCCCAATGGGATTAGACAAGGTTAACACTCGTTCCTCCAGCCTGGTGTAACCTTGCTGTAGATTCTTGACTGCTTCAGTCAATCCTGCCAGGTGTGCACAAAGTTCCTCCATGGGAGACGTTCCCTGCTCAGGCTCAGACATGGCTGTCCGCTACTGTCACGTACCTGATAGGTTTTGAGCCCGAAGTGCAGAGAAGGACCTCCCTTACAGCTCCCACTCCTGTTCCTCTGGAATGGAGACAGAACGCCAGGAGTGAGGAGTGGTATGGGTGCCTGGCAGGATCGACAGTCACCGGAAGTTCAGGAGTGGTGGCACCCTCTGGATCCAGAAGCTGAAGAGGAAGCTGGAATGCAGAGAGGACCCAGAGCCACAGCAGGTAAGGAAGCAGGTAAGTAAGCAGGACTGGAACCAGGAACAAAGCAGCAGGTAGTAGCCTGGAACGCTGGACTGGAACCAGGAGCAAGCAGCAGGTAGTAGCCTGGAACGCTGGACTGGAACCAGGAACAAAGCAGCAGGTAGTAGCCTGGAACGCTGGACTGGAACCAGGAACAAGCAGCAGGTAGTAGCCTGGAACGCTGGACTGGAACCAGGAACAAGGCAGCAGGTAGTAGACTGGAACGCTGGACTGGAACCAGGAACAAGGCAGCAGGTAGTAGACTGGATCGCTGGACTGGAACCAGGAACAAGGCAGCAGGTAGTAGACTGGAACGCTGGACTGGAACCAGGAACAAGGCAGCAGGTAGTAGACTGGAAGGCTGGACTGGAACCAGGAACAAGGCAGCAGGTAGTAGACTGGATCGCTGGACTGGAACCAGGAACAAGGCAGCAGGTAGTAGACTGGAACGCTGGACTGGAACCAGGAACAAGGCAGCAGGTAGTAGACTGGAACGCTGGACTGGAACCAGGAACAAGGCAGCAGGTAGTAGACTGGAACGCTGGACTGGATACAGGTATCAGACTGAGGGATGGTCAAACAAGCCGGAGGTCGGTATCGGTCGATCAGCAGAGGTACCAGGGACAACACAGAGGGATGGTCAGGCAAGCCAAGAGGGTCTGGTGCAGGCAGATAGCAGGATGGTCTAACAGGAAGCCGGGTCAGATAGCAGAGTACACAGGTCAGATCAGGTTAAGGCACACGGAACGCTGTAGAGCAGACAGCGGGGATAGAGTGTGACAGGCCGGTTTAAATAGCCCGCCTGGCACTAGCAGGAGTGCGCGCACGCGTGCCCGTGCGTGACAGCACCCGTGAACACGCGCGCATGCGCAGTGGAACCCGCGGCCGTGTCCCCCTGCGTCTGGATCGCTGATTACTGGCAGGATCTTCATGACAGGACGTGAGCCAAACAGGGAACATGGGTCAAGTGTCTCTGTCGGAGGGCGGAGAGGTTGCATAGCCTATTGAACACCTACGGAGGACCGCTGGTTCTGAGGAGAAATCTCCAGTGGAAGAGGCCATAGAGGAAGAAGAGGAGGGGGTGGAGGAGACAGGTGTGGCAGAATCACCACTACTAGCATTTTGGATGTGTGGTGGCGGAACAAGCTCCAACAATACTGCACCCTGTACTGCATCCTTCCCAGCTGCCAGCAGAGTTACCCAGTGCACCGTGAAAGAAAGGTAACGTCCCTGACCATGCCTGCTGGACCATGAGTCAGCAGTAATATGCACCTTACCGCTGACCGCCCTGTCCAACGAGGCCAAGACATTGCCTTCCACATGCCGGTAGAGAGCCGGAATGGCCTTCCGTGAAAAGAAATGGCATTTGGGAACCTGCCTCTCAGGTACCGCACATTCCACAAATTCACGAAAGGGGGCAGAGTCTACCAGCTGAAAAGGCAGCAGTTGGAGTGCTAGCAATTTAGCCAAGCTAGCATTCAGCCGCTAAGCATGTGGATGGCTGGGACCGAATTTCTTTCTACGGTTTAGCAACTGGGGTAGGGAAATTTGCCTGCTACAATCGGACGTTGGTGCAGCGATAGCAGATTGCCCGCAAGTATTTGGCACACCTAATTCTACACCTTCACTCCTCTCAGTGCAGGTTTCTGAGAGGACTGAAGGTATAGTGGGGTTGGAGATCCCAGCTGATGAGGAACAAGGAGAGGTCCGCCTTGTTCTTTGGTGCGGGTCTTTTAAGTATGGTTGCGAATGCACTGCATGGGAGGTCGACATATGTCTAGTCAAGCATGTGGTGCCCAAGCGGCTGCTGTTTTGGCCACGCTTGATACGCTTCAGACATATGATGCAAACAGCAACAGTGCAATCTGCTGCACATGTATCAAAAAAGGCCCACACCAAAGAACTTTTCAAAATGCGTGGGGAGTCAGCAGCACCCTGCACATGCGGAGCTCTGCGGTGTGATGCAGTCAGGTGGCTTTCCGTAAGCTGGCCCCTGGAGGGCATCCTGCCTCATTGGAAATGTGCCTCCTCCTTCTCTCTTCTATCAGGCACCCATGTAGAGTCAGTGACCTCATCATCCCCTCCCTCCTTGTCACTGGAGCAAACCTGGCAGTATGCTGCAGCTGGGGGAAAATGACTGCCAGTTTCTTGTCCTTCTTGGGCACCCCCTCTCTTTGGGCTCACATTACTGCCTTCCTCAACCTGGGTACCATCATCGGAGCCTTCAAAACGCTGCGCATCCTCCTGCAGCATGTAACCGACACTGTGGTCGAACAGTTCGGGGGACTCCTCTGTGCATGATGGTGGGGCTAGGGAAGGAGTGACTGATGACATTGAGCAGATTGAATAGGCCGCTTTGGCAGCTGCATTGGCAGGCAAACTACTCTGAGCCTGGGTGACAGAGGATGAGGACGGCTTAGTTATCCACTCTACCAACTCTTCTGCATGTTGTTGATAAACACGGCCAGCAGCCGAAAAAAAGACAAGCGTGCCCAATGGCCACGTGCTAAGGATGCACCGTGTCCATGACCAGCATTGTTGGCTGTAGACACAGAGCCTGCTTGCCCTCTTTTAGCGACCTGTGAGCGTCTGCCTCTCCTTGGTGGCCTTCCAGACATGCTGTAAAATTTTATTAGCAAAACACAGCTTAAAGTTTACTAGAAAAAATACACCAGGAATGGCCTGCAGTCAGATATAGGCTTGGCTAGACTAGAATGCAGTGGAAATATATATGTAGGAGACTGTATATATATATTTAATGCACTGCAGATCACTGAATCACCTGTCTGCCTGCAAGTGTATTTGAAAATGAACACCAGGAATGGCCTGCAGTCAAATATAGGCTTGGCTAGACTAGAATGCAGTGGAAATATATATGTAGGAGACTGTATATATATATTTAATGCACTGCAGATCACTGAATCACCTGCCTGCCTGCAAGTGTATTTGAAAATGAACACCAGGAATGGCCTGCAGTCAGATATAGGCTTGGCTAGACTAGAATGCAGTGGATATATATATGTAGGAGACCGTATATATATTTAATGCACTGCAGATCACTGATTCACCTGCCTGCCTGCATGAAAGTGTATTTGAAAACGTACACCTGCAGTCAGATATAGGCTTGGCTAGACTAGAATGCAGTGAATATATATGTAGGAGAATGTATATATATTTTATGCACTGCAGATGACTGAATCACCTGCCTGCCTGCCTGAAAGTGTATTTGAAAATGTACACCAGCAATGGCCTGCAGTCAGATATAGGCTTGGCTAGACTAGAATGCAGTGGATATATATGTAGGAGACTGTATATATATTTTATGCACTGCAGATCACTGAATCACCTGTCTGCCTGCCTGAAAGTGTATATGAAGACATACACCAGCAATGGCCTGCAGTCAGATATAGGCTTGGCTAGACTAGAATGCAGTGGATATATATATATATGTGAGAGACTGTATATATATTTTATGCACTGCAGATCACTGAATCACCTGCCCGCCTGCATGAAAGTGTATTTGAAAACGTACACCAGGAATGGCCTGCAGTCAGATATAGGCTTAGTTAGACTGGAATGCAGTGGATATATATATATGTATGTATATATATATATATATATATATATATATATGAGACTGTATATATATTTTGTGCACTGTAGATCACTGCATCACATGCCTGCCTGCCTGAAAGTATATTTGAAAATGAACACCAGGAATAGTCTCCAGTCAGATATAGGCTTGGCTAGACTAGAATGCAGTGGATATATATGTAGGAGACTGTATATATATTTTATGCACTGCAGATCACTGAATCACCTGCCTGCCTGCCTGAAAGTGTATTTGAAAATGTACACCAACAATGGCCTGCAGCCAGATATAGGCTTGGCTAGACTAGAATGCAGTGGATAAATAAGTAGGAGTCTGTATATATATTTTATGCACTGCGGACCACTGAATCACCTGCCTGCCTGCCTGAAAGTGTATTTGAAAACATACACCAGGAATGGCCTGCAGTCAGATATAGGCTTAGTTAGACTGGAATGCAGTGGATATATATATATATATATATATGTATATATATATATATATATATATATATATATATATATATATATATGAGACTGTATATATATTTTGTGCACTGTAGATCACTGCATCACATGCCTGCCTGAAAATGTATTTAAAAACGAACACCAGGAATGGTCTCCAGTCAGATATAGGCTTGGCTAGACTAGAATGCAGTGGATATATATATGTAGGAGACTGTAAATATATTTAATGCACTGCAGATCACGGAATCACCTGCCTGCCTGAATGTGTATTTGAAAACGTACACCAGGAATGGCCTGCAGTCAGATACAGGCTTGGCTAGACTGGAATGCAGTGGATATAAATATGTAGGAGACTGTATATATATTTTATGCACTGCAGATGACTGAATCACCTGCCTGCCTGCCTGAAAGTGTATTTGAAAATGTACACCAGCAATGGCCTGCAGTCAGATATAGGCCTGGCTAGACTAGAATGCAGTGGATATATATGTAGGCGACTGTTATTATATATTTTATGCACTGCAGATTACTGAATCACCTGCCTGCCTGCCTGAAAGTTTATTTGGAAACGAACACCAGGAGTGGCCTGCAGTCAAATATAGGCTTGGCTAGACTGGAATTAGGGATGAGCTGAACACCCCCCGGTTCAGTTCGCACCAGAACCTGCGAACGGACCGAAAATTCGCACGAACGTTAGAACCCCATTGACGTCTATGGGACTCGAACGTTCAAAATCAAAAGTGCTCATTTTAAAGGCTAATTTGCATGGAGATGTCCTAAAAAGGGTGTGGGGACCCGGGTCCTGCCCCAGGGGACATGTATCAATGCAAAAAAAACTTTTGAAAACGGCCGTTTTTTCGGGAGCAGTGATTTTAATGATGCTTATAGTTAAAAAAAAAAGTGAAATATTCCTTTATATATCGTACCTGGGGGGTGTCTACAGTATGCCTGTAAAGTGGCGCGTGCTTCCTGTGCTTAGAACAGTCCCTGCACAAAATGTAATTTTTAAAGGAAAAAAAGTCATTTAAAATTGCTTGCAGCTTTAATGTAATGTCGGGTCCTGGCAATATGGATGAAAATCAGTGATACAAACAGCATGGGTACCCCCCAGTCCATTACCAGGCCCTTTGGGTCTTGTATGGATATTAAGGGGAACCCCGCACCTAAATTAAAAAAAGGAAAGGCGTGGGGCGACCAGGCCCTATATACTCTTAACAGCAGTATACAGGCGGTGCAAACAAGACAGAGACTGTAGGTTTGTTGTTAAGTGGAATCTGTTTGTAATTTTGAACTGGTACATTTTTAACGTGTTTAGCTCCAGCCAAAAAATCTATTTTATGGAAAACATAGGGAAGGGTTATCACCCCTGTGACATTTGTTTTGCTGTCTGTGCTCCTCTTCAGAAGATTTCACCTCACTTTTTGTCTCAATGACAAATGTTTTTTGAAAATTTTGTTTTTTTTTGTGAAACAAGGATTGGTGATAAAGCATCAGTGGAAAGGACAAACGTTTTTCCCATATTAACTCTTACAGGAGATAATTTCCCTTCCTAGGGGTAGATTTCATCTCACTTCCTGTTGTCTCCTTCTGTTTGCAAGTAGGAGTCGTTTGTAAGTTGGATTTTTGAAAGTAGGGGCCTGCCCTATATACTCAGCAGAAATTTGGGCCTTAGGTGTTGTTGTGGCCACAACACTGTAAGCCCTCACAGGGCCCTGCTGTGAAAAATTAGATCAAGAATAGTAATTACATGCCCCTGTTGAACAGGGGCAGAAAAATTGGGCCTTTGGTGGTGGTGGTGCTAGTGCCACAACACTGTAAGTCCTCACTCACTCTTGGTGGGTGCAGAAACGGGCCCTGCTGTGAAATATTAGATCAAGAATTGTAATTACATGCCCCTGTTGAACAGGGGCTGAAAAATTGGGCCTTAGGCACTGGTGCTGGTGCCACAACACTGCAACCCTTCACAGATACTCTAGTTGAAACGCAGAAACGAGCCCTGCTGCAAAGTATTGCATCAAAAATTGTAATTACACGCCCCTGTTAAACAGGGGCTGAAAAATTGGGCCTTAGGCACTGGTGGTGGCGCCCAGAACCAAAAATGTTCTTACAAGCTATCAGCGTGATCATTGAGGAGGAAGAGGATAATCACTCAGGATAGTCACTCAGCATCAGCATGGGCAGTCTTTGAAGGGATCTGAGATTTCAAAAAAAATTATTCAGTTACATCAGCATCAGGTGCTTGGTAGCTGGTGGTGATCCAAGACTGATTCATTTTTATGAAGGTCAGTCGATCGACCAAGTCGGTGGACAGACGCACCCTGTGATCGGTTACAAAGCCTCCAGCAGCACTGAATGTGCGTTCCGAAAGAACGCTGGATGCAGGACAGGCCAGTAGCTCAATTGCATACTGTGCAAGCTCTGGCCAGTGATCCATCCTCAAGACCCAGTAACCCAGAGGATTTTCTGTGGGAAAGGTGTCCAAGTCAGATCTTGCCCCTAGGTATTCCTGCACCATGTAAAACAGACGCTGGCGATGGTTGCTGGAACCGATCATACCTTGGGGCTGCGGACCAAAAAATTGTCTGAACGCATCGGTCAGACGGCCACCTTCTCCACCGCTCCTTCTTTGACTGACCAAAGCCTCAGCAACACGTTGTCCAGAAACCCGAGTTTGTAACCTCTCAGTCTCTGGGAACGTGTTGCACAGACCTTTCTGCAAGGCCTCCCGAAGATGTTTCATCCTCTGCTCCCTCTGCGATGGCAAGATAAGGTCTGCAACCTTACCCTTGTAATGTGGATCAAGGAGGGTTACCAGCCAGTATTGGTCCTTCTCCTTGATACCACAAATACGAGGATCCTTACACAGGCTTTGCAGAATCAGGGAGGCCATGCAGCGTAGGTTTGCTGAGGCATTCGGTCCGGAGTCCTCTGGGTCACTAAGGACGACATGGTCCGCAGCCACCTCCTCCCAGCCACGTACAAGTCCATGTGTTTCTTGGGACTGATCCCTTAAAGACTGCTGTTGATGCTGAGTGCCAGGCTCCACCTCCATACTGACACAATCCTCCTCCTCCTCCTCCTCCTGTGTGATCGGCGGGCACACAGGAACACTGTCTGGAGTAAGGGGGCCTTGAGAGCTAAGGAAGTCCTCCTCTTCCTGCCTCTGTTCTGCCTCAAGTGCCCTGTCAATTATTCCACGCAGCGTGTGCTCCAACAAGTGGACAAGGGGGACAGTGTCACTGATGCATGCACTGTCACTGCTCACCATCCTTGTGGCCTCCTTAAATGGTGACAGGACAGTGCATGCATCCCTGATCATGGCCCACTGGCATGGGGAAAAAAAAAACAAGCTCCCCTGACCCTGTCCTGGTGCCATAGTCGCACAGGTACTCATTGATGGCCCTCTGCTGCGTGTGCAGCCACTGCAGCATGGCCAACGTTGAGTTCCACCTGGTGGGCATGTCACAGATTAGGCGGTTCTTGGGCAGGTTAAACTCCTTTTGGAGGTCTGCCAGCCGAGCACTGGCATTACATGACTGGCAGAAATGCACACAGACTTTCCTAGCCTGCCTCAGGACATCCTGTAAGCCCGGGTACCTGCCCAAGAACCGCTGAACCACCAAATTAAGGACGTGAGCCAAACAGGGCACATGGGTCATTTGTCCCTGTCGGAGGGCAGAGAGGAGGTTGGTGCCATTGTCGCAAACCACCATTCCTGCCTTAAGTTGGCGTGGCGTCAACCACCTCTGAACCTGCCCCTGCAGAGCTGACAGAACCTCTGCCCCAGTGTGGCTCCTGTCCCCCAAGCACACCAGTTCAAGCACTGCATGGCATCTTTTGGCCTGCATACTTGCGTAGCCCCTTGAATGGCTACGGAGCACCGCTGGTTTCGAGGACAAAGCACAGGAAGAGGCCATGGAGGAAGAAGAAGAGGAGGGGGTGGAGGAGAGAGGTGTGTCACAATCATTAGTAGTGGCATTTTGGAGGTGTGGTGGCGGAACAACCTCCAACACTACTGCACCTTGTCCTGCATCCTTCCCAGCTGCCAGCAGTCACCCAATACGCGGTGAAACTTAGGTAACGTCCCTGTCCATGCCTGCTGGACCATGAGTCAGCGGTAATATGCACCTTACCACTGACCGCCCTGTCCAGCAAGGCCAAGACATTGCCTTCCACATGCCGGTAGAGATCCAGAATCGCCTTCCGTGAGAAAAAGTGGCGTTTGGGTACCTGCCACTGAGGAACCGCACATTCTACAAACTCACGGAAGGAGGCAGAGTCTACCAACTGAAAAGGCAGCAGTTGAAGTGCTAGCAATTTTGCCAAGCTAGCATTCAACCGCTGGGCATGTGGATGGCTGGGAGCGAACTTCTTTCGGTGGTGCAGCAGCTGGGGCAGGGAAATTTGCCTGGTACAATCTGACGTCGGTGTACCGAAAGCAGATTGCCCACAAGTACTTGGCTGTGACACACCTAATTCTACACCTTCATTCCTCTCAGTGCAGGTCTCAGAGAGGACTGAAGGTATAGTGGGGTTGGAGATCTCAGCTGATGAGGAGCAAGGAGAGGTCCTCTTTGTTCTTTGGTGTGGGTCTTTTAGATACGCTTGCCAACAAACTGCATGGCAGATCAACATATGTCTGGTCAAGCATGTGGTGCACAAGCGGGAAATGTTTTGGCCACGCGAGATACGCTTGAGACATATGTTGCAAATAGCAGTGGTGCAATCTGATGCACTCAAAAAAGGCCCACACCAAAGAACTTTTGGAATAACGCACAGAGACAGCAGCGCCCTGCACATGCGGAGCTTTAGGGTGTGATGCAGTCAGTGTGCTGCCCTTAGGCTGGCCCCTGGAGGGCATCCTGCCTCATTGGTGATGTGCCTCCTCCTCCTCCCCTGCCTCCTCCTCGCTCCTATCAGGCACCCACGTTGAGTCAGTGACCTCATCATCCCCTCCCTCCTCATCACTGGAGCAAACCTGGCTGTATGCTGCAGCAGGGGGAGCATGACTGCCAGATTGCCGTCCTTCTTGGGCACCCACTCTGTCCGTGCTCACGTTACTGCCTTCATCTAGCTCAGTATCATCATCAGAGCCTTCTAAACGTTGGGCATCCTCCTGGAGCATGTACCCAACACTGTGGTCAAACAGTTCGAGGGACTCCTCAGGAGAACATGGTGGGGTTAGGGAAGGAGTCACTGATGCCATTGAGCCGAGGGAAGAGGCCGCGTTGGCAGCTGCTTTGCCAGACAAAGTACCCTGAGCATGGGTGAGAGAGGATGAGGAGGATGAGGACGGCTTGGTCATCCACTCGACCAAGTCTTCCACATGTTGCGGCTCAACACGGCCAGCTGCTGAAAAAAAGGCCAAGCGTGTCCCACGGCCACGTGCTGATGAGGATGCACCGTCTCCACAACCAGCACTGTTGCCTCTAGACACAGAGCCTGCTTGCCCTCTTTTATTGGCTTGTGACTGTCTGCCTCTCCTTGTTGGCCTTCCAGACATACTAATGGCCTGTAGCTGCACTAAGCTGGGATATATATATATATATATATATATATATATATATATATATATATATATATATATATATATACTGCAGCTAGCATAATCAACTGCCTGCCTGTAGTAAGAGAACACCACCAACCTTCTACAGGTGTCTTTAGCTGAACACTGTGCAGAGGTCGCAAAAAACTAACTCGTAGCTTATTTAGCTCCCTGCGGTAGTGATAGGATCAGGAAAACACCACCAACCTTCGACAGGTAGCTTTAGGTGAACACTGTGCAGAGCTCGCAAAAAACTAACTTGTAGCTTATTCAGCTGCCTGCGGTAGTGATAGGATCAGGAAAACACCACCAACCTTCTACAGGTAGCTTTAGGTGAACACTGTGCAGAGCTCGCAAAAAACTAACTTGTAGCTTATTTAGCTGCCTGCGGTAGTGATAGGATCAGGAAAACACCACCAACCTTCGACAGGTAGCTTTAGGTGAACACTGTGCAGAGGTCGCAAAAAACTAACTTGTAGCTTATTTAGCTGCCTGCGGTAGTGATAGGATCAGGAAAACACCACCAACCTTCTACAGGTAGCTTTAGGTGAACACTGTGCAGAACTCGCAAAAAACTAACTTGTAGTTTTAGCTGAACACTGTGAGGAGGACGTACTACACTAACTTGTAGCTTTAGCTGAACACTGTTCAGAGGACGCACTACACTAAATTGTAGCTTTAGCTGAACACTGTGCAGAGGTCACACTACACTAACTTGTAGTTTTGGCTGAACACTGTTCAGAGGACGCACTACACTAACTTGTAGCTTTAGCTGAACACTGTGCAGAAGTTGCACTACACTAACTTGTAGTTTTAGCTGAACACTGTGAGGAGGAGGAGGACGCACTACACTAACTTGTAGCTTGAGCTGAACACTGTGCAGAGGTCACACTAAACTAACTTGTAGCTTTAGCTGAACACTGTGATGAGGACGCACTACCCTAACTTGTAGCTTTAGCTGAACACTGTGCAGAGGTCACACTAGACTAACTTGTAGCTTTAGCTGAACACTGTGAGGAGGACGCACTACCCTAACTTGTAGCTTTAGCTGAACACTGTGCAGAGGTCACACTAAACTAACTTGTAGCTTTAGCTGAACACCGTGAGGAGGACGCACTACACTAACTTGTAGTTTTAGCTGAACACTGTTCAGAGGACGCACTACACTAACTTGTAGTTTTAGCTGAACACTGTGAGGAGGACACACTACACTAACTTGTAGCTTTAGCTGAACACAGTGCAGAGGTCGCACTACACTAACTTGTAGTTTTAGCTGAACACTGTTAGGAGGACGCACTACACTAACTTGTAGCTTTAGCTGAACACTGTGCAGAGGTCGCACTACACTAACTTGTAGTTTTAGCTGAACACTGTGAGGAGGACGCACTACACTAACTTGTAGCTTTAGCTGAACACTGTGCAGAGGTTGCACTACACTAACTTGTAGTTTTAGCTGAACACTGTGAGGAGGACGCACTATACCAACTTGTAGCTTTAGCTGAACACTGTGAGGAGGACGCACTACCCTAACTTGTAGCTTTAGCTGAACACTGTGCAGAGGTCACACTAAACTAACTTGTAGCTTTAACTGAACACTGTGAGGAGGATGCACTACACTAACTAAATAGTCTAGCTGCCTGACTGTGGTACTAATAGGATCAAAAGAACACCAGCAATTTTCTTCAGGTAGCTGTAAATACTGTAACAAGACAAGCCTGCCTGTCAGTAGGAAGATAACAGGAACGGATCTAGCTAAACTGAATACAGTGTATATATATATATATATATATATATACACACAACACCTGGGATGCATATATATACACAATACACTGTAAGTGCAGCTAACTCACTGACTGTCCTGCCTAATCTAGCTAACTCAAATGAAATGACACTGTCTCTCTGTCTATCTAAGCATGCTGGAACACAACACTACACAGGGCCACCGTGCAGGTGGCCTTATATAGTGTGGGGCGTGGTGTTCTAAACCCCCTGAGCCATAATTGGCCAAAGCCACCTTGGCTTTGGACATTTACAGCTCTCTCTACTGACGGCGCTGTGATTGGCCAAGCATGCGGGTCATAGTGCATGCTTGGCCAATCATCAGCCAGCAATGCACTGCGATGCCGCAGTGAATTATGGGCCGTGACACGCCACACGAATTTGGCGCGAACGTCCCATAACATGGTTTCGACCCGAACGCGAGCTCATCCCTAACTAGAATGCAGTGGATATATACATGTAATAGACTGTATATATATTTAATGCACTGCAGATCACTGAATCACCTGCCTGCCTGTCTGAAAGTGTATTTGAAAACGAACACCATGAATGGCCTGCAGTCAGATATAGGCTTGGCTAGACTGGAATGCAGTGGATATATATGTAGGAGAGTGTATATATATTTTATGCACTGCAGATCACTGAATCACCTGCCTGAAAGTGTATTTGAAAAGGTACACCAGCAGTGGCCTGCACTAATATATAGGCTTGGCTAGACTAGAATGCAGTGGATATATATGTAGGAGACTGCATATATATTTTATGCACTGCAGATCACTGAATCACCTGCCTGCCTGAAAGTATATTTGAAAACTTACACCAGCAATGGCCTGCAGTCAGATATAGGCTTGGCTAGACTAGAATGCAGTGTATATATATATATATATATATATATATGTATGTAGGAGCCTGTATATATATTTAATGCACTGCAGATCACTGAATCACCTGCCTACCTGCCTGCCTGAAAGTGTATTTGAAAAGCCTGGATGAATAAAATAAATATATGATAAATACACTGCAGCTAACTGAATTGCCTGCCTGCTCAATCTAAATGAGGTGACACTCTCTCGGTCAACGCCAGCAACACACTACACAGGGTCGACGTGCAGGCGGCCTTATATAGTGTGGGGCGTGGACTTAACCCCCTGAGCCATAATTGTCCAGAGGCACCCTGCCTTTGGCCAATTATGGCTCTCTTTGCTGACGGCGCTGTGATTGGCTAAAGCATGCGGGTCATAGTGCATGCTTGGCCAATCATCAGACAGCAATGCACTGTGCATTATGGGCTGTTACGCGCAGCTCGAATTTGGCGCGAATGGCCCATAATGTTTGTTTTTCGACGAACGGGCGAACAGCCAATGTTCAAGTCGAACTCATGTTCGACCCGAACAGAAAGCTCATCCCTACTGATCACTGTAATAATGTCACTGGTGATGTCAGTGGCAGCAAGTCAGTTCCCCCAGCATCAGTGTCAGATAGCCCGTCACACTATCACAGTCCCATTATAAGTCACCGATCGCCACTATTACTAGTATAAAAAAATAAGTAGAAATTACAGGATATATCCCATAGTTTGTAGACGCTATAACTTTCAAACAAACCAATCAATATACACATTATTGGGATTTTTTTTGCCAAAGACATGTAGCAGAATACATTTTGGTCAAAAAAAATTTTTTATGGAATATGTTTTATAGCAAAAAGTAAAAAAAATTGTTTTTTTTCAAAATTATTGGTCTTTTTTCGTTTATATAATAAAAAATAAAAAACCCAGAAGTTATCAAATAAGAAGAAGAAAAAGCTCTATTTGCTAGTTCCAGTCCCCCAATTCTTTTTTTTTAAATGCTCTGCCGTAATTGTGTTCACTTCAACTGCAACATTTAGATAATGTCATTAATGTGGTCCTTTTATTTAATGTTTAAATCTTGCAAAACTAACCGGATCTCGGAAGCTGGCAGAGTCCATCTCTGCTGTGGGCATCTGAAGCCCTCTTGTATTCATTTGTGGGATTCGGTGCAGCTGGCTACCCAGCATGCACCACCTGATCTCGCAGTAATGTCATTGCGTGGCGCTCTTTCTTCCTGACAGGTTGCCAAAGCAATGGCGGCATCGGCGGAATTTCCAACCCCGTTTCTACAGCAACCTGTCAATCAGAGGTTTCCTGCTTGGAAATAATGCAAGATTTTGGTATTAGGCAATTCCCATGGACCCCGGGATAGATAATGTCAATATCCAAGAAGTTCATGCGAATCGCCTACTGACAAAATCACCAAGGTTTGGACAGTTAAAAAATGGGTGGAACTCCCCTTTAAGGTAAAAAAAAATAGAACCATGTAAAAAAGAACCTTGCACTTAAAATGTAAGGTCAGCTTTTTTAGTGAGGGCAATCTTCCCCATGCCCAAAAACACTACTCTAAAATTATTAACAAAACTGTAGAGTTAAAAAAGATAGCTAATATACTTACCACCACATTCCATCTTTAGTTACTGTAGCACAGTTCAGAAGTGTCTTTTTTAAGAGATTTGAGCTACTTAGTATTTTCTGGGATCTTTTTGAAAGGGTGGTGATGTCACCCAATGTCACCCACTGCAGTCAGTAGCTGGGGGAAAGGTGATATATTAAAGCCCAAATGAACTCTTGGTTAACATTAGCTACATACTTACCAGGTACAAGATTCCACCAAAACAAAAGGTGCACAAAGCCTTACGGTTTGTTTTCTTACAAAATCAGCAACCACCTACATAATGAAGCCTATCCACTGCCAACAACTGAAGAGTGCTACCCTTGGTTTCTGTGGTCCAGCAGTGACCTATTTAAAGAGGTCAGAGTCAGAACTCTTCAATCAACAGAGAACAATCTGTAAGACAATAAAGATGAATTCTGGAATAGACCTAACTGATCTTAAAAATGCCCCCTCCTTCTTCCTAATACCCATTCTGACTAACTTATGTAGGAAAAATCTGTGTACTTATCTAATCTCAGGCCGTGCTGGTCCAGTCACGTGATCACCCATGAGTCAGCAAGTGCCAGGGCAGGGGAGAGGAGAGAATGTTTGACAATGGCTGGCAAAGCCTGGTAGTGGTGACATCACCCATAGGCTTACTATGACACATCCACTTTTAACGCTCCCCTCTCTCCCCTGTAGCCTCCGCTGGCTGACACAAGGGAGCCATATTACTTCACCAGACTGCAGTAGCCTGAAAAAAGGTGAGTATACCAATATTTCTTACACAGGTTAAGGAGGAGTAGAGGGAGCATTTTTAACATTAGTTAAGTATATCCTGGAATTCTACTTTAAAAGCTTTTTTATGCACCTGGAATGTATTTAGCTAATATAAACTAAGGGTTCATTTAGGCTTTCAAGTGTTTGTAAATGCAATTTTTTAAAGTAAGAAACAAGTTTATGCTTACCTGCTCTCTTCAATATTGTACAGAACAGCCCTAAACCCCCTCCTTAGGGTCCCCTGCCTCCTCCTCTCCAACTAGCAGCTTTCTATGGGGGGCATTCATGAGGGCTTGCTTCTAAACCTTGCTATCTGTGTCTATACAGTGCCCTGCCCCCAGCTCCCTCATTACTGGCTTCGATTTTTGCACAGAGTAGTCCAAATTCTCTATTTTTGGGGTCCTCCGACAGCACTCCTGACTCCTGCCTCCATAGTAAGCCACTTGCTATGGGGGCACTTGTGCAGACTCTATCCCACAAGCCACACTGTGTGCGTCTATTGACAATCTATTTTTTTTTCACCAAATAATCTTTGATAAAAGATAAAGTAAATATTTAATACATAAGAAAGTATTCCCAGGACACTATAAGTTAGCACAAATTAAAGCACAGCAGCTTTGCTGCTCTGTTTGTTTTATTGAAATCTCAGATTTAGCTGTCTGATAAAGTATGAGTTACTGACCTAATGACTCATTGGGGTTGATTTACTAAAGACAAATAAACTGTGTATAGTGCAAGTGCAGTTACACCCATTTTCCCCAGAGCTTAGTAAATGTGGTGAAGCTCTGCTGATTTCCATCATCTAATCATGTACAAGCAAAAATGCTGTTTTCTTTTTTTTTTCCCTTTACCTGATTGGGTACAGTGTTAATTTAGTCAACAAAAATGACTAAAACATTTTAGTGGACTAAATGAATACTATTTTAGTCAACTAGAAACACTCATAGTTTAGCAGAATGTAACTGTTTTTGCATTAGAAGTAGATACAGATGTATGCTGTGAGAGGCTGCATCCTCAAATTTTGCACTTATACATGTTATCATTTTGGGGCGTTGCCCTTTCTTGTGTCTAAATAAAAGTTATATTTGAAAAAAAAAAAAACGACTAAAACTGCAACAATTGAGATGACTAAAATAGGACTAAAACTAAAAGTTATTTTAGCCAAAAGACTAAAATGAGACTAAAACTAAAATGCCATTTTAGTCCTAAGACTAAAATAAAACTAAAACTAAAATGCCATTTTAGACAAAAGACTATGACTAAAATTAAATTGCAATTACTGAAATGTACTGGAGATTTTAGTCAATTAAAACGTAGGACATTTTAGTCGACTAAAATGTACTAGAGATTTAGTCGACTAAATACGACTAAAACTAAAACAATTGCAGAAGACTAAAATGGGACTAAAACTAAAATGCCATTTTAGTCCTAAGGCTAAAATGAACACTGATTGGGTATTCTTTACAAAGTGAAGCTTTACCACATTTCACTTTGGGGTGGATTTACAAAAGGCAAATAGACTGTGCACTTTCCAAAATGTAGTTGCACTCTGCAAGTGTAGTTGTTACAGTGCTTAGTAAATGAGCAGAAGCTCTGCTGACTTCCATCATCCAATCATGTGCAAGCAACAAATGCAATTTTTTAAATTTTCCTTGCAAGTAATTGGGTATTCTGTGCAAAGTGAAGCTTTACCTTATTTACAAAGCTCTGGAGCAACTACACTTGCAGAAGTGCGCAATCTATTTGCCTTTAGTAAATCAACCCAACTGAGTTCGGTAAACAATCAGCTAATTATGTGAGAAAGTGAAAAGAGCTCCACATGCTGACTGGATAAAAAAAACTACATAATAATAATAATGGAAAATATTTCATATTTGGCTGAGACTGACTGCAAAAAAACACTTTTTTTTAAAACATTGGGGGAGAGTTCCCTATTTATTACAGTTTATTGCTGTATGCGTAGTTCTCATTCTGCTGATTTCTTGGCCTGCTGCAACAGGGACAAGGAATAAAGGTGAAATCTGTCCATCTGTGTCATCATTTTTTTAAATCTACTTTTTCAGGATTGGTTCACATTAGAGCGATGCGGGAACCCTGCAAATCCACTGTGGGTTCTTGCATCGCACCTGACTCTCAGGCAGTTTACACTGCCTTATGCGAACCGCTGGGTGTGTCAGTACAAAGTTAATGACACCCCCAGATCGGTTTGCATATTGTAGTGTGAACTGTCAATTCAGACAGGAATCAAAAAAAGGGTCCTGCACGAGTTTGGTCCAAATGCGATGCAATTTCAGCCATACAACCTGTATGGCTGAGTTCGCATCGCACAGACATTGCATGTGATTTGCACAGCAGTGCGGTGCGAATCACATGCAATGTCTGACATTGCACCAATGTGAACCCAGCTTAACTCTCACCATAAGAAGTAATATGTACAAAACCACTATAACTTTGCTTTAATTAAAGTGTTACTAAATCAACAGGAAAATCAGTCTGTATATGCAGTAAAGCATGCTTGTTATACTCACTGTGGAACCTATGGGGTTAATCCTTTGCATTGTGTATAAATGCTGTTTGATCCTGTCTCTCTGATCCTCCTCTTCTTCTACTGTCTCAAAAAAAAAAATAACCTGATATTTACAGAGCCTGTGGACATGCTGCACATGCTCAGTTTGGTGTGGAGAGTTTTCTTTTTTCTTGGGAGGGTTCATGTGATCAGCACAGGGCCAATCAGCACTGTCCAGACATGTCCAAACAGAACTGATAGAAGTCACAAGGCTGATATATACTGCTGATAAGAAAAGGTATTTATCAGTCTATATTTACTAAAATAATTGCATTTCCATGTTCTGTGTACTGAGAGAGACCAAATATAGTGAATGCATGTTCTGGGTTTAGTAATACTTTAATAACCATTATATAAAACTGCAAAGTAAGACAAATAGCCAGCTTCCCTAAGTAGAGAAAACGGCTGCCCCTATGTAGATGTTATTACAGACTATACATAGAAAAAGAGTATTTTAGATTTCAATCTGTTTATTAATTTTCTGTTAGAAGAAAGGCAGTTAGTAAAAAAAATTGCAAAGCTTACATGCAGCCATAACAGAAAAATCGGCATAAGGGACATCACTTACAATCAGTAGGATTCTGCTGTTACAGGTAATGATTCTCCATTTCCCCCAAAACCCCACCCGCTGGTGTAATCTTCCAGTGCAGCAGAGGCAATACAAATAAATGGCTGTCACAGGCTCTCATCAAGAGAACCTGGCTATGCCTTCCATTTCCACTCTTTTGATAAAAGTCTGTGTATTGTATTGTATTGTAGTTGTATTAACCCCCGCCACAGTGGAAGATTATGGTGGCAGGATGGGAGGGGTCAAGACAGAGGAAGAGTACTACTAACAGCAGGGAATCTGCACAGCTGAACCACACCAGGCCACACAGGTGTCTGCTCCACTTTAATAATAGGGGGGCTCCCATGTAACCTCTCCAACGGAATGAGTATGGGGTACGTATGCCTACTCATTCCCCAAAAAATCATGTCACCTTGAAAAAAAGACACCCAAATGCTTGACAAGACCTTTACTAAAAGTATAAAAATCTCCAAAAAAAAACCTGATGACTTGGTGCACGCAACCAATCTCCCTGAGCTGTTATGAGCAATATAAAGGAAGGCTGGGGGATAGTGGTGACATAATTAGTTAAATATGGCCATGTTATTGCCCAAATATGGGCATGTGATCATATTTGGACAATGACATAACCCGCTCTGTTCCGCACCCATTTTCCTATGTGGCCGAGTATTCCCAGATGATTAAGTAAATGGCATGGGAGACGTCAGTGGTTGTTAAGGACATGGCAGCTGCAAGAAGCCACTGCTTCCCTAGCAACCATTGACAGCCAGAAGCTGTCGTGTTCATCCATGCCAATTGCCCTAAACATTCAGCATTCAGATAAACATCCAAACACTGAGCTCATCCCTAATCCTGACTGGCCTATCAGGTTGATATAATGTAAGTTCCAAACAACTAGTAATAAAAGGTATTTTATAATATTAACATGTATTGGTAAGATTATTTATATCAAGCTGATCTATTTACATATACATGTAAAAATAATTGAAGTGTCTATACATTTTCTTTAAGCAACCAGGAGCCATGTAGTTATATTTTTTTAAACACACACAATAATATAACCATTTACCAGGCATACCCATGGCATAGTGTTTTTAACAGCTGAAATTGCATTTTGCTGTGTAAGTTTTCAGCATTGCTTCCTCTTGGTCTAATGTAAGAGCACATTGAAGTTGTACTTGTGAGAGGAGGTGGTAATATAAAAAAAGAAGTATTTCCCACTGGGCGATGTGAATAGCGCTTGGAGCAGAGAAGCCAGATGGCTGATGCAGAATCTTCTGCTGAAATACATCTCTATTCAAGATGATGTTGCACTCTATTTTCTGTCTGGGCTGTCAATATAACTCTGCCATGGTATTTAAATCACATTAAGCTTTCTTTTATTCATATACCCCCATGTGATTTTTTTTTCTGGATACAATGAATGTGCTTGCTTACAACCAGTGGTAGGATATGCTAGAATTAGTAGGTGAATTTAATCCCTTTGGGGACCATAGCTCCAACTCATGCATATAATGTCCAAAATTCTGTTTTATGTCTTGTGATTGATCACATAAATAATCTTTCTGATTGCTAAATTCAATTTATATTCCTTCACATTGCTGGAAATAAGGGCATTTTTAAGTCGGGGGGACTGACAACTATTGAATATGTAACTTAACTTAAATGCAAAAAAAAAAGAAAAACATTTTTTCTTTCTACAAACCACATTATACTAATCAGACACACATGACAAGACAGGAGCCTTGCTATAACAAGCCTGTGCCTGTTACACAGATTCTAACTGCATACAGAAATATACATCTCAAAGACATTGTTTTGATGCTTTATTCTATTATATAATTTATAATAAAATACTATACATTTTAAATGTTAATAATTGTATTTAACACTGTTTAACATAAAAGATAACTTGGCTATGAAATATAAAATTAATTTTTTTAAATGTGTTTATTTATTTGAAAGTCATATTGGAAATAAATATATTGTGGAGTCCATAGATATAATCTGATTTCATTTAAAAAATGAAAGCCAGGCAATATCCAAACAAATGTTTTGCATTTTATGATTCTTAATAAAGTGAGGGGAAATCAAATCGGTATCCTCAAACGCAAGGAAATTTGGTGTCTTCCATACAACAGGTTAAACAGGAATGAAGATATACAGTATATTTGTAATTGTGAACTCCTTGAGCATTGTTTTACCATAACCTTTGGATTAATGTTGCAAAAATAATCTCATGTTTGCTTTTTGTTTCAGGTGCTTACTGGATCAGTTTGAATTTCACCTAGCGTTCATACAACTGAGATGCAGTTCCTGTGGTTGGTCTGTTTATAGCAGTGGAAGTGCTTATTTAATATCTGTGGACCTGGTAAAGGGTGGGGATGTCTGAAACTGTTGTTCAGCATACTTACCTTTGCATCTTTGCACAGCAGCAAAATAAATCCGTTATGTGGATTTGGCATGTGGTTGTGCAGCATTCTTTCCTTGAAAATGTGGACAAATTTGTTGATACCCCTATGTTGCATACACACGATCGGACATCCCGACAACGAAATCCAGTGATTTATTTCCGACGGATGTTGGCTCAAACTTGTCTTGCATACACATGGTCGCACAAATGTTGTCGGAAATTCCGATCGTCAAGAACGCGCTGAGGTACAACACATACGACGGCACTATAAAGAGGAAGTTCATAAGCCAGTGCGCCACCCTTTGGGCTCCTTCTGCTAATCTCGTGTTAGTAGAAGTTTGGCGAGAGACGATTTGCGCTTTTCAGCCTCGTGCTTTTCAGATCATTACTGCTCTTCAGTTTGTGCTTGCGGGTTCGTATCTGGTTTTCAGTGCGTGTAGTCAGTTTGTATCTGGTTTTCAGTGCATATTTTTATATTACATATTTGATTTTCAGTGCATTCTTGTCCGCTCGATTCTGATTTTCAGCTCACTCTTCTCAGGCCTTTCTGATTTTCAGTGCGTTCTGTTAGTTCGTTCTGACCAGCTGACCATTTTGAAGCCATGTTTTGGGTACATACTCATCGTAGAGTTCGTTCTGTGCAGGTGCTTGGTATTGGGTTTCTTACTTTGACCCAAGCCTATTCCATGAACAGGGCAGGGAGGAGTTCGTGGACAAAGAATTGGTTGCTCCAGCGTGACCAATTCTCTTACATGCCTTTGTTGCGGGAGATCCGTGAGAATAATCCTGATGATTTCAGGAATTATCTCCGGATGACGGACCCCGTTTTTCACCGTTTGTTGGCTTTGCTGTTCCCTTATATTACGAAGCAGGACACCTGTATGTGGCAAGCCATCACTCCTGGACAGAGGCTAGTCGCCACGTTTCGGTACTTGGCGACAGGGAGAAGTCTGCAGGACATCAAGTTCTCGACAGGCATCTACCCCCAGGCTCTGGGGGTCATTATTCCAGAGACCTGTTCTGCCATCATACAGGTCCTGCAGAAGGACTATATTAAGGTAAGATTTCTCCTTTAACATCACATTCTATGTATTTAATGTTTGCTAATGTATTGTATTTCTTTCATCATTCCGTAATTACCATGATTGTAATATGCTGTGAATGTCCTCTTTATCCTCATGCATGGTGGAAGTTTTTCAAGTTCCTTTTTTGTTCTTCATGCATATTTGCTTTCACTAACCTCCCCAGCATGCTATCCTGGGCTATGACTTTGCCAAACCCATACACACTATACCCACCTCTTTTGTGTTTATATTTATGGATGAATTCACAAAAGCATGTAGTGAAAGGGCCTGCCTGAATACTTTCAGATGGTACTGTTTAAAGTTTTGTTGTTCTATTATCTTGATAGGTAATTGCAGAATGTAAAAATGTGCTTCAATTTGTACAGTGTGTATTTATATTTTTGTATTATGACACTTCTTACCTGTCCAGTGGGCTGCCAATAGTGTAAGTAAGGAGGGGATGGCCAAAGAAACACACATTATCTATGCATTCAGTTCTCAATGAAGTGGAGAGGGTTACCTGTCCAAAACATCTCCCCCCTAAAATTTGTACAATGGGCCATCAGAGGGGGGGAGGAATCTGATAACCTTAGTTTTTTTTTCTTTAAATACTCCTTAAAATCAATGTTATACTGATGTTGGCCAAGAATGTTTGTGTCTAATCTGCTTGCAATGTAATGTGCAAAAGTACTAATTTTTATTTTTCTTGTTTCACTCCACAGTTTCCTTCAACACCACAGGAAAGGCAGGCTGTGGCTTCCCAATTTGCCCAGTGGTGGGACTTTCCCAACTGCGGAGGAGCAATAGATGGGAAACACGTCCACATAGTCCCACCCCCCAACTCGGGGTCATACCATCACAACTATATGGGGTTTAATAGTATAGTGATATTGGCGGTGGTGTCAGCAACATGTGAGTTTCTCTATGTGGACGTGGGGAAGAATGGCCGGATGGTGGAGTCATCGCCCAGACCAAGTTCTACGGACAGCTCCAGAGTGGCTTGGGATTGCCACCTCCAGAAGACAACGTGGCTGGTCTGCCGTTCGTCTTTGTTGCTGATGAAGCATTTGGGCTGGGTGATCACCTGATGCGGTCGTTCCCCATGGGGACCCTCACCCCGGCCCAGAGGGTTTTTAACTATTGGCTGGCCAGAGCCAGAAGAGTGGTGGAGAATGGTTTCGGGATAATGGCCAGCTGGTTCCACCTATTCCTTACGCCAATCATTGTAGCGGAATATAAACTTAACCATATAATCCTTGCATGCTGCATTCTCCACAACTTTTTAAGAAGAAATTCTATGAACTATGTGGCCTCAGTTGGGCCTGAGGCCGGATTTAAAGACCAAACTCTGACGGCGCTTGAAGCTGGCCATCCTGGCTTGCCCCCCCAAAGCGCACACGAGGTCCAAATATATGAAATATATGGAGTACTTTGTGGGTAGGGGGGCCATTAATATGCCAGAAAATGTATAAGAAACATTTTTTAAATAAATTTGTATTTTAAACAGAAAAATACTTCCTTTGATTTACTGCTTGTGTTTCTTTTAGCTGTCTCCTAGGTTATCCAATGGGCTTTTCTTTTTTGGACATTTTCTTCAATAGTGCAAACATAATTTATTTGATACATGAGGTGACAATCTCTTTTTCAGCTAACTATTTTGTTGTGGGTCTGCTACACACACACATTGTTTTTGTTGTTAATGTATGTAATGCATTAAGTATAAAAATATTAATCATTTTCAGCACCATGATTTTATTTTTTGGAGTGATGAAAATGGCCTGATTGTTGCAAATTATAAAGCACTGTGGGTGTTATTTACTAAAGGAAAATTGACTTTGCACTACAAGTGTACTGCAAAAGTGCATTAGAATGTGCACTGAAACTGCACTGAAAGTGCACTTGTAGTGCAAAGTGGATTTGCCTTTAGTAAATAACCCCCATTGTCAATGTAAACACCAACTTAAGCAAAAAACTGCAATTGAGCATTGAAAGAAGAAGCCACACATTGGTGAGTAGAAACATTTTTACTCTGTGCACATTCACATGTGCGTTTGGAAAAGGGTTTTTGAACAAACCGACATATTTTTGGATTTTTTTTTTTTTTTGGACAGTAGAAATATCCTTTTTTGTGGTAAACAGGCATGTTTTTAAAAACATAAAACAATACACAACTCAGGAACTTACAAAGTTCAAATTTGATAAATTGAAGGCAAAATCAGACATTAGTATGTCCAAACTGTGTTGATCTTGCCTTCATCAGATGGGGTGATGTCACCCCTGTGAAAGCCAAATTTCGAAGATGCACACAAATTGAGAGTCGAAATGGGGATTTTCCTCCTGATCCCATGCCTAAGGTCAACATGTGCTAGCTCCCATCATGGGGGATCAATGGATGTGTTTCGGGGGTGCAACCCCTTCCTCTCTTCTACTTTAGTTGTGAGGAAGGGGTTGCACCCACAAAACGCGTAAATTGATATCGCAAGATGGCAGATAGCACATGTTGACACACTGTGTGCATTTTCAAAATTTGGCTTTCAAATTTTTAAAGAAAAGATCGAAAAATACAAACAATTTGCTAAATTTTGGTGTGTTTTAGATTCTGCCTAAAACATCAATGATGTTTTTGAGTCTTCTTTTCACATCATTGATGTCTTCCTTGATCTTCTGTAAATCACGATTGCACACCATGATCTCCTCGATGAGGACGTGTGCACTTGCACTTGTGAAATGTGTTTCTTCTTCCACAACATCAACATCACCTAAAATAAAAAAACACACCATGTATTATAAACATGCAGGAATCCATCAATTACCTGAAGCTGTGGTCTCAGACACTCACCTGTTGTGGTCACTATTTCCCCCAATTCATAAACCTCTCCTTCCTCCACATCCTCTGGTTGTGGTGTGGGGATTTCCCCTTCTTTAGGAGGTTGGGGGTCCCTGGTGTCCTCTGATGTCCCAAATCTTTTCTCCCCTATGTGAATAAAAAAAGGTATACTTAGCACACAGATATTTGAGGGCAGAAATAGTAATATGAAACATTGCTAAGAAATGTTGTACTATTGTCTGTTTTGGCAGTGTTCCAAGCTGAAGACATGATTTTTTTCCCTTTCTTAAAGATGGAATACTTACATTTTTTGGTCAAGTTTCACACATGAAGACACCCCTAGTATCCACTGGAGCACCTGTGTGGGACACCCTAAAAAGTTTGTTCTGGTGTCCCACACTAGTGCTCCTGCGTCTAGATGTGTAAACGGCTGCTGAGAGTCCTCTCCTTACACTGAATCAAGTTTGCATTTCATTCTAGTTACAAACCCATCTAGACAACAATGCACTAAACTTCTTTTAAGAAAAATATACCTGAACAAATGTAGTTAACCTGCATCTGCCAAAAACATTGTATTAGTGGGCGAACGAACGATGTTTACTATGAACAATTACTGTGCCCACGAACCTGAAAGTTGCCATTTTAAACATTACAACAGTAAAGAAAAGCACATGGAGCAGCACGCAAGTAATAAAAACAAAAGGAACACACGACAAATACTTACTTTTTTAAAGAACTCTCTTGATTCTTCTGTACTGATCCTGCTCCCTCAATTTCAGGTCTGACCAGCATTTCCTCAATTGATCCTTGGATTGTCGTACATCAAAATTCCTGTGCAGACTTTTCACAACTTTAGTCATGATCTTGGCCTTTCACACAATTGGGTTTGGGTAAGGTCCAAGCTTCCCATCATAGTCGGCCCACTTCAAGATGTCCACCATCTCCACCATCTCTACAAAGGACATATTTGAGGCCTTAAATCTCCTCCGGGATCGGGACGTTTGTGGTTCTGGGCTTTAGTCGTTGCTGCTGTCTTCATGCACTTGTTCTTTCTCCGCCATGTGCTCTCCTACTGCGCCGAAAGAGAATGGGCAGGGAAAATACTAGAAAGAAGGTCAGAGTCGGGCGGAGTTTAACGCATGCGCAGTGTATGCGTTAAACACGCGTGCGTCGTACGTACGATCTGTAACACGCGTGCGTCATACGTACGATCTGTGAGCGGAGGAAGGAGTAGCAGAAGCGCCAATCGTTCTAACGAAGGTACAATTTTAACTTGGGGCATCAGTGGCCTATACTGCTTATAAATTGAGGCCTATATTGGGACAAGATTAGGAGAGTTTAGCCTGACATTAGGGTTTGTCTTGTGTTGTGTCTTGCAGATAAAATGGATCGATTCAACAATCATGATTTCCTCCCCCAATTCATTGATTTGTGCACAGAGCTGCCCTGTCTGTGGCAGACAAAACACCCCTTTTATACAAATCGACTAAAGAGGAAGGCAGCACTGGATAAATTGCTGGAATTTGTGAAGCCGCAGATCCCCAGGGCAGACATCAACTATTTGAAGTGCAAAATAGGTGGAGCACTTATAATAGGGAGTGCAAGAAGGTCCAGGATTCCCAGAGATCAGGAGCTGCAGCAGATGACATTTATGTACCCAGGCTGTGGTACTATGACAGACTGCAGTTTCTGTCAGACCAGACTGAAATCAGGCCATCACTCTCAACCCTTCCTTCCACTCTTCCTTCCACCCCAGCTGAGGCTTCTGACGTCCAACCTGGGCCTTCCACCCAGGAAGAAGATGTGGAAGAGCCCAGCTTGAGTCAGGTATAGCATTGTTAAACAGATTTCTCAAAATTGTGTTTGACTGATGAACAATAAACTAAAACTATGTCCCTTTTTCATACACAGGAAAGCCTCAGCCAGGAGGAGGCTGTGGAAAGTGGCAGTCAGGAGGTGGCAGGGGAAAGTGGCAGCCAGGAGGTGGCGATGGGTAAGTGGCAGCCAGGAGGTGGCCGGGCCCAGTAGCCTGATCGAATCCTGGGACCCACCCCTCTGCTTTAAAAAAAAAGACCCAGGAAGGGGAGGAGTGTGGAGGAGTCAGCACTTGGGTTAATTTGGCAGGCTTCTGCGGCCCTCAGAACTCCCCCCAGTCTTCTTGAGGCCTATGCCTGCATGGCTGTCAACAAAATGCAGGAAATGGAGGTGATCTTTTGTGAGGAAGTGATATATATGGCCCTAAATAAGGGGTTGAGGGGCGAACTCACAAGCAAAACCCACCTGTGTGAGTTGGACCATCCTCCTCCACCTCCTCCACCTCCTGCCACAACTCCAACACCAGAGCCACAGCCTGGAAGCAAGCGTGGAAGGAAGACAAGAGAGTGATGGCCTGGGTTCGGTCTGGTCTGGCCAAAGACGCAGGCTGTGGTAAGACCACAGCCCAGGGACATATATGTCACCTGCTGCTGTTCCTGATCTCTCGGAGTCCTGGACCGGATTGTGCTCCCTATTAAATGGACTCCTCAGGCTAACAATTTTGCATGTCAAATAGTTGATGTGTGCCCTGGGGTACAAAGGCTTCGTTAATTTCACAAGTTTATCCAGCATTGCCTTCCTCTTTATTTTGTTATGACCCCTTAATAAATGTCTATTTTTTTACAAAAATCATTGGCTATGTGTTTTAATTAAAAAAAGGACAGTTTGTTTGTGAGTAGGCAGGTACATTTCAAAAATACAATGTCAAACAACGGACACCAACACCAACCAATCTCCTTGAGGTTAAAAAATACTTAATAATGGTGTTGTGGTAACTTGACACACAAAACGACAAAAAATATTATGGAGATCACTAGAAAAAAAAAAAAGAGATCTTGATAAAAAAAAATAATGAAAAAAAGATCACTATAAGAATAAAATCGAAACATTATTATGGAGATCTGATGAAAAAAATAAAAAATATTATTCAGGAGATCACGAGAAATAATAAAGAAATCAGTTTGTGAGAACTCTGTGTGAATATGAGCAGCAAAACAACTTCATTATTCTAGCATTATAAAGAAGAAGAGAATGCGCTGCATTAAAAGTTAATTAAATTTGCAGCGTGACGAATGTGCTATCTCCATTACGAACGCTAGTTTACCAGACCGAACAATTCCGTCTTGTACTTGATTCAGAGCATGCGTGGAATTTGATGCGTCGGAGTTGTGTACACACGGTCGGAATTTCCGACAATGGATTTTGTTGTCGGAAAAATTGAGAACCAGCTCTCAAATTTTTGTTGTCGGAAATTCCGATAAAAAATGTCGGATAGAGCCTACACACGCTCGGAATTTCCGACAACAAGCTCCCATCGAACATTTGTTGTCAGAAATTCCGATCGTGTGTACGCGGCATTACAGTTTATCAAGATACTACTTCATTCTTCCTGCTGAAATTAAAAGTAATTTTATTGTGTACACCTGCCTGCCTTTGGTATGTCATAGAGTAAAGAAAAGAAAGCGTGAAAAGAGATAAATTATTGCTTATTCTTTAAAGGTATTCTAAAATGGCTTGGACAAATTTGTTGATGCACCTACAAAAAAATGAGAAATAACAGGATCATATTGATATTTTAACTACTTCAATAATGGACATTTTCACCCCCTTCCTGCCCAGGCCAATTTTCAGCTTTCAGTGCTGTCACACTTTGACTCAGTCATGCAACACCGTGCCCAAATAAAAAATTGTATCTTTTGTTCACACAAAATGGGGGATGGCACAGTTCTTGGTTCCAGCACCAGCTAGGGGGGATCTATTGAGATCCCACATTTTTGCACTAAGGGAAATATGGGGACAGGGATGTTTTTACAGAGGATTAATTAGTTGGAGGGTTATATAGGGAAAGGCTTTGTAGGGGATGTGGGATTATATGTGGGGGAGGAGGATTGTTGCGATTCAGAGCTGTTTTTTATGTGATTTTTTCTAATTAAAAACTTTTTGAGGAGAATAACCCATGGGTGTGCAGGTATTTTCTTTTTTGTGTGACAGTTTTGGCTTCTGTATACACACCCTACCATTATTGATGGAGTTACCCTCATATTATATATTCGTCAGGTTCCCAGTTTTGGTTTTGGTTTTTGTCCTTTTTTCTTTGTGCATTTTGAATCTTTGCAGATCACAATGAAATATCAAGACTATTAAGGAATTCTGGAGTGAAATGCACTGCTCAGTGTCAGAAAGCTCAGTCACAGGTCACGGTTCCTCCAACAGAACAATGACCCAAAACACACAGCTAAAAGAACTCAAGAATAGATAAGAACAAAATGCTGGACTATTCTGGAGTCTGAGTTAAAGCATGCAGTCTGGAGAAGGCACTCCTAAAACCTGAGACAGCTGAAGGATATTGCCCAAGAAAAGTGGATAAACTAGATGTTGGCAAGTGCAGGGGTCTCATTGGGAGTTACAGAAATTGCTTGTTTGCAGTGATTGCCTCTAAGGGTTGTACAACAAAATATTAGGTTAAGGGTCCTTCCATAGCCATAGACCTAATAGAAGCACTTGAACCCATTGCATCCATTTCCATCCATATCTGCATTACTTAATGGTTGAGCCATTCAGGTCCTCAACAGTTTCTCTGAAGTAAAAGGTTTTAGTGAAAAGTAAGGGGAATCTTTGCTGTTTCCTATAGATCCAGCTGCAGGAGCTACTGTAGACCCACCCCAGTGGGTTAAAAAAATTCTGGTGTTTTAGGATTACTGATTTCTTCTTGATCTCTGTCTTAAATTATGTTAAAACAGGTGAACAAATGCATGCCACAAATTGTGCCTCTAATTGGATAATGAAATTAAGATATTTCTCAGATTCACCCATTTATCCCAAACTATTCATTCTGGATTCTCAAATTCTTTTTCTGCCCATGAATTGCCAGCTGGCCAGCTTTCTATGGGGGTTCAAAAAGCAAAGATATAAGCTCTCAACACTATGTTGCGACACCCTTCTTGGGGAGCTGTCCATGCTGAACTTTTCATTTGCTTAATATACCAGATCTCCAGCCATGGGAAAAATGGGAAAATTTGCTGTGCCCACAATCACTGACATTACTTACCAAAAAGAGAAATTTACATTTCAGTGAACTAGGCAAGCCTGTAATTGTTCCAACTGTTTCTTATTTAACCACTTCAACCTTGGAAGAATTTACCCATTCATGACCAGGCCATTTTTAGCGATACTGCACTGCATCGTTTCACCTGACAATTGCGCAGATGTGTGACGTTGTACCCAAACAAAATTTACGTCCTTCTTTTCCCATAAATAGAGCTTCCTTTTGGTGTATTTGATCACCTCTGCGTTTTTTATTTTTTGCGCTATAAACAAAAGAAGAGCGACAATTTTGAAAAAAACACGATATCTTTTACTTTTTGCTATAATAAATATCCCAATTTAAAAAAAAAAAAAAAAATTTCCTCAGTTTAGGCCGATATGTATTCTTCTACATATATTTGATAAAAAAATCGCAATAAGCGTATATTGATTGGTTTGCGCAAAAGTTATAGTGTCTACAAAATGTCACTGGCAGGGAATGTCACTGGCAGGGAAGGGGTTAACACTAGGGGGCGATCAAAGGGTTAACTGTGTTCCCTAGGTGTGTTCTAACTGTAGGGGGATGGGACTGTCTAGGGGAGGAGAGCGATCTGTGTTCATACTTAGTATGAACACACGATCGCTCTCCTCTGTCAGAAACCATGAACCAGACCGAGACAGAGGTACAGTAAAATCACACTTGTTTATTAATAAAACTAAAAAGGTAAATAGAGTAAGCGTAGTCAAAGCATAGCCAGAGTCCAGTAACCGGATCGGGTATTCAGCCAAGCCAGAGTTCAGTAACCAGATTGGGTAATCAGCCAGGCCAGAAGTCAGGGAACCAAGTGGAGGAACAGCAAGCAGGATAAGGAGCCAGAAGGGATGTCAGCAAGCCAGTCTTTAACAGGAACGCAGGAGATGGTTTCTAGTGATGTGACCAAGGCGAAGGCAGGAAAGACGTGAGCTGGACGTCTTTAAGTAGGCGGGACTGACGAGCAGATCCATAACAGCTGGTTAACTGTGGAGATAGAAGAGAGCTGGCAATTAGCCGACAGCTGAGGGGCCAGCTCAGAGAAGGAAGGGCTGAGCCAGCCCTAACAGCACCCCCTCCTAAACGACCCCTCCCCCTCGGAGGACCACCAGGCTTGAGGGGAAAACATCTATGGAAATCACGGAAGAGGGCATGGGCATGTACGTCCGAGGATGAGACCCAGGAGCGTTCCTCCGGACCGTACCCCTTCCAATGCACCAGGTACTGTATGCGCCCATGGAACCTACGGGAGTCAACAATGGATTGTACCTCATACTCCTCATGGTTCTCAACCTGTATAGGGTGAGGACGTGGCGCCGAGGTGGTAAAGCAGTTGCAGACCAACGGTTTCAATAAGGAGACATGAAACACATTAGAGATGCGCATACTAGGAGGAAGGTCCAACGCGTAAGCCACTGGGTTAATCCTGCGAAGGATACGGAAAGGCCCAATAAACCGAGGTGCGAACTTCAGTGAGGGAACACGAAGTCGGAGGTTGCGAGATGACAGCCAGACCCTGTCCCCAATCTGGTAGGAAGGCGCAGGCAGGCGTCTGCGGTCAGCATGGAGTCTGTACCTATCATTAGCATGACGCAAAGCCTCCTGGACTTGTGCCCAAGTGGAACGAAGACCACGGAGATGCTCCTCTAGCGCAGGAATTCTCTGCAGAACAAACGAGTCAGGCAACATGGAAGGTTGGAAACCATAATTCGCCATAAACGGAGACAATTGAGAAGCAGAATTCAAGGCACTGTTGTGAGCAAACTCTGCCCATGTAATGGTCAGAAATATAGCAATGTAGGAATTGCTCCAAGGACTGATTGGCTCGTTCTGCGGCCCCATTAGACTGCGGGTGATACGCAGAGGAGAAAGCAAGCTGAATTCCCAGCTGTGCAGAAAAGGCTCGCCAGAACCGGGACACAAACTGACTACCCACGTCCGAGACAATCACATTGGGTAGCCCATGTAAGTGAAAGATCTGCCGAGCAAAAATGGAAGCCAGTTCCTTAGAAGTGGGCAACTTTTTAAGTGGAATACAATGACACACCTTTGAGAACCGGTCAACCACCATAAGGATAACCGTGTTGCCTTGGGAGTTGGGCAACTCCACAATGAAATCCATAGACAGGTGGATCCAGGGCCTCTCTCCATTGGGTATGGGTTGTAGCAGGCCCACTGGAAGGTGTCGTGGAGTCTTACTCTGAGCACACACGGAACAGGCAGCTATGAAGGCAGTTACATCAGCACGTAGACTAGGGCACCAGAATTGTTGGGAAATGGCCCAAATGAGTTGATTCCTCCCAGGGTGGCCAGCTCCCTTAGGAGAATGGTAAGTCTGGAGCACGGCAGTACGCAGACACTCTGGGACAAAGCAGTGGTCACAAGGTTTCTCAGGAGGAGCATCGACCTGAGCAGCAAGAATTTTGTCACCCAAAGGAGAAGTAAGACTGGTGCCGTACCGTAGCCAGAATACGATCAGGAGGAATCATAGGAACCGGAACCGACTCCAACTTGGAAGTGGAGGAAAATTGTCGTGACAAGGCGTCAGCCCTTACAATCTTAGTACCGGATAAGAATGAGACTTCATAATTGAAACTTGACAAGAAAAGAGCCCATCGTGCCCTTCTGGGAGAGAGGCGTTTAGCCTCAGACAAGAATGTGAGATTCTTATGGTCAGTAAGATTGAGAACCGGCACAGTGGTACCTTTGAGGAGATGTCTCCATTCTTTCAGGGTTCAAATGATCGCCAACAGCTCTCTGTCACCAATCTCGTAATTGCACTCCGCAGGTGACAATTTCTTGGAAAAGTATCCACAAGGATGCATAGCACTCTCAGAGGTAGGACGTTGAGACAGAAGAGCACCAACACCAGTCTCAGAAGCATCAACCTCAAGGATAAAAGGTAACGTAGGATCAGGATGTGCTAACACAGGAGCAGAAACAAAGGCAGTCTTGAGACTTTCAAAGGCCTGAATGGACTCCGGGGACCAACTCTGTGGGTTACCGTTCTTTCTGGTCATATCGGTCAGGGGCTTGACCAGAGATGAGAAGTTACGAATAAACTTCCGATAATAGTTGGCAAAAACCAGGAAACGCTGCAGAGGACGTAACCCCACTGTAGGACTGCCAAAAGTTCCTCTGGGTCCATTGAAAAACCAGCAGTGGAAATGACATAGCCCAGGAGTTTAACCTGTTCCCGATGGAACTCACACTTCTTCAGTTTACAATAGAGATTGTTCTCTCTTAATTTCTGAAGCACACGACAGACATCTGTGTGGTGGCTCTCCAGGGACTTAGAAAATATAAGGATATCATCGAGATAAACCACCACACATAACTGCAACAAATCTCGGAGGACATCGTTAATAAATTCCTGGAAAACTGCTGGGGCATTACAAAGGCCAAAAGGCATTACGAGATACTCATAATGGCCTGTTCTGGTATTAAATGCAGTTTTCCACTCGTCGCCCTCCTTAATCCTCATGAGATTGTAAGCCCCTCTCAGATCAAGCTTAGTGAAAACCATTGCTCCCTTGAGGCGGTCAAATAACTCTGTAATCAACGGGATTGGGTAGGCATTCTTAATCGTGAAATGATTGAGACCCCTATAATCAATGCAAGGTCTCAGTTCACTGCTCTTCTTCTTCACAAAGAAGAAACCAGCACCTGCAGGAGACAAGGATTTGCGGATGAAACCTCGAGAAAGTGCTTCTGCAACATACTCCTCCATGACTTTATCCTCCAAGACCGACAAAGGGTAAACCCAACCACGAGGGGGAGTGGCACCAGGTTGAAGGTCAATTGCGCAATCATATGGCCGGTGTGGAGGCAAACTACCGGCTTGACCTTTGTCAAAGACATCGCTAAAATCACGGTGCTCCTCTGGCAGGGAGGAGAGTGAAGAGGAACACAGGACCTTGGCTACCTTCCGGAAGCATGTTTCACGGCATTGTTGTGACCAGGAGAGAACCTCAGCACGGAGCCAATCAAAAGAGGGGTTGTGCCTCTGTAACCAAGGATAACCAATAACCAGCGGAAACTTAGGAGAGGAAATCACTTGGAATTGGACTATCTCATGGTGAAGAGCCCCTACGGCCATGGACAACGTCTTAGAGGTCTCCCGTCAAGAGCCTCAATGGCAAGTGGAGTGTCACGCAGCTGCAGTGGAATCAAGTGCTTTGATACAAAGGCAGCATCAATGAACAGGCCTGCAGCCCTAGAGTCGATTAGAGCCTGTATCTCGAAAGACGACTTAGCCCAAGAAAGGGTGACCGAAAGCAGGGGCTTATCCTTCGGGATTACTGGGGATGACACAACACCACCTAAGGTCTGTCCATGACAGGACCTCAAGGTTCAGGTGTTCCCAGGATGGGTAGGACAAAACTTCAAAAGGTGACCTGCCTGGCCACAATAAAGGCACGATCTCTCCTTCCTCATAAAAGGCTCTCTCATCCACAGAGAGACGCGTGAAGCCCAAGTGCATGGGTTCAACATCACTGACCATCTCGGTACCAGGAGGCATGGGAGGTGAGGGAGGCATGGGTGGGACTGCAAAGCTCGGAGGCAAACGTACAGGAGGCTTCCGCAAGCGCTCCTTAAAAGAAAGTCTTTCTCTGAGTCTGGAGTCAATGAGGATGGCAAACGAAATCAAGCTCTCCAGCTCAGTGGGTATATCTCGGGCTGCTATCTCATCCTTGATGGAATCCGAGAGACCATGAGAAAAAGCAGCCGCGAGGGTCTCATTGTTCCAAGCAACCTCTGCTGCCAGAGTACGGAACTCAATGGCGTAGTCGGCAACAGTTCTCCTACTCTGTTTGATGGACATGAGGCACTTGGCAGCAGAAGCGGACCATGCGGGAACATCAAATACCCTTTTAAAGGAGGCCACAAACTCAGGGTAACTCAAGACAACAGGTTTTTGCGTCTCCCATAGAGGGTTAGCCCAGGCCAAGGCTCTCTCAGAAAGTAAAGATATCATGAATAAATAAGCGCAGTATTTTTTATTTAATAAAGATATCACGAACCCTACTTTGCTTCTGTCCGTGGAAAATGCCTGGGGCAGCATCTCAAAGTATATCTCAACTTGGTTGAGAAACCCTCTGCATTGAACTGGATCGCCCCCAAATCGCTGGGGAAGCAGGGCGGAACCAGACATACCTCTTATAGAGGTAATACTCAAGGCGGGTGCCTGCACAGAGACTGGTGCAGTAGCAGGGACAGCCTGCAACTCAGGTTGTACCAGAGCAGCCACAGGGGGGGATTCCAGGTGTGCCGTGCGACTCAGGAGCGCTTGTAACGCAATGGCAAACTGATCCATGCGGTGATCTTGCTCATCCAATCTGGAAAAAATAATACCAACAAGTGGATTGACTGTATCTTCTGAATTCATGGCCTTCGCCTACTGTCAGAAACCATGAACCAGACCGAGACAGAAGTACAGTAAAATCACACTTGTTTATTAATAAAACTAAAAAGGTAAATAGAGTAAGCGTAGTCAAACCATAGCCAGGAGATGGTTTCTAGTGATGTAACCAAGGCAAAGGCAGGAAAGAAGTAAACTGGACGTCTTTAAGTAGGCGGGACTGACGAGCAGATCCACAACAGCTGGTTAACTGTGGAGAGAGAAGAGAGCTGGCAATTAGCCGTCAGCTGAGTGGCAAGCTCAGAGAAGGAAGGGCTGAGCCAGCCCTGACATCCTCTCCCCTGACAGAACCGGGATTTGTGTGTTTACACAGATCCCGGTTCTCACTCTGTCATGAGTGATCACGGGTGCCCGGCGGTCATCACGCCCACCGGGCACTTACACCGGCTCTGGGGACACACTGCGGGCACGCGCGCCTCCTACAGCATCTTAAAGAGCTGACGTACAGCTATGACGGCTCGCCCAGGGGAGCCAACCTGCCACAGAGTAACTGCGGCGGCTGGTCCGGAAGCGGTTAAGTACAGCTTGCACATGCACTTAGCTTTCAACTCAAAAAGATGCATAAACTCCACTTTAAAGATGACTGATGGAAAATCTACAAAACCCAACTTTAACAGTATTATACTCAAAGTATTCTCAAATAAGTTACTCTTTCTAAAACCTTAATAGAAATCAAATAAAGTACTGTATATCATATATAAATGAAGAAAACTGTATGGATGCTTCAGGCACTCTCTTTATATACATGGTCCCAGCCAAAAACAGAATGGACATTTTTAAGTTCACTCTCCACTGTGCTGGAGGTGACATTGGAGATATCTATTTTGTCTTTTTTATTCACCTGAAGATCCCAATATTACAATCAGGAAATAACTGACTATAATGCAGAGATAATTTTCCAAATTGCAGCTTTTCTAAAAATGTGCCTACTATGCCTACTATGCCTACTATATTATTAGGGGAAGGACATAATCATGCAATGGAAGTGATTTTGCAATTATGGAGGGTACCCAGATAAATATTCTAGGACTATAGAGGCAGTAGTGCCCTAGATCTCACACAGATATAAACTATGAAGCTCTCACAAACCGGAATGTGTTCTACTATTTTTCAAGAGAAATTCCAGACAAAAGGTACATTTTCAAGGTACTGCTTAGGCACAATTGATACTTCTAAATGTTACCTACCGCATGACATAGCAATTCTTCTTTTTTTTTTATTTCAGGTTCAGTTTAAAAGATTTCTCAAAAATAAAAGAGAAAGCGGAGTTATCTACAAACTTAATTATTCAGTGTTCTGCCTTAAAGAGGAACTGAATTCCAGAAGCTGTTCCTAAAGAAGGCAGGTAAATAAAAACAAAGACTAGTCCTCAGTATTGCCTGTGATTTCTCTACAACTGATCTTCCCCTACTACTTACTTACAATGCCTTGCTCCCACATTGTGTTTCTGGGTGGAGAAAGCCATTTTGTTAAAAGCAGGGCATTTTTGCTTCCTCAAGGTGGAGCCTATAGCAAGAACAACAGTAAGCAGCACAATAGTGAAAATATCAAATCTCACTCCAGTTCTCCTGAAACTAGCAGTCAGCAGCAGCAGTGACTTAGATCTCACACTGCAGATATACAGCTATGAGGCTGTAGGAACAGGAGTGCCTAGGCACACTTACATACCAGGAAGTACACTGCTATTTTTCAGGAGGAATTCCAGACAATTAATACTTCGAGATGTAACCTATGACATAGTAAACCTTCATATTTTTGAGTTTAGGTTCACTTTAAAAGGTATTTCATAAACAAAGAGAAATGTGAAGTTGTTCTATTACATATGTACTGGTAATCTATATGATTTCCAGTAAAAGCAAAATTAGTAAACTTGGAAAGCAAAATTATAGATAATATTATTTTTTCCCATTTTAAGGTTTACTTTATGGCGATTTTTACTTCATTGCTGAAACACTCAATTTTCAATTCATAAAAGCTAAGCTTTAACATGTCTTATTGCAAGGATATGGATTCATGATGACAACACTGACATGAGCAGAGGTATAGAAGCCACGGAGGCTGCCAGACGTATTTTATGGTGTTGTGCAGTGCCCTCCAGTTTGCAGATTCCCATCCTATTTCCTTCACTATCATCAGAATGACATAAGGTAGCTAAAAAGCTACAATTCTGGACTATTGGCGACATTTGTCCCAAGCCAAGAAACTTAATTTACAGTACATTTTTTCAACTATAAACAAAAATAACCCATCTTGATTTTTTCTTAAGCACCCTGTGCTAAGTGTAACACAGAACATATAGGAGCGTCTTGCACAGAACATTTTCTCTTCAATCTTCATCTTAAAATTTTTATTTTAAAGTGCCCATACCCTCTGGCACTGCTGATTCAGTCACAGACCCATAGGGTCACAAGCGATGACTTATATCAGAAGTATCAGAAATTCAAACTCTGATTTTTGCAAAATGTTTCATAGCAGAACCAGATCATCTACAAAGCAATTTAGAAAGGAACCTAGGGCCCAGTGAATGTTCAGGGGCCACAGTGACAACCTTCATGCTCCAGCAGTAAACCAGGAAAAAGGGAAATCAGTGAAAACTGTGAGCCTGTTGGTCAATTAAGCCAAGATGCAGTGTCACAGCTCCATGGATCCACTTACTGTTTGGGAGGCAGGCTCCAGACAAGGAGAGCACTTCTGGGGAAAATAGCCCAGGCCGTAATGCTGCATGTGGGGCTACTTAGCACATCTTTCACCCCAAAAGAAGGGGTTCCCTGCCTTACCAGAGCCTTTAGCACCCCCAGGTCAGGAACTGCGCTACAGGAGAGGCTGAACCTGCTCTGAAGAGAGGCTTTTTTTCTTTCTTTGCTATTTATGGCATGGTGTAAAAACAACTGGAGGAAGAGTAAAGAGGAACTGGTTCTGGATGTTTTTTCCCATGAAGGACATAAGTGTTTAATGACCCACTGGCTAATAATGGGTCATGGAGTTCCAGTGAATTTCTAATGTGAAGGTGGAGGCACACGGGTGGTTTAAAGCACTGGGAGCAAGTTTATCCAATCTTTGAGGAGAAATTTGCACATGAAGAGGCATAGCACTAAGCACTTTGTCTGGAGCACTGGACACTTTTTTATGCCAGCACTTTCTTTACTGCTGCACTTTATTTGTTTACGTTTACATATATATTCATTTAAAGCTTATGGTATTTTGTATATAGTACTGTTTATATATATACAGTTGTGCTCATAAATTTACATGCCCTGGCAGAATTTATGACTTCTTGGCCATTTTTCAGAGAATATGAATGATAAAACAAAAACTTTTCTTTCACTCATGGTTAGTGTTTGGCTGAAGCCATTTATTATCAATCAACCTTGTTTACTCTTTTTAAATCACAATGGCAACAGAAACTACCCAAATGCCCCTGATCAAAAGTTTACATACCACAGTTCTGAATACCATGTATTGCCCCCTTTAACATCAATGACAGTTTGAAGTCTTTTGTGGTATTTGTGGATGGATGAGGCTCTTTATCTTCTCAGATGGTAAAGCTGCCCATTTGAGATCTCCCCAGAGTGGCTCAATGATATTGAGGTCAGGAGAATGAGATGGCCACTCCAGAACCTTCACTTTATTCTGCTCTAGCCAATGACAGGTCGATTGGCCTTGTGTTTTGGATCATTGTCATGTTGGAATGTCCAAGTACGTCTCATGCACAGCTTCCTGGCTGATGAATGCAAATGTTACTCCAGTATTTTTTGATAACATACTGCATTCATCTTGCCAACAATTTTGACTAAATTTCCTGTGCCTTTGTAGCTCACACATCCCCAAAACATCAGTGATCCACCTCCGTACCTTTCATCATAGGCCTTGTTAACTCCTCTCCAAATGTGGCATTGTCAGAAACCATGAATCAGGCCGAGACAGAAGTGCTGTAAAAATCACACTAGTTTAATAATAGTGTCAGGAGAATTAGTAGACCAGACTGTGTGGACTGCACAAAGATAACCCAAAACGCATGTAAAGTGAATAATGATATTTATTAAGATAGATGATAAATAAGAAAATACAAACAGTGCACAACCAACCCAACAAACCCACCAACAACAACAATATATACAGCAAGGGGCAGTACCAGAATCACAGATGTCAGCCAGGCCAGGGTCATACACGGCAGGTCAGCAGGACAAAGGATATTCCAGAAGCGTAAACGTTAGCCAAGCCAAGGTCATACACAGGAAGATCAGTAAAAAGAGGGACAGGGAACCAACAGGACAGAGAGGGGATGGATCGGCTGAAGGGTACAGGAACACAGAAGGGACTGGGTCAGGATAAGCTCGGGAACAAGGTCGGATGCAGGCTCAGGATCAGTTAACAGGCAAACAAGGTCAGGGCTCAAGGAGAGAGATACCAAGGCAAGCATGTGAGGGCTTGCCGGGTATTTATGGGACTGACAATAATTGTCTTCATGTAACACCTGAGCGCAGGGAGTGTTTTCTGCTCCATACTGCCAGGATCCATCCGCTGGTCGACGTCAGTACTGCGCCCAAAAGATGAAATAACACCAGCAGGGAAAGATTCCCCTGACAGTTCCAAACTGCCAGGAGACACCTGCTGGTGGACCCCAGTACTGCATGCCAAATGATATATCTTACCAGCGGACGGACCCTTTCCTGACAAATAGTAAAAGGTAAACTGAGCAAACGTAGTCAAAACATGGCCAGAGTTCAGTAACCGGAACAAATAGTCAGACAAGCCAGGATGTCAGGGAGCCAGGGATCAGTGTACTTTAGGACAAGCCAGGAAATCAGGAAACCGGAGAATTAGCGTAGTGGAACAGCAAGCAGGATTAGGAACCAAAAGGGACGTCAGCCAAACAAGTCTTTTCACAGGTACACAGGAGAGAGTCTCTGATATGTTGACCAGGCGAAGGCAGGTCAACATATCAGGAAAATTGTCACGACAAAGCATCAACCCTTTTTTTTTTTTTTTTTTTTTGCCGCTTCAGTTAACTTTGTCCAGGGACTATCGTCAGTATGTTGTTCACGTATGTCCCAAATCCAGTCACATCATTACGGCCATACAGTGCTTTCCCCCTTTTTTTTTTTTTTTTTTTTTATTTTATTTTTTTTTTTAAAACATTAGGCTGTGCAGGTATTGTATTACAATATAAATTTCGGTATGCACAGTTGCAATGATATCGCCTTACAAAATACATAACATACAGGGCCAGTTAGCCGTCTATTCGCGTGAAGCTATTGTTCATAGCTATATGTGTTGATACTTTCCTATCTGGTGTATCCCCCCATCCGCCCTCCTATATCCCCCCCCTGTTTATCCCCTATATGTGCAAGGCACCTAGGTTCCATACATTGTTTCCTTTTTTTCTCTTTCTTCTCGGCTCTGGCCTCTGGGCTGCTCTTAGCTCAACCCACCCCATTAATAGGAAGCGGATGTTCTCGGCCCTAGGATAGTATGGATGAGGGGGACGGCATTGTTTGAATCCAGAGGTTCCACATTCCTATGAATTTATTGTGACTGCTTGACCTAGTGTGGAATGTTCTCTCATTCCACACTGTGGAGTTAACAGCTCCCAACCAATCTTCCGGGGTAGGAGGAGTTCTTGATTGCCAAGACTGTGCGATTAATTTTCTGGCTTGGAACAGGCATCTTGCTACCGCAACCGCCGTGTTCCTGTCTCTTAGATCATTAGTAACGTGCCCCAGCACGCAGGTCCTAGGATCTATCTCTAGCTTAATTTTAAACGTGGTGTTTATTTTCTTTACAATCTCAGACCAGTATCTCACTAGTTTTGGACATCTCCAAAACATATGGATCAGATCTCCTGTTTCCCTGCATCTGGGGCACTCATCATTGATTCGACGGCCAAACATAAAGAGCTTTTTTGGCGTATAGTAGGACCTGTGCAATAGCATCAGATGGGAGGCCTTATGTGAGGGAGAGACCGACACCTCCGGTCCTAATTCCAAAATCCTTTTCCACTGTGTGTCCGTTATCTCCCCCACATCGGCCGCCCATCTGTCCCTACCCCCGAAAGAACCTACGTGCGTATTCATTTTCTTTATTAGTTGAGTATATATCTCTGCGATTAGCCCCTTGGAGGTCTCTGATTTTATTATTGTTTGTAATAGTGGGATATTACACCATGTGGGGGGTTGGCTCCCGAACTGCTTGCTTAGGGCGTGTCTGATCTGTAAATAGCTATAGAGTACACGGCTTGGTAGCCCGTATTCGTGCCTTAGTTCCTCAAAGGCAAAGCATCAACCCTTACTTTCATAGTATCGGGTAAGAATGAGACTATGTAATTGAAGCTTGACAAGAAAAGAGCCTACCGCGCCCTTCTGGGAGAGAGGCGTTTCGCCTCAGACAAGAATGTGAGATTCTTATGGTCAGTAAGAATGAGAACCGACACAGTGGTACCTTTGGGGAGATGCCTCCATTCCTTAAGAGCTAAAATGATCGCCAACAACTCTCTCCCCAATCTCGTAATTGCATTCTGCGGGTGACAATTCCTTGAAAAAGTAGCCACACGGATGCATAGCGCTCTCAGAGGTAGGACGTTGAGACAGAAGGGCGCCAACTCCAGTCTCATAAGCATCAACCTCAAGGATAAAGGGTAACGTAGGATCAGGATGTGCCAACACAGGAGCAGAAACAAAGGCAGCCTTGAGGCTCTCAAAGGCCTTAACGGAGTCCAGAGACCAACTCTGTGGGTTACCGTCCTTTCTGGTCATATCAGTCAGGGGTTTGACCAGGGACGAGAAGGTCCGAATAAACTTCTGATAATAATTGCCAAAGCCAAGAAAATGTTGCAGAGGACATATACCCACAGGTCGGGGCCACTGTAGGACTGCAGAAAGCTTCTTTGGGTCCACAGAAAAACCAGCAGTGGAAATGACATAACCCAGGAATTTAACCTGTTCGCGATGGAACTCGCACTTCTCCAATTTACAATAGATATTGTTTTCTCTAAGCATCTGAAGCACATGACAGACATCTGTGTGGTGGCTCTCTTGGGACTTGGAAAATATGAGGATATCATTGAGATAAACCACCACACATAGCTGCAACAAATCTCGAAAGACATCTTTGATAAATTCCTGGAAAAATGCCGGGGCGTTGCAAAGGCCAAATGGAATTACGAGGTACTCATAATGGCCTGTTCTGGTATTAAACGCAATTTTCCATTCATCGCCCTCCTTGATCCTCACAAGATTGTATGCCACTCTCAAATCAAGCTTTGTGAAAAGCGTTGCTTCCTTGAGACGGTCAAATAACTCTGTAATCAATGGAATTGGATAAGCATTCTTGATCGTGAAACGATTGAGACCCCTGTAATCAATACAAGGTCTCAGTTCACCACTCTTCTTCTTCACAAAGAAGAAACTAGCACCAGCAGGAGACGAGGATTTGCAGATGAATCCCCAAGAAAGTGCGTCTGCAACATACTCCTCCATGGTCTTATCCTCCGAGACCGACAAAGGGTAAACCTGGCCCAGAGGGAGTATGGCACAAGGTTGAAGGTTGATTGCACAATCATACAACTGGTGTGGAGGCAAACTACCGGCTTGACCTTTGTCATAGACATCGCGGTACCCCTCCAGCAGGGAGGAGAGTGAACAGGTGCACAGGACCTGTTCCACCTTCTGAAAATATGTCTTGCTGCATTGTGGTGACCAGGAAAGAACCTCAGCACAAAGCCAATCAAAAGAGGGGTTGTGCCTCTGTAACCAAGGATAACCAATAACCACCGGAAATGACTTGGAATTGGATTATCTAATGGTAAAGAGCCCCTACAGTCATGGACAACAGAACAGTCTCATGGGTCACATGGGCAGGCTGTAGAGGTGTCCCGTAAAGAGCCTCAATGACAAGTGGAGTGGCATGAAGCTGCAGCAGAATTGAGTGCTTAGATACAAAGGCAGCATCAATAAACAGGCCTGCACACAGGTTGTACCGGAGCAGCCGCAATGGGAGATTCCAGGTGAGCCGTGCGATTCAGGAGCAACTGTAACGCCATGGTAAACTGATCCATGCGGTGATCCTGCTCATCCAATCAAAAAAAAATTTTACCAACAAGTGAATTGACTGCAACTTCTGAATTCATGGCCTTCACCTAGTGTCAGAAACCATGAATCAGACTTGTAGTAAAAATCACACTAGTGTAATAATAAGAGTAAAAGGTAAACTGAGCAAATGTAGTCAAAACATAGCTAGAGTTTGGTAACCAGAACGGATAGTTAGACAAGCCAGGATGTCAGGGAGCCAGGGATCAGCGTACTTCAGGACAAGCCAGGAAATCAGGAAACTGGAGAATTAGCGTAGTGGAACAGCGAGCAGGATCAGGAACCAGAAGGGATGTCAGCAAAGCAAGTCTTAAACAGGTACACAGGACAGAGTCTCTGATATGTTGACCAGGCAAAGGCAGAGGGGATCTGGACTGAACAGCTTAAGTAGCCAGCAGGACTAACGAGCAGGATATCATCACCAGGTGAGTCACTGTGGAAAGATTAGAGTTGGCAGTTAACCGACAGCTGAGCGGCCTGCTCTGAGAAGGAAGGGCTGAGCCCACGCGTTTATGGTTGTGGCCAAAAAGCTAAATTTTGGTCTCATCACGCCAAATGACTTTGTGCCAGAAGGTTTGATGCTTGTCTCTGTGCGGTTTTGCGTATTGTAAGCGGGATACTTTGTGGCATTTGCATAGTAATGGCTGTCTTCTGGTGACTCGACCATGCATCCCATCTTTTTTCAAGTGCCTCCTTATTGTGCATCTTGAAACAGCCACATCACGTTTTCAGAGAGTCCTGTATTTTACCTGAAGTTATTTGTGGGTTTTTCTATGCATCCCGAACAATTTTCCTGGCAGTTGTGGCTGAAATTTTATGATTGGCATTCTCAATTCCTTGGATATCTTTTTATATCCCTTTCCTGTTTTATACAGTTCAACTACCTTTTTCCGCAGATCCTTTGACAAGCTCTGAACAGCAGTATACTGGCGGTGCAAACAAGACAGGGACTGTAGGTTTGTTGTTAAGTAGAATCTGTTTGTAATTTTGAACTGGTACATTTTTAAAGTGTAGCTCCAGCCAAAAAATCTATTTTTAAGCTTTTTGGAAAACATAGGGAAGGGTTATCACCCCTGTAACATTTGTTTTGCTGTCTGTGCACCTCTTCAGAAGATTTCACCTCACTTTCTGTCCCAATGACAAATGTTTTTAGAAAAGTTGGGGTTTTTAGTGTAACAAGGATAAAGCATCAGTGAAGAGGAGACACGTTTTTCCCATATTAACTCTTACAGGAGAGAATTTCCCTTCCTAGGGGTAGATTTCATCTCACTTCCTGTTGTCTCCTTCAGTTTGCAAGTAGGAGTCGTTTGTAAGTTGGATGTTTGAAAGTAGGGGCCTGCCCTATATACTCTGCAGAAATTGGGGCCTTAGGTGTTGGTGTTGCCACAACACTGTAAGCCCTCACAGTTACTCTTGGAGGGCGCAGGAACGGGCCCTGCTGTGAAATATTAGATCAAGAATTGTAATTACATGTCCCTGTTGAACAGGGGCAGAAAAAATGGGCCTTAGGCACTGGTGCCACAACACTGCAACCCCTCACAGATTCTATAGCTGGAGCGCAGGAATGAGCCCTGCTGCAAAGTATTGCATCAAAAATTGTAATTACACGCCCCTGTTAAAACAGGGGCTGAAAAATTGGGCCTTGGGCACTGGTGCCACAACACTGCAACCCCTCACAGATACTCTAGTTGGAGTGCAGGAATGAGCTCTGCTGCAAAGTGTTGCATAAAAAATTGTAATTACACGCCCCTGTTAAACAGGGGCAGAAAAATTGCCACAACACTGCAACCCCTCACAGATGCTATAGTTGGAGCGCAGGAAAGAGCCCTGCTGCAAAGTGTTGCATCAAAAATTGTAATTATACACCCCTGTTAACCCCCTGGCGGTATTCCCGAGTCTGGCTGGGGGTGGATTTTCAATACCAAAAGCGGTATCCCCGAGCCAGACTAGGGATTGCATCGCAGGATCCACGTAGAGTTTACTTACCTTGTCCCCTGGATCCTGCGATGTCTCCCCGCTGTGATCGGCGAGCCGCCGTGTCTTGTTAGATTCACAGTGCCGAGCTCCGTTCCCTGCGAGTGTTGCGACGCACGGGGACGGAATTCGGCGGCAAATTCAAAAAGTGAAACACACAGTACAGATACAGTATACTGTAATCTTACAGATTACAGTACTGTATCAAATAATTACACATCCCCTTTGTCCCTAGTGGTCTGCCCAGTGTCCTGCATGCAGTTTTATATTATAAAAACTGTTCTTTCTGCCTGGAAACTGGAGATTGTCCATAGCAACCAAAACTGTCCCTTTACATCAAAAGTGGTTTTAGACCAGCAGAATTGAGTGATAGTGATTTGTGGGGAAATCCGTCACCAAACACTAAAAGTAACGAAAGCGACAATTCTGCAACTGAGCAAATTTCAGTGTTTTTGATTTGATTACATCATTGAATAATTTTTATTATTATTATATTATTATTTGGTTAAATTATTAATAGTTATTTATTATATTATAATTTTTATTTCATTTTTCAAACTTTATGATACCCGGGATGTCTACTAGACTCTTGTTTGGACAGTTTTAAGTGAATTATTCCTAAAAATTACAGGCCTATAATATAAAACGCCAAATTTCTGTGCAAAATAATTGTACCGCTTTCAGCACCTAAAATCTGAAATAATCATACCGCCAGGGAGGTTAAACAGGGGCTGAAAAATTGGGCCTTGGGCACTAGTACTGGTGCCACAACACTGCAACCCCTCACAGATACTCTAGTTGGAGCGCAGGAATGAGCTCTTCAGGGCCTTGGCCACTGGTGGCGGTGCCCAGAACCAAAAATGTTCTTACAAGCTATCAGTATGAAAATTGAGGAGGAAGAGGATTGTCACTCAGCATAACAGGATAGTCACTCAGCATCAGCATAGGCAGTCTTGAAGGGATCTCACATTAAAAAAAAAAATCAATCTGTTATATCAGCATCAGGTGCTTGGTAGCTGGTGATCCAAGACTGATTCATTTTTATGAAGGTCAGCCGATCGACCGATTCGGTGGACAGGCGCACCCTGTGATTGGTTACAAAGCCTCCAGCAGCACTGAATGTGCATTCCGAAAGAACGCTGGATGCAGGACAGGCCAGTAGCTCAACTGCATACTGTGCAAGCTCTGACCAGTGATCCAGCCTCAAGACCCAGTAACCCAGAGGATTTTCCGTGGGAAAGGTGTCCAAGTCTGATCTTGCCCCTAGGTAATCCTGCACCATGTGAATCAGACGCTGGCGATGGTTGCTGGAACCGATCAGACCTTGGGGCTGCAGACTAAAAAATTGTCTGACCGCTCCTTCTGTGACTGACCGAAGCCTCAGAAACACGTTGTCCAGGAGGACCAGGAAATTGTAACCTTCCAGGCTCTGGAAATGCGTTGCACAAACCTTTCTGCAAGGCCTCCCGACGATGTTTCCTCCTCTGCTCCCTCTGTGACAGCAAGATAAGGTCCGCAACCTTACCCCTGTAACGTGGATTAAGGAGGGTTGCCAGCCAGTAATTATCCCTCCCCTTGATACCACGAATACAAGGATCCTTCCGCAGGCTTTGCAGGATCAGGGAGGCCATGCAGCGTAGGTTTGCTGAGGCATTCGGTCCAGAGTCCTCTGGGTCACTAAGGACAACATGATCCGCAGCCACCTCCTCCCAGCCACATACAAGTCCATGGGTTTCTTCGGACTATAAATGATCACTTGAAGACTGCTGCTGATGCTGAGTGCCAGGCTCCACCTCCATGCTGACACAATCCTCCTCCTCCTCTTCCTGTGTGATTGGCGGGCACGCAGGCACACTGTCTGGATAAAGGGGGCCTTGAGAGGTAAGGAAGTCCTCCTCTTCCTCCCTCTGTTCTGCCTCAAGTGCCCTGTCCATTAATTCATGCAGCGTGTGCTCCAGCAGGTGGACAAGAGGGACAGAGTCACTGCTCACCATCCTCGTGGCCTCCACAAATGGTGACAGGACAGTGTGTGCATCCCTGATCATAGCCCACTGGCATGGGGAAAAAAAAACAGAGTCCCCTGACCCTGTCCTGGTGCCATAGTTGCATAGGTACTCATTGATGGCCCTCTGCTGCATGTGCAGCCGCTGCAGCATGGCCAACGTTGAGTTCCACCTGATGGGCATGTCACAGATTAGGCGGTTCTTGGGCAGGTTAAATTCCTTTTGGAGGTCAGCCAGCCGAGCACTGGCATTATATGACCTGCGGAAATGCACACAGACTTTCCTGGCCTGCCTCAGGACATCCTGTAAGCCCGGGTACCTGCCCAAGAACCGCTGCACCACCAAGTTAAGGACGTGAGAAAACAGGGCACATGGGTCAGTTATCCCTGTCAGAGGGTGGAGAGGAGGTTGTTGCCATTGTCGCAAACCACCATACCTGGCTTAAGCTGGTGTGGCATCAACCACCTCTGAACCTGCCCCTGCAGAGCTGACAGAATCTCTGCCCCAGTGTGGCTCCTAGCCCCCAAGCACACCAGCTCAAGCACCGCATGGCATCTTTTGGCCTGGGTGCTTGCGTAGCCCCTTGAACGCCTACAGAGCACCGCTGGTTCTGAGGACAAATCAGCACAGGAAGAGGCCATGGAGGAAGAAGAAGAGGAGGGGGTGAAGAAGAGAGGTGTGGCAGAATCACCACTAGTAGAATTTTGGAGGCGTGGTGGCAGAACAACCTCCAACACTACTGCACCCTGTTCTCCATCCTTCCCAGCTGCCAGAAGAGTAACCCAGTGCATGGTAAAAGATAGGTAACCTTCCTGTCCATGCCTGCTGGACCATGAGTCAGCGGTAATATGCACCTTACCACTGACCGCCCTGTCCAGCGAGGCCAAGACATTGCCTTCCACATGCCGGCAGAGAGCCGGAATCGCCTTCTGTGAGAAAAAGTGGTGTTTGGGAACCTGTCACTGAGGAACCGCACATTCCACAAACTCACGGAAGGGGGCAGTCTACCAACTGAAAAGGCAGCAGTTGAAGTGCTAGCAATTTAGCCAAGCTAGCATTCAACCGCTGGGCATGTGGATGGCTGGGAACAAACTTCTTTCGGTGGTGCAGCAGCTGGGGCAGGGAAATTTGCCTGGTACAATCTGACGTTGGTGTAACGATAGCAGATTGCCCGCAATTACTTGGCTGTGACACACCTAATTCTACACCTTCATTCCTCTTAGTGCAGGTTTCAGAGAGGACTGAAGGTATAGTGGGGTTGGAGATCCCAGCTGAGGAGCAAGGAGAGGTCCGTTTTGTTCTTTGGTGTGGGTCTTTTAGGTACGCTTGCCAACTAACTTCATGGCAGGTCGACATATGTCTGGTCAAGCATGTGGTGCCCAAGTGGGTGATGCTTTGGCCCCACGAGATAAGCTTGAGACATATGTTGCAAATACAGCGGTGGGATTTGATGCACTCATCTCAAAAAAGGCCCACACCAAAGAACTTTTGGAATAACGCGCAGAGACAGCAGCGCCCTGCACATGCGGAGCTCTGCGGTGTGATGAAGTCGGTGTGCTGCCCTTAAGCTGGCTCCTGGAGGGCATTCTGCCTCGTTGGAGATGTGCCTCCTCCCCCTCCTCTTTCCTATCAGGCACCCACATGGAGTCAGTGACCTCATCATCCCCTCCCTCCTCATCACTGGAGAAAAGCTGGCAGTATGCTGCAGCTGGGGGAACATGATTGCCAGATTGCTGTCCTTCTTGGGCACCCCCTCTCTCTGGGCTCACGTTACTGCCTTCCTCTAGCTGGGTACCATCATCTGAGCCTTCAAAACGCTGGGAATCCTCCTGGAGCATGTACCCAACACTGTGGTCAAACAGTTCGGGGGGACTCCTCAGGAGGACATGGTGGGGCTAGGGAAGGAGTGACTGATGCCATTGAGCCGAGGGAAGAGGCCGCGTTCGCAGATGCTTTGCCAGACAAAGTACCCTGAGCCTGGGTGAGAGAGGATGAGGAGGATGAGGATGGCTTGGTCATCCACTCTACCACGTCTTCCGCATGTTGTGGCTCAACACGGCCAGCTGCCGAAAAAAAGGACAAGCGTGTCCCACGGCCACGTGCTGATGAGGATGCACCGTCTCCACGACCAGCACTGTTGCCTCTAGACACAGAGCCTGCTTGCCCTCTTTTATTGGCTTGTGACTGTCTGCCCCTCCTTGTTGGCCTTCCAGATATACTAATGGTCTGCAGTGAGATGTAGCTGCACAAAGCTGGGATGTATATATATATATATATATATATATATATATATATACTGATACTGCAGCTAGCAGAATAACTGTAAATACTGTAGCTGCCTGCCTGTGGTACTAATATGATCAGAAGAACGCCACCAATTTTCTTCAGGTAGCTTTAGGTGCACACTGTGCAGAGAACACAGTACACTAACTGTAAATACTGTAGCTGCCTGCCTGTGGTATTAATAGGATCAGAACAACAGCAATTGTCTTCAGGTAGCTTTAGGTGCACACTGTGCAGAGGACGCAGTACACTAACTGTAAATACTGCAGCTGCCTGCCTGTGGTACTAATAGGACCAGAAGAACACCACCAATTTTCTTCAGGTAGCTTTAGGTGCACACTGTCCAGAGGACACAGTACACTAACTGTAAATACTGCAGCTGCCTGCCTGTGGTATTAATAGGATCAGAACAACAGCAATTGTCTTCAGGTAGCTTTAGGTGCACACTGTGCAGAGGACGCAGTACACTAACTGTAAATACTGCAGCTGCCTGCCTGTGGTACTAATAGGACCAGAAGAACACCACCAATTTTCTTCAGCTAGCTTTAGGTGCACACTGTCCAGAGGACACAGTACACTAACTGTAAATACTGCAGCTGCCTGCCTGTGGTACTAATAGGATCAGAAGAACACCACCAATTTTCTTCAGGTAGCTTTAGGTGCACACTGTGCAGAGGACACAGTACACTAACTGTAAATACTGCAGCTGCCTGCCTGTGGTATTAATAGGATCAGAACAACAGCAATTGTCTTCAGGTAGCTTTAGGTGTACACTGTGCAGAGGACACAGTACACTAACTGTAAATACTGTAGCTGCCTGCCTGTGGTACTAATAGGATCAGTAGAACACCACCAATTTTCTTCAGGTAGTTTTAGGTGCACACTGTGCAGAGGACGCACTACACTAACTGTAAATACTGTAGCTGCCTGTGGTACTAATAGGATCAGAAGAACACCACCAATTTTCTTCAGGTAGCTTTAGGTGCACACTGTGCAGAGGACGCACTACTCTAACTGTAAATACTGTAGCTGCCTGCCTGTGGTACTAATAGGATCAGACGAACACCATCAATTTTCTTCAGGTAGCTGTAAATCAAGTAAAAACACCTGCCTGCCTGTCAGTAGGAAGAGAATAACACGCAACACCTAGGATGCATATATATACACAATACACTGTAAGTGCAGCTAACTGACTCGCCTGCCTACTCTAACTTAAATCAACTGACACTGTCTCTCTCTCTCTGCCGCCGCAACACACTACACAAGGCCGCCACGCAGGCGGCTTTATATAGTGTGGGGCGTGTACTAAACCCCCTGAGCCATAATTGGCCAAAGCCTCCCTGACTTTGGCCAATTACGGCTCTCTGTGCAGATGGCGCTGTGATTGGCCAAGCATACGGGTCATAGTGCATGCTTGGCCAATCATCAGCCAGCAATGCACTGCAATGTTGCAGGAAATTATGAGCCATGACGCGCCACTCAAATTTGGCGTGAACGGCCCATAACGTTCGCAATTCGACGAACTCAAAGCTCATCCCTAGTGTCAACTTGTGTGCATGTTATCAGGCCAAAATCACCAGGGTATGTAAATGTTTGATCAGAGTCATTTGGGTAGTTAGTGTTGCTATTATGATTTAAAAAGAGTAAACACAGTTGATTGATAATAAATGGCTTCAGCCAAACACTAACCATGAGTAAAAGAAATGTTTTTGTGTTATCATTCATATTCTCTTAAAAAATGGCCAAGAAATCATAAATTCTGCCGGGGTATGTAAACTTATGAGCACAACTGTATATATAAATATATACAGTATCTCACAAAAGTGAGTACACTCCTCACATTTTTGTACAAATTTTATTATATTATTTCATGAACAACACTGAAGAAATGACAGTTTGCTACAATGTAAAATAGTGAGTGTACAGCTTGAATGACAGTGTAAATTTGCTGTCCCCTCAAAATAACTCGACAGACAGCTATTAATGTCTAAACCGCTGGCAACAAAAGTGAGTACACCCTTAAGTGAAAATGTCCAAATTGGGCCCAATAAGCCATTTTCCCTCCCTGGTGCCAAGTGATTCGTAATGCCGCGTACACATGACCGGGTTTGCCGTCAGAGTAAACTCTGAAGGTTTCTCTGATGGAACTTCCATTCAAGCGGTCTTGCCTACACATGGTCAAACCAAAGTTCGACCGTCCAGAACGCGGTGACGTACAGCACGTACGATGGGACTAGAAAAAGGAAGTTCAATAGCCAGTAGCCAATAGCTTCCGTCTTGTACTTGCTTCAGAGCATGCGTTGTTTTTGGTCCATCGGAACAGCATACAGACGAGCGGTTTTCCCGATAGGAATTGGTTCCGTCGGAAATATTTAGAACATGTTCTATTTCTAGGTCCGTCAGAATTTTTGAAAAAAAAAGTCCAATGAGGCACACACACGATTGGACTATACGATGAAAAGCTTCCGTCTGACTTTTCTGTCAGACATTCCGCTCGTGTGTACGCGGCTTTAGTGTTACAAGGTCTCAGGTGTGAACGGGGAGCAGGTGTGTTAAATTTAGTGTTATCGCTCTCACTCTCTCATCTGGTCAATGGAAGTTCAACATGGCACCTCATGGCAAAGAACTCTCTGAGGATCTGAAAAAAAGAATTCTTGCTCTACATAAAGATGGCCTAGGCTATAAGAAGATTGCCAAGACCCTGAAATTGAGCTGCAGCACGGTGGCCCAGACCATACAGCGGTTTAACAGGACAGGTTCCACTCAGAATAGGCTTCGCCATGGTCGACTGAAGAAGTTGAATGCATGTGCTCAGCGTCATATCCAAAGGGAGTCTTTGGGAAATAGAAATATGAGTGCTGCCAGCATTGCTGCAGAGGTTGCAGGGGTGGGGGTCAGCTTGTCAGTGCTCAGACTATACACCACACACTGGTGTATGAGCACATCCCTAGCCGCACCACAGAAATAAAGACCCGGGCCATGCTGCTTTACATCAGGATGTGGCACAAGTAAATGTCAGCATGAGAAAAAATCAAAAAAGTGCAGCGCTAACTTACTAATCAATAACACAATAATGGTGGAACCCTCTAATGTATGGAAATCTCAATAAGCTTCAATATTACTACAATACCGGTCTCTGTTATATGTAACGTCACATATAATACACATTGAACTGAAAATAAGACATAAAAAATTACTGCAAACTTAGCAGGGTTGGTGGAAACCCCTCCTACAGATATTGGCAGGGGACGGTGTCAGTAAAGCAGTGGACAGTGTCCACTGCTTATCAGTGCAGCCTATCAGTGGCCATAAGTTCAGCCTCATCAGTGTAGCATAAGTTCAGCCTCATCAGTGCCCATAAGTGTAGCCTCATCAGTGCAGCATATCTGTGCAGTCTTATCAGTGCCCATAAGTGCAGCATATCAGTGCCCATCAGTGCAGCCTCATAAGTGCCCATAAGTGCAGTCTCATCAGTGCAGCCTCATCAGTGCAGCTTATCAGTGCCACCTCAGTGCAGTTTATCAGTGCCCATCAGTACAGCATATCAGTGTAGTTTATCAATGCCCATCAGTGCAGCACAACAGTGTAGCCTTATCAGTGCCCATAAGTTCAGTCTTATCAGTGCCCATCAGTTTAGTATAACAGTGCTGCCCTTTCAGTGCATCCTTATCAGTGCCCATAAGTTCAGCCTCATCAGTGCAGTTTATCAATGCCAATCAGTGCAGCATAACAGTGCTGCCTTAACAGTGCATCCTTATCAGTGCCAATAACATCAGCCTCATCAGTGCCGCCACAGTGCAGCTTATCAGTGCCCATAAGTGCAGCCTCATCAGTGCCCATAAGTGCAGCCTCATCAGTGCCGCCTTAGTGCAGCTTTATCAGTGCAGCTTATCAGTGCCCATCAGTGCCGCCTTAATGCAGCCTCATCAGTGCAACCTTATCAGTGCCCCATCAGTGCAGCCTACCTGTGCCGCCTATCTGTGCCCATCAGTGCAGCCTATCTGTGCGGTCTCATCGTGCCCATCAGTGCGGTCTCATCTGTGCCCATCAGTGCTGTATATCTTTGCCCATCAATGCCGCCTTTCTGTGCCCATCAGCGCCGCCTATCTGTGCCCACCAGTCCGGTCTCATCTCTGCCCATCAGTGTGGTCTCATCTGTGCCCATCAGTGCCACCTCTTTGTGTCCATCAGTGCGGTCTCATCTGTGCCCATCAGTGTCACCTATCAGTGCCCATCGGTGTGGTCTCATCTGTACCCACCAGTGTGGTCTCATCTGTGCCCATATGTGCAGTCCCACCAGTATCATGAACAGACATCAGCCGGATGACAGAGCGGAGATGTCCGGCTGTGACAGATCTTGTGAAACACCACTCGCCATTACATCCAGCCTCCTGGACCGGCATAAGGCAGGACGTTACAGCAGGTGTTTCACAAACAAGATCTGTCACAGCTGGAGATCTCTGCTCTGTCATCTGACTGATGTCTGTTAACGATCCCCGCTCTGCACTGATAGAATGCGGGCGGGCGGCAGGGGGTGTATTGGGGGTGGTGATGGCAGGGAGCAGAGGAGGAGGGAGGAGAGGAAACCCCCTCCATTGGCGGTACAGACTGGGGTCTGTGAGACCCCCTCCGCCCACTACAGCAAGCAGGGATAGAAGTACAAGTCCCTGCTTGCTTTAGAGAACTATTAGGGGGAAGTGCCAAGACCGCTGGCTGAGAGTACAGGAGGAATAGCAGCCAGTGGTCTTGAGAACAGGAAATCACTGGAGAGTATAGGCTTTTCTGCAAAATCATCTGGCTGCTACAGAAGAACTATATTAGGCTGGTACAGAAGAAGATGGATGGTAAAGCTGGTAAAAGTAGGAGATCAGCAACAAGGACATAGAAAATTTTTTTTTCCCTGAGTTCATTGAGTACATTGACAATTATGAACCGTATTATGAACAGTAGCCGTTTTTTTAATATGCCTTTAGTCTCCCGCTGCTTATAATATTATATTATTGTAAAGGGTAATTTTTTTTTAATAATAAACATGTTATACATACCTGCTCTGTGCAATGGTTTTGCACAGAGCAGCTCCGATCCGCTTATTTTTGGGTCCTCTGCTGGAACCCCTGGCTCCTCTTCTTCTTTCTTCTTGGTGTGCCACCATAGGAAGCCGCTTCCTGTTGTGACACACCTGTGAGCTCAGCCCCGCTTCCATTCCCTTATCACAGGATTGAGTTGACAGCAGCAGGAGCCAATGGCTTCTGCTGCTTTCAATCTGCCCTGTGAAGAGGGAGAGAACAGAGGGCACAATTCTATATTGAGATTGGGCTCAGGTAGGTATAAGGGGAGGTGGGAGGGAAGCTGCACACAGAAGGTTTTTTACCTTAATGCAGAGAACACATTAAGGTAAAAAGAACCTTTTTTTTTTTTGAATATTTTTATTGGCAATTTTCAAGAAACATTATACATTAAAGTGGAAATGAGGATGTATACAACAGTCTTATAGTATAACTATCAATAATAATGGTCATTCTATATTTCCATAAGTCAAAGTCATAATTAAACATGATTACTTGTAGCATAACAAAAACAATGTCACATTAAAGTTAGTGGTCAGCTATCTCGCATGGAATAGGGGGAGAAAAACCAACCTAATGTTTGGATGACTCTTAGCTAGTTAGTACTAAGATATAGACTTACAGAATAATAATCAGCACATTTTTAAAAATTTTTTTTTGCAAAGATAAGTCTAATCCATGTTTGAACATCCAGGGATAGTGGGGTTGGTCAGCCCCCAGGGAAAACACAGGTCGAACATAGGGACAGAAGATGCCTTTGATGTAAATGAATGAATGATCTAGATAAGTACCCAGGGAGCTGGTTAGTGCAAAGGTGAGGGGGGGTCTGTTTGTGCAAAGGTGAGGAGGGTGAGGTGAGGGGGGTCAGGGGAGGGTGGGTCCGTTTGTTCAAAGGTGAGGGGGGTGAGAGTCTGTTAATGCAAAGGTGAGGGGGGTTAGGGGAGGGGGGTTAGTTTGTGCAAAGGTAGGGGGGGTCCGTTTGTGCAAAGGTGAGGGGGGGTCCGTTTGTGCAAAGGTGAGGGGGGTCAGGGGAGGGGGGGTCCGTTTGTGCAAAGGTGAGGGGGGTCAGGGGAGGGGGGGTCCGTTTTTTTGCAAAGATGAGGGCAGTGGGAAAGCAGGACTCAAAGCTGAAGCAGCAGAATGCAGAGCTTAGCTGGTGAGGGAGGGTTAGGAAGTGGCTGCAGAGATCTGTGAGAGAAGGGTGCAGAGGTGAGCTTTGGATGTGGGGGCAGAAGTGTCCCCTGTGCAGAGCAAACCTCTGAACCCAGCGTTCTGTATATTACGCTCTTCTGAACCCAGCGCTCTGTGTATTATGGTCTACTGAATCCAGCGCTCTGTGTTTTACGCTTTTCTAAACCCAGCACTCTGTGTAACACTCTCCTGAACCCAGCACTCTGTGTATTATGGTCTCCTGAACCCAGCGCTCTGTGTATTACACTGTCCTGAACCCAGCACTCTGTACATTACACTCTCCTGAACCCAGTACTATGGTCTCCTGAACCCAGCACTATGGTCTCCTGAACCCAGCGCTCTGTTTATTATGCTGTCCTGAACCCAGCACTCTGCGTATTATGCTGTCCTGAACCCAGCGCTCTGTGTATTACACTGTCCTGAACCCAGCGCTATGTGTATTACACTCTCCTGAACCCAGTGCTCTGTGTATTACACTCTCATGAACCCAGCACTCTGTGTATTACCCTGCCCTGAACCCAGCACTCTGTCTATTACACTCTCCTGAACCCGGCGCTCTGTGTATTACTCTCCCGAACCCGGCGCTCTGTGTATTACACTCTCCCGAACCCGGCGCTCTGTGTATTACACTCTGCCGAACCCGTCACTCTGTGTATTACACTCTGCCGAACCCGGCGCTCTGTGTGTTACACTCTCCTGAACCAGGCGCTCTGTGTATTACACTCTCCTGAACCAGGCGCTCTGTGTATTAAACTCTCCTGAACCCAGCGCTCTGTGTATTAAACTCTCCTGAACCCGGCACTCTGTGTATTATACTCTCCTGAACCAGGCGCTCAGTGTATTACGCTCTTCTGAACACTGTTATGCATTCCTGGTTTTATTGAACAGTGTCCCTTTAAGACTCTCATACTGTACAATTTAGCCACACCCACCATATGACGTGGCATGCTCTCCCACAGAAGGAGGGGGGTTCCTGCACCTAATCTCTGAGAAGAAAAGCCCTGGGCCTAACCACCCAAAAAAGAACAGGCAGCGCATCGGAAAGCAATTGACAGGGAGAACTCTCCCCTGGCCTGACCGATCCTGCAATCCGCATGCACCACCTGGGCTGGGTGCTGGGATTAATAATGGGCACCACGGGCAGTCCTAATGGAAGCCTGGTATTCAGCTTCTGTAGTGTTGTGTTAGGTCTGCACAGCTGCGCCATTTAACCTCACCTCATGGCGTGCCACGCACGATGATGCAGGGCTCTTATCGAAGCCTGGGACTTCCATTGCATTGGACTTGTGCCGTTACACCCTTTCACCTCAGGGCACACGCCAACACACAGCCCTTAAGGCCCACCAAAATCCTCAGCACCAGGCCTGTAATGCTCTTAATCTGGCCCTGATACAGTATACATACTAGGGCCAATTTAGAGAGGATCTGATTAACCTACCAGCATGTCTTTGGAGTGTGGGAGGAAACCCATGCAAGCACAGGGAGAACATGCAAACTTCAGGCAGGAAGTCGGGATTGGTTGGGATTTAAACCAGCAACCCTTTTGCTGCTAGGTGAAAGTGCTAACCACTACACCACTGTGCTGCCCAATTTATCTGTATAAGAACTTCAATAAGGGGAGCCCCACACAGAACAAATGTGTCATCTACTATGGACCCCAGGCGCCATCTTGAACAGGTTAGTGATGCAATTGTACTGCTCTTGCAAGATTGTACTGCATCACAGAAAGGGTGTCCTGGATGGGAAATCAGAAAGGACAGCCATCATCCAGTGAAGCTGAGAGTTTGGCTCACATGGCCACCCCTTCCAGGTCAACTTCCCAATGAAATATTGTCTTTTTCATGGGAAGATAGTGAGTCCAAGGGCCACCAGGAGAGGTACAGGTGTATCTTACGCATGGGCTTCCCATTTTGAGAAAGTGGAAGAACCCCAAAGTATAGTGGGAGAGAGACAGTGAGTACCCATGCTGTTAAGTGCTTTGGGGTCAATTCACTAACGTTTATCGCATGCGATAAGGGTATCATGTTACTCATTTGCATAAATTATCACATGTGGTAAATTAAGTCCAATTTACAAAAAAAAAAACAATTATGCAGTATTTACCGCATAAAACAAATGTGACGGTGAATATTGCATAAAGCCCTTAAGTCCAATTCACAAACAGACCAGAGAGTATAAAAGCATGCGATAATTACCACCAGGGTTTTGCTGGCGGTATTTGTCAAAAAACAGCCAGGCTGTCTTTTGACAAATAGATGGTTGCTAAGCAGCGGGCCGAGAAGCTGGCCGCCTCATCCTTAACAACCGATGACTCATCAGCTGTCAGCGGGCTTCCACGCTCACAGCTGATTGTAAAAAAAAAAAAAAAAAAGCAGACAATTAAAAAGTATAAAAAAAAAAAAAAAAAACAGCATGGGGTCCATTCCAGTCCCTTCGGGTCTAATATGGATTTTAAGGGGAACCCCACACCAAAATATAAAAAAAAACAGCGTGCCCCCCCCCCCAAACTCGGGCATGCAGCGCCCCCCCGAACCATACCAGGCCACATGTCCTCAACATGCTTTGGGGTGGGGGCGGCAGAGTCCCCCCTGCCCCAAAGCACCCAACCCCACCCCAAACCACCTTGTCCTCATGTTGATGCCAGCAACCAGCCCGCTCCTTAGCAACCAGTTCAATGCGGTAAATTACCGCATTAACTAATGCGGTAATTACCACTAAATCAAACAAATACCACATTCAGTATTTAACCCCAAATTCTTAGTGGACTGGACACTTGCACAATTGTTACCGCATGCAGTATTTTACTGCATATTATTAGTGAATCGACCCCTATGTCCCTAATTTAGCAGAGCCCTCTGTAGGTGCATAGGACAGAGTTTCCACATTTTTAAGAGTAACTGAGCATCCATGACACTGTAAGAACCACTACTAGTAATTCTGAAGAAAAGGTTGTTTGCAAGCAAGTTTTGTTAAAGTAAAGTTGTTAAAGGATACTGGACATTCTGTATCTGTGATAGACTAGGATGGAGAGTAAAAATAAGTGCAGAGCAGACAAGGTAGTGCTCCGCTACAACTTCAGCTCAAATAGGTGCAACAGAAGAGTGTTATTGGGCAGAGACGGCTTTTGAAGCTCCTAGTTAGGGATGCGCTCCGAATTTTATCTGTTCGGGAGTTCAGGTTCAATCTGATCATTTGGGCCATTTGGTGGGAATTGCTCAGCCAAACATCCCACAATTCATTGCAAAAAGGTCCAAAGTCCCAGCCCACACACTATAAAAGACTGCTCTCCCAGCAGTCCTTTGGAGTTTAGCAAGAGTGAGGGGCAGTGTTTTTAGAGCAAGGGTTTGCTAGTGTAGTGTGCTACTACAGAGTAATACAGTACTGCTATATAAAGTATATGCAGCACTTTTTCTTTCTTTGCATATGTCAGAGACTGTTCTGTGTTGCACACCCCCCCCCCTCTTTTTTTGGAGGGGGTAGCTGGTCATTGCTATTTTTTTTATTGTTTTAGTTTGTATTCACAATCCATTACCATTATCTTTTACATTTATAAAAAAGGTTCCTTTATTTTGCTTTTAGTCATTTAGGGATGATGTTTGAGTTTTGTTTTTTTATCTCTCTTTTGTTTAATTTTGTTGGGTCTTTTATTTATTTATTTGTTTTTTTGCAGAGCCAACAGCAGCAGTGTGAAGTTGTCAATGACAACGCAAAAGTTTCCCTTTGTTTGCAGCAGAGAACTGCATGCTATTATGGTGCTGTTTGATTCTCCAAAGCACCACACTGTGAAGTGCCGCACAGCACTACATCCCCTATATAGCTCTTGCCATAACAGTTAAAAAAAACTAGAAAATGACCACCCCAATTAACATAATTTCTGAAAGGCCTAAAGGGAGAGGCAAAAGTTCCCATGCAGCTATCAGCAGTTTTTTATGTAAAGGCCGAGCAGTGGTCATGAAGCAGCATCAAGAGGCAGGCAGAGGAGGAAGAACAGGATGGCATGAAGTCATTGATAGCCACCCTGTTCTTCCTCCTTATCCACAGCTTCACCTGTTGTTGCACCACAAACTGGAAGAGAGGAGTTGGTTGAATTATTTAGGCGTAGCAACAGCTACTTGTTCTGTAATTAATTGCATCTGAGGTTGAGGAGAAGAGCAACAGGAGCATAGTGGGAGAATACAACAGGTAGGAAGAACCAATCAGTAGTGTTCCTGCAGCTTACTGCTAAGTTGGCTCCAGCGATGAGGAGGGGGATGATGATGAGGTCTCTGACTGTATTTGGGTGCCAGATATACACTATTATTAGGCAATTGAGTATTTTGACCAAATCATCATTTTTAGGCACAGTATCCAACTCCAAGCTGTATAAACTTGAATCCTTATTGGATTTAAACATATCAGGTGATGTGTATTTGTGTAATAAGGGAGGGTGTGGCCTAAGGAGATCAACACCCTATATCAAGGTGTGCATAATTATTAGGCAGCTTCTTTTACTCAGGAAAATGGGCCAAAAAAAAGATTTAACGGACTCTGAAAAATCAAAAATTGTAAAAAGTCTTTCAGAGGGATGCAGCACTCTTGAAATTGCTAAGACATTGGGGGTGTGATCACAGAACCATCAAACGTTTTGTTTCAAATACTCAACAGGGTCGCAAGAAACGTGTTGAGAAAAAAAGACGAAATTTAAATGTCAAAGATTTGAGAAGAATCAAATGTGAAGCTACCCGGAACCCATTATCCTCCAGTGCTGTCATATTTCAGAACCTGGAGTTCCCAGAAGCAGAAGGTGTTCAGTGCTCAGAGACACGGCCAAGGTAAAGAGGGCTGAAACCCGACCACCAGTGAACAAGACACATAAGTTGAAACATGAAGACTGGGCCAAGAAATATCTGAAGACAGATTTTTCAAAGTTTTTATGGACTGATGAGATGAGAGTGACTCTTGACGGACCAGTGGCTGGATCAGTAATGGGCACAGAGCTCCACTTCAAGGTGGAGGTGGGGTACTGGTATGGGCTGGTATTATCGAAGATGAGCTAGTTGGGCCTTTTCGGGTTGAAGATGGACTCAAAATCAACTCCCAAACCTACTGCCAGTTTTTAGAAGACACTTTCTTCAAGCAGTGGTACAGGAAAAAAGTCTGCATCTTTCAAGGTCAGGATATTTATGCAGGGCAATGCTCCATCACATGCATCAAAGTACTCCACTGAGTGGCTAGCCAGTAAAGGCATTAAAGTGATTGTAAAGTCTCAGTTTTTTTTTCTATAAAAATAACAAACATGTTATACTTCCCTGCTCTGTTGCAGTGGATTTGCACTAAGCAGCTCAGATCCTCCTCTTCTCGGGCCATCTTTGGCTCTCCTGGCCCCTCCCTCCTGTTGAGTGCCCCCACAGCAAACAGCTTGCTATGGGGGCACCTGAGCGGAGCCACAGCTCCCTGTGTCCATTCAGACACGGAGCCCCGCCCCTCACTCTCCTGAAAGGCTTTGATTGACAGCAGCGAGAACCAATAGCGTTGTTGCTGTGTCTCAATCAGCAGGGAGAGTCCCAGACAGACAAGGCACTCGTGCACATCGCTGGAGGAAGATCAGGCTCAGGTAACTATTAGGGGGGCTGCTGCACACAGGTGTTTTATCTTGATGCATGGAATGCATTAAGATAAAAAAACCTTCTGACTTTACAATCACTAAAAATGAAAGAATGACATAGCACCCTTCCTCACCTGACCTAAACCCTATTGAGAACTTATGGGCCCTTCTTAAACGGGATCTTTAAGGTGAAGGAAAACAGTACACCTCTCTGAACAGTGTCTGGGAGGCTGTGGTTGCTGCTGCACAAAAAGTTGATCATCAACAGATCAAGAAGCTGACAGACTCCATGAATGGAAGACTTATGACTATATTGGTCATTGATTTTTATTTATTTTTTTAAATGTCAGTCTTATCTCACTAACTCTGCTGCTATCTTTATTACCATTGATTTGTATGTGTTTGGTTTTCTCTTTTTTTGTTTTTTTTGTGTTTTTTTTTTTTTTTTTTTCTTCTTCTTTAACGTTCTGCTTAAAAATTTGTGAATCAGTACTGCTTGGACCTTGAAGAAGTGGACATACCCCGAAAGCTTGTCCTGAAAAATTGTATGTTAGTGCAAATAAAAAAAGTATCACGGACAGTACTCAATTTTCTCTTTAAATGTCAGAAATGTTTTTTTGTAAATTTCGAGTTGTTTGTTTATTATTCTCACTTTAAGAGATGAAATTAAACAAGTGAGATGGAAATTTTTCATTTAGTCGCATAATAATTGTGCACACATAGATATTCTCATAAGAAAACCGAAACCTCACTTTTACTTTCCTAAATATTCAGGTTTGAGGATTATTTACATTTTGGATTGAATGAGAGCACTGTAGTTGTTCAATAATGAAATGAATCCCTTAAAATACAACTTGACTAATAATTGTGCACACCGTGTAGTAGAGAAGGAAACTAATGTGGAGGCAAAGGAGCAGCAAGGCAGGATGTCCGCCAGGGGCAGCTTGCAGACGAGTGGAGAGAGTAGCCAACAATTTACACTGGATGGCCACTGTTATCTTCCAGTCCGCTCCCAGAGTTTAACTGTGTGGGTCTTTTTCAACACATCTTCTGCAGACCACACTGTAGTCATTTGCCCTCTCTGTCAGCAGCGTTGCAAGCATTGTATTAGAATTGGCTATTTGGGTACCACATGTACGAAGAGATACATGAGTGCTAACTCAGCGCCTGAAGGATGCAGGAATGTAGCAAAAGGGCCACACTCCTCTTCTTCCTTCCAGCTCCTCCCTTTCCACCTCCCCCCCCCCCCTCTCAGTTTACAAGTGACAGCTTGCTTTCCAGCAGCTCCCACAGATCTCATTTACAGAGCGGCTTCCAAAGAGTGCAGGGAGATGCAGGTGAGTCGGGTGCAATGCAGTCCTGAGCTGGAGAGGAGCGTCCCTCAATAGGCTGCATGCATCCTTTGTGACCCCTGCCTAATACCTGGATGCCAACGCTCCTGCTGGATGATCTTGCAGAAGAGAGGCAGAGTCACCTACAGTATGCAGCGAGGTATGAAGCCGGCCGGTGGTTCAGCTACAAAAGGTAGGACCAGGATATGTGGAGGATAGTGGAGCTTTTGAGGGGGGGGGGTGAGGGGGTGTGAGCTGAGGCAGGGTAAAAATGAAATTTTGATGAGGGATGACAAGACAAGACTGTGAAAGAGAGCTGAACTCTCTTTCACAGCTGTGTGTAGTGTACTCTACAATCTGTACCGTACCTCTGAACTCTGCAATCTGTGCATTTCACACCCCTAAACTCTGCAAGCTGTACTGTACCCCTGAACTCTGCAATCTGTGCATTTTGCACCCCTGAACTTTGCAATCTGTACTGTACCCCTGATCTGATCCCTGCAATCTGTAGTGTACCCCTGAACTCTGCAAACTGTGGGTTCCACGCCCCTGAACTCTGTAATGTACCCCTGATCTCTGCAATCTGTGCATAATGTACCCCTGAACTCTGCAAGCTGTGCATAGGGCACCCCTGAACTCTACACTATGTAGTGTACCCCTGAACTCTACGATCTGTGTGTAGTGCACCGCTGAACTCTGCAATCTGTGCATAGTGCACCCCTGAACTCTGAAATCTGTAGCATATCCTTGATCTCTGCAATCTGTGCATAGCGTACCCCTGAACTCTGCAAGCTGTACGTAGGGCACCCCTGAACCCTGCAATTTGTGCATAGTATACCCCTGAACTCTTCAATCTGTGCATAGTGTCCTCCTGATCTCTGCAATCTGTAGTGTACCCCTGAACTCTGCAATCTGTGCGCATTGCACCCCTGAACTCTGCAATCTGTGCTTAGTGTACCCATGAATGCTGCAATTTCTGCTTAGTGCACCCCTTAACTCTGCAATCTGTGTGTAGTGTACCCCTGGACTCTGCAATTTGTGCTTAGTGTACTCCTAAACTCTGCAATCTGTGTTTAGTGTACCCCTGGACTCTGCAATCTGTGCTTAGTGCACCTCTGAACTCTGCAATCTGTGCTTACTGCACCCCTGAACTCTGCAATCTGTGCTTAGTGCACCCTCGAACTCTGCAATTTGTGCTTAGTGCACCCTTGAACTCTGCAATCCGTGTATAGTGTACTCCTGAACTCTGCAATATGTGTGTAGTGCACTCAAACTCTGCAATCTGTGTTTAGTACACATCGTGCTTGGTTTTACAGCTGCTGTTGTTCCAGCTGGTAAAGTCTGCTCCCTTCTGTGAATTTGCGTTCTGTGCTGTACCAGAGTGAAAACTTAACAGACACTTTTTCACCCATATGGTCTTCCCTGCCCCCACCATTATGGGGAAGGTAAAGTTTCCAGGGTGCAGGGTTCACATGGTCTAACACATCCTTTCTCAATCGGGGTGCTATCTGAGGCCATTAAGGGTGCTGTGGCATCCTAGTTGAGAAAGGGTGTGGATCCAGCTCTGTGTACTAATGTATAGCATGCCGGTTTTAGCCCTGTATACACAGACCAGAAGAGCTTCAAATTCTACATCTGCACACTTAAGGCAATCAGCAGAGCAGTGGAAGGGGAGGCGTTTTCCTGAGTTCTGATCTCTCCATCTCCGCCTACAGGAGATGGAGACTGGCTACATCAATCACATTGCAGGTTGCATAGTAGGCGAGGTTGAAAAAAAAGACAAGTTCAACCTATGTGTGTGATTTTATGTCAGTATTACATTGTATATCCCTGTATGTTGTGGTCGTTCAGGAGCTTATCTAATAGTCTTTTAAATTATTAATGCTCCCCACTGAAACTACTGCCTGTGGAAGGAAATTCCACATCCTAACCGCTCTTACAGTAAAGAACCCTCTATGCTGTTTAAGGTTCCTTCCACCCCGTCTATGTCTGGATAATTAAAATCCCCCATTATGACACTTCCCATCCTTGCCACTAATCCAAATTGTGATATGAGGTCCGCCTCCTCTCTATGGTTAGGGAGCCTATAGCATACTCCCATTACTACTTTCCCCTTAGTTTCATCCCTCTGCAGCTCTACCCATAAGGATTCCATCTCCTCACTTGCTCCCTTAGTGATGGCATTTCTCACATTCACTTTTACATCATTTTTGATATACAGGCATACCGCTCCCCCTTTTTTACCCTCTATCCCTGTGATATAGGGAATACCCTTGCATGGTTGCCAGCCAATCATGAGAGCTGTTGAACCAAGTCTCTGAGATTCCTATAAAATCTAAATCCTTCTCGAAAAAACAGTAGCTCTAGTTCCCATCTTGTCCGCCAGACGCCTGGCATTGGTGGACATGCCACGTAGTTTAGACCAGTCGCATACTGTCTCCTTATTGGGTGTTCTGAGGTTGCAAATAGGACTTGTTACTATACTTACCTTGTGTTTAGGTGCTTTAGTCAACCTACCACTAATGCCCCCAATACTACCCTCTGGAGTATGTTCCGCACTGACTGACTGACTGACTGACTGACTGACTGACTATCTCTACCTCTGGACACCCCCGTTGCCTCATTCAAAAGCCCCCCTCACTTTTGGGGCATCTTATTAAAGAGCAGTCAGTACACACCTGCCATCATTTAGGCTACTTTCACATTGAGGCGCTTTACAGGTGCTATATCGCTAAAAATAGCGACTGCAAAGCACCTCTCCTCTCGCTCCAGTGTGAAAGCCCAAGTGCTTTCACACTGGAGCGGTGCGCTGGCAGGATGCTCAAAAAAGTCCTGCAAGCAGAATCTTTGAGGCGCTGTAGGAGCAGTGTTATACACCGCTCCTACAGCACCCCTGCCCATTGAAATCAAGGGGCAGCAGTGCTTTGCGGGCAATTTTAACCCTTTTTCAGCCACTAGCAGGGGTTAAAAGCGCCGCTAAAAACAGCAGCATTTTACCGCCGCCGCCCTCCCCAGTGTGAAAGTGCCTCTGATTAACCCCAAATAAAGTTCAGCTGTTCTAGTAGGTATTTTCTTAGTCACATCCTACAGCAAAAGCCACGGTCTGCAGAGAGCTTCCAAAGCATGAAAGGGATCTCATTGTTAAAAGGCATCAGTCAGGAGAAGTGTACAAAAGAATTTCCAAGGCATTAGATATACCATAGAACACAGTGAAGACAGTCATCAAGTGGAGACAATATGGCACAACAGTGACATTACCAAGAACTGGATATTCCTCCAAAATTTATGAAAAGACAAGAAGAAATCTGGTCAGGGAGCTGCCGAGGCCTACAGCAACATTAAAGGAGCTGCAGGAGTATCTGGCAAGTACTTGCTGTGTGGTACATGTGACAATTCTTCATATTTCTGGGCTATGGGGTAGAGTGGCAAGATGACAAACGACGTTATGTTACATCACTTTGCCCTGTGGCCACTAGGGGCGCGCTTGCCCCCGGAGCCGATGCGAGTTCCCTGCGGTCACAATCACCACCGGGCTCCCGCAATCGCTGCTGACACACGGAGAACCGGGATCTGTTTCCGGTTCTATGAGGGGAGTAGAGACAGATCGTCTGTTCATACAGAGTGTCATCTCCCCTACACAGTGCCCCCCCCCCTTCAGTTAGAACACACACTAGGGAACATAATTAACCCCTTGATCTCCCCCTAGTGTTAACATCTTCCCTGCCAGTGACATTTTTACAGTAATCAATGCATTTTTATAGCACTGATCGCTGTATAAATGCCAATGGTCCCAAAAATGTGTCAAAATTGTCCGATGTGTCCACCATTATGTCGCAGTCCTGATAAAAATTGCAGATCGCCGCCATTACTAGTAAAAAAAAAAATATAATAAAAATGCCATAAAACTATCTCCTATTTTGTAGACGCTATAACTTTTGCCAAACCAATCAATTAATGCTTATAGCGATTTTTTTTTACCAAAAATATGTAGAATACATATCAGCCTAAACTGAGGAAAAAAAAAGTTTTTTTTATATATTTTTGGGGGATATTTATTATAGCAAAAATTAAAAAATATTGCGTTTTTTCAAAATTGACACTTTTTTTGTTTATAACGCATAAAATAAAAACCGCAGAGGTGATCAAATACCATCAAAAGAAAGCTCTAGTTGTGTGGAAAATCAGTTACTTACCGGTAACGTTTTATCCAAGAGTCTTTCAGGACAGCACACTTGAGAGACCTCAGCTCCTCCCTCCTCAAGAAACACCGCCTCCACCAGTGATTTAAGCCACACCATCCCTCCAGTTTTTTCACAAGAACCTCCGGCTAGTCTAGGGAGACACAAGAACACATAATACCAACCTTCATACTCCTGATGTTCTCACGTTCTGGTGGCAAATTAATATTTGGGTGGTACCGGTGCCATCCTGAAAGACTCTTGGAAAAAACGTTACCGGTAAGTAACTTCCATTGTTAATTTCGTAGACTAAAACATTTTAGTAGACTAAATGAATACTATTTTAGTCGTCTAAAATACAACTAAAACTATTGAGATGACTAAAATTCCACTAAAACTAAAATGCCATTTTAAACAAAAGACTAAAATGGGACTAAAACTAAAATGCTATTTTAGTCAAAAGACTAAAACTAAATTGAAATTTGACTTCAAAATTAACACTGGTCTGTAGTGCATATGCATACATTGAATTCCATAAATAATAACATATTCGATTTTTCACTCCAGCAATATATGAGTTTGGAAATTGTAGAGAAATGTTAACTAATGCATCACAATTTAATTGCAACCATTAGCTTTTAGATGACTAAAATTTAGTTTTATTCAACTAAAATATACTGGAGATTTTAATCGACTAAAATCTCCAGTACATTTTAGTCGATTAAAATCTCCAGTACTAAAATGTACTGGAGATTTAGTAGACTAAATACGACTAAAAGAAAAATAATTGCAGAAGACTAAAATGGGACTAAAAATAAAATGTAATTTTAGTACTAAGACCAAAATCGAAATTTGCTGCCAAAATGAACACTGGTAACTTCGATTTTCCCTCTTTCGTCTTTCAGGTCAGCACACTTGAGAGGATAAAACGAGCACTTACCCTAGGGTGGGACTACTGCTTACAGGACTTTACGCCCAAATGCCTGGTCCTGGGCAGACAGTAAATCCAGTTTGTAGTGCTTAACGAAAGTCTTAAAACTTGACCACGTTGCTGCTCTGCAGATCTGTTCGTGTGTAGCACCAGCCCACTCTGCTTGTGAAGTTGCCATGGCCCTAGTGGAATGGGCCCTAATACCTTCCGGGACCTCCACCCCTTTTGCTATATAGGCCTGAGTAATGGCCAACCTCAGCCACCTGGAGTGGCTCTGTCTAGAGCAGTGATATGGAATTAGCGGACCTCCAGCTGTTGCAGAACTACAATTCCAATGAGGCATAGCAAAACTCTGACAGCCACAAGCATGACAGCCAGGGGCAGAGGCATGATGGGACTTGTAGTTTTGCAACAGCTGGAGGTCTGCTAATTGCATATCCCTGGTCTAGAGGCTCTGGACCCCTTCCTAGCCCCCGAAAAAGAAACAAAAAAGAATCGGATCTTCTAAACTGTTCCGTAATTTCTAAGTACTATAGTACGCATCTCCCAACATCTAATCTGTGGAAAATATGCTACTGTTCCCTCACAGGATTTGAACAAAAAGTGGGTAAACAAATTTCCTGACTTTTGGCAAAAATGCCGAATCGGGTTTAAAAATGATCCGATCTGGAAAGATTTGAAAGAAAGGAGCCCTCATCGAGAGGGCCTCTAGCTCACTAACCCTCCTAGCGGTAGGGATGCTACCAAAAAAACAGCGTTAAAATTTTCACTGAACAAGACTCAATAGGCTCAAAGAGTTCCCCTGTAAGAGCCTACAGTACCAGGGAGAGATCCCACATGGGAAAAGGATGGGAGCTGACTGGTCTTTGCCTACTTAGAGCTTTAAAGAACCAAGATATCCAAGGGTTCAGTGCTAGTTGTTGTTCTAGGAACACACTTAGAGCAGAAACCTGGCCCTAAAGAGTGCTGAGGGCCAGACCCTTATCTGCCCCACTCTGTAGGAACTCCAGAACTACTACTGAGCTGTGAACGCTAAAGGAGCTCTCTGCGCACCAAGAATTAAACTTTTTCCAGACCTTTAAATAGATATTGCGTGTCTCTTCTTTCCTACAATTTAGAAGAGTCACTATCAATCTTTCGGAGAACCCCTTAATTCTCAGCATTTCCTCCTCAGAAGCCAGGCTGCCAGATTCCACCTCTCCACCTGAAGACAGCAGATTGGGCCTTGATAGAGGAGGTCTTCCCGGACTGGCAATATCCAAGAAGGTTCCACTGCCAAATCTTTTAGTATGCAAAACCATGGCCTCCTGGGCCAGTGTGGTGCTATCAAGATCAGGGACGTGTTCTCTGACTGGAATTTTCTCAGGACTGCGGGTAACAGTACCAGAGGGGGAAGGCATAACACTTGGTAAAATGGCAGCTCTGAGAAAGAACATCCACCCCTATTGCCCCGTCCCATCGGTTCAGAGAGAAGAAAAGGGGAGTTTTTGCGTTCTCCCTTGAAGCAAAGAGGTCCAGGCAAGGGACCCCCCACTTTTTGATAATCTGGTAGATGACCTGACTCAGTCGCTCTCTCTCAGCGTCCTCTGGCTGAGGAAGTCTACCAGCTGGTTTAACTTCCCCTTTAGGTGTACCGCGCACAGAGAGAGCACAATGACCTCAGCCCAGTTGAATATTGTCAGAGCCCAAAAGGGAACTGCTTCTGGTGCCCCCGTCGGTTGATGTAAGCAACAGCTGCGGAGATGTCTGAGCGGACCTGAACGTGATGTTCCTGGAGCTCCTGCTGGAAGGTTCTGAAAGCCAGAGAAATGGCTTTCAGCTCTCTCCAGTTCTAGGACTTCACCCCAGGATCCTTGTGTCAGACTCACACGCAGGTGTGTTCCCCACCCTGTGCCGCTTACGTCTGTTGTGATAATCTTGGACACTGGCAGTACCCATTCCAGACCCTGGGATAAATTTGCTGCCTTCCTCCACCACCACAGGGATCTCTTCACCCGTACCGGTATGAGAACCGTAGAATCCAAGGACCTTTGGGTGTGGCCGCAAACTTCCAGAATGAACCACTGCAAAGGGGAGGAAACGTAACCCTGCCCACTTTACAGTTGGAAGGGTAGCCGTCAGCAGCCCTAAGGCTGACATGGCCTTTCTTATTGAGATTGATTGATTTCTTTGTAGAACTGCCAGAGCCCTGTCTACCTTCAAAATTTTCTCCTCTGGGAGGAAGACCCTCCACTGGGTTGAATCCAGGATGTAACCTAGGAAGGTAACACTCTTTGCCACCTGCAAATCCTGGACCAACTGCTATGGTGAGGGAGCAAACAGGAGCAGCTCATCCAGGTATGTGATCACTGCGATTCCTCGGAGTCGCAGAAAGGCCAGAGTCTCCACCATGATTTTGAAGAAAATTTGGGGGGGGGGGGGGGGGATCAGAAGAGGATAGTCCAAAGGGGAGAGCCTGAAACTAGATGTATTGTTTCCTCCACGGACTTTACTGCCAGTCTGAGAAATCTGACTGCTTTCTGCAATCGGAATGTGCAAATAGGCGTCCCTTAGGTCTATGGACTCCATGTAGCAATCCGGAGAAAGCAGTGTCTTCACTGAGAAGATTGAATCCATGCGAAATCTTCCAGTCTGTATTCTCTCCTCACAATACCTAGGATATACTTATTGGAGGTGACTGACTCCTATTGTGGGAGGGAGGCCCCCAGTCTTCCTCCCACCGGGATTAACCTGTCATTGAGACTTTTGGGGCTGTTCAGGAGGCGAAAAATTGCTCCCCACGCCCCCTGCCCTTGTTGGACCATCATTTTTTCTGAGACTCCGTCCTCGGAAAACTAAACTTCTTTTGTGGACGAGTTTTCTTTTTAGACTGTTCGCCCAGTTTTTTTGTAGGAAAAGGCCTTCTTTTTATCAGTTGTCCGATCAAAAACAGTCTCCAAGTCTGGATCGAACAGCAAGTCCCCCCTGAAAGGAACTCAGCAAAGCTTAACCTTTGACGCATTGTCCCCTTGCCAGGTTTTTAACCATAGAGCTCTCCTGGCCGAATTGGCCAGGGCGGAGGATCAAGCAGACATGCGGACAGACTCCGCTGAGGCATCCGAATGTAAGCGACCCCTTTTAAAAGCATGGGGAAGGAGGAGAGAATTGTCTCCTTTGCAGTTCCCGCCTTGATATGAGCTTTTGTGTGTTAACCAGTGTTCCATGTTACGTGCCACCATTGTGACTGCTATGGCAGGCTTAAGATTCCCTAAGGAGGAATCCCAAGTCTTCTTGAGAAGGGAATCCATCCTCTTGTCAATGGGGTCTGCTAATACGCCCATATCTTCAAAAGCTAAGTCCGTCTTTCTGGACACTTGAGAAAAAGCTGCATACAGCCTTGGTGACTTATTCCAGACAGCCGCTTCATCCTCTGAAAAGGGGAATCTGCGTTTTAGTGCCCTGGAAAAAAAGGGTTCCCTCTCTGGATCTCGCCATTTATTCTTGATGGCCTCAACCAGGACCTCATGTACTGGAAAAACCCTTCTCTTCTGTTCTCCAAGACCTCCGTACATTTGATCATGGAGTGACAGCGATTTTTTTCTCCTCTTGGATACCTAGAGTGGTGTGAATGGCTCCCAAGAGCTCTTCCACTTCCTCTAAGGAGAGTTTATATCGGGAGGTTCTGGTGGATTCACCATCCATTTTCTCTCCATCTGACTCCCTTGAGGAGTCTGAGGATGCACTGTCAGGATCATCCTCTAATGCCTCTCTAGTGCCCTCAGGTAACCCTCCACTGATAGGAGGGACCTTGTGGCGGACCAGGTGCGACATCTTGCTGCACTGGCAGAGGATAGGCTGGGGGTTGTGAAAGTTGAAAACTTGCGAACAGCGTTTTAAAGGACTGAAAAGTGCTGGAAAGCTCCTTAACAGATGCTGCCAAGTCAGAACTTTGTTCTACAGAATGTTCTTTAACCAAACTCTCTATGCAATAACTACACAAAACTTTGACCCAGGAATCTCCCAAAGTACTCCTACATGAAGAACACTTCCTTTTGGAATTGTGTGGGGGCTTAGACTTTTCAGTAGATTTGTGAAACAAAAAAGAAAAACAAAACCCCAAAACACAGCCATCAGAATCTGCCAGTGCAAAAATAAAACACCAAATCGACACCAGGAGTGCACCCTCCCCAGGACCGACCACCACCAGGGTCCCAGAAGTACACCTCCTCCCCTCTGACCACCAAGAGGGGGACTCATCCATGGAGCTAAAATGAGAAGACAGTAAGGGAACACCACCCCAGGGTTTCACTTACCTTAGAGTGTTGGCGTCACCAGGCACAGATCGGGAAGCTTCTGTCTCCGACATCCCTTCCAGCCAGAAAGCAGTGTGGTCTACCTTAGCTACTCCTAATTCGGTCACTACAGCCGAATGGAGCATTTACCAGCCTCCACGTCGCTTGCGTTACGTCCTGCGGCCGGAACCGGAAGCTGTGGGTCAAGTGGAAGTGCTCACCCCGCTGGAACTGACGTCACCCGCCATCCGGCCCAGCTTAAGCTCCATGCTGACCGCAATATAGCGAGGGGAATGCCGCACTATCCACCTTTACTTTTCCCCAAGATACCGGTGTAAGGCGAATGCCCTGGCCTGCAACTTCCCCAAGAGAGAACAGGGTGTGGGATAGCACTGTGCAGAGTACAGGCTCCCCAGCCCAGCTGCAGTGCTTGAGTCACCTCTGTCCCTCCTTCCAGAAATCACTGGCCTCAGTCTCCCCAGCTGTAACTGACCCTTGGTTCCTAGCAGTGTCTCCCTGCTGGAGGAAACACTGAAGGGCTGGAGAGATGGTGTGGCTTAAATCTCCGGTGGAGGCGCTGTTTCCTGGGAAGGGAGGAGCTGAGGTCTCAAGTGTGCTGTCCTGAAAAATGAAAAAAAAGACGTCAATTTTGTTTGGGTGTAACGTCACACGACCGCGCAATTGTCAGGTAAAGCGACGCAGTGCCGACTCGCAAAAAGTGCTTTGGTCAGGAAGTGGGTAAAATCTTCCGGGGCTGAAGCGGTTAACAGGGGTGTGTAGACTTTTTATATCCACTGTATATCCTCCCATTAGCTCCAAACACAGGAGACTTGCTATAAATCTTATTCTAGGTGGTACAAGGTACCAGCTTGGTTTCTATTAAAGTCTCATAGGCATCAGCGCCCCTCTCAAAGCTCCGGTTCTTGGGTTTGCCCATAGCCCACGGGTTCCTCTGCATTACTTCCACCAGGCCGTGAAGTCACTTCCATGCGATAGGCACAGATCGTACGGCCGCTGGGAACTGGGATTTTAGGCCATTGCTGCAGCTCCTTCCTGTATCCCGTACCCCTGGTCTGGATATTCCGGTCTGTGGTGTTATTTCATCTCACCCTGCTGCCCAGCTGTTTTCCATCGGAGCCTTCTGTCATCCACGTGAACCCAGCCTCCAGGTACTCAGAGGTCTGGTCTACTCCCATGTTACATAGGCTGCTGTATACCCGGCACTCCATTCCACCTTTATGGAATAAAAGATTAATTTTTATTTACCAGAGGCATGGTCTTATTTAATTATTGGGGTCTAGCGCTGTCTTCCTTTGTTGGAGAAGATATTCACGAAAAAATACAATGGACTGAGACATTCGGATCAGATTCTCATGCTCAGTTTTGGATTCTTAAATGTGATCTGACAAAGTTAATCGACTATGACTGTAATAACATCGGCAGTCATTGTGAACTAGTAGTTCTGTTATAAACTGTACTGTGCAGAATGTATTCCTCATCTTTTCTGTTATTGTAAAATGATTATATTTAAAAAAATGAAAACACAAATGAATAAGGCTGTCGGTGAAGTATAATGTACAATTTTTACTGCAAAAACTGAAAAATTATGAAAGCTTAAATCCAAGAATGACTTCTTACCCACCAAGGCATTAGAATGACAAAATTCCATCCTCACAACACATTTATTTCAATAGTTCTTTAAGTAGGCCCTTAGCACGAGCATAGTGTTACACAATTGTCATACACAATCACATCCAAAAGAGCTCTAAAATTGCAATTGTAAACATTCTCATATGTTGAAATATTAAACGTTTTTCTAAAATGCTCAAGTGTGGAGCATAACTGAAAATCTTTAAAAAGTGTGTGGTGAAAAAAAAAAAAAAATCTACTAGTACAGAAATGGGGTTTAATAAAATACTAAGTAGACAAAATGGCTAAGAACATTCATTAAAAAGAAAAACAAAAAACATAAGTGAATTTCTTGCCAAGCAAAATAAGCTTGCTCAAAACCTACATAAAAGAAATGTCACGGGTAAATACATCTTTGTTGACAAAGTAGGAGGTAGCATGGATGCACCAGTTAGTGAGAAATGCAACTGAAATAGAGTGTATTTTCTTACAACAAATAAATTCCAGTACTATTTACACTTTTTTTTTTCAGAAATAGGTTAAACAATCCACCCTCCACTTTTTAGTACAAAAGCCTTGTGTAATAATAATAATAATAAAAAAAATTCAACACAGGTATCTTCTGTACAGAATAGCACTGATTGCCCTAGTCAAATGAACAGTCTTGGAACTCTGCAGTATAATGGTAATACCTAATGCCCTATACAAACCAATAAAGTTTTAGGAACGGTCTTTAGAAAATATATTGTATAAACACAATTAGATTTTTTATTTTTTTTTTATAATTTAAAGCAGATGGTTTTCCATGGTTGAAGGATATTTAGTATTTGATTCTTGGTTTAAACTGTTTAAAAAGGCTTAAATTCATGGGTGTTTAGCTTAGCACATTATGTAGGAAGAGAAGTGTAGACTTAGGTCTGTGATAGTTCAGTTTAAGGTTGCGGCACATCAGTATCTCTTTGTCCTTTGTACTATAAACAATTGTAGAAAAGAAAAGAAAAAAAAAGTCCTAATATACATCCATGGTAACTACATTGTCTTGTAGAATTGCTTTTATGTTGCAGCTTCAGCCATTAATAAAGGGACATTTGTTTCAGTGATTGAAGGGAGTTTCTTTAGTAGCGGTTCCACTTCAACCATTCCAGCTCCAGTCCGTGGAAGGTTTGCATTGACAATGTGACGCTGCAAATGTTTTATCCAATCTTCTTGTACAGTCAGAGGTCCACGAAAGACTAGTCCACAAAACCTGTTAAAAGACAATGCTTTTTAATAATGAGCTTTAAATACAAATGCTTCAAAATCAAGTTACACACAATACAATGACATTTCAGACAAAACAAAACCACTCAAAATTGTTCAACCACTTGCCGACCGCCCTATAGCAGTTTTACTGCCACAGGGCGGCTGCACAGAATCACGTATATGTGATCCTGTACTTCTGGGTATTGGGTGCGAGGTTGATGGCTTGTTCCTGCTGTGATTCTACACAGCAGGAGCTGATCAGCAGGTCCCGTGGACCCGATGTCTGCCAGCACCCGCTAATTGTTCGTTACACAGGCAGAATGCCAATTTGCCTATGTAAACAAGGCAGATCGCTGTTCTGTCAGTAAGGAAGGCGTGGATCTTAGGTCTGTGCCTTCCCCTAGTAAAAGCATCTCCCATACTACAGTAAAACACCAGCTAGGCACAGTTAACCCTTCGGACAACCCTGATGTTAACCCCTTTCCAGTCAGTGCCATTAGTACAGTGACAGTGCATATTTTTTTTTTAGCACTAATCACTGTATTAGTGTCACTGGTCCCCAAAAAGTGTCAGTATCTGCCGCAATATCGTACTCCTGCTATAAATCGCTGGTCGCCACCATTACTAGTAAAAAAAAAAAAATTCCATAACTATATCCCATAGATTGTAGACGCTATAACTAAACCAATATATACCTATTATTTTTTTACCAAAAATATGTAGCAGAATACATATTTACCAAAATTAATGAAGAAATTTGATATCTTACTTTTTTTTTATTGGATATGTTTTATAGCAAAAATGTTTTTTTTTTTTTTTTTTTTTCAAAATGGTCGGTCGTTTTTTGTTTATAATGCAAAAAATTACAAACACAGAGGTGATCAAATACCACCAAAAGAAAGCTCTATTTGTTGGAAAAAAAAAACAAAAATTTTATTTGGGTACAGTGTCGCACCACCGCACAATTGTAAGTTAAAATAATGCAGTGCCGTATAGCAAACAACGGCCTAGTCAGGAAGTGGAGTAAATCTTTCGGAGCTGAAGTGGTTAAAACCGAAGCGCAGGATCCAAAGCATGCGTCAGTATAAAAAGGAACTCCAGTGAAAAAGGATTTCTACTTTTTTGTACATCAAGCAAGGGTTAAATTAACTAGTATTGTTTGTCTCAAAAGCTACACATCAGGACAAAAAAAAATTGGGAATGCTAAAATGTTATAGATGTTACAGGAACAGGGGTAGAAAGAAAATCTCCAACTCCATCACCAACTGAAATAAATTTCAGTGACAACTGTCAAAGGTCAATATACCCTCATCGATTTCCCCTCACTTCCTACTGTGTCTCTGAGTGGAGATGTGGAAAAATTGCCCAAAGTACAAACCCCAAATTCAAAACAGTTGGGACGCTGTGTAAAATCTAAATAAAAACAGAATGCAATATTCTGCAAATCATAAAACCCATATTTTATTCACAATAGAAAATAGGAAAACAAATCAAATATTTAAACTGAGAAAATGTACCATTTTAAGAAAAAAATAAGGTAGTTTCTATATATGTCTTAAAAGGAAGTTGGGACAGGGCCACGTTCACTACGGTGTAGCATCCCCTTTCCTTTTAGGAATGGAGACCAGTTGCTAGAGAGGGATTTTGTCCCACTCTTGTCCGATATAGGATCCTGCTAAATAGTCCTGGGTCTCCTTTGTCATATTTTTTGTTTCAAGATGCAACAAATATTTTCAAATGGTGAAGGTACTGGACTGCAGGCAGGCCAGTTAAGCACCCAGACTCTTTAACCACAAAGCCATGTTGCTGTCATAGATGCAGTATAGCATTGTCCTGTGAAATATGCAAGGACTTCTCTGAAAAAGATATTGTCTATATGGGAGCACGCTGCTCTAAAACCTGGATATACATCTTTCAGCATTAATGGTGCCTTTCCAGATGCGCCAATGCAACTCCATACCATCAGAAGTGCAGGCTTTTGAACTGAGCACTGATAAGCCAGAAGGTCCCACAACTTTAGTCTGATGGACCCGGCGCCTATGGTTGTTAAAAAAAAAAAAAAAAAAAAATTTGATTAGTCTGATCACAGAACAGAGAAGACAGGAGCATTTTGGGATAATGTTCAGATATTGCTGCTTCAAGAACTTTACCTTGCATTTTTGGATGGCACGTCAAACTACGTTTACAGACAGTGATTTTTGGAAGTATTTCTGAGCCCATGCAGTGATGTCCATCACAGAATCGTGCCCGTTTTAATGCAGTGCCGTCTGAAGGTTCGAAGATCATGGACATTCAGTATTGCATTTTGGCTTTGACCCTTGCGCACAAAAATTTCTCCAGATTCTCAAAATTTTTGAGGATATATTTAAAGTCTTCCCAATTTTACGTTGAGGAACATTATTCTGAAAATGTTTGACAATTTTTAGAGGCAGCTTTTTCAAGACTGGTGAATATCTGCCCATCTTTACTTCTTAAGACAGTCTAACTCGAAGATTCTTTTTAAACCCAATCCTGTTACTGACTTGTTACCAATTAACCTAATTAGTAATTAGTTGCAAAAAGGTTCTTTCAGCTCTTCCTTATTAGTACCACTTACTTTGCCAGCTTTCTATTGCTCTGTCCCAACTTTTATGAGACGCGTTGCTGCCATCAATTTCAAAATTACTTTTTTCGTAAAATGGTACATTTTCTTAGTTCAAAAATGTAATATGTTTTCTATTTACCTGTTGTGAATAAAATATGGGTTGATAAGTTTTGCAAAGCATTGCATTCTGTTTTTATGTAAATTTTACACAGCACCCCAACTTTTTTGGAATTAGGTTTGTACAAGAAATCTTCAATGTGCTTAGTCACAATCTCTAGAACTAGGTTGGTGAAGGATATGACTACTTTCCTTTTTCTGCGTTTGGAATTCCCAGACTGATACAGAAGCCACATTTAGGAGGTATGGGCTATAAAAAACAAAAAACAAAAAAAACCAACATACTCACCTTTATGGCTGCAGCATTGGCCTGCCACTGCCCACCACCTGCTCTACCACCAAGAATTGAGTAATCACATGACTGCAGACTTTTCAGTCTGCTCTGAGCAAATATCGGTCACCGTTCGTCATCGCTCTCTGCTCTGCCCCTCCAGTACTCACTGGAGCACCGGGTTGGAAAGGGTGAGAGAGTGGCTGGCTCAGGTTCTCAGCGACACACTGAGGCTGAGCCAGGTGCAGGTCATGGATCTGGGTAGATTCAGACATTATCGGGACCCTTCAACAGCCTGGAGCAGATCTGTGATTCAGGTGAAAAGGAGAATATATAAACTGCTATGGCAAAAGCCAACAACCAGAAGGTTGGGCACTTTGCCCTTCAAATAATGCAGGGAAAATTATTTGACAGTTAACACGAAAATTACTATTTCTCTTCCACTCATTGAAAGACAGGGAATATCTGTTGATTTTGATTACTGGGATGTCTCAAAGCAGTTTCCCCAGCAGGGCAAACAAAACAACCCAAGAAAGCAGTAAAAATCACACCACTGCCTTTAAGACCTTGTGGTCAAAACTGGCTTCTGAGGAGGCAAAAATGTCAGCTGAAAAGCCTAGCATGCACTCATGGCAAAGAAGTAGTGACAAAATCTGGGGCCACATCAACGCAAAGGGATAAGCCTGAATAATCTGTTGAATTAATTTAGAAATATTTGCCAAGGAGGACAGTAGACCCTTGTGGGAGAACAAATAAAGTAATCCCTTTTTTGAAAGGAGGACATAGCATCCAGATACACTAATAGCCCAGGACACATCTAGATAGTGCAAGCCCCTCTTCCTTGCGATTAACCAGTTTGGGGCAGAGGGACTGCAGAACAATGTCTTCATTAAATGAAAGGCTGATACAATTTCAGAAAACAAAAAAAAAAAGAAGAGGGAGGGTAAAAGCTAAAGATACCAATTCTCAAACCCTAGGAGCCAAGTTGACCATCACCAGGAAGGCAGAATGAACAAGGACATTTCGTAAACAGCGAATTCTGTATGACTGAAAGCACCAAGTTTAAGTACCATGGTGTCACCGAGAGCTGAACCAGCAAATCATCATGCGTAACACCTTGAACAAAGATACATTCCGGATGGCCAAAGATACATTCAGGATGCCGAAGGCTGAAATTTGACCTTTAAATGGGCTACATCATGATCCACTCCACAGAGCGGAAAAGTCAAGATCCAGGGCACCGAATAACCTCTAGAACAGACTGACAGGGACACGCACCAGGCAAAAAACCCTTCCAGGAATGCTTACATACTTCACAGGAAGTAAACCTTCTATGAGCATGGTCAAAATCACCAAAATAAGCCCTGTCCAACACCTGGTTCTCAAGAGCCAGGCCATCAAAGCCAGTGACCATAAAGCAGGGTGGAAGATGGACCCATGGGACAGAAGACCTGGATGATGAAGAGGTAAACGCCAGGGGCATCTGCGACCAGAGCCACCAGAATGACTCTTCAGTCTCAATCCTGTGAAGAAGCCAAAATAAGAGCTTCAGTGGTGGAAACACATAAATAAAACTCTGATATCAGGGCGTTACCAGGCATCCAATGTATCTGCCCACTGATCCTGCATCCTTGCCCAAAGCAATGCATCTTTCAACTGAATGGAGATGCTAGAAGATCCACATCCAGTGTCCCCCAAAGCAGCCATAGAAGGTAAAAGATCTCAGAGTGAAGGATCTCCTTAAACCAACCACTGATGGCTGAGGTACTTTGCCTGCCAGTTGTCCACACCCAGAACATAGACCGCCATAGAGTTGGAACATGCCTCTTTTCCCAAGGAATAATGTCGGGCAGTTACTTGGTGGCAGCAGAGCTTTTGGCATCACCCTTATGGTTGACATATGCCACGGCCAAGACGTTATCAGACTGAATCCTGATCAGGAGACCAGTCAAATGATCGGTCCAGTGTAGAAGAGAAAAAACGTTTGCTAAACATTCCAACACAATTATTAGCAATGGTGACTCCTCCAGCATCCTTGAATCGAGAGAAGAGACTTCTCCAGCCAAATATACTGCTATGCGTCAAACCATTATCCGATTTCTCAGACAGTAGCATGGAGGATCACTGCCACTACACCAATGAGGCTCTTGCCTTCCAACTTAAGCAAATTTCCTTCTCCACATGCAATGGGGACTTGTCAAGTTGAAAATAATCTCCTGTTGAAGGGTCTACGTGTGGTGTCAAATCTTTGATGATCCCTAGGAACACCATCAAATCTATCATAACCAAATGGAAAGAACTTGGCACAACAGCAAACCTGGCAAGAGACGGCCGCACACCAAAACTCATGGATCAGAGAGGCAGCACAGAGACCTAAGGTAACCCTGGAGGAGTTGCAAAGTTCCACAGCAGAGACTGGAGTATCTGTACATAGGACGACAATAAGCTGTACGCTCCATAGAGTTGGGCTTTATGGCAGAGGGGCCAGAAGAAAGCCATTACTTTCAGCAAAAAACAAAATGGCACGTTTTGAGTTTGCGAAAATGCATGTGGGAGACTCCCAAAATGTATGGAGGAAGGTGCTCGGGTCTGATTAGACTAAAATGTAAGTTATTGGCCATCAATGAAAACGCTATGTCTGGTGCAAACCCAACACATCACATCACCCAAAGAACATCATCCCCACAGTGAAACATGGTGGTGGCAGCATCATGTTGTGTGGTTGTTTTTCAGCAGTCGGGACTGGGAAACTGGTCAGTTTGAGGGAAGGATGGCTGGTGCTAAATACAGGGATATTCTTGAGCAAAACCTGTACCACTCTGTGATTTAAGGCTAGGACGGAGGTTCACCTTCCAGCAGGACAATGACCCCAAACACACTGTTAAATGCAACACTTGAATGGTTTAAGGGGAAACATGTAAATGTGTTGAAATGGCCTAGTCAAAGCTCAGACCTCAATCCAATAGAAAATCTGTGGTCAGACTTAAAGATTGCTGTTCACAAGCGCAAACCATCCAACTTGAAGGAGCTGGAGCAGTTCTGCGAGGCAGAATGGGCAAAAATCCCAGTGGTAAGATGTGGTAAGCTCATAGAGACTTATCCAAAGCGACTTGGAGCTGTGATAGCTGCAAAAGCTGGCTTTACAAATTATTGACTTTAGGGGGGTGAATAGTTATGCACATTGACTTTTTCTGTTAATTTGTCTTATTTGTTGTTTGCTTCACAATAAAAAAAAATCTTCAAAGTTGTGGGAATGTTCTGTAAATTAAATGATCAAATCTTCAAACAATGCATGTTAATTCCAAGTTGTGAGGCAACAAAACACGAAAAATGCCAAGGAGGGTGAATACTTTTGCAAGGCGCTGTAGATGCATCATAACAACCATCTGCGAGAGAGCAGCAAATGACAGACACAAATTGAGCTTCCATATTTTCCCTGGCAGAAGAAATACCCTAGCAAGTCTGGTATTCAGAAATAAGCCCAGATACTCCAGTTGGAAGGAAGAGATTAGATCCTAAAGCTGAAGAAATTCCCACTAATCGACTTCTTGAGCTGGTCTTCTTCAGCTGGTCTCTAACTCTGAGTTGGACTGTGCTCACAGAAGAAGATTGTCCAGGTAGCCCACTATGTAGATGCCATATAGTTGTAGTAGGGCCAGCACCTTGGTAAATTCTGGGGGGGGGCGCTGAGGCCAGGCTGAATGGGGGAGCTGGAAGTCATTAGAGGGGTGGGTGCTGTGTCCTTCGAACTCAGAGAAATGAATTTAAGGCGATTACAAAAATCCTATGTTCTCTTTAGTTCATCGATGGACACAGCGCTCCATTAACCTTGACTATAGGGATGTCCAAAAGCAGTGCCAAAAGGAAAATGTGGGGTGGGGAGGATAATCCAAGGCTAAACACAAGAGCCCTAACCAGGTCACAGGAGCTCAACCAGGACACAGGAGCCCCATCTGAAATGAAAATTTTAAGAGAAAAACACCCCTCAAGAGGCAACAGCCCCTCTTAAACAGCAGCCTGCAAAACATTGCAGCCAAAATATCTACTTTGTAGAATATGGTGAAAGTATGCACCGACGACCAAGTGGCCACCTTGCAAAACGGACATATTGACGCTTGATGACGGAAGGCCCAAGAAGTACTAAGTGCCCGAGTAGAATGCGCCGTAACAGGGAAAAAGGAGGAACCCGACCTTTAATAGAATAGGCCTGAGTCGCTGTCTGTCTGATCCACCTGGAGATGGTAGCCAAAGAAGCGGCCAGCCCTTTCCTTGGTCCTTGTGGAACCACAAAAAATGAGTCCGAAAGGACCCTGTGGCTGCCAGAAACGCCCAAATCTCTTGAACCACATCCAAGGCATGCAAAGCAAATCTTGGGATGAACAGGCTTGGGACACAAGGAAGGCAACACACAATGTCCTCAATCAAATGGAAGTCCGAGACAACTTCAGGTCAGAACGATGGACAGGGTCGAAGAACCACCTTATCTCTGTGGACCACCAAATAGGAAGTATGACAGGATAATGCCGCCAACTACAACACCCTACGGGCCAATGTAATATCCACCAAGAATGCCACCTTCTGGGACGACGTAGGCAAGGGAATCTCCCGAATAAATCCCATGGTGGCAAAAAAGACTGTATAGGCGGAGCTACAAAGAAAAAAAGAAAAAAATGCTAGGGCCAAAAGATCCCAGCAGGGAGCCTAGGTCTTGACTCCTGACTAGACAAAAACAAACTGAATGCCTAAGGCAGAGAGGGGGTTATATACCAGCTGATGACGGCCCATGGGCGTAGCCAAGTTTTTTGTTCTGCCTAGTCCTACTCCTACAGAAGGCGATATAACCCTATAGTCAAGATTAATGGAGTGCTGTGTTCGTCTATGAACTAAAGAGAAAAACAAACTTAGTTGGCTGCTGCCACTTCTTGCATAGGAGTCGTCAAAATAGGAGTCATATGACAGGGTGACAAGGTTTGAGGGTACCAAAGACTCACTAGAAGTACTACTGCATCCTCAAACTTAAAGGGTCTCTTCTCACAGATTTAATAAGAGCCTAGACAAGTTCTTTCTTGTGGAGGATTGCCAATCCCTCTTCAGCACAAGAAAAAGCAGATTCAGCCTGGGTTCACACTAGCGCAATTTAAAAGATTGCATGTGATTCACTCCCGCACCACAGGTACTGATCACATGTGATCTCTGAGCAATGCAAGTTCAGCCATACAGTTGTATGGCTGAACTTGCATTGGATTCATACAGAAGATAGTGCAGGGACTTGTATCCAAGGGGCCTAAAGCTTAAGACATGGCGACTGGTGTACAAGAGTCGTACGCAAGGGGTTCCGAGTTGCTCAGACAAGAAGTAGTGCAATCCTAAGACTACAAATGAGACAGGGAGGGGATAAGGGGGGTTTCCATCAGCAAGGGCTGCCCCAAGCTGTCTGTGTGTGTATTGTACCTAGCCTCTACAGCTTCTGCAGGTGGCATTATAAGGCAGTGGCCAAGATACATTCATCTTCGCTGTGTTTTTCAAATGAACAGAAAAATTCATGGTTCAATAAATTGCTGTCTATTGATAAGCCCTTCTATAGTAGGCCTGGTTATCATTTACTAAACCTTGTAAACAGAAGTAAACAAAAGCCTGGTCTTAAAGTGGTTAAAGCCTAAATTGTGCCTTAAAGTGATTGTTATTTTCATACAACAAAAATACTTTACAAACATGTTATACTTACCTGCTCTGTGCAGTGGATTTGCACAGAGCAGCCAATATCCTGGGTCCCTCTTCTGTGCTCCTGGCCCCTCCCTCCTGTCGAGTGCCCCCACAGCAAGTAGCTGTGAGGAAGAAGCCGCCTTTCGCCAGTGGTCTGACATCCAGTACTCAGTCACAGCTAGAGCTATTTAATCAGTAGGAAAAAAGAGCTTGGTCGATTGAAGACTCTAGCTTAGTGTCAGTAAATAAGCATTTTTTTTTTTTTTTTTAGGGAGATTTATGTTGGACCAGACTGGTTCATTGTTTCAATATAAAATTAAGGCACTATGCAAAAAAACTGAGGAAAGCAGTGAAGTCAGTACTCCTGCATACTTTTGCCTGGTCAATGGTTAAGAAGGAAAGCAAAGATAAAAGTCAGTTAGAAAGATTAGTTCAAATATTTCTATAGACCTATGAATACTGTACACATCTGTAAATTATACCTGCATCTCAAAACATAAACTTCATCTGCACTGTGCGGTAAAGGTAGCACTTTCTTCTTGCTTCCAGACCGTGATCTTGACTTCTTTTGCTTGCAGTCCAAAACTAGTACACAAAAAGTAACATTTAGAATGGGGACAGATCTACACAATATTAACACATCTTTACAAAATGGAAATAAAGTACTGTATGTATGAATATGTATGGCTATTTTAAGTTAAACTTTCTACAGCCATTGAACTTGCCATCTATTTCTATAAATAGCAACAAAAAGAAAATGCAATAAACATTGCTGAAGCAGGATTACAAAAGTACCTTTGAAATCTAAATGCGAGTGCGTTTGTGAAAATGGGCGGCAGAGGTCTGTGTGGTATAATTGCGAGGAAACTGCTAGTAGTGATGGCATTAACAATTGAACATCTGCATGGAATTTATCCATACCGGTTTATCTTGTCCCAGTTGAATAGGATAATACCCCTTTTAGTGATATCAACAATGATTATTAAACGTTGGGCCTTTAACAAGCATTTAAAGGGTAGTATTGTAAGTCACTCAATAGAAAACTAAAATTAGTCTGATAATTTAACATATCAAACACCTTCACTACTGCCTGGAGTATGCATGTTCTCCCCGTGTCTGCATGGGTTTCCTCTGAGTACTCCGGTTTAGTCCCACACTGCTAAGACATGCTCATGCTGGGAGGTTAACTGGCTCCTGTCTAAATTAGCCCTAGTAAGGACTGATATTGATATAAAAGTACAATATACTTATATATAAAGCGCTCCGTAAATTGGCGGTGCTTTATAAGTACTTAGTAATAAATTCTAAAACATTATCAAGCTCTGCTATACCCCTGGAGAGTTATTCAGTCATTGCCCATATTATGGCACTGCCTCCAGAACTTAACTTCTAAGAAGACCCACTAGTAAAAGAAGAGCATTGGCTGTCATTAGCGGTCTCTTCTTGTCTTTGAGGGTTCCTTCCTTGCGGCTAGCAGACAGGGAAAAACCTTCAAATATCAGCACCAGCAGGAACTGAAAGTGCAAGCACCCCCAAAAAAGTCATTTTTACTGGGGGTAGGGGAGGGAGTCTGTATTAGATCACTGAGCCTGCACGCTCCCCAAGAGAAAGAGCACTTGTTCCAGGGCCTCTGTTGTCCCTTTTACGTTTGCATGCAGCTCCCTCCCCCACCCCTCCTAAATACTTATCCGAGCCTCATCTCAATCCAGCAATGGGCACGAGAGCAGCAGCTTCCTCTCCTTATTGGACAGAGGCACAAGAAGGAGCCATTGGCTCCTTTTGCGGTCAATCACAGCCAGTGAGGAAAGAGGACGACGGGGCCAAGTCACACTCTGTGTGTCAATGGACACACAGAGCCGGCTCGGGAGAGAGCATGCACGAGCGCCCCCATAGCAAGCAGCTTACTATGGGGGCTCTTGACAGGGGGAAGGGGCCAGGAGCGTTTTTTTTTTTTTTAATACAAATTGTGCCTTTAGAACCACTTTAAACAATTCTAGTGCAAAGGTTACAGGTTTCCAAATGACAGTATAATGGGGTAACGCCGTCAGGGCATTTAGATGCATACTATTTAGTAAAGTTGTTTCTCATTGCCTACTGCAAAATTTAAGATTTTATTTTAATGCAGCAATGCAATCCTAAAGTTTCTTTAAGAGGTTTTTGGTTGCAAGTTACTACTTCTGCCAGAAGACTCTTCTTTGCACGGCATACCTGTTCCAGTCAAAAGACCAGCACTCTTCTTTCGGGAATATGCTCGCAAATGGTTGGACAGGCTAACTGCACTTGTAAAGGTTGTATTGCAGTTCAAACAAGTCTTAAGCTTTGCCGACATACCTACAAATTAAAAATCATACAAAACGAAAAACATTTAAAATACAAATCTATCCCAAAAACATCTATAATAATAACATTTTATAAAATAAAAAATATGCAAATACAATATCGACCCTGAAAACATTTACAATATGATACCCTTACATTCAGGTATAGTCCAAGTACATTAGAAAGACAAAATAGACTTAAAAATTAAATTATTAAATTGCAGGTCTATAGGTGCATTGGAACCATAAGTTACATTTTCTGCAGATACAGAAAACATCTGTTCATCTGGTCAGAAATCTTGTGGTCCTGTAACCTCCTGTGGGCCTGAAGCTGAACTCTGGGCACAAAAAAACATTTAATCTCAACATATTCCTCAATAGCTACAAACGATAGGAATCCACTTTGTGTGCACCCAATGCCTTTAAAAACCCAGCTATTACCTTGTAAAAGTAGCTGCGACATCATCAATATGCAGTACATAGCCTGCAGTGGGAGGGGCCCAGCAGACCCTACTCACTACAGGCGGTCTACTGAAAACTACAGGAGGAGGATCCTGATCCCTTACCACGTGATCAGCTGTCAGCCAATGACAGCCGATCATGTGATGCAAACAGAGCCGGGAATCGTCTATTTTTTCTCCTCGCGCTACAAAAGCAGATAACCGGCGGCTGTGAGAGGGACATCGGTCCCGATTGTGGAGAGCCTCTGCAAAGGCTTCTGTGCCCACCTGTGCCACCTACCAGTGCCCACCAGCGCCACCTATAAGTGCCCACAGTGTCTTTTATCAGTGCCCACAGTGTCACCTATTGCCCAAAGTGCCACCTATAAATCAGTGCCTCATCACAAGTGCTGCCTATCAATGCCACCTACCATTGCCCATCAGTGTCGCCTTATCTGTGCCCATCAGTGTCGCCTTATCTGTGCCCATCAGTGTCGCCTTATCTGTGCCCATCAGTGTCGCCTTATCTGTGCCCATCAGTGTTGCCTTATCTGTGCCCATCAGTGTCGCCTTATCTGTGCCCATCAGTGTCGCCTTATCTGTGCCCATCAGTGTCGCCTTATCTGTGCCGCCTTATCTGTGCCCAATCAGTGTCGCCTTATCTGTGCCCAATCGGTGCCTATAAGTGTCGCCTTATCTGTGCCCAATCGGTGTCGCCTTATCTGTGTCCAATCTATGTCGCCTTATCTGTGCCCAATCAGTGTCGCCTTATCTGTGCCCCATCAGTGTCGCCTTATCTGTGCCCCATCAGTGTCGCCTTATCTGTGCCCATCAGTGTCGCCTTATCTGTGCCCATCAGTGTCGCCTTATCTGTGCCCATCAGTGTCGCCTTATCTGTGCCTATCAGTGTCGCCTTATCTGTGCCTATCAGTGTCGCCTTATCTGTGCCTATCAGTGTCGCCTTATCTGTGCCTATCAGTGTCGCCTTATCTGTGCCTATCAGTGTCGCCTTATCTGTGCTTATCAGTGTCACCTTATCTGTGCAGCCTCATCAGAGAATATCAATGAAGGAGAAAAATTACCCGTTTGCAAAATTTTATAACAAACTATGAAACATTTTTTTTTTCAGTCTTTTTTTGTTTGTTTAGCAAAAAATAAAAACCCAAGTGGTGATTAAATACCCCCAAAAGAAAGCTCCATTTGTGTGAAAAAAACGATAAAAATTTCATTTGAGTACAGTGTAGCATGACCGCGCAATTGTCAAAGTGTGACAGCGCTGAAAGCTAAAAATTGGTCTGGGCAGGAGGGGGGTTTAAGTGCCCAGTAAGCAAAAGGTTAAGATGATATTTGCTTATCCTGGAGTTCAGCTTTAACTGGAATCTCAAACAATGTTTATTTGCTTTATCAGCTTTTGGAAACCACAAAGTTACTTTTAGACCCCTTTCATACGATCGGCCCGCTCAGATCCGCCTGCCCGTTTTTCAGGCGGATCAGAGCGGACCACCAATTGACTTAAATGGCAAATGGATGTCAGCTGAGGTGTGTCTGACACCTGCCTCCCATCCAATCCGACAAGATGTTTAAAACAGACGGCTGGCGCCATCCGTCCAGCAGATGAGATCGGATTAAAACAGACAGGCTGTCAATTTTCATCCGATCTCCCATAGAGAACAGCAGGGCTCTGACAGGTCCGTCTCTGCACAGTGAGCAGAGACGGATCTGTCATCCGCCTGCTCAGCGGGCATCAACTGAGCTAGCAGAGTCCATCCAACAGATCCGCTCGGTGTGAACCCAGCCTTATCCATGAGTTGGGCTTTAAATCATTAAGACTGTGTTAAGACTGTGTTATATACAGCTACCTTTTAAGTGATTGGGCACCGGCTAAAAAATGCCAAACATCCACCTGTATAAGCCCTCCCCACTCTCACCTAGACTCCAAGCAATAGGAAGAACAAAAGAGTAAAAAGGAGAACCTGTGTCCCGTACTGTTCCCCAGGAAATGGATTTTACTGCAAGGAGAACATGGGGCAGGGTCCAAGTGTGGTATATTACATATTTATTGTGGAGAAAGACAAATGGCAACTGACATGTGGCAGATAAAAACAACGCTCTTTCAATCTCTTGCGAGTTGCTCATGTATGTGTTTATACCACCTATACACAATTGTTGCACTTATTCTGGGGCCCCCTGGTGTTTCCTGTCGGTTCCAAAGATTCTTACACTGATTCTTACTTATGATTGTTGTACCCTGCAGTGCTGATGTACCCATTGGCGGCCCCACCTAAACAGATAATAAAATAGCTAAGCTGTGTGCAACTGTTAAACAGATAAACTATGTTAAGCAAAGTTATCCACAAGCTCATGAGTTTAAAGTGAATAACTAATAAAACCTAATATGTGTAGCACAACTGTAATCTTCATATGTAGTTGCACCTGATGTGCATCCTTATGTTCATATGTGGGGTATTAAAACAGTTTTGATTTGATTAAACTTAAAAGTGAAGTATGGATTTGGGGTTTTTTCCTCCATCATACTTACCTAGGTGGATGCAGCATCAGTCCAATGCAGCATATGTCCCCCGGCACCTCTACACCGAGTACCAAGCGATCGAGCATCGACAATGGCTCGGTTCTCACAGCTCCCCGAGCAGAGAGCTGCAGACTGTTAATCAGCAGCTCTCCGCTCTGCTCCTCCACGCTCACAGGAGCACTGAGCTGTGGATGGGCTAGGAGCGCCCATCTCAGGCTCTCAGCAGCTCGCTGAGAGCCTGAGACTGGTATCAGTCCAGACACCTGGTGGATCCAGACTCCAATTGTCGGGATGACACAATGCCAGGACTGATATCCATGACGTCCAAAACAGGGGCACAGGAGTGCAAAACGAATTGCACTCGTGACCCATAGGAGAAGCCCAGCCAAACGAGCTTAAGCTGGACTTCTCCTTTAATGCTATCACATAAGGGGCTGAAAGCCACTGAAGAGAAGCAAGCAGGTACTCATCTCAGACAGCCGTGAGGTCTCATTCAGCGGATTGCTAATGTTAGGTCAAAGGAGATCGTGGCTCTGTGTAATTCAGAGGCGCTCGCTCCTCCTCTTCCCTCGGAGACAGCAGGGATAATCCAACACTGGCGAGGCTGCAATGATGGGAAAGGTGAGGCTGCAGATCGGCACTGAACAGGCTGCATTGTTTGTCAATTTAATGGCTGCAGATGGGCACTGAGCAGAGTGCATTGATGAGCTGTGACCCTAATTTTGCCTCTAAGTTCTTTATTTAAAATGTAAGTTATTTCCTTAAACTTCCCTCCTAAAATTGGGGTGCGTGTTATACACCGATAAATACGGTAATTTAAGAGAGGTTTAAATGTATGGCTAATGTCATTCATGGGATAAGTAAGAGATTTCTTATTTAGTATACAATATTTAAATGTTCAGAACAAAAATAAAAATCTAGTTAACAAAGTGGTAATTAAAGTGTTTTACCCATAAGACTGTAAAAAGGCGCAGTACTAAATTAGTTTGCTGATGAAGGCTGGGAGAAAAGGTGGTAAAAACACACAACCAAACAGCTGTTAGACAAAACATTTTATTCAGTGCCTTATGTTTATTACTCTAGATGCGAAACCAATAATGAAAGTTAATGATTTGAAGTTTCTTGAAAAAAATCTTTGTGCTAAACAAATGATCAACAAACTAGATTCAGTGTGTCACAGATAAAAGCAACACTAAGCTGAAGAACTGAGGTTTTTGCAACCAATTTTAGTTCTCACAAAAGTGAAGGTTTTCAGTTAAATCTTAAGCCAGCCGCGTTTCACTTTAAAGATGGGATAGGTGTTGTACACAAGTGGATTTATTGATCCACTTGTGTACAACCAGCCTATCAGATTTTTCCCCAAACGATCAGTGCCTCTGGATATAGCTGGCAACACTGTTCATTGTAGAACACAATAGCACTGCGGGAGAGATCCCCCCCATCAGCACAGAGTGTGTTGATGGGGTAACTGATTCATACATTTACTTTTTCTTTCAACCGCTGGCTGAAAAAATTAAAATAAATAAACGTATGGCCTGCCTTATGTAGCTGAGAAGAAAATGCCCGGCCTATTCTAACAGGAGGGCTGGTGCTAGAAATATTGCTCTCAGTCCGACGTGCGTGGCCCAAATTTTATGTTAACTTTTTTATCCATCACATGGGGCGAAAAGTTGAGGGGGGGGGGGGGGGGGGGGGATGGAGAAGAGAGGGGTGGAGAAGAGAGAGAATGAGCAGAGTTTTGGGGGGTGGGGGTGGGGATGGAGAACAGGGGAGTGAGCAGAATTGGTGAAGGGGGGTTTATGATCAGAGCTGAGCTGGGCTGTTTCATGCAGTTAAAACATGTGTATTGAGGGTCAGAACCAATGAACAAAAGCACCATGGTGACCTGGCGCCTGGGGTTTGTCAAGCCCTGATTATATAATCATTATATATTCTTATTACATTCACTATTTCACAGTATAAATTAACCGCTTGCCAACCGCCACACACAGATGTACGTCGGCAGAATGGCACAGGCAGGCAAATGGGCGTACCTGTACATCCCTTTGAATTTGCCGCCTATCGGGCGCTCGCACATCACCGTACGCCGCGGGAGCGCGCCCGCGGGTCCTGGGAACTCTATGTTCGCCGGCGGCACACGATTGCAGTGAGAGGCAGAATAGGGAGATGCATTTGTAAACAAGGCATTTCCCTGTTCTGCCCAGCAACATGACAGAGATCCATTGCTCCCTGTCATCAGGAGCAGTGATCTCTGTCATGTTGTAGTAAGCCCATCCCCCCTACAGTTAGAAGACCTCCCTAGGACACACTTAACTCTTTGATCGCCCCCTAGTGTTTAACCCCTTCCCTGCCAGTGTCATTTATACAGTAATCAGTGGCTATTTGTAGCTCTGATTGCTGTATAAATGACAATAGTCACACAATAGTGTCAAAAGTGTCCGATGTGTCCGCCATAATGTCGCATTCCCGATAAAAATCGTAGACTGCAGCCACTACTAGTAAAAAAAAAATATAATAAAATTGCCATAAATCTATGCCCTATTTTGTAGACGCTATAACTTTTGCGCAAACCAATCAATATACACTTACTGCGATTTTTTTTTTTACCAAAAAATATGTAGAAGCCTAAACTGAGAAAGAAATTTGTTTTTCCATACATTTTTTGGGGATATTTATTATAGCAAAAAGTAAAAAATATTGTTTTTTTTCCAAAATTGACGGCCTTTTTTGTTTATAGCGCAAAATATATAAAAAAAAAAAATTAATCGCAGTGGTGAACAAATAACACCAAAAGAAAGCTCTATTTGTGGGGAAAAAAAGGATGTCAATTTTGTTTGGGTACAATGTCGCATGACCGCGCAATTGTCAACTGAAGTGGTTAAAGTAGTGATTATCTGTGTTTTTTGTACTATAAAAAGGGCCCATTTTGTTTTTAAACCCCAGAATGACAGGCGATTAAAAAAAAAAATGCAAGTTGCTGCTACTAAATTTCTTACGTTGGCCATACACGTATCAATTTTTGCATTAGAAGCTTTGTACATTCGATAAATGGATGAATGTAATTCGAAAATTTCACTTGCTTTTAAAATTCAATTTTAAAATGAATATAACTTCTGAACAAAAATCACATACACTGTCTGGAAATTTGTTCACATCAAGAAATTTTCCATTCTGCTCCTTCGAATTTTCCAGTCACTGTAGCTGAAAACAAACACCAATTTGACCCCAATAACAATTAGAAAATTTAACGAACGCTCTTAAAACAAAAATTTGCAAAGGAAAAATGTGTTTGTGTATGGCTAGCATAGGTGAGAGCAGCTTGTGTAAAGCTACTTGCCTATAAAAAGGGAATCTGTCATGCATATTTTTATATTACAATCCTATCAGAAAATCTGCAAAACAGCAAACTTCTGTCTGTTATTCTTGGAGTGGATTAGATATTTTGTTCCCTAACCATATAGCTGGTTATTTGTATTTACCACTGCATAGAGATATTCAAGAAAAAATACTATTTTTTTAAAACTTTACATACAGCACACACTGAGGTTTTTATCCAATCAAAAATCAATAAAATCGGGCAACTAATCGATTATGAAAATAATCATTAGTTGCAGACTTAGAAGCCTGACTTACGATCACTTTTTATGAGCATACACTATTGTCTTTCCGCAGCTGTTCCGTGGTATTACCTGAGAGAAGACAGTGCTCTTGCCACCGCTTTACTGTATTACAGTCCTTTCCTGAGGAAACTGCTTTGTCCGTGAAACGCATGAACACACAATGAAAGGACACTCCACTGCATATTCCAGCACATGCTATATAAGTTATGAGAAGACCAATATGGTACTTTGTGTTCTTCTGAAGTCTTCGCTATAAGGAAGGTTCAATTTTTAAAAATGTTACTTCTTATGTTTACCACCATTGTGACAAGTTAGGGCTGCAACTAATGATTAATATGTTGTTTCGATTAATCGGATAAAAACCTCAAAAAAAGTTTGGTGTATAATTTAGCAAATATGTAAAGTTTAAAAAAAAAAAATTATTCTTAAATATATATGGTTGATATAAATAACCAGCTATATGGTTAGGGAACAAAATATCTAATTCACAGAAGAGATATACAGTATGTCAGTTGAATCTGGTACAAATCAGACTCAGAGATCAAAATTTTTATTTAAAAAAAAAAAAAAAAAAAAAAATGAAAAAGACCTAAAATGCTGTTTTGCAGATGTTTAGACAGGACTGTAATTATTATACAGTATTTATTATACAGTATTTATATAGCGCCAACAGTTTACGTAGCGCTTTACAACTTGAGGGTAGACAGTACAAGTACAATACAATTTGATACAGTAGGAATCAGAGGGCCCTGCTCCTTAGAGCTTACAATCTAATGTAATATAATATTATGCATGACAGACCTCCTTGTCATAGGCAGGAAGCTTGATACAACCTGCGCCTCCTGTCACTTATGCTTGCCATACACAATTTGTTCCTTAGAAAATTTTAATTTAAATAAAAAATTTGTTCAATTTTCTAATAATTAGTGGGGTCAAATCAATAATAGTTTGGGACCACAGTGACGGCAAAATTTGAGGGAGCAGCATAGAAAACGTTTAGGTCGAAGGAATTTTCAGACCGTGTATGTGGTTTTCATTCAGAAATTACATTAATTTTAAAATTGAATGCTAAAAGCAAGAGACATTTTCAAATGTACAAAGCATATTGGTAAGAATATTCTTGTCCAAAAATCTGTACCTGTATGGCCAGCAAAAGACATTCAGTAGCAGCAGCATGCTTTTTTTTTACCAGTCATGATGGGGTTAAAAAAAACCCTACAAATGAGCCCTTTATAGTACAAAAATAGCAGATAATCACTACTATAAGGGGTTCATCTATTATGTGAAACAGTAATAATATACAGTATCTCACAAAAGTGAGTACACCCCTCACATTTTTGTAAATATTTCATTATATCTTTTCATATGACAGCACGGAAGAAGTGACATTTTGCTACATTGTAAAGTAGTGAGTGTACAGCTTGTATAACAGTGTAAATTTGCTGTCCCCTCAAAATAACTCAACACACAACCATTAATGTCTAAACCGCTGGCAACAAAAGTGAGTACACCCCTAAGTGAAAATGTCCAAATTGGGCCCAAAGTGTCAATATTTTGGATGGCCACCATTATTTCCCAGCACTGCCTTAACCCTCTTGGGCATGGAATTCACCAGAGCTTCACAGGTTGCCACTGGAGTCCTCTTTCACTCCTCCATGATGACATCACTAAGCTGGTGGATGTTAGAGACCTTGCGCTCCTCCACCTTCCATTTGAGGATGCCCCACAGATGCTCAACAGGGTTTAGGTCTGGAGACATGCTTGGCCAGTCCATCCCCTTTACCCTCAGCTTCTTTAGCAAGGGAATGGTAGTCTTGGAGGTGTGTTTGGGGTCATTACCATGTTGGAATACGGCCCTGCGGCCCAGTCTCTGAAGGGAGGGGATCATGCTCTGCTTCAGTGTCACATGACATGTTGGCATTGATGGTTCCCTCGATTAACTGTAGTTCCCCAGTTCTGGCAGCACTCATGCAGCCCCAGACCATGACACTCCCACCACCATGCTTGACTGTAGGCAAGACACACTTGTCTTTGTACTCCTCACGTGGTTGCTGCCACACACGCTTGACACCATCTGAACCAAATACATTTCTTGGTCTCATGCTGTGCAAACTGTTGGCGCTATATAAATCCTGTATAATAATAATAATCAGACCACAGGACATGGTTCCAGTAATCCATGTCCTTAGTCTGCTTGTCTTCAGCAAACTGTTTGCGGGCTTTCTTGTGCATCATCTTTAGAAGAGGCTTCCTTCTGGGACGACAGCCATGCAGACCAATTTGATGCAGCGTGCGACGTACGGTCTGAGCACTGACAGGTTGACCGTCCACCCCTTCAATCTCTGCAGCGATGCTGGCAGCACTCTGACGCAGCAATATGACGCTGAGCATGTGCACTCAACTTCTTTGGTAGACCATGGCGAGGTCTGTTCTGAGTGGAACCTGTCCTGTTAAACCGCTGTATGGTCTTGGCCATTGTGCTGCAGCTCAGTTTCAGGGTCTTGGCAAACTTCTTATAACCTAGGCCATCTTTATGTAGAGCAACAATTCTTTTTTTCAGATCCTCAGAGTTCTTTGCCATGAGGTGCCAATGTTGAACTTCCAGTGACCAATATGAGAGCGTTAACACCAAATTTAACACACAAGCTCCCCATTCACATCTGAGACCTTGTAACACCAAGTCACATGACACTGGGGAGGAAAAATGGCAAATTGGGCCCAATTTGGACATTTTCACTTAGGGGGTGTACTCGCTTTTGTTGGCAGCGGTTTAGATATTAATAGAGATTAATTATTAATGGCAGTGTTTTGAGTTATTTTGAGGGGACAGCAAATGTACACTGTTATACTCAAGTGCGTGGTTTTAGCAATTAGAATCGATACCCCCCTTGAGCGCATGGTGTGAACAGAATGGTAGGCCCACCCTATCCAAGGACATTTAAGTGCCCATTGCGTGGGGCCGTCAGCGTGGGTTTCCACTAGGACCACTACATCTGCTCTCTGCTTTTTGAGCAGTACGAATGCAACAGACCTCTTTACTGGGTCTCTAACTCCACGGACATTCCACGTGAGTAATTTTATGGTGGCCATTGGGAGAGGTAAAGATGATATGGGGCTCCAGGGTTCAGACAACCCCAAGTATCAGGCATAGTGGTGCATAGTCTCCAAATAGAGGTATACACTAACAGTACAATAAAACAATCATGGCGATAGGAACAGCAGATTAGAACATAGCAAGATATCATGTCTTGTAACAGTCTAAAACCTACATCGTCCCTTCCCCGCCCTGCACATTCCCAAACTGGTGCGGGCATTTATCCCTAACTGCCAACATGGCTTAAACAATGTCCAACCTGTGGAGAAAAAGTTAAAGAACAACAGGATCAGTAAGGTAGTCACTGAGGCTGGTGTATTTGATATGATAGCAAAAGTAGAGGGTAAATTCAGCACAGCAGTGGTTAGTACGTGCCATTTCAGGTTGCAAACTTTGGTAAGTGGGGAGAAACTTCGCTGTATGACTTTGCACATTACAGGACTCTGTTTACTTCACTTGTGATGTCTCTAAGGCCCCTTTCAGACTGGGGCGGTGGGGGCGTCGGCGGTAAAACAGCGATATTTTTAGCGCTGTTTTACCTTCGTTTTTGCGGCGGTATTCGGCCGCTAGCGGTGCGGTTTTAACCCCCGCTGGTGGCCGAAAAAGGGTTAAAACCGCTCGCATAGCGCGGCTATAGCCGCGCTGCCCCATTGATTTCAAATGGGCAGGAGCGGTGAATACACCGCTCCTTCAACGCTCCAAAGATGCGGCTTGCAGGAGTTTTTTTCTTCTCCTGGCAGCGCACCGCTTCAATGTGAAAGTCTTCCACAGTGCTCAGTCAGGTCTCTGCCTCTGTAACTCTTTCCCCTTGGAAATCTTGTATTACTAGGGAGATGTCTACTTTCACCTCCTCGATCCGGGCTGTGAGGGTTGTCCGGCAGGCTGTGACGGCCTTCTGGCATGTGGTGATTGCCTCCAACACTTTTGTTGTGTCTGCTCCTATGGATGTCTCCTCTCTGTGCGGCGCCGCCATCTTAGCTCTGGGAGTCCGTCTCTTGGCGCCGGTATTGACAGAGTTTTGTAACCGCAGATGCGTGTTTTTTCGGCGGCGACATGCTCCCAGAGAGTTCTTGGTGTGATGGCAGCGGTTCTCGGGTCTTTGGCTGTTAGTAGGATCATAGGATTTGCGATTCAGGATAATCGGCCGGCGGAGCTCAGTTCCCTAGCATCCTATTCCAAAAGCAAGCTACAGAGTATAGTATATAGTGCCTCTATAGCAAAAGTAAAAAAAAACTTCTGCCTTTAGAACCACTCACTTCCTCCTCCTGCCCAGGACTACATGTCCCATGAGGCATTGCTCCTCACACATTCACAAGCTCTCAGGCACTTACTGACATATGGACGGTGTACTGAGCTGTATGTGTGCCGCACTGTATTTTCTGATATGTAAAAAAAATAATGCATTCTGTATGCAGGACAACTAATCAATTGTGAAAATAGTTGACAACTATTTTCACAATCAATTATGCAGATAAATTGTTTCAGCCCTAATATAACTGTTCTTGGGACCCGTATATTTAATAAATATTATATATATATATATCATGTGTAAATGAGCATAATGTTTTATAATTACAAAAAAAAAAAAAAAAATATATAAAGATATATATATATATATATATATATATATATATATATATATATATATATATATATATATATATATATATATATATATATATATATATATATATATATATTTTTTTTTTTTGTTTTGTAATTATAAAACATTATGCTCATTTACACAAATATTTAACAGTATAGATGTCTGGTTATCGTCTCATTTTGTACCTAGAAAATTTGAGGTTACAGAAAAAACATTTTTCTGGCTTTTCTTCTTTTTGTGTTGATATAAATATGATCTGGTGGTTGGGGGAAGTGATGGAAGGCATTTGATTTAATTATGATTTTGATACGAACCTCAGTAATGAAAGCACGATCAGCCTGAAGCATAGGAAATTACTATATAGAAAAACAGGGAGGGTGCAATGACCTTGTGCATTACCAAAGATAAAATTTATGTAAATAGTAAAAACAAAGGTCATACTCACAAACGTTTAAAAAAGGCTCAAAATTACCCCAAGAATTCGGAGCCATGTCTTCTAGACACTTGCAACCTGGAACTGGTGTTAGGAGGAACCAGATGGCATTGCAAAACGGCTTACGTGTTAAGAGGGAGTACCCTCTTCAGAGCCTCAGCGATAACCTAAATGTGGTGTTTCCAATACTTCATTACATCTGTAGCTTCTCGGTAACTCTTACCACTTTGGTAAGTCTTTCTGTAGATCACCTCAAACGAACGGTTGTAAATACATACAATAACTAAAGTAACTATACTGTATTTTGGAGAGTAAACCACACAACATATACCGTTTATAAAAAAAAACAAACTAACTTTTTAATGTACCATTCTAAAGAAGCCATATTAAAATTTGATGTTATTAAAATGATATTTTCTTTTTCAAACTTATTTTCTGTAAAATTCAGTGCAATATGGCAACTAAGATACCTCAGTCATGTTTTAGGCATCTTCTGCAACAGAAAGATCCTTTTTGTGAGAGGTTACCTAAGGGTTAATTACTTTTAAAGGGATGCAGACACTAAAACTTTTCTCATCAGAACCATGAAAGTGCACCAGCTGATTAGACTGAAGTAGTAACTCCCATTCAGAATCACTATGCAAAGACACACAGTAGAACAAACTGCTTTTTCATTTGAGCAGAAACGGGTAAGGAATAAAGTTTGTTAAAACTCTTGCAAGGTATGGTATTTATTGATCACCCAGGGGAAATAGTTTTTTTTCCTCCCAACAAAAGTGGAACTACTCTAACCGCTTAAGGATCGCCCCACGTACATATACTGCAGCAGGGTGGCCCTTTAGCGCAAAATCACCTACCTGTATGTGATCGATTTCTTCGGCTCTGGGGTGCGCGTGGCGATTGGACACAGCGGAAGCCAATCAGTGGGTCCGGAGAACCTAATGTTGTTCTGAGAGAGGCAGAACGGTGGTCTGCCTATGTAAACAAGGCAGATTGCTGTTCTGTTAGTAAGGAAGACAGAGATCTTGTGTTTCTGCTAAGCAGGAACACGGATCTCTGTCTTCCTTCAGATAAACCATCCCCCACACAGTAAAATAGCACTCCCAGGAAACCGTAAACCCTTTAATCGCCCCTGATGTTAACCCCTTCCCTGCGTCAGTGCAGTGACAGTGCATTTTTTTTAAGCACTGATCACTGTATTAGTGTCACTGGCTTTTTTTTTCAAAATTGTTGGTCTTTTTTTGTTTAAAGGGCAAAAAAATAAAAACCGCAGAGGTGATCAAATACCATCAAAAGAAAGCTCTATTTGTGGGAAAAAAGGACATTATTTTATTTGGGTACGGTGTCGCACGACCGCGCAATTGTCAGTTAAAGCAACGCAGTGCCGTATCGCAAAAAAGGGCCGGATCATGGAGGGGGTAAAACCTTCCGGAACTGAAGTGGTTAAGGTGGAACTCTGGACACAACCTTTTAGCTTGGAAAGCGAAGGGTTAGAACGTAAAATTTGTTTACTACTATGGCTCCACTGGGGAGATTTCCTTAACCTTAGGTCTCAGAGAAGCAGCAGGTGTCAAGGAAATTGGAACTGAGTGAATAACTCTCCACCAGGGACACAACTAATAAAAACATTAAGTGCACCAATGTTTACCCATCCTGAAGAAAGATGTCTAACATTGCACTATTAGGACATTAACCTGGTACAGGGAATGTAAGTTTTGATTTACACAAGTTCCAGTTTACTGTACTCTCAAGGGATTTGATCAACCCCAAACTCCATAAATGCAGTTACTTGCAGCAATTTTTTTTTTTTTACACGACTGAAAAGCCGCAATATAATATTATACACAAGTGGTAAAAAGGTCAAAAGGCTACATAAATGTGAATATTTAAAAAGGTCTCCTTACCCGAATGCAAGGCGAGATCAATGTTTTTCTGTGAGTTGCACATCAATGAACAATCTTCATTTAAAGGATGAAGGCATTTCTGCGTCAACCTCTTTCTTGCAGTTTGATTGACCTTTTGAGAAGAGTCTAAGTTTTTATCTTCACCCGATTTTTTTACTTTAAGAAATTCAGGCAATGAAGCAGATTGATCTTTGTCACCAGGTGGACTTATTCCATCACATTCACTTGGGCACAGCCCTTCCTGTAATATTTGCTCAGATACAGCGTCAGTTTTTAAGCCATTGCAGTGCTCGGTAGGTGCAACACTGGTCTTTGAAAAGCCATTTCGGGAAGGCCTGTGTGCTGAGACGGGTCTGTGTGCTGGTCTTTGAAATGGGCGCCTGTTGTTAAGAATCTTTAAGAGTTGTTCATACTTTTCTTCATTTTGCAGCATTTCATTTAGAACACAGATTGGTGATTTGTGTGCATCCCATTTATTCTTCCCAAGTCTTTTCAAGTGACCTCGAACATGGTTTGATAATCCAATTTTTGTATCAAACCATCCTCCACACAAAGCACATGTGTGCTCAGAAGGGCTCTCCGATTTCTCTATTACTATTGGCATAAAGAGAGTAATGTCAGATTCTGAATGCTTATCAGAACATAATGCATACAATACTAACACAAAATTAAGTCCATTCATCAGCTGATCAAAATATGAAACATAAAAACAAACTTCCTAATCAGACATCTGCTTTTCACCGTCATGGCCTGCTTGGAGTTCACTATCTCTGTATGTTCCTGACAGTTCAGTAAAAAGCCCACCCCGACATTAACTTCCACTGCAATAGAAAGAGCAAAGTTAAAGTGGATCTTCCCTTCCCCGTCAAAACCACCAGCACTCAGGAAAAGGGGCATATGGAAGCAAAGTCTCTTCTATTTACACCCCTTGGTCCAAAACTCTGCCCTGCTCAAAAACACTTGGTGCCAATTAATAGAAAGAAAACGATCATCAGTGGCAAATCTCTTCCTCCTAATTTTCTGTGCTGGCCCAATGATGCATGCGCCACATCATGCGCACGCGCTATTCAAAATCTAGTGCAGTTTATTTTGTAAAAAGATAAAATAAATAAAATAAATAACCCCCCCAAGATTTCGCAAAATCTTGTAAATGCTCAGGAAAAAGGCTCGTTTCACCCTCCCCCTTGCACAGTTTGACCAGAGAAAACCCAGAATGTGAGTGAAAGCAAGCTAATTTATAGCAAAATATTTTATTTTTTTATTTTACTTTTCAAATATATGATGTGTTTGCTATTCTGCATGCAGAGATAAAATACACTTCTTGTTTTAGGGAAAGGTCCACTTTAACGTAGTTAAGATTCTTAGGGCCCTTTCCCACGGACGTGCCCGTGTATGGGCTCTGCTTTGCTCAGCGGGGATCGCGCCGTTGATCCCCGCTGAGCAGGCAGATGACAGGTCTGTCTCTGCACACTGTGCAGGGACTGACCTGTCAGAGCGCCGCTTACCTCTATGGGGGATCGGATGAAGAAGGACCGTAGAGTCAGTTTTCATCTGATCCGATGACGGATGGAAAAATAGGGGTTTCCTCCGTCACACTTTAGAGGATCGGAGCAGGTCGGATGTCCATAGCCATTAAGGCTCTTGCACATGGGCGGTTGAGCCCATGCAATACAATTGCCAGAGTATTTCCATCACCCAGATTTAGCAAACAGCCGTCCATTGACAAAAATGGTTGTGTGCTACACTCGTCTATACGACGTGCTATCGCAAGCACGAGTACAGCAATACAGGCAAAAAAAAAAAATAGAAAGCCTTTTTGTATACAGTATGCCTGCAAGCTGTATTCGCATTTACAACAGCACACTAAAATTCATGTAAATTGGATGAAAACAAATGGGGAGCAGGGGTAAGCATTCTTCCCTAAGAAACTTTGTTTTACAGGTATCACATCCTTCACCATACAAAAAAAAAAAAAAAAAAAGCATCCCTAAATGATTACAGTAACTAAGCAGGATTTTAACGGTACCACGCCATTTATAGGAAAAAGTGACAATATATATTCCAACATATGGTAACTACAATTTCCAATAGAGGTTGCACACAGGAACATCACTTTTATGAACATCTGTAAATATGAAGAACTATTCAACAAATTCCTATTTACAACTTAACACCTGCATCAATGCGCCATTAATCACACCGTTCACCATATTTTTACCTGCTTAAAAGATTAAAAAAACAACATGTGCAACCGATTATATTCCTGATTAAAAATTGTTTTTATTAATATCTTACACATACCTTTGGCATCTCTATAAAATGAGTCCCTATGGTAACCCTTGAGTTACCCAACAAAATAAAAATATGTAGAGTTACAACAGTGTATCCTCATTCTTATGACCCTTAACCCCTTCACGCCTAAGGATAAAAAAAAATTCTTAATGCCCAAGTACGTCCTCGTGGCAAAAAGCCAAGTGCAGTGGGGACGCATATATGTGTTATGTGGGCGTCAAGGGGTTAAGTTAGTGGATGCTAGTTTGCCCCACAATATGGAGTGCATTGTACATGGGATGAGAACGCAGATATTGAATTAAAGAAGTTTTATTTATGAAGATTATGTTATAGTCATGTATTAATAAATACCATACTCACAATGTTATATTGTAGAACATATTGTTATATTGTATAGTCCAGAGGCACATTCTTGTTGATCCATCTCGTAGAGACAGTGTCCTAAGGGCTTGACCATCCATCCAGGTGGTTTTCCATGTTAACCACTTGCCGACCACCTCACGCAGATATACTGCGGCAGAATGGCATGGGCAGGCAAAGTAACATATGGGTACGTTACTTGCCGATCGTTTTTTTTGGTAGCGTTCTGATACAGTCGCTAACAGTCAGGCGCTTTTTTGCCTGTGAGTCTTACTAGTGTACCACTAAATTTAGAGCCCAAAATGGCAAATCGAAGGTACACTAGTAAGGAGGCCTACACGTTTCTGAGCATGACTCATAGTGAAGAGGAAGTCGCTCATCTGTCAGATTCAGGCTCAGAACACGATCCTGTAGAGGACAGCGGCTCCATGACAGATAGCTCTGACGACGGAGTTGTGGTCCCTGCCAAGGTCAGGCGTACCAGACCCCGATCTTCTTCTGCTTTTGTTGAGGTGCAAGAATCGCAGGTCCCTCGTATGGAGCAGAGCAGTACTAGCGCCGCTATTCCTTCTGGTGAACTGGCAAGCACCAGCGGCCTAGTACACCCTGGTCGTACATCCAGCACTGCAGTAACACTTGGTGACGTGGCGAGTCCCATAAGTGCAGTTCAAGCTAGCGAGGTGGCAAGCACAAGTAGTGTCCCGCTGCCACCAAGAAGACCAACACAGGCCCATCGTGCCCTTCCTGCTGCATTCGCCAATCCGAATTGGGAACCCACCACTTCTGCAGCACCCGTACTTCCCCCATTCTACGCCCATATCTACCTGCTCGGCCGGCAATCACCTACCGGCGTACCAGTTCCCTGCGTGACCATTTGGTCCGCAGTGAGTTTACTGGTGAAACACGTGGGGACCCCTGTAAGAGGTTTGGAACTTTCACATGTGGAGGATGCTCCACATGTAGATTCATGAATACACAACAACATGTGACCCTCCCCAATGGACATCCATATAGACCACGCCATTTTGCTAACTGCAAAACAGAGGGTGTGATATATCTTTTAGTTTGTCAGTGTCTTCAATTCTATGTAGGTAAGACCAAACAAAAATTCTCATTGCGAGCCTCACGGCACATTTCTGCCATGAGGAAAGCGAATCCTGAACTTCCACTGGGGAGACATGTGGCGAATGTGCACCACGGTACTTTTCCCAACATCTATTTTTTTATCCTGGACAGAGTGCACCCGAGTCCGAGGGGTGGTGATTGGAACAAGGCCTTGCTGCAACGGGAGGCCCGCTGGATTGCAGACCTTGCCGCCACCTCACCCCCCGGCCTCAACGATCATTTGAGTTTTAGACCCTTTCTAGAGGGTTTCTCCTCTGGGGTTTGCGAGAAAGATCTGTAAAACACTGATGCTGTTATGTCCATCTTGGTTGCTTTTATGTATGTCTTCCCCTTGTTATTCTTGTTCATTTTTGTTTTCATTTCTCTTTCCCCCTCCCCCCCCCCTTTTTTTTGTCACGCACAGGCATGCCGTGATTCGAGACACACTGTCGACCGTGCTTGGGTAACATCTGTCAGCCGCAGCTCTGGCCCCCTCTTGTCCCGCCCGGCGCACGTGGGCCCCCCTGGAATCTTATGTCCTTCGGGGGGCCTCTTCATGGGTCACCCGGAACAAACTTGCGGAATGCCTGGCAGCCCCTTTTTCTGCCAGTCCATGCCCGCCATTCGTGGTTCCCTCTTCTGCGTCGGTGGGCGGTCTCTGCATGACCCCCCCCCACGGTTTTACGTGGGGGGGTGCCGTGCAGTCTCCGCCCAGGGTCCCTCTGCCCCTGCGGTGTCCATGTGACGACCTTTGGTGAATACTCCCCACATTGTCTTACCGTCTATACATCAACTGCATACCTCCCCTTTTGGGGTGGTTTGCACTGTTTTGCTAGGTACACATCTATGTATGTGCATCGGTGAAGTGGCTGGTCACCTCTGTTTGGGCCCCCCCCTTTTTTGAAATAGAGATGTCCCGGGTTGCCGTGCATTTCTCCTCTCCAGCGTTTTTGCTGGAGTGGCACTGTTTCCCGGGCAGCCCCCTCTGGATCGCAGCGGGGAATGATGTGATCCTGGGTTGTGTCTGGTTGTTGCCATGGTTTCCCTTTCTCAGCATCTGCTGACGCTGCGGGAGTCCCCCGGCATCTGTAATTGATTGGAGTTGCGGTATGATTGGCTGAATCCCACGCCAATCACTGCCGCATCCACCCCCCCTTCCTCTTTCTACACTACGTCGCTATGGTTTCTCCTTTTCAGCGTCTGTCGACGCTGTAAGATCCCCCTGGCACCTGCGACTAATAGGAGCGGCGTTATGACTGGCGGGATCCCACGCCAATCATCGCCGCACCCACCTCCTCCTTCTCCTCTTATACCCCACCCCCCTACGCCCGTGCCGGTGTCACTGTCTGACACGGCGGCGGCGGTGTAAGGCGGCTAGCTACCATCAGACCTAGGTAAGGCTCTCCCTGCACCAGCTACCAGGATCACTTTTACCTTATCCTCTCTATATTAATACGCCGCTCAATGTGCCTGCCAGGAAACACCATGGTTATACACACTGGCCTGCATTATACTCAGCCAACACTTTCTCCACTCCTTCTTATAGATTTCCCTATATGAGGTCTCTACTCATTATTGTAACTGCAGCTGAGTTTGCGCTTCAAGCACACCTGCTTCTTCAACTCGTTACTGGGCATATTTTCTACATACTAATATTGGGGTAAGTTATGTATGCTGAGATTATTTTCCAAACCCTGTTTTTTATGAATACCCGCATATCGTGCAATTTGCATGCTTCTTAAGTATATGGTTATATTGCTGCTCCGACGCATGCTATTATGCGTCTTTAGCAGATACACATCTAATCACTTTATAAGCCCCCCCTCCCTAACATCTCAGCATATAAGGCTTTTTCTCCCCTCTTTTTTGTATTTTCAGACAATCCCCTTTTCTCCCTCCTCTCCCCCTCTGATCCTCTGGTCGCTGGGACCTTGGGGTAGCGTTGTCCCCCCTTTGTGGTGATACACTGGGACCAGTGTGGAGAAGGTGGGGCCAGAGACACGCCTGTTTCCCAATTTGGTTTTCTGGCGTCCGATGTGTGGTTGCCCCCGAGAGTGCTTCCGACGGTTGGTCTCTTCTCCTGCTCATGCTTGGGTGTGTAGTTTTTTTTTTTTTTTTCTTTCCTTCCTAGAATGATGCTAAATGCAGTAAACATGTTCAATACAATTGTACCTAATTATGATATTTCATGTCTTACTAGTGTAAAGTCTGCTTACCATTTTGCCCCTGATGAAGGGACTTCAACAGTCCCGAAACGCGTAGGCTCAGGTAGAAGACTACATGAATACACCTTTTGTTCGTTCACCAGCAGAATACTGTTTTTATTGTCAAACTGATCCACATGTTTGTATTTGTAAAAATTCTTGTCAATTTTATATAATTGTAATAATAAAACCCGTTTTTTTTATTCTCATTTCCGTTGCCTTCAAAGTCCCACCACTCTCTGAGGGGTCTTTTTTCTTTTCTCGTATGCTAGGGATGGTGGCAACTCTTGTGACACTGTTGGATGGTACCTTTCCCTCTTGTTGATTCCCCCATTCACTGGCCAACCCGGCATTCAGGTGGAAACAGTTGATTTTACGTCACTTGATTTTTATTCGCTGTTTTTCACCGAAGATCTCTATAGATCTATTGTGGACCCAAGCAATTTGTACGCTGGTCAACACATCGCCACTATTCCCCAGTCCTCCCTTGCTAGAGATTGGAAACCAATTACGGTTTCCGAATTTAAGATCTTTCTGGGCCTTTCCCTCAACATGGGCATAACTAAAAAAAGAGTGAGTTGCGGTCATATTGGTCCACTGACCCAATTCACCATATGCCCTTGTTCTCTGCCTCCATGACCAGGGCACGATACGAGCAGATTTTGCGGTTCATGCACTTCAACAACAATGAACTCTGTCGTCCTCGTGGAGACCCTGAATACGATCGGCTCTTCAAAATTCGGCCCCTCATAAACCACTTCAACCAACGTTTTGCAGACTTGTTTACTCCCCATCAAGTTGTCTGCGTTGACGAGTCCCTGATTACGTTTTCTGGCCGCATGTCATTCAAACAGTACCTTCCCACCAAGTGTGCCAGATACAGGGTCAAGATGTATAAGCTCTGTGACAGGGCCACAGGCTATACATGTAGTTTTATGGTTTACGAGGGCAAAGATAGTCACGTAGAGCCGACAAACTGCCCTGACTACATAGGAAGCGCTGGCAAGATTGTGGGGGACTTGGTGTCACCCTTATTCGAAAAGGGGTACCACCTGTACGTGGACACTTTTTAGTCACCTTTTTGATCAACAGATTGGAGCATGTGGCACCGTGCGCCCTAATCGGCAGGGCTTTCCACAGCGGCTTGTAGATTCCCGTCTTAGGCTGGGGGAGAGAGCCCGCTTCAAGTGTAATAACTTGCTCGCTATGAGGTGGAGGGATAATAAGAATGTTTTCGTTCTTACCTCCCTTCATGCAGACACGACGGTCCAAATTCCTACGGCGACTGGTGTTGTGGAGAAACCCCTCTGTGTCCACGAATATAACCTTAACATGGGAGGGGTGGACCTCAACGACCAGTTGTTGGCGGCGTACCTAGTTGCCCGTAAGGCCTGACGCTGGTACAAAAAAGTGTCTGTTTATTTATTTCAATTGGCTTTGCTGAACGCTCATGTGCTATACAGAGCTTCAGGACGGACTGGATCCTTCCTTAAATTCCAGGAAGAGATCGTCAGAGCCCTTCTGTTTCCAGACGGTGCTCCACCTCACCTTCCCCAACCAAATGCAGTAAGCCAGCTGCATGAGAGGCATTTTCCGTATGTCCTCCCGAGTACCCCTACCCAACGAGCCCCCTAAAAAAGATGTCGTGTCTGCAGCAAGCACGGATATAGACGTGACACCCGGTATTATTGTCCTTCCTGTCCTGACAATCCTGGTCTTTGCATTGGTGAATGTTTTGAACGCTACCATTCACTAGTTGAGTATTAGCCTAGGGTACAGCACTGCACAGACTAGGCACACTAACACAGGGTCTCCCAAGATGCCTTCGCATTTTGAGAGACCCAAACCTGGTACCAGTTACAAAAGTTATAGTTACAAAAAAAAGTGTAAAAAAAAAAAAGTTAAAAAAATAAACTCACAAAAAAATATATAAAATAAAAAAAACAAAAATAGTTGTCGTTTTCATGTTCTCTCTCTCTATTCTCTCTCTATTGTTCTGCTCTTTTTTTACTGTATTCTATTCTGCAATGTTTTATTGTTATTATGTTTTACCATGTTTTCTTTTCAGATATGCAATTTTTTTATACTTTACTGTTTACTGTGTTTTATTGTTAACCATTTTTTTGTTTTCAGGTACGCCATTCAGCTGCAGAACGGATTTATTTATCTTGACAGCAACAGCATTTGCTCCCACGATACATAAAGCTGTGATTCCAGCGCTGTCAGAGGTGATTTCACCACCACAGTTACATACTTCAGCATATACACCGAAGCGTGGGGGCAGCAGTGGGTGGAGGAGCGATGTGCTCCTACTTTTTGCGGGAGGATGCCCCCATGCTTCGGCATATATATATTTTAGGCACAGGATGCGTTAAATGTTTTATTTTTTACTATTTTTTTTTTTTATTTGCTTTGCAGGTATGGTAAGTCTTACTGTTATACTGTAATGTTACTTTGTTTTATTGTTAACCATCATTTGCTTAGCAGGTACGCCATTCAGTTGCAGCGCGGATTTATTTATCTTGACAGCAACAGCGTTTTCTCCCACGATACATAAAGTCATGACTCCAGTGCTGTAGGAGGTGATTTCACCACCACAGTTAAAAAAAGAGCATATATTCCAAAGCAAGGGGGCAGCAGGGGCGGAGGAGCTATTTGCTCCTACCTTTTGGGGCGGATGCCCCCATGCTTCGGCATATATAAACGGTGCATGTGTGCCCATCGTTAGAAGTGGGTAGATGAAGGGAGTTATTCTAATGGTGGGCATACCCACCGATCAATATCTTTTTTTTGTTCAGCCCACAGGCTGCATGAAAAAAAGTTTACAATATATGCCCAACAAGGACCAGCAACGTACTGGTATGTTGCTGGACTTTGAGTGGTTATACCAGAATGATGCCTGCAGGTTTAGGTATAATCTTGGTATCATTCTTTTCAGCCAGCGGTTGGCTTCCATGTAAAAGCAATCCTAGCGGCTAATTAGCCTTTAGACTGCTTTTACAAGCAGTGGGAGGGAATGCCACCCCCCCCCCCACCGTCTTCCATGTTTTTCTCTGGCTCTCCTGTCCCGACAGGGAACCTGAGAATGCAGCCAGTGATTCAGCCAGCTGACCATAGAGCTGATCAGAGACCAGAATGGCTCCAAACATCTCTATGGCCTAAGAAACCGGAAGCTACAAGCATTTCGTGACTTAGATTTCGGCGGATGTAAACAGCGCCATTGGGAAATTGGGAAAGCATTTTATCACACCGATCTTGGTGTGATCAGATGCTTTGAGGGCAGGAGAAATCTAGGGTCTAATAGACCCCAATTTTTTCAAAAAAAGAGTACCTGTCACTACCTATTGCTATCATAGGGGATATTTACATTCCCTGAGAACAATAAAAATGATTTAAAAAAAAAAAAAAAAAAAAAAAAAAAAAAAAAATGAAAGAAACAGTTTAAAAATAAGATAAAAAAAGAAAATAATAAAGAAAAAAGCACCCCTGTCCCCCCCTGCTCTCGCGCAAAGGTGAACGCAAGCGTCGGTCTGGCGTCAAATGTAAACAGCAATTGCACCATGTATGTGAGGTATCACCGCGAAGGTCAGATCGAGGGCAGTAATTTTAGCAGTGGACCTCCTCTGTAAATCTAAAGTGGTAACCTGTAAAGGCTCTTAAAGGCTTTTAAAAATGTATTTAGTTTGTTGCCACTGCACATTTGTGCGCAATTTTAAAGCATGTCATGTTTGGTATCCATGTACTCGGCCTAAGATCATCTTTTTTATTTCATCAAACATTTGGGCAATATAGTGTGTTTTAGTGCATTAAAATTTTAAAAAAGTGTGTTCTTTCCCAAAAAAAATGCGTGTGAAAAATCCCTGCGCAAATACTGTGTGAAAAAAAAAAAAAAAATTAAACACCCACCATTTTAATCTGTGGGGCATTTGCTTTAAAAAATATATAATGTTTGGGGGTTCAAAGTAATTTTCTTGCAAAAAAAAAATTTTCTTCTGGTAAACAAAAAGTGTCAGTAAGGGCTTTGTCTTCAAGTGGTTAGAAGAGTGGGTGATGTGTGACATAAGCTTCTAAATGTTGTGCATAAAATGCCAGGACAGTTAAAACCCCCCCCCCAAATGACCCCATTTTGGAAAGTAGACACCCCAAGCTATTTGCTGAGAAGCATGTCGAGTCCATGGAATATTTTATATTGTGACACAAATTGCGGGAAAAAGACAATTTATTTTTTTTGCACAAAAGTTGTCACTAAATGATATATTGCTCAAACATGCCATAAGAATATGTGAAATTACACCCCAAAATACATTCTGTTGCTTCTCCTGAGTACGGGGATACCACATGTGTGAGACTTTTTGGGAGCCTAGCCGCGTACGGGACCCCGAAAACCAAGCACCGCCTTCAGGCTTTCTAAGGGCGTAAATTTTTGATTTCACTCTTCACTGCCTATCACAGTTTCGGAGGCCATGGAATGCCCAGGTGGCACAAAACCCCCCTAATGACCCTATTTTGGAAAGTAGACACCCAAGGGTAAATTTCTAATCAGTTGCATGTTTTGTTATCTCCTAAGCAGGGAAATGAATGGTAAACGCTGTGATGAATGGCGCATTGATGCAGATGTTAAGTTGTAAAAACAGGATTTTTAAAACCGCTTACCTGTAAAATCCTTTTCTTTGAGGTACATCAGGGGACACAGAGCCATAGTAATTACTATGTGGGTTATAGGCCACCTTTAGGTGATGGACACTGACACCCCCTAAATTAAGAAGTGCACTCCCTATATAACCCCTCCCACTACTGGGAGTATTCAGTTTTGTAGCCAAGAAATACACGTGTATACCAAAGAAGGGAGGGACCTCTGTGTCCCCTGATGTACCTCAAAGAAAAGGATTTTACAGGTAAGCTGTTTTAAAAATCCTGTTTTCTTTTCATACATCAGGGGACACAGAGCCATAGTAATTACTATGTGGGATGTCCCATAGCAATGACAACTGAAGGGAGGGAGACACAACAAAAAAGGTAGGGCATTAAGAGGCTAGAGGACTTATACTGCAGCCTTTAGTACACTACGCCCAAAGGCAATATCCTCATGACCTTTAACATCTATTTGATAGAATCTGGTAAATGTATGGACTGAGACCAGGTTGCAGCCTTGCAGATCTGAGCCATAGAGGCCTGGTGATGCACCGCCCAAGAGGCACTAACAGCCCTGGTGGAATGCGCTTTGACATGAAAAGGAGGAATTTTCTTCTTTAGACCATAAGCTTGAACAATCACTTGACGAATCCATTTGGAAATAGTAGAGTTCGATGCCACTTGTCCTCTTTTAGGACCTTCTGGCAGAACAAAATATCTGTTTTGAGAACCTGAGCGGTCGCCTTTAGATATATCTTAACCGCTCTTACTACATCAAGGGAATGTAGTGCCTTCTCTTCCCTAGATCGAGGCTTTGGGAATAAAGAAGGCAGAATAATATCCTGGTTCAAATGAAAACCTGTCACCACTTTCGGTAGAAATTCAGGATGAGGCCGCAATACCACCTTATCCATGACTAAATATGGCTCCTTACAAGACAGAGCTGCCAATTCCGATACTCTTCTGGCAGAAGATATGGCGACCAAAAAGACTATTTTTCTTGTCAAAAGAACTAAGGGAATTTCCCGTATAGGTTCAAAAGGCTGAGTTTGTAAAGCTAATAAGACTAGATTCAAATCCCAAGGATTTAGAGGTGCCCTGACAGGGGGATTCATTCTTGTTACCCCCTGAATAAAACTATGCACCAGAGAGTGAGAAGCAAGAGGCCATTGAAAAAATACTGCTAAGGCAGAGACCTGGCCCTTGATAGTACTCAGAGCCAGCGTCATCTCTAATCCCATTTGCAGGAATTCAAGGATCCTACCTATGACATACTTCCTGGGGTGCCACCCCTGGATCCACACCAGGAAACATATGCCTTCCAGATTCTATAGTAAATGACTCTGGAGGCCGGCTTCCTAGCATTAACCAAAGTAGTCACTACTGAAGGAGATAACCCACGATCCCTTAGAATGTGGGTTTCAATAGCCAAACCATTAAATTTAGCGTTTGTAAGGTAGGATGGAATACCGGACCTTGAGCAAGAAGGTCTGGCCACAATGGCAGGGTCCAAGGGACTCCTATCGCCATCTTTATGATCTCGGCAAACCAAGATCTTCTGGGCCACACTGGGGCCACCAGAATCACCTCTTTCCGTTCCTGCGGACAAGGCGCGGAAGTAGCAGAACTGGAGGAAACGCATAGATTAGTGAAAACTGATCCCATGGGAAGACCAAGGCGTCTGTTCCGCACGCTAGCGGGTCCTTCACCCTTGACACAAAGCTGTCAACTTTGTTGTTCAATCTGGACGTGAACAGATCTACGTCCGGAACACTCCATCTCTGACATATCGACAGGAAGATGTCGGGTTGAAGAGACCATTCTCCCGGAAACAACTGCTGGCGACTCAAGTAGTCCGCCTGCCAATTCTCTATCCCCGGAATAAAAACCGCTGATAGACAAGGGTTGTTGCTTTCTTCCCAAGCTAGAACATGATTCACCTCTTTTTGGGCTGCACGACTTCTCGTGCCCCCCTGGTGATTGATGTAGGCCACCGCCGTGGCATTATCGGATTGAATCCTGACAGGACAATTCCGCAGCCTGAACGTCCAGGATTCTAGGGCCAGACGTACTGCCCGAATCTCTAGAACGTTGATGGATAAGGTCCTCTCTGATTTGGACCATATCAACCACCAACTGAGGCTCAGACGCACCTGGGGGGATAAGAGCATTGGAAAGTCCAAGGCCTGAACCTTCTTGTTCCAGGCCGACAGGATGGCGTTTTGTAGCAGTCTTGAATGAAACTGCGCATAAGGGATGGCCTTGAAGGAGGCCACCATCTTCCCTAACAATTTCATGCACATCTGAATGGAAGGATTTCTCTTTGTTCTGACAAGTTGAATTAGTTCCTTTATGGAACTGATTCTTGCCTGGGGTAGGAATACCTTTTTTTGCACTGTATCTATGATTAGCCCCAAGTACTGTAATCTCCTTGATGGTGTCAAGGAAGACTTCTCTAGGTTGAGTATCCCAACCTAGGCTTTCCAGGTAGCTTACAGCTGAGATTAGATTTTGGTTTAGACCAGAAACTGATTGATCTATTAAAAGCAGATCGTCTAAATAGGCTAGGACCGTTATGCCCTGGGCCCTTAACCTGGCTAAGGGAGGTGCCAGGATCTTTGTGAACACCCGTGGTGCAGTGGCTAGACCAAACGGCAGAGCCACAAATTGAAAATGGCGATTTTCTACCACGAAGCGCAGAAATTTCTGATGAGCTGGAAATATCGGCACGTGGAGATATGCATCCTTGATGTCGATTGATGCCAAAAACTCTCCTCCTTGTAAAATGGAAACAACCGATCGGACTGACTCCATGCGAAAGGATCGGATATTTAAGTGCCGGTTCAGATCTTTAAGATCTAAAATGGGTCTTACCTCCCCGTTTGGTTTTGGAACCGTGAAAAGGTTTGAATAAAACCCTGAACCCTGTTCCTCTAAAGGAACCTCTGATATCACTTCTTGGGATAAGAGATGATCCAGAGCTAAAAGGAGAGACTTCCTTTTCTCTGGATCTTTGGGAATACTTGATTTTAGATAACGAGGAGACGGGAATTCTCGGAACTCTAGTTTGTAACCTAGAGAGAAACTGAGGAAGCCACCCATCTGTCTTGACATTGTTGCTGCCAGATCCTTGAAAACTGCAGAAGCCTTCCCCCCACCCACACAAGCGGGGGCGCCCCTTCATAAGGAGGCCTTAATATTTTGTTTTGCAGGCTTTCTGTCCCAAGACCTCTTTGGGCCCTGGAACTGCCCCTGAGGTCTACCTCTTGAGCTCGATGGTGGAGGCCGTCGAGACTGCCTAGAGGCAGACGTTCCTGGCACTGGAGAAGAAGCACGCTTAAAGGAGAAATGTTTGGACTTCTTCTTTACCGGTAAAAGAGAACTTTTCCCATTAGAAATCCTTTGGATATATTTATCTAGATCGTCTCCAAATAACCGTTCACCATGAAAAGGGAAACTGGCTAGAAGCTTTTTACATGGTTCTTCCGCTGACCAATTTTTCAGCCATAGGGCTCTGCGTGTATGTACTAGTCCCAGCATAAGTCGTGAGGCTTAAATGATAGAATCTTTCATAGCATCCACCGTAAAACATAGTGCATCTGATACGCCAGCCCATTGCTGGGCCTGCTGATCAGGAAGAATCTTAACCACTTGACCACTGGGCACTTAAACCCCCTTCCTAACCAGACCAATTTTCAGCTTTCGGTGCTCTCACACTTTGAATGACAATTACTCAGTCATACAATACTGTACCCATATGAATTTTTTGTCCTTTTTTTCACACAAATAGAGCTTTCTTTTGGTGGTATTTAATCACCGTTGGGTTTTTTATTTTTTGCGCTATAAAAGAAAAAAGACTGAAAATTTGGTAAAAAAATGAATTTTTCTTTGTTTCTGTTATAAAATTTAGCAAATTAGTAATTTTTCTTTGTAAATTTTGGCCAAAATTTATACTGCTACATATCTTTGGTAAAAATAAGTACAACTTGGTGTATATTATTTGGTCTTTGTGAATGTTAGAGAGTCCAAATGCTATGGTGCCAATATCTGAAAATTGATCACACCTGAAGTACTGACGGCCTATCTAATTTCTTGAGACCCTAACATGCCAGAAAAGTACAAATACCCCCCAAATGACCCCTATTTGGAAAGAAGACATTCCAAGGTATTTAGAAAGATGCATGGTGAGTTTTTTTGAAATTGTCATCTTTTCCCACAATTCTTTGCAAAATCAAGATTTTTTTTTTTCACAAAATTGTCATATTAGAAGGTTATTTCTCACACACAGCATATGCATACCACAAATTACACCCCAAAACACATTCTGCTATTACTCCCGAGTATAGTGATACCACATGTGTGAGACTTTTACACAGTGTGGCCACATACAGAGGCCCAACATGCACGGAGCACCTCCAGGCGTTCTGGAGCACCCAGGCCAATTCTTATATTTCTCTCCTACATGTAAAAATAATAATTTATTTGCTAGAAAATTACATAGAACCCCAAAACATTATATATATTTTTTTTAGCAAAGACCCTAGAGAATACAATGGCGGTTGTTGCAACTTTTTATCTCACACGGTATTTGCGCAGCAATTTTTCGAACGCTTTTTTTTTGGAAAAAAAAAACAGTTTTGTGCTTTAAAAAAAAATAAAACAGTAAAGTTAGCCCAATGTTTTTGCATAATGTGAAAGATGAAGTTACGCCGAGTAAATAGATACCTAACATGTCACCCTTCAAAATTGCACACTCTTGTGGAATGGTGCCAAACGTCGCTACTTAAAAATCTCCATAGGTGACGCTTTAAAATTTTTTACTGGTTACATGTTTTGAGTTACAGAGGAGGTCTAGGGCCAAAATTATTGCTCTCGCTCTAACGTTCGCAGTGATACCTCACATGTGTGGTTTGAACACCGTTTTCATATGTGGGCGGGACTTACGTATGTGTTCGCTTCTGCATGCGAGCACACGAATGTGGGCGCTTTAAACATTTTTTTTTTTTTTTTTATTGTTTATTTTACTTTATTTATTTTAGTTTGACACTTTTTCCCCCCCAAAAAAATTTTTGATCACTTTTATTTCTATTACAAGGAATGTAAACATCCCATGTAATAGGAATATGGCATGACAGGTCCTCTTTACAGTGACATATGGGGTCAATAAGACCCCACATCTCACCTCTAGGCTGGGAAGCCTGAAATAAAAACAAAAACAAAAAAAAAACGATCTTGGCTTCGATCGTAGCGGTGAGTCGGTAGAAGCACCGGAGGGTGGCAGGAAGGGGGGGGGGGGGGGCGTCCCCTCTCGCCTCCCGTAAGAACAATCAAGCAGTGTAACAGCCACTATGATCATTCTTATGGTGTAGGGAATCGCCGGCTGAAAAAGCTGATATCTGAATGATGCCTGTAGCTGCACCCATCATTCAGATATCCCCGCTCAAAGTCAAGGACGTCATATGACTGTGGGCGGGAACTGGTTAAAAATTGCGGGGTATTGCAGAGTATTGCGGAGTAGTGCAGGGTATATTCCTGGGTATATTGCAGAGTATTGCTGGGCATATTGCAGAGTATTGCTGGGCATATTGCAGAGTATTGTGGGGTATATTGCAGAGTATTGTGGGGTATTATGCAGAGTATTGTGGGGTATTATGCAGAGTATTGCGGGGTATTATGCAGAGCATTGCGGGGTATTTATGCAGAGTATTGCGGGGTATTTATGCAGAGTATTGCGGGGTATAATGCAGAGTATTGCGGGGTATTACGCAGAGTATTGCGGGGTATTACGCAGAGTAGTGCGGGGTATTATGCAGAGTAGTGCGGGGTATTACGCAGAGTAGTGCGGGGTATTACGCAGAGTAGTGCGGGGTATTTATGCAGAGTAGTGCGGGGTATTTATGCAGAGTAGTGCGGGGTATTTATGCAGAGTAGTGCGGGGTATTTATGCAGAGTAGTGCGGGGTATTTATGCAGAGTATTGCAGGGATGGCTGAGCATGGAGGGATGGATGGATGTGACTACAATTGTCACTGAGCACCGCTGTGGGCACTACACATACAGCCCACAGCGGTGCTGCCATCCGATCCCTCCCCCTCTCCCTGTACCGATCGGTACAGAGAGGGGAGGGAGGAACCGGCGTCATGACATGACGCCGGTCTGTTGACATGTGATCGCTCCGTCATTTGACGGAGCGATCACATGGTAAACGGCCGCGATCAGCGGCCGTTTACCGTGATCCGTGATGCGGACCCGGCGGTCACGGAAGTTCTCGGGTGCGCGCCCCAGGGGGCGCGCGAGAGCAGTATTCTGGGAGGACGTCCCACGGACGTCCACCCAGAACTAGCCGACCGCGCTGCAGCCGTCTTTCGACTATGGCCCGGTCGGCAAGTGGTTAAGTATCTCCACAAACTGATCCTTTATGGACTAGGATATCCCAATTGCCGAAAGAACCGGCTGCACTACTGAACCTGCCAGACATGTTGTTCTTAAAAAGAAGTTCCAATTTTTTATCTGTTGGATCTTTTAACATTTGTGCATTGTCTACTGGAAAAGTGAGATTTTTATTCACCGAGGCGATTGCAGCATCAATTGCTGGAACCCCCCATTTCTTATAGAATTCCTCCTCCATAGGATACAGTGTAGAAAACTTCCTTGGAGGAAAAAACAGCTTATCCGGGTGTTCCCATTCCGAATACATCAGCTTTTTTAGCCAAGAATGGATAGGAAAAGCATCCCCCGACTGGGGTGGCTTTAGTGGTCCCAAACCAGAGGTGGGCTCATCACTAGACTGCGCTACAGGCAGCAAAAAGGTTGAGCGAACAAATTTAGTAAGGGAGTGTACCAGCAAACTGTCATGTGAGATTACTCCCTCCCCACTAAGATCCTCAGCAGAGGCTATATTAGTATCTTCCAGGTCTTTTGGAAGACCTTCCTGATCCCCTACTTCTTCTACCTCAAAAAGAGGATCCTGAGCACTGGATGGGGATCTGCTACGTTTGGACCCACTATGGAGAGTGATCATAGCATCAATCTTCTTTTCCAAACTAGAAATGGTAGAAGAAAAGACCTCCTGTGTGATATATATAGGGGCTGAAGTGTCCAGCGCTGCTGCAACACCAGTCCCCCCTGACGGCTTATTCTGAACGACCACATCACTCTCAGAGGAGGATGACATTCTTTTGGTCATGGATTTAGGTTGTTGTAAAACACTCGGACCCTTAGAACCCTTTGAGGAGTTCCTGGTCCCTCTTCCACTCATAGCCTTAATGTACAAAACAGAGGCGATGCAAAAAAGAATGCATACACTGCTAGGTTATAGTCCAGCAATATAATGCTGCTATTAATGCCCAGCCTGAAGCAATAATAATGTGTCAAGGGAAATGCCTGTGTCACAAAACCTGAAGCAATGCCACCTCTTTGCTCATGTCCCTCCGCAGCCAGCAGCAGCACACAGTGTGCTTTTAACCACTTCCCTACCCAGCCATAGTAATATGACGTCCACAGATGGGATCTCCCATCCTGTGTGGACGTCATATGACGGCCTGGGACTCCCGGGCGTCTAGGGGGCGTGCGCGCTCGCCGCGTTGCTCGGGACCCGGTGCGTGTGCCCGGCGGCCGCGATGTCCACCGGGCACCCGCGATTGCCCGTTAACCCCCCCGGACCGTGGATCTGTGTGTGTAAACACACAGATCCACGTCCTGTCAGTTGTGAGGAGAGCGATCTGTGTTCCTAGTACAGCGGAACACTGATCAGTCTCCTCCCCTTGTACGTCCCCGCCCCCTACAGTTAGAAACACACCCTTAGGAAACATATTTAACCCCTTGTGTCCCCCTAGTGGTTAACCCCTTCACTGCCTGTCACATTTACACAGTAATCAATGCAATTTTATAGCATTGATCGCTGAATAAATGTGAATGGTCCCAAAAATGTGTCAAAAGTGTCCGATGTGTCCGCCATGTCGCAGTCACGAAAAAAAATCGCGATCGCCATTGCTAGTAAAAAAAAAAATATATATATTTTTTTTTTAAAAATGCCATAAATCTATCCTGTATTTTGTAGACGCTATAACTTTTGCGCAAACCAATCAATATACGCGTATTGTGATTTTTTTTTTACCAAAAATATGTAGAAGAATACGTATCGGCCGAAACTGAGGAAAAAATTTGTTTTTTTAAAAAAAAAATTGGGATATTTATTATAGCAAAAAGTAAAAAATATTGTGTTTTTTTCAAAATTGTCGATCTTCTTTTGTTTATAGCGCAAAAAATAAAAACCGCAGAGGTGATCAAATACCTCCAAAAGAAAGCTCTATTTGTGGGGAAAAAAAGGACATCAATTTTTTTTGGGTACAACGTCGCACGACCGCGCAATTGTCGTTTAAAGTGCGACAGCCCTGTACTGAACCGGTTAAACACTTCCTCCACGTGTTCCTGGCGTCGGAGAACGCCGACGCCGTTAGCCGCGCCCCCCCCCCCCGCGCGTTGCCTACGGCTCTGCCCTCCCTTCAAAAAGGACGGGATTTCCCGTGCAAGCGGCAGACTACAGGTACCTTCGGACCTAGAGCCAGACCGGCGAGGGGGGGTCAAAAAGCCACCAGGCGGCCGCAGCTTTTTTTTTTTTTTTTAAATTGAATCTGGGCTTAAAACACCCCCTGAGGGGGGAATCCCAGCATAGGGGCCACTGACGGGGAGACAATTCACCCCTTTTCTTACTGGAGGATCTGCTGTTTTGGCCGGAGAAGAAGGAGGAAGTGTTCGGCTCCTGACACCATGCTGTTTCCAGCATGAGGCGGTGAGTGCTCAACACAGCCCCCAGTGGTGACACATAGGCATGACAACATTATTCAGTTAAAGGAGACTTTATATGAAAAATTTCAGAAAAAAAATCTCCACTTACCTTTTCCCCGCCGCAGGGTTATCTGTGGTAAACCATCAGACCCAATCTTCATCCTTCACGGTGGGTTCCGTAAAACCTTCAGGAACAGGGGAACCTTGGGGTATCCCACAATCCTGGACCTGCAATAGCACCCTGCCAGTAAAACTTTATTGGCCTTACTACCAAAAGTACTGGATCCCAGGGTCCAGCTCTCTAGAAAGAGAAGCATTTGCAAGCAAAAAAAGTCAGTTCTTTGGATACGAGGCCCGGGCACCATTAAACCTGGTTTAAAAGACATTCTGAATGGATCCGTCAGCATGGCTAGCCCCAGCAAAGATTGTTCCAGTGGAGCTCAGCACAGCACATCTTTACTCGTGACCAACACCTTAGACACTGGCGAAAAAACTGAATACTCCCAGTAGCGGGAGGGGTTATATAGGGAGTGCACTTCTTAATTTAGGGCGTGCCAGTGTCCATCACCTAAAGGTGGCCTATAACCCACATAGTAATTACTATGGCTCTGTGTCCCCTGATGTATGAAAAGAAAAGAATTTGTTGATTATTTCTTCATATTTACAGATGTTCAAAAAAGTGATGTTCCTGAAAGTGATGTTCCTGAAAGTGATGTTCCTGAAAGTGATGTTCCTGAAAGTGATGTTCCTGAAAGTGATGTTCCTGAAAGTGATGTTCCTGAAAGTGATGTTCCTGAAAGTGATGTTCCTGAAGAAACGGGCCTTTACCTGTGAAACACACTGAACAAGCAAGATGACTATTTGGGGTATTCTAACTTTGTGCATGTCTGCAAACGTTATGATAAATCATGTACATTATTCAAACTGTATGCTTAAGCAAAATGTGCAACCCCTATTGAAAATTGTACTTGCCCTATGCTGTAATAAAATGTGTTATTTTCCTTTAAATGGTGTGGTACTGTTAAAATCCTGCCTAGCTAATCGTTTAGGGTTGCTTTTTTGTATTTCACATCAATTGGAGGCTGAGTACTGCATCTGGGCTGCTTGGACAGAGGAAATCCACTGGCAAATATGTTGAATTGGCTCAGCTACCCATGTTCAAAAGCTAGTAATGAGAAACAGGGGTGGGAAAAAAAGGAATTGTTACTTACCTGTAAACATATCTTCGAGTACAGCACAGGACACCGGCAACTTATTCATACACCATGGGTTATTAGGCTCACACCTCCACAAGGTTGGACACTGCCAAGCTTTTGAGATGAGGCCAACCCCCCTCCCCCTAATTTATTTTTGCTGAATTAACGTTTTCACACAGTGTCCGGTAAGGTTGACTATTTACATCTGTGCACTGCCAGATAATGTTGGCTAAATGGTTACAATCAATAAATGACCTAAAGTTTTATGTGAAATAAAACACAAAAATATACCTTAATAGGATAAGCTCACCCTTTGGGAACATGTAACATGTTCCCATTCCTGCAGCTGCTCCCTGATTCGCTGCCTCTAGTGACAGAAAACCGGGCATCTTCTCCCCAAACTCCCAATCACTATTTAAAAAAACACGTGGCTGTGCAGGGCTTCGCCTGCCTCATTCATTCACAGGGATCTGTGAATGGGAGAACTACAAACCACCAACAGTCTTTGTGGCTGTCGGCTTCTAGCTCTCAATGAGCTACCAGGGCGCAGTTGAATGCTCTAGTTAGTTCATGGTCTCTTCCTGTCAGTGTGCAACTGCCTGTTGTATGGCTGAACTCGCATTGGATTTGCATGAAAATGGTCCAGGAACCTTTTTTTCCCCCGTACTGGAATCGGATGGCACGGTATTCATCACACCCATGCAATCAGTTTGCTGTCCGAATTCACAGTTCGCACTAGAGGTCGGCCAATATTTGGCCATTTTTGATAAATCTGCATGGGCCGATTATTATCTAAATTAGGCCGATATTTAACACTGGCCGTTCCTCCTCCTCCCCTCTCCACACTCAGCGCGGCGCTTGCCAGAGCCGCTGAGTGTGTGAAACTGACAGGTAACGCAGAAGAGAGAGAGGGGATCTGTCAGAATTAAGGTTGATGTTGGGGTGGGCGGGACCCAGCAGCTATCAAACACAGCCAATAGGATGGGATCTGGGCGGGCCGCTATGTGTATGTGGCCCCACCCCTTTTCTTAAGCAGCCCAATCATTGGCTGCTATTTAATAGCTGCTGGGTCCCGCCCACACCGGCCAGGTCCCGTCCACCCCAACATTAAGCTCAACTTTGACAGCTCCTCTGTTAGTTTCACACACAGTTTACACTCGGCTCAGTGTGAAACCTGTCAGTGCCACCTGCCAATGCCAATCAGTGCCATCTGTCAGTGCTACCGCCAACCAGTTCCACCTGCCAATGCCAACCAGTGCCACCTCCAATCAGTGCCACCTGCCAGTGCCAAGCCAATCAGTGCCACCTGCCAGTGCCAATAGTGCCACCTGCCAGTCCCAAACCAGTGCCACCACCAACCAGTGGCACCGCCAATCAGTGCCACCTGCCAGTGCCTCCTCCAACCAGTGCCACTGCCAATCAGTGCCACCTGCCAGTGCCAACCAGTGCCTCCTCCAACCAGTGCCACCTGTCAGTGCCAATCAGTGCCACCTGCCAGTGCCTCCTCCAACCAGTGCCACCTGTCAGTGCCAATCGGTGCCACTGCCAATCAGTGCCACCTGCCAGTGTCATCTGTCAGTGCTACCTGCCAATCAGTGCCACATGCCAGCGCCACATGCCAGGGCCAACCAGTGCCATCTGTCAGTTCCAAACCAGTGCCACCTGCCAGTGCCATCTGTCAGTTGCAAACCAGTGCCACCTGCCAGTGCCAAACCAGTGCCACCTGCCACAGCCAACCAGTGCCATCTGTACTGAGGACATCAAGTGTGTGGTAGAGTGACAGGAGCAAGCAGGGAGGAGTGGGTGAGGTTTTTTTCTTTAAAAATCGGCATCATATATCGGCCATCGGCTGCCCCAATTTCTAAATATCGGCATCGGCCAGAGAAAACAGCATATCGGTCGACCTCTAGTTCGCACTACGTTCTGCAAACTAATCTGGGGGTGTCATTTACTTTGTATTGACACCTGCGGCGGTATGCAGAGGGCAGTGTGAACGGCCTGCGAGGGAGATGCGATGCGGGAACTAGCACTGGAATCACGCTGGTTCCCGCATCGCTATAGTTTGAACCCAGGCTAACAGTCTGCAGGACTCCTGCCTGGCACCCACGACCTGCTGATCGTGGGTGCAATGCTTTCCAGGGTTGTCATAAAGAAAAATAATAGATGCACATTTGTTTACCTGAAAAAAGATGTGCATTTATTATCATTTTTTTTTTTTAAAGGGTGAACTTATCTTTTAAAACCTCAAGGCATATATGTTATACACTCCAGTTTGACAGTGTTGCCATTATTTGTATACATGCTGATAGCGCAACAAATACAAATATAGTTTAGTTTATCTGTTGTTTTCAATCACAAACATTATATATATATATATATATATATATATATATATATATATATATATATATATAAAATTCTGAGAGGAGGCCTGGTTATTGAATGTCAAGTTATTTTTTCTAATACAGTGCTGAAATGTGAGAGGGTTTTTTTTTAACAAGTGAGAAGAAAAATAGAAACAGGAAGAGAAAAAAAGTACTTGGGGCAAGATCATAATGCCAATTTTAAAACCGCAACAAGCAGATAAATATATGCATATTGTATATAACCGGTTTAAACCCATTAATTCTTTTTGGTCCACTGTAAGGTCTTCTCAAGAAAACAAGCCACTTTTAAGGTACTTTACAAAAAGATTGTAAATTTCACTACTTCACAGTAAAATCTGTAGCATGCGCTAAAGTTTAAAATGGTATGAAATATAAAATTAGTTAAGAAAATATACATTTGTATTTCATCAAAGAGAAATAAGCGAAGCAAGCTTTGCAAAACAATCTTGAGCTTTACTAAAAGAAATAAAAAAAAGAACCCACCTTTCCTTACACGCTTTGTTGGCGTTCCTGTCCTTCTGAAGTGCTGCATTTTATCACTTGATGCAATTTGCTCTGGAGACACCACGTGGCGAGCTTCGTAAGTTAGTCCAGCTCTGTGCAAATGTCCGCGAACATGATTTGATAACCCAACACCTGTTTCAAATGTTGCAGGACAGTATGGACAAGACTTCTTTTCAAGAGCTAAATCACTCCAGTGGAATATAGAACTGTGGCCTGGCAATGCAGATTCTGCATTTTCCAAATCAACATCAGACATTTCATGCATGTAACCATCTCCCTCGCCATCTTCATAGTACTCAAAGTAATAGCCATCGTTATTATTGTAATGCAAGCCCTGGTCTTCATTGAGCTGGTCATCTATAGTTTGGTCTTTAAAAATTGGGTAAACTGCTTTTTTTGGTGGACTGTTGTATGCATCATCTGGCGATTCTGTGTTGTAACTGCAAAGTTCACTATTGTCCCAAGAATCATAATCGTCCTTTTTATCAGACGGGTCAAGTTTTTTGAGTACAACATAAGTCACCTTTTGAAGGAAATCTGGATAACTATCCATATCTTCTTCCGTCACTGGTCTTTCCAGGTCTGCTCGTCGTACCCTTTTGACTGCTACCCTGTCTTTGAAGCCAACTAGCCTACCTGGGTGACGGTTATGAGGATCCATAATTAAGCATTCTTCCTGAAGATCTGGTGAACTGGAAAGCTGAAGTGAAGAATTACCCTCTTCCTTTTTTAGATTCAGTGGGAAGATGTGTGATTTTTTCAAAGTTTTGTAGCCATCCCACTTCTGATTGTATAGGTAGGCATGATTTAACCTTGCATGCTTTTGTTTCATTTTAAAGTACCTATGTTTTTGGTCATTGGTAGTGAAAAGTAGAGATTTATTTGGGGAAATTGAAGGACCACTGACAGACTGAGCAGCGCTTTTTCTAGCTTTTTGTATCTTATGTTTTCTGTACAATTTTGTAAAACTGTTACTTTGACCAATGGATCCATACGGTCTCTTCAAGTCTTGCTTTAGGACAGAATTCTTTGGAAAAGGGGGCTGTTTTGCAAACTCTTTACTCTCAGATTCAAGTTCAAGTTCATTATCTGAAAAATGTTCTTGTTTAATTACAAGGGGACCATTAAACTGGTCTAAGGTAGATGACGGATGTACATATTCAATGTGCTTTTTTAAAATATAGCGGGTTGGTGCAGTAAATGAACACATCTTACAGATAAAAGTTGTAGGCTTTTTAGATGAAAGGAAATACGAATTTTTCAAGGTCTTTTTCTGATACTTCCTTTGGGGTAGATCAGACGTTAAAACGGAACATTTTACAACGGCCCCATGAGCAATACCTCTATGACACTCCAATTCATTTTCTGTAACAGCCATGAAGTTGCACTCTTCGCAGCAGTAATATCGCTTGTCCTTCTCATGGGTTTTGGCATGCTGCACAAAAGTCTTTGGGCAGTTGGTTCCAAACACGCACTGTGGGCACTGCAGACGGGCACCTCTACCTTCATCTTGAAGCTCTTTAAGTTCGCGGATCTCCGTCATCAGTTTCTGCCGTCGTTCCTGGTGAATAATCATATGCTTAAGAAGTGAATTCCGGTCTCTAAAAGTTCGCCCACACTCTTTACAAGCATATGGCCTTGGAACATTAAGGTGTCGAAAGTGATTATTCCCATCCAGGTGATACATCATGTGCCTGTGAAGGTGTTTCTTCTCCCTAAAATTCACATTGCACTTTGTGCAGGGGTAAAATGATGGCTCTTGATCACTAGTGCATGTTGGTGGTGACTGGGACTCACAACTTTGTACATCACTGGAAAAGAATGGGTCAACGTGAACAGGTGAGGTTTCTCCAGAATAGTCACAAACAGGACTATAAATATAATGATTGAATGCCTCTATAGCTTCTTTTGGAAGGTGTTCTTCCGTGTCATCAAGAGAAGATTCAGACTTGATCTTCATTAATGCATACTTGTGCGGTGCTACCACTTGCTCTTCATCACTCTGTTCCATTATATCTACATTTAATAGCTTTGATTTCTTGGAAATATTTACATCATTATAAGCATCTTCGGAATAGCAACGAGTTATTTTACTACCATCCATTTTTCGTTTACGCTTTTTTTGTACCCTTACAACGCAGTTCTTTTCTGACTCCTCTGTTTTTTCATTATTTACCGAGTCCCTGTCGGTACTGAAATTAGCGTGGTTTGCTCCTACAGAATCAACGGCAGTAGAGCAACTTTCCATCTGATTTTGTATCTCATTCACAGGCAACTTTTTTCTACCATTGCACTCATCTATGGGCCCTACTAAAGTGCTATCCAATCTGGTATTATTCCCATTAGATGTTTCACAACCAACTAAAGAGGAGGTAGGATGTTTAAGGTTGGAATGGGCTTCATTCTTGGCATGTGCTACATCAGGTATCAGGAATATAACTTGCTGACCTGACATCTGTACAGAGTTCTTTGTAGGTTGATGAAGATCATAAACTACAGCTGAAGCTGAACACAAATCTGTTTGCAGAACCACAGGGTGATCTGTGGATGTGGAAATATTGTCTGTATTCAGGATGGAAGTTTTATTTGAGGAGAAAGAAACTGGTCCATTAATATTTTCTTTAGGCAAGAAAGGATTTTCACTAGAAACAGTAGTAGCACCTTCGTGTATTAAAAGAGAACCCTGGATTTTACTTAAGGCTATCTCAGATCTGTCCCTTAATAGTTCTTCAGGCACAGTCAATGAACATTTTTTCTGAATAGATGATTCACAGGCTTGTACTTGCTTATATATTACATTATCCTCAGAGTTGAAATTGGTGTCCTCTTTGAGGAGCTCATTAGCATCAGTACTTTCAGCACTTATTTGGGACTCCTCCATACTGTTTTTCTTCCCATTAAACAATCTCTAAAAACAAAAAGACAAAATGTTAAAGTATACATTATTGCTTAAAAACAATAGGAACAAAGCATCTTAAAAATGTTGAAAATAAACCTCCAGTACATCTTAGTACTAAATATAACCAAATTCTGAGAAAACGTGCAATCTCTTATCCATTATTTTAACTGCTTCAAGACCAAGCCTATTTCTGACATCAGTATTTTTTGCTAGAAAATTACTTAGAACCCTCAAACATAGTTTTTTTTTCTTTTAGCAGAGACCCTAGAGAATAAAATGGCAGTCGTTGCAATATTTTATGTCACAATGTATTTGCGCAGCGGTCTTTTAAACGCATTTTTTTTTTAGAAAGAATACAACTTCAATGAAATAAAAAAAAAAAAAAAAAAAAATGTAAAAAACAGTAAAGTTAGTGACCTATGTGTTTTCTTTCGGGCAAGCACGAAGGGATGGGGTGCTTTAAAAAAATTCTGATTTTAGGGTTTTTTTCTTTTTACACTGTCCCTTTAAAAAAATGTTTTTTTTTTATTGCGGTCACAAGGAATGTAAACATCTCTTGTGACAGTAATAGGAAGTAACAGGTACTCTTTATGGAGGGATCTGGGGTCTAAAAGACCCCAAAACCCCCATGCATTTTAAAGTATTCAAAACGCCAAGAACTGCGTTTTTGAATACTGACATTTTTTTAAAACTGGCTCTGTTGGCTGCCGAGTAAACCGGAAGTGCTGTTGTGACGGGTGCTTCTGGATTTCTACATAGGAGACACGATCAAAGTCGAATCAGCCATTGGTGATTAAGCAGTGTGCCCGATATATACAGTATCTCAAAAAAGTGAGTACACCCCTCACATTTTTGTAAATATTTTATTATATCTTTTCATGTGACAACACTGAAGAAATTACACTTTGCTACAATGTAAAGTAGTGAGTGTACAGCTTGTATAACAGTGTAAATTTGCTGTCCACTCAAAATAACTCAACACACAGCCATTCATGTATAAACCGCTGGCAACAAAAGTGAGTACACCCCTAAGTGAAAATGTCCATTTTCTCTCCCCGGTGTCACGTGACTCATTAGTATTACAAGGTCTCAGGTGTGAATGGGGAGCAAGTGTGTTAAATTTGGTGTTGTCGCTCTCACACTCTAATACTGGTAACTGGAAGTTCCACATGGCACCTCATGGCAAAGAACGATGAGGATCTAAAAAAACCAGGATTTTTAAAACAGCTTACCTGTAAAATTCTTTTTCTTTGAAGTACATCAGGGGACACAGAGCCATAGTAGTTACTATGTGGGTTATAGGCCACCTTTAGGTCATGGACACTGGCACGCCCTAAGACAAGAAGTGCACTCCCTATATAACCCCTCCCACTACTGGGAGTACCTCAGTTTTGTAGCCAAGCAATACACATGTATACCAAGAAGGGAGGGACCTCTGTGTCCCCTGATGTACTTCAAACAAAAGGATTTTACAGGTAAGTGGTTTTAAAAATCCTGTTTTCTTTCCATACATCAGGGGACACAGAGCCATAGTAGTTACTACGTGGGATGTCCCATAGCAATGGCAACTGAAGGGAGGGAGACAACACAAAAAAGGTAGGGCATTAAGAGGCTAGAGGACTTGTACTGCAGCCTGCAGTACATTACGCCCAAAGGCAATATCCTCAAGACCTTTAACAACGATATGATATAATCTGGTAAACGTATGGACTGAAGACCAAGTCGCGGCCTTGCAGATCTGAGCCATAGAGTCCTGGTGATGCACCGCCCAAGAGGCACTAACAGCCCTGGTGGAGTGCGCTTTAACATAAAAAGGAGGAATTTTCTTCTTTAGACCATAAGCTTGAACAATCACTTGACGAATCCATTTGGAAATAGTAGATTTCGATGCTGCTTGTCCTCTTTTAGGACCTTCTGTACAAACAAAATATCTGTTTTGCGAACCTGAGCGGTCTCCTTTAAATAGACCTTGACCGCTCTTACTACATCAAGGGAATGTAGTGCCTTCTCTTCCCTAGATCGAGGCTCTGGGAAGAAAGAAGGGAGAATAATATCCTGGTTCAAATGAAAACCTGTCACCACCTTCGGTAGGAATACAGAATGAGACCGCAATACCACTTTATCCTTATGCATGATTAAATATGGCTCTTTACAAGACAGAGCCGCCAATTCCAATACTCTTCTGGCAGAGGATATGGCAACCAAAAAGACTATTTTTCTTGTCAAAAGAACCAAGGGAATTTCCCATATAGGCTCAAAAGGCTGATTCTGTAAAGCCGACAAGACTAAATTCAAATCCCAAGGATTTAGAGGTGCCCTGACAGGGGGATTAATTAGTGTTACCCCCTGAATAAAACTAAGCACCAGAGAGTGAGAAGCAAGAGGCTGTTGAAAAAATACTGATAAGGCTGAGATCTGGCCCTTGATAGTACTCAAGGCCAGCTTCATTTCCAGTCCCATTTGCAGGAATTCAAGGATCCACATACTTCCTGAGGTGCCACCCCCTGGATCCACACCAGGAAACATATGCCTTCCAGACTCTATAGTAAATGACTCTGGAGGCCGGCTTCTTAGCATTAACCAAAGTAGACACTACTGAAGGGGATAACCCATGATCCTTTAGAATGTGGGTTTCAATAGCCAAACCGTTAAATTTAGCGTTTGTAAGGTAGGATGGAATACCGCACCTTGAGCGAGAAGGTCTGGCCACAATGGCAGGGTCCAAGGGACTCCTACCACCACCTTTATGATCTCGGCAAACAGATTGAATCCTGACAGGACAATTCCGCAGCCTGAGCGTCCAGGATTCTAGGGCCAGACATACTGACCAAATCTCTAGAACGTTGATGGACAAGGTCCTTTCTGACTTGGACCATTTCCCCTGGACAGAAGCGTCATCCAGGACTTCACCCCAACCTAGAAGGCTGGCATCCATTGTTACCACTTTCCAGGATACTGGTAAAAAGGATTTCCCCTTTTGGAGATTGCTATATATCAACCACCAATTGAGGCTCAGACGCACCTCGGGGGATAAGTGCATTGGAAAGTCCAAAGCCTGAACCTTCTTGTTCCAGGCCGACAGAATGGTGTTTTGTAGCAGTCTTGAATTAAACTGTGCATAAGGGACGGCCTTGAAGGAGGCCACCATCTTCCCTAACAATTTCATGCAGAGCCGAATGGAAGGATTTCTCTTTGCTTTGACAAGTTGAATCAGTTCTTTTATGGAGCCGATTCTTGCCTGGGGTAGGAATACCTTCTTTTGTATGGTATCTATGACCAGCCCCAAGTACTGTAATCTCCTTGATGGTTTTAAGGAGGACTTTTCTAGGTTGAGTATCCAACCTAGGAATTCCAGGTAGCTTACAGCTGAGATTAAACTTTGGTTTAGACCAGAGACTGATTGATCTACTAAAAGCCCTGAGCCCTTAACCTGGCTAAGGGAGGTGCCAGGATCTTTGTGAACACACGCGGTGCAGTGGCTAGATCAAATGGCAGAGCCACAAACGGAAAATGACGATTTTCTACCTCGAAGCATAGAAATTTCTGATAAGCGGGAAATATCGGCACGTGGAAATATGCATCCTTGATATCGATCGATGCCAAAAGGACCGGATATTTAAGTGCCGGTTTATCTTTAAGCTCTAGAATGGGTCTTACCTCTCCGTTTGGTTTTGGAACCGTGAAAAGGTTTGAATAAAACCCTGAACCCTGTTCCTGTAAGGGAACCTCTGATATCACCTCCTGGGATAAAAGATGATCCAGAGCTAGAAAGAGAGACATCTTTTCTCTGGATCTCTGGGAACATTTGATTTTAGAAAACGAGGAGACGGGAATTCTCGGAACTCTAGTTTGTAACCTAGAGAAACTGAGGAAGTCACCCATCTGTCTTGACATTGTTCCTGCCAGATCTTTGAAAATTGCAGAAGCCTTCCCCCCACACGACCGAGCGGGGGCGCCCCTTCATAAGGAGGCTTTAGCATTTTGTTTTGCGGGCTTTCTGCGCCAAGTCCTCTTTTGGCCCTGGGACTGCCCCTGAGGTCTACCTCTTGAGCTTGACGGTGGAGGCAGTCCAGACTGCCTAGAGCCAGATGCTCCTGGTACTGGAGAGGAAGCACGCTCAAAAGGAGAAATGTTTAAACCTCCTCTTTACCGGTAAAAGAGATCTTTTCCCATTAGAGATCCTTTGGATATATTTATCTATATCGTCTCCAAATAACCGTTCACCATGAAAAGGGGAACTGGCCAAGAGATTCTTACATGGCGCTTCGGCTGATTCTTCAGCCACATGATTCTGCGTGTATGCACTAGTCCTAGCATAAGCCGTGAGGCTTGAATGATAGAAACTTTCATAGCATCCACCATAAAACATAGTGCATCTGATACGCCAGCCCATTGCTGGGCCTGCTGATCAGGAAGAATCTTAAGTATCTCTACAAACTGATCCTTTATGGACTGAGATACACCAATAGCCGCAAGAACCGGCTGCGCTACTGAACTTGCCAGAGACATGTTGTTCTTTAAAAGAAATTCCAACTTTTTATCTGTTGGATCCTTTAACATCTGCGCATTGTCTACCGGACAAGTGAGATTTTTATTCACTGAGGCGATTGCAGCATCAATTGCTGGAACCCCCCATTTCTTATAGAATTCTTCCTCCATAGGATACAGTGTAGAAAACTTTTTTGGAGGAAAAAACTGCTTATCCGGGTGTTCCCATTCCAAATATATCAGCTTTTTTAGCCATGAATGGATAGGAAAAGCATCCCCAGAAGGGGGAGGCTTTAGTGATCCCAAACCAGAGGTGGGCTCATCAATAGACTGCGCTACAGGCAGCAAAAAGGTTGAGCGAACCAATTTAGTAAGGGAGTGTACCAGCAAACTGTCTTGTGAGATTACTCCCTCCATATTAGGATCCTCGAAAGAGGATATATTAGTATCTTCCAGATCTTTTGGAAGACTTTCCTGATCCCCTGCCTCTTGTACCTCAGGATGAGGGTCCTGAGCACTGGATGGGGATCTGCTACATTTGGACCCACTATGGAGAGTGATCATAGCATCAATCTTCTTTGCCAAACTAGAAATGGTAGAAGAAAAAACCTCCTGTGTGATATATATAGGGGCTGAATTGTCCAGCACTGCTGCAACACCAGTCTCCCCTGACGGCTCACTCTGACCGGCCACATCACTTTCAAAGGAGGATGACATTCTTTTGGACATGGATTTAGGTTGTAAAACAATCGAACACCTAGAACCCTTTGAGGAGTTCCTGGTCCCTTTTCAACTCATAGCCTGATGCACAAAGCAGAGGCACTACCAGGAAGAATGCACACACTGCTAGGCTATAGTCCAGCAATATAATGCTGCTATTAATGCCCAGCCTGAAGCAGTAATAATGTGTTAAGAGAAATGCCTGTGTCACCAAACCTGAAGTAATGCCACCTCTTTGCTCTTGTGTCCCTCCACATCCAGCAGCAGCACAGTGTGCTTTTAAAAGCTTCCTCCATGTGCACCTGGCGTCAGAGAACGCCAACGCCGTTAGCCCTGCTCCCCACGTTGCCTACGGCTCCACCCCCATTTTTAAAAGGACGGGTTTTCCCGCGCGAGAGGCGGACCACAGGTACCTTCGGACCCAGAACTAGAATGGCGGGGGGTATAAAAAGCCGCCGAGTGGCCGATGCGTTTTTTTCTTTTAATGAATCCAGCTCTTAAACCCCCCGAGGGGGAGGAATCCCAGCATAGGGGGGCCACAGGCGGGGAGACAAGTCCCCCCTGTGCTTACCGGAGGATCTGCTGCTTTGCTGGAGGAGAAAGAGGACATAATCGGCTCCTGACACAGTGCTGTTTCCAGCATGAGGCGGTGAGTGCTCAATACAGCCCCCAGTGGTGACACATAGGCATGACAACATTATTTACTTAAAGGAGACATTCATAAGAAAATTCTAAAATATTTCTTAGAAAGCTCCACTTACCTTTTCCTGCCGAAGGGTTTTCTGTGGTAAACCAACAGACCCAATCTTCACCCTTCACGGTGGGCTCCGTAAACCTTCAGGAGCAGGGGAACCTAGAGGTAACCCACAATCCTGGACCTGCAACAGCACCCTGCCAGTAAAACTTTATGGCCTTACTACCAAAAAATACTGGATCCCAGGGTCCAGCTCTTAAAAAAGAGAAGCATTCGCAGGCAAAATCTCGTTTCTTCGGATACGAGGCCCAGGTACCATTCAACTTGGCCCAAAATAAGACACTTCGAATGTATCCGGTCAGCATGGCTAGCCCCAGCAAGGACTGCTCCAGTGGAGCTCAGCACAGCACATCTTTACTCGTGACCAACACCTTAGACACTGGCGAAAAACGGAGGTACTCCCAGTAGTGGGAGGGGTTATATAGGGAGTGCAATTTTTGTCTTAGGGCGTGCCAGTGTCCATCACCTAAAGGTGGCCTATAATCCACATAGTAACTACTATGGCTCTGTGTCCCCTGATGTATGAAAAGAAAAAAAAAAAAAAGAATCGTTGCTCTACATAAAGATGGCCTAGGCTATAAGAAGATTGCCAAGATCCTGAAACGGAGCTGCAGCAGGTGGCCAAGAACATACAGTGGTTTAAAAGGATCGGTTCCACTCAGAACAGGCCTCACCATGGTTGACCAAAGAAGCTGAGTGCCCGTGCTCAGTGTCATAGATGTATGAGTGCTGCCAGCAACGCTGCAGAGGTTGAAGGGGAGGGGGGTTCAGCCTGTCAGTGCTCAGACCATACGTTGCACACTGCATCAAATTGGTCTGCATGGCTGTCGTGCCAGAAGGAAGCCTCTTCTAAAGATAATACACAAGAAAGCCTGCAAACAGTTTGCTGAAGACAAGCAGACTAAGGACATGGATTACTGGATTCTCTGATGAGACCAAGATAAACTTATTTGGTTCAGATGGTGTTAAGCGTATTGGCGGCAACTAGGTGAGGAGTACAAGGACAAGTGTGTCTTTGCCTACAGTCAAGCATGGTGGTGAGAGTGTCATGGTCTGGGGCTGCATGAGTGTTCCCGGCACTGGGGAGCTACAGTTCATTGAGTAAACCATGTACTGTGACATACTGAAGCATAGCATGATCCCCTCCCTTCGAAGACTGGGCCGCAGGGCAGTATTTCAACATGATAACGACCCCAAACACTCCTCCAAGACGACCACTGCCTTGCTAAAGAAGCTGACTGTAAAGGTGATGGACCGGCCAAGCATGTCTCCAAACCTAAACCCTATTGAGCATCTGTGGGGCATCCTCAAACGGAAGGTGGAGGAGCACAAGGTCTCTAACATCCACCAGCTTAGTGATGTCGTCATGGAGGAGTGGAAGAGGACTCCAGTGGCAACCTGTGAAACTCTGGTGAACTCCATGCCCAAGAGGGTTAAGGCAGTGCTAGAAAATAATGGTGGCCACACAAAATATTGACACTTTGGGCCCAATTTTGACTTTTTCACTTAAGGGTGTACTCACTTTTATTGCCAGCGTTTAGACATTAATGGTTGTGTGTTAAGTTAGTTTGAGGGGACACCAAATGTACACGCTTATAAGCTGTACACTCACTACTTTATATTGTAGCAAAGTGTCATTTCAATGTTGTCACAAGAAAAGATATATAACATAAAATATTTACAATAATGTAAGGGGTGTACTCACTTTTGTGAGATACTGTACATCTGTTGTCCCAATAGCACTGTGCATTTTTATGAGAAAAGGGTTATTCTTTCATTTCATACATATTGTAAAAAACCTACATGACAAGTTGGACAAGGCGGTCATTGAGCTCACTGATCGTATGCAAACATACACACAAAGACTGCTGGATTCCGATGAGGACCAAGGTAGCATGATCAAATCAACATAAAAACAGTTTAGTGAGCCATTTACTTATTGGACCATGAAAAGATTTTCCAGAAAACAGGAAGATAAAAAATTCTATCCACTCTTAATTCACCAGAATGATTGCCTCCCCTCCAATATTTTACATATACTGTTGCACTGTTTACAAAACTGGGTATATAATCATTTAGGTCCCTTTCACACTGGCACAACAGTCGTACGACTGTGGATCCCATTTTGCCCGACTTCAATGAACAGGGATCCTCTTTTGATCCCCAACAATACCAGCCACTGTCTGGTCTGAATCTTTAAAGGGAACTCCACGCACAACGTAAAAATAAAAACCGGCATGGGTTCCCCCTCCAAGGGCAAGGGCTTCTTCCCGACAACCTTGGCCGTTGGTTGTCGGGGGCTGCAGGCGGGGAGCTTATCGGAATCTTGAAGCCCCCTTTAACAAGGCGGCCCCCCACCCTATGTGAATGAGTATCGGGTATGTTGCACCCCTACCCATTCACCTAAAAAGGAAAAAAAAAAAGTGTAAAAAATAAAACAGTACACAGGCAGCTCCGGCGTCGCTTGCAATTTCTTCTCCTCTCTCCGGGTCTTCTCCGCTGACATCTTCTAGCCCTCTCCGGTTCTTCTCCCTCTATCCGCTGTCTTCTGCCTATGCCGGGTCTTCTCCACTGTCTTCATACTCTTTTGATGGGTCTTCTCCGCTGTCTTCTCCCTCTGTTCTTCCGATGTTGATTTGACGCCCTCTCCTGCTCTGCTGGGTGCGTGGTGTGCCACTACTTATATTGGCAAGGGGCGGGGTCACCGGAGGCCCGCCCCTTATGACATCAATGCCCATCATGTCCCAGGTGATTACATCATAAGGGGCGGGCCTCCGGATGACATCACCCTGTGACCCCGCCCCACGCCAGTACAAGTAGTGGCATACCGCACACCCAGCATTAGAGCGGGAGAGAGCGTCAAGTCAACATCTGAAAAAGGAGAGGGAGAAGATAGTGAAGACCCGACAGAAGCAGAAGACAGTGGACAGATGGAGGAGAACCGGAGAGGGCTAGAAGACATCAGCAGAGAGCGGAGAAGACCCAGAGAGTAGAGAAGAAAATCGGAAGCAATGCCAGAGCTGCCTTAATAAATTACTTTAAAAACCTGTGTACTGCGTTTTATTTTTGACATTTTTTTTACGGTGAATGCGTAGGGGTACAACATACCCGATACTAATTCACATAGGGTGTGGGGCTGGGATCTGGGGACCCCCTTGTTAAAAAGGGCTTCCAGATTCCAATAAGCTCTCGCTCACAGACCCCGACAACCAACGGCCAGGGTTGTCGGGAAGAGGCCCTTGTCCTCATCAAAATGGGGACAAGGTGCTTTGGGGTGGGGGGCAGAGGGCCCCCCTGCCCCAAAGCACCCACCCCCCATGTTGAGGTCATGCAGCCTGGTACAGTTCAGGAGGGGGTGGGCACTCGCTTGTCCCCACCCTTTCTTGACCTGCCTGGCTGTGAGCTCGGATAAGGCCCTGGTATGTATTTTGGGGGGACCCCCACACAGTTTTTGGGGTTCCCCTTAAAACCCATACCAGACCCAAGGGCCTGGTATGCTCTTGGAGGGGGAACCCATGCCGTTTTTTATGTTTAATTTGCCGTGGCATTCCCCCTCAAGATCAGTCGCATGCCAAAGTCAGATCAGTTAAGACGCCGATCCGACTTTGATCAAACTTCAGTGCTATTGCATGGGCTGAAGTAGCATCAAAGTCAGACCAAATTAGTGCAGGGACTACTTTGAAGTTGGCACAACTTGAAGTTGTACTAATATGAATGGTTGTCATTTTACATTTACTTTTTTTTTACTATTTATTGCATTACATTTTATTTTTACACTGTCCCTTTAAAAAAAATTTTTTTTGATCACTTTTAACCTGAAATCTAAAGCACTGCATGTCTCCCCTCTCTGCATGACTCACTCCTAACAGATTAAGCTGACACCTTGGCCTCCAAGGGGAGATGGTCTGCCCCCTCCAGCACACCGCAGATGACTCATCCTCAGATCTGTTTCTCAGAGTCTGTGTGGGGGTGTCTTTTAAATTTAAAGCTGAACTTGACTAATTTTTTTATCTATCCATCTATTAAATCTTCTGACTGTTGTTTTAACTTTGGATAGCAAAACATTTTTTTATTCTGCCAGTAAATACTTTATACAGCCCACTTCCTGTTTGTCTGGAAAAAAGCCTAGGTTTATGACATCTTGGACAGCTCTCTCACTCTCGTGAGAGTTTGCCAGGAAGGGAGGGGGGTGAGTCATAAGAGGGCTAAAGAGCTGCAGAGCGGGAGGTGTACCTCTGTGTAAATCCGGGAAGTGAACAGGCAGCAGCTGCCCACAGTTAAAATGGGTGCAGCCAGAATTAGTGGAGGGAGATTTCTGCAGCATATTTGGCAAGTACACAGTATATATAAAATAATATGCATGGTTGGGGGGAAGTTTCAGAATGGAAGAGATGTTTTTATTACAAATTATGTGAGCAGACTACAGTTCCTCTTTAATCAGCGTTCAGATTTCACAGAGCTGTGTGTGATGCCATATCCCCGTCCACTGCTTTCTGCTGCTATGTAAAATGTGTGTTTTAGAAGACTGTGAAGGAGAGAGGACAGCAGATAAACAGGTACAACATTTGTGGAATGAATGATTTGTTTCATCTTTGTGTATCACTTGTTACTTCACTGGGTGGATGTAAGGGTTTGGAGCCACTTTGAATGATTCACTGGAAAAAAAAAAAAAAAAGTACAAAAACATACTTGAAAAGGTTGTAAAGCTACAGGCATTAAAGAGTAAACAGAACCCCAGTACTGCCATCAAAGACACAGGTATCCAGAACAGAGACTTGGGGCTCCACTCAGCAACAGATGCAAAATCTAACATGTTTTGAGGGGTATACCCTCTGAAGAAGAGGGTATACACCTCTGAAAGGTGTTCGCTTTTGCACCTGTTGCTTAGTGGAGCCCAGGTCTCCTTTATGGGATGCCTGTGTCTTGGACTGCCATCGGTACTGGGGTTCTGTTCACTCCAACGCCTATAGCCGTACAGCTTTTGTATGTTTTTAGTACTTCTTTTAATCAATGCATTTTAAAATGTAATACATGTGTCTCTTGCACCTTTTTGACTTTTAGAATCAGATTTCAGAGGCTTCCCGAATCAAAAGAGGGCTGCATAGCCTGAAACATTTCCTACAATTGCAGTGAAGCTCAAGATGTCCATTCCCTTCACCTGAAGGGAGCTTCCCGCTTTTTCTACATTTTGGCGCTGACTTTTTTTCTTCTGTTTATACAAATATTTTATCATGTTTATTTGGCCACCAATTTATTTTTTTTAATTTGTCCAATTTATTTTTTTTAATTTGTGCATACCGAGTGATTGCTCATATGATTTGTAAAATATTTTTAAGAGGTGTCCAAATCCATCAAAAAATGTGTTGACTGATTTTATGAATGCCATAGGCTGGAACTAAACCACTGGGGTGCACTACTCTTTACAAGCCTTTTCTCACCCAGCCCCACACACTGATGCAGCTACAGGAGGTCAGTGGGAGTTGGTTTAAAACAAATTTACTGGCTAAGAAAAAACAGCATGTCTATAGCCTCAAGCCTTGCTACAGTTCTAATTTAAAGTGCATCTAAACGCCAACAAAAATTATATCTATTTAAGCTTACCAATCCTTAGATGTGATGTCTACATTGCTTTCTTATTCTTGTCAGCATTGCATTTCCATTCCTAGGGTGGAAACACTCACTGTATCTATGAAAGACCCATGTTGTCACCCAAAGTAAGAAAGCATGTAAGGTCTACAGAATACCTAACCCCCTCCCCATAATTTATTGTGGCAATTGAAATGAATTAAAGCTCAAGTAAGTTTAGGCGGGCTTAGTAGCTTTTAGTAGAGTCAAGCATTTTTTCTGCCCAAACTGCGCTGCTCCTGGATGCACTAGCAGAGTTTTTTTTCCTGCCTCGAAAAGCTGCTAAAAGCTTGTGTGCATGTACACATAGGCGAACATGCAGGGGCAGGAAAAAAAAAAAAAAAAATGCCAGACACCCATAGGAGCAGCTGTAAAAATTCCAGTGTGCATGAAGCCATATTCCATAAAACATCTTCATATAAACCATTGACATAAGGCTGTCATAAAGTTAATTATCTTGCTCAAGGCAAGAAATAACTGACCCCTTCTCTACTTCAAGTCGGGTACACACAATGAGATTAATCGGATGAATGATAGTCTGTCGTTTCTAAAACGACATTTTTTGTACGATATTCTGATCGTGTGTACCCGGCTTAAGGTTATACAGGAAAACACATAGCCTGCGATTGCAACCACCAAGACAAAACAAGTATACAAAGCATAGGTTCTGAATTTACTGGCAGCATACTTGTGCTGTGTCAAATTGGGATGGAAGTGCGGTGATCAATATGACAGCCAGGCAATTGCCATTGAAAGCCTGCATATTTCCTTATAAAATTTAATAAATAAAAAATGAAAGTCCTTCTTCCAAATATATTATTAAAATACACACTAAAATAAACACTAAATAAAATAAATACTAAACTTGCCAGTTCACTGGAAGATACAAATGACATGCTGAAACAGGCTTGACATTTTTCTCTGGTAATCTGTGTCATTAAAATAGTTAATCACAGTGAAGCCCTGGCTAAATACATTTAAAATCTAGCCCTAATTAAACATACTAAATGCACATACTAATTTCAAGTCCCCTTGAATGATTCAAGACTTGCAGAAGTTTACCGGAGGCATAGTTAAACAATTTTAGCACCCCAAAATGGTGCTAAAGAAGCATCAAGCAGGGCCTGCAAAGCTATAAATGGATCACATTAGAACAAGGTTTTGGATAGAGTAGGCAAAAGGTTTATAGAAAAAGTTACTACTTTGGCCAAAAAGATTAAACAAAATTACATTGATGTTTCTGTAAACTGGTAACGATCAAGTCTATGTTGCCACTGATTACAAGCTAGAGGTAGACAAATGTAAGCTTACTCCATTTGAGATGATATATTAGCGTTTCTCAACAGGAAGCAAAGTTGCTAACGAAGTGGTAAATTCAGTGTTAATGAGTGGCTTCACTGTTACCACCTCAGAGGTAAAACCTTACATGCTTCATCCATCTGTTCTGGTGTTAGAGGTTTCAAGAAAGAACAGACGCTTCCCATTTAAAACAAGTTTACTGGTGCCCCCGAACAGCAGGGTGACAAACTATAGTAATCCTGAGATCTCTTTGAAAAAATTCAGAGACCTGCATAACTACAGAACATTATATAAAAAATTTTTAAAGAAAAACTTGAATTTTAAAATACTTTGCCAAATTGCCATGGCTATCAACTTTTTTCATATCATAAAATGACTCCACTTCCACAATTATTGTATTCATTTTGTATATTATTTTTAATTATATTCACTGACTTCTCTTTTGGCAGCACTTTGTAAAATACATGGATAAAGATTTCAGGATGATGCTCTGGAGTACAAGCAGGCTGTGCTTCAAAGGTCCCTTTCACACTGCGGCGGGGTCGGCGGTAAAACGGCGCTATTTTTAGCAGCGGCTCTTTCAGGTTGCTTTGCAGGCGCTATTTTTAGCGCTGTAGCGCCTGCAAAGCGCCCCAGTGTGAAAGGGATCTAAGTAGAATGTAAAGATCCAAACCAACTACACTGGGATGGATGTGCTTCCATACCGGGCATGGTCAGTTTGAAAAAAGGAAATCATAGGGACAGCCAGGATCACCAGGTGTTTCTCATAAAAGGACAATGCAAAGATAACGGTATACTTTTTAATACAACTACATGGTAACAGACACACATTAAAAATATGAAATGTTGGGGTAACATACACTAAGACTCCAAACCATTTTCTGATGAACAATCAGGCGCCTGCGTGCATAGCCACTCCCCTAGCTGTATTTTTCTTTTTTTTTTTTTTTTTTTTTTTTTTATAGATTTTTAATATTTAGCAACTAATTAAAGCCAAAAGCTGTAGGGTCCCTTCTACCAGCCATAATCTGCCTGCAATGTATAGGGAAAAAACAAAAATCAAACATGTCACTGGATCTAAGAATACAGTAATAATTTCAGTAGCATGTTGATCAGGGAGAGCGGGGCCAGGGAAAGACAACATACAGTGGGGATGGAAAGTATTCAGACCCCCTTAAATTTTTCACTATGTTATATTGCAGCCATTTGCTAAAATCATTTAAGTTCATATTTTTCCTCATTAATGTACACACAGCACCCCATATTGACAGAAAACCACAGAATTGTTGACATTTTTGCAGATTTATTAAAAAAGAAAAACTGAAATATCACATGGTTCTAAGTATTCAGACCCTTTGCTGTGACACTCATATTTAACTCGGGTGCTGTCCATTTCTTTCGATCATCCTTGAGATGGTTCTACACCTTCATTTGAGTCCAGCTGTGTTTGATTATACTGACTGGACTTGATTAGGAAAGCCACACACCTGTCTATATAAGACCTTACAGCTCACAGTGCATGTCAGAGCAAATGAGAATCATGAGGTCAAAGGAACTGTCTGAAGAGTTCAGAGACAGAATTGTGGCAAGGCACAGATCTGGCAAAGGTTACAAAAAAATTTCTGCTGCACTTAAGGTTCCTAAGAGCACAGTGGCCTCCATAATCCTTAAATGTAAGACGTTTGGGACGACCAGAACCCTTCCTTGAGCTGGCAATCCGGCCAAACTGAGCTATCAGGGGAGAAGAGCCTTGGTGAGAGAGGTAAAGAAGAACCCAAAGATCACTGTGGCTGAGCTCCAGAGATACAGTCGGGAGATGGGAGAAAGTTGTAGAAAGTCAACCATCACTGCAGCCCTCCACCAGTCGGGGCTTTATGGCAGAGTGGCCCGATGGAAGCATCTCCTTAAGTGCAAGACACATGAAAGCCTGCATGGAGTTTTGCTAAAAAACACCTGAAGGACTCCAAGATGGTGAGAGATAAGATTCTTTGGTCTGATGAGACCAAGATAGAACTTTTTGGCCTTAATTCTAAGCGGTATGTGTGGAGAAAACCAGGCACTGCTCATCACCTGTCCAATACAGTCCCAACAGTGAAGCAAGGTGGTGGCAGCATCATGCTGTGGGGGTGTTTTTCAGCTGCAGGGACAGTAAGACCGGTTGCAATCGAGGGAAAGATGAATGCAGCCAAGTACAAGGATATCCTTCTCCAGAGTGCTCAGGACCTCAGACTTGGCCGAAGGTTTACCTTCCAACAAGACAATGACCCCAAGCACACAGCTAAAATAACCAAGGAGTGGCTTCACAACAACTCCATGACTGTTCTTGAATGGCCCAGCCAGAGCCCTGACTTAAACCCAATTGAGCATCTCTGGAGAGACCTAAAAATGGCTGTCTGCTAACGCTTACCATCCAACCTGACAGAACTGGAGAGGATCTGCAAGGAGTAATGGCAGAGGGTCCCCAAATCCAGGTGTGAAAAACTTGTTGCATCTTTCCCAAAAAGACTCATGGCTGTATTAGATCAAAAGGGTGCTTCTACTAAATACTGAGCAAAGGGTCTGAATACTTAGGACCATGTGATATTTCAGTTTTTCTTTTTTAATAAATCTGCAAAAATGTCAACAATTCTGTTTTTCTGTCAATATGGGGTGCTGTGTGTCCATTAATAAGGAAAAAAAATGAAAAATGAGTTTAACAAATGGCTGCAATATAACAAAGAGTGAAAAATTTAAGGGGGTCTGAATACCTTCCGTCCCCACTGTATAACCAGATCAAACTTCTGGTTTAAGCCCACATCGGTGAGATTTGACATATCAAATTGCATGCCTAATTGGCGGCTATTGCTGGCAATAGCACTGTCCGGATTTGTGAGACGCCGACTTTGCAGTGCCGCACCGATTCCCAAAAGTAGTTCCTGTGCTACTTTTGGTGACTTCGGGAGCGATTTCAATAGAAATCTGTGCAGGAACCCACACAGATGTCTCCAAAATAACTCTCAAAGTCGGACTGACATGCGGGTTTGAAATTTCTAGCCTGCAGTCAGTGTAAACCTGGGCTAAATAGCTTTTCCCTCAGCCACGATCTGATCACTGGGTCATCATCTGATTAACACAAGAGCGCTTTCCATAAACATGCATGATCCTTTCCTGTTCTAACCACAGATGTGTGTTCAGGCAACAAATGTTTATGAGGAACTCTAGGTATTTACAATCTTTATTGTTTAGAAGTATAATAAGCAGAACAATGTTCTTCGGCTATGATTAGGCACAGCAGATGCAGGTCAATGGATGTCCGCCAACAGCCACTGATTGGCGAGGACACACAGGACGGAGTTCTGCCTATGTAAACAAGGCAAAGCTCTGTCCTGTCAGCAGGGATGTGGTGGATTTGGTGTGCCAGCAAAGCAAGGACTAAAGTCCATCACATCCCTTAGTAAAAAGGACAACACATAGTACACAAACACTGGTTAGGCACACATTTAACCCTTTGATCGCCCTAACACCTTCCCAGCCAGCGTCATTAGTACAGTGACGGTGCATATTTCTAGCATTGATTACTGTATTAGTGTCACTGGTTCCCACAAATATATATTAAAAAGGAGAGGTGCATAAACAAGGCCTAAAAAAAAAAAAAAAAAAAAAAAAAAAAACACCTGCTCAGCGCCAGATCAATCCCACAAACCTGTTAGCAGAAATACGTATAATCCTTGAAATATAGCAATCCCAATATTTACAAGGTACTAAGCAGCTGTTAAAAAGGAGCAGAGAAAAAATTCCAAACAGTAGTATAAAAATAAGCAGTTCAAACACTAAATTATTAAAATACCAAAACAGTGCTAAAAATTAAACGTGATAAGAAGGCAATATCACGTGTGGTTTTCCCCACACGTAGAAGTCTATAAGCAGTAGATGGTAAAGCAGACAGTTCATGGAGTTTTTTTGATTGTAGATTGTAAGTGGTCAGAAGGTGCACCTTTCACCATAAAATGTGAGCACATTCCACCCTGTGTAGCACACTCCCCCAGGGGGTTAAACTCACCAGAATCTCAAGATAAGTCAGCGTTATGGTCGAATTAATTACAGCCACTCAGAATCTAAGTCCAAATCACCACCAAGGTCCACCAGTATAGGGGCTCTAGAGTTTGTGTTATAAAATACAAGAAAGTCGGCACATAGCGTAACCTCATTTAAGACAAAACCCCCCATAAACATGCGGACCCCTTAATAAAACTGCGTACATCAAAATTAAATACACAAGCAAGGTAAAGTGTGTGACCCAGAGGGCGCTATCACCATTATCAGCCGTCCAGGATAGATCCAGCATTTCCTTGCAGATAGCTGTGAAAAACTTCTGGGTGGGCAGTGGAGAGCGGTGGAGCGCACAGCGTCACTTCCGGGATGTCGTGTTGGTCACGCCCTGACCGGTTTCGTCATTACGGACCGCTACAGAGGGTGTGGCCACACGACAAAGCAATGAGCTTAAATGTCCTTAACCCCGCCAAGCTAACCACTCCAATCTGCCCGGCAACAGATGACGCAGTGCGTCACTATCGTATCATTGGGCAAAAGCGGTCTACAGGATTACCCCACTGCTTTCACCTTGTTCTCATGACATGAACTAAAGTCTAAATGCTTGACACACTAATCTTATAATTAAATTAGGTTGCTTTCCATGTTTTATTTATATATTCAACATTGTATTTATTTTAATTGAAGATGCATTCATCAGTGTCATTTAGCCTTCCATGTACTGCTCAAAGAGTTTATGTTCCATCAATCCTCATTTTTGTTTTGATATGCTGAGGCACCTATGTTGTGATTTTAATCAATCTTCATATGGAATAGTATTGGTGTGCTCTGTTCCCCGCCCATCCTATAGACCGCTTTTGCCCAATGATACGATAGTGATGCACTGCGTCATCTGTTGCCGGGTAGATTGGAGTGGTTAGCTGGGCGGGGTTAAGGATATTTAAGCTCACTGCTTTGTCGTGTGGCCACATCCTCAGTGGCGGTCCGTAATGACGAAACCGGTGAGGGCATGACCAACATGACATCCCAGAAGTGGCGCTGTGCGCTCCACCGCCCACCCGAAAGTGTTCACAGCTATCTGCAAGGAAACACTGGATCTATCCTGGACAACTGATAACAGTGATAGTGCCATCTGGGTCACACACTTTACCTTGCTTGTGTTTTTAATTTTGATGTACGCAGTTTTATTAAGGGGTTCGCTTGTTTATGGGGGGTTTTGTCTTAAATAAACGAGATTACGCTATGTGCCGACTTTCTTGTATTTTATGACACAAACTCTGGAGCCCCTGTACTGATGAACCTTGGTGGTGATTTGGACATAGAATCTGAGTGGGTGTAATTCATTCTACCATAAGGCTAACTTATCTTGAGATTCTGGTGAGTTTGACCCCCTGGGGGAGTGTGCTACACAAAGTGAAATTTGCTCACGTTTTATGGTGAAAGGTGCACCTTTCTGACCACTTACAATCTACAATCAAAAAAAACTCTATGAACCGTCTGCTTTACCATTTACTGCTTATACTCTTCTACGTGTGGGGAAAACCACACAAGGTGATATTGCGCTCTTATGTTTAATTTTTAGCGCTGTTTTGGTATTTTAATAATTCTGTGTTTGAACTGCTTATTTTTATACTACTGTGTGTCTATATATATATATATATATATATATATATATATATATATATATATATATATATATGCTTGACAAATTTGCTTAGCATCTAGGAGCCAGCTGAAAAAGTTAGGAGCCAGTTTTTCAAAATCCTCTGCCCAGCACCCAGAACTGCATGGCTGGGGCATGGGGCAATAAGAATTGCTCATGCCTGATGCCAAGTGAAAAAAATCAGTGGCACCTCAGTGCTGCCTACTAGTGCCCATCAGTTCCAACCTCAATGCCGCCTCATCAGTGCAGCCCATCAGTGCAGCCTATCAGAACACATCAGTGAAGGAGGAAAAAAAGTAGATTTTTTTTTTTAATTTTTATATATATATATATATATATATATATATATATATATATATATATATATATATATATATATATATATATATATATACACACACACACACACTACCGTTCAAAAGTTTGGGGTCACCCAAACAATTTTGTGTTTTCCATGAAAAGTCACACTTATTCACCACCATACGTTGTGAAATGAATAGAAAATAGAGTCAAGACATTGACAAGGTTAGAAATAATGATTTGTATTTGAAATAACATTGTTTTTACATCAAACTTTGCTTTCATCAAAGAATCCTCCTTTTGCAGCAATTACAGCATTGCACACCTTTGGAATTCTAGCTGTTAATTTATTGAGGTAAGCTGGAGAAATTGCACCCCACGCTTCTAGAAGCAGCTCCCACAAGTTGGATTGGTTGGATGGGCACTTCTGGCGTACCATACGGTCAAGCTGCTCCCACAACAGCTCAATGGGGTTCGGATCTGGTGACTGTGCTGGCCACTCCATTACCGATAGAATACCAGCTGCCTGCTTCTGCTGTAAATAGTTCTTGCACAATTTGGAGGTGTGTTTAGGGTCATTGTCCTGTTGTAGGATGAAATTGGCTCCAATCAAGCGCTGTCCACTGGGTATGGCATGGCGTTGCAAAATGGAGTGATAGCCTTCCTTATTCAGAATCCCTTTTACCCTGTACAAAGCTCCCACCTTACCAGCACCAAAGCAACCCCAGACCATCACATTACCTCCACCATGCTTAACAGATGGCGTCAGGCATTCTTCCAGCATCTTTTCATTTGTTCTGCGTCTCACAAACGTTCTTCTTTGTGATCCAAACACCTCAAACTTGGATTCATCCGTCCACAACACTTTTTTCCAGTCTTCCTCTGTCCAATGTCTGTGTTCTTTTGCCCATCTTAATCTTTTTCTTTTATTGGCCAGTCTCAGATATGGCTTTTTCTTTGCCACTCTGCCCTGAAGCCCAAAATCCCGCAGCCGCCTCTTCACTGTAGATGTTGACACTGGTGTTTTGCGGGTACTATTTAATGAAGATGCCAGTTGGGGACCTGTGAGGCGTCTGTTTCTCAAACTAGAGACTCTAATGTGCTTATCTTCTTGCTTAGTTGTGCAACGCGGCCTCCCACTTCTTTTTCTACTCTGGTTAGAGCCTGTTTGTGCTGTCCTCTGAAGGGAGTAGTACACACCGTTGTAGGAAATCTTCAATTTCTTTGCAATTTCTTGCATGGAATAGCCTTCATTTCTAAGAACAAGAATAGACTGTCGAGTTTCAGATGAAAGTTCTCTTTTTCTGGCCATTTTGAGCGTTTAATTGACCCCACAAATGTGATGCTCCAGAAACTCAATCTGCTCACAGGAAGGTCAGTTTTGTAGCTTCTAAAAAGGAGCTAGACTGTTTTTAGATGTGTGAACATGATTGCACAAGGGTTTGCTAATCATCAATTAGCCTTCTGAGCCAATGAGCAAACACATTGTACCATTAGAACACTGGAGTGATAGTTGCTGGAAATGGGCCTCTATACACCTATGTAGATATTGCACCAAAAACTAGACATTTGCAGTTAGAATAGTCATTTACCACATTAGCAATGTATAGAGTATATTTGTTTAAAGTTAGGACTAGTTTAAAGTTAGCTTCATTTAAAAGTACAGTGCTTTTCCTTCAAAAATAAGGACATTTCAATGTGACCCCAAACTTTTGAACGGTAGTGTATATATATATATATATATATATATATATATATATATATATATATATATATATATATAAAATTAAAAAAAATAAAAAAAAAAAATCTACTTTTTTACCTCCTTCACTGATGTGTTCTGATAGGCTGCACTAATGGGCACTGATGGGCTGCACTGATGAGGCGGCATTGAGGTTGGAACTGATGGGCACTAGTAGGCAGCACTGAGGTGCCACTGATGGGAACTGACAGGTGGTACCGATAGGCAGCACTGAGGTGGCACTGACAGGTAGCACTAATGTGCACTGACAGGTGGCACCGATAGGCAGCACTAACATGTGGCACTGATAGGCAGCACCAATGAGCACTGAGATGGCACTGATAGGTGGCACGGATGAGCAGCACTAAGGTGGCACTGATGAGCAGCACTGACAGGTGACACTGACAGGCAGAACTGAGATGGCACTGATGGGAACTGATAGGCAGCACTGACAGGCAGAACAGAGATGGCACTGACAGAGGGCACTGAGGTGGCACTCCCCATCCACAACGGCGGTAAGGAACGGACGACTGATCATGCCCGCAATCCAACCCCAGCTATCAAACTGGGAAGATGATGTCTGAGGTGGGCGGGCAGTGAGAGCACGCCATGCTCATCACAGCACCGCCCACCACAGGAGGGCGCTGGTTTGCAGAAAGGAGTGTGTATCCCGCTCCCCCCGGGGGGGGGCACTTTGCAGGAATCCAAACCGCTGCTGCGGTGTAGCCCAGGCGCAGGATGCAATTTCCAGTCGCCATTGCGACCTGGCGCCTGGGTTTTGTCAAGCCCTGAGATAGATAGATAGATAGATAGATAGATAGATAGATAGATAGATAGATAGATAGATAGATAGATAGATAGATAGATAGACAGATAGGATAGACAGATAGGATAGACAGATAGGATAGACAGATAGGATAGACAGACACACACACATTTGTAGACCCTATAACTTATTGGGATTTTTTTGTTTGTTTTTACCAAAAATACATAGCAGAATACATATTGGCCTACATTTATAAAGAAATTTGACTTTTTTTTTTTTTTAAATTGTATTGGATAGGTTTTATAGCAGAAAGTAAAAAATTGTCGGCCCGCCCCCCCCCAAAAAAATTGTCGGTCTTTTCTTGTTTATAGGGCAAAAAATAAAAAACCCAGTGATCAAATACCACCAAAAGAAACCTCAATTTGTGGGGAAAAAAAAAAGAAGGAGATAAATGTATTAGGTATACAGCGTTGCATAACCGCGCAATTGCCAGTTAAGTTAACGCAGTGCCGTATAGCAGAAAAATGGCCTGGTAATGAAGGGGGTATATCTTCCGGACGTTAAAGCTTGTAGATTTTGGTACTTCAAAACAGTTTAGTACAGCGTCATCCAAAAAAAAAACAAAACACCTGGAAGCATGTAATTTAATGCTCAATATAGGAAATTTGTAATTTGATCCACTTAATACTAAACTGTAAAAAAAACAAACATTTTCAACCACTTTCCAGCCACCAGGAATCACAAAAACAACTGCAAGTAATTGCCTCAAAATAAGCAATCTACCACCGCCGATTCTAATGGGCTAACAGAATTCAACTGTGAAGTGACACTACGCAATAGACAGCTTCAATACAGCTTATTACAACGGAGTTGCAATAGAATGGAAACGGGTAAAAACTAAAGCAATATATTTTAAAGCAAATCAGATTTTTTTTTTTTTTTTTTTTTTTTTTTTTTTAGGTGTTTAAATCGGGAAAATTTTTGATAACATTCTCCTGGTATACAATCAAAACCACCTTTGTGTTTGGCTGCTTTGTGATGTTGGAACTGTATGGCCTCCTTAACAGTACATAAACATCTCTGCTGAAATGGACAAAATGTAGAGCTAGATGACCAGCAATTATAAACAAAGCTGATTTTCTATTTTTGAATGCGGTACAAGTTTTTGGCCAAACAAGTGTCTGTTGGATTAAGCAGAAGCTTTTATCAAGGTGATTTACTTCTTTTGCTTGACAAGCACCACAAACTTTCTAATGCTGCCATGACATTTTATCATATGCCTCTAAATGTACCATAGAGCTTTTATATTTAAAAAAAAAAAAAAAAGTCTGTATCAAGTAATTAGTAGAAGCACCTTTAAATTTAAAATGATTGTAAACCCTTTTTTAAAACAACAATCATGTTATACGTACCTGCTAGCAATCCTGGCTCCTCCTTCCCACCAAGTGCCCACCGAAGTAAGATGCTTACTATGGGAGTACTCGTGCGGGATCACCCCCAAGCTGGCTCTGCGTGTCCATTGACACACAGCAGCTTTTTACTGTGTTTTTGCTGCTGCTAAACACCTGTAGGCAAAAACAACTTCAAGAGCATACAGTGTGAAAAAGGTCTTAGAGCTACTTTAAGACCCCTTTTACACTGGGGTGTTTTTCAGGTGCTTTTGTGCTAAAAATAATAAAAAGTCCTGCAAGCAGCATCTTTTGGGGGGTACGGGAGTGGTGTATATACCACTCCTCCACCGCACCTGCCCATTTAAATCAATGGGCACTGCTGCCAAAGTGCCTGCAAAGCGCTTTGGCAGCGGGGCTTTGCGGGCACTTTCAACCCTTTATTCGGCTGCTAGAGGAGGTTAAAAGCATCCTGCTAGCAGCCGAAAAGTGCTGCTATAACATTAGTAAAGTGCCACTTAATTTAGTGGCGCTTTACCACTAACGCGCCACCCCCCAACAAGTGAGAAAATAGCCTAAAGCAATACGTAGGGGTCTACTTAGAAAATGTTTTCAAACATTTCATAGGCTGCTTTCACACTGAGGCACTTTACAGGTGCTATAGTTCTAAAAATAGCGCCTGTAAAGAGCCTGTAAAGAGCCTCTCCTCGCACTCCAGTGTGAAAGTCTGAGTGCTTTCACACTGGAGCGGTCTTGCAGGTTGGTAAAAGAGAGTCCTGCAAGCAGCATCTTTGCCGTGCTGTAGGAGCTGTGTGTACAGCGATCCTAAAGCGCCCCTGCCCATTGAAATCAATGGGCAGCGCCACCGAATCACCGGCATGCAGCGGCACTTTGCGGGCGGTTTTAACCCTTTTTCGGCCACTAGCAGGGATTAAAAGCGCCCTGCTAGCGGCCGAATAGCGCCACTAAAACGACGCTTTAACCCCAACGCCTCAGTGTGAAAGCAGCTATACCGTATTCATACATTTCACCACTTGAACCCAAATGGAAATGTGTGAATCCCAAGTGAATCCTGATTTTAATAAATAAAAATGTAATAACCTGCAGCTTACCAGTCTTTGGCCCCTTTCACACGTGCGGATGCGTGTTGATCCGACCCGTGAACATCCGCTTGCTCAGCGGGGATCGCTCCGTTGATCCCCGCTGACCGGCGGATGACAGGGTGGTCCCTGCACACTGTGCAGGGACTGCCCTGTCAGATCTCTGCTCTTCCCTATGGAGGGGGGGAAATCGGATAAACACGGACCGTCTGTCCGTGTTCATCCGATCCGCTCGGCAGACGGATTGAAAAATAGGATTTTATTCCGTCTGCAGAATCGGACAATAGCGGGGACGGATGATATCAGGTGTAGGGCTGCAACTAACGATTATTTTCATAATCAATTAGTTGGCCGATTATTGTATCGATTAATAACTTTAAAAGAAAGTGTGGTGTATAATTTAGTTAATATGTAATGTTTTTAAAAAAAGGCAAATTTATTTTTAAATATCTCCATGTAGTGGTAAATATAAATAACCAACTATATGGTTAGGGAGCAAAATATCTAATCCACTCTGAGAATAACAGACAGAAGAGATATACTGTACATACTATTAGAGGATATATACTGTATGTGTGAAAAGGGGCCACACGTGTGAAAGGCGCCTTAAACTGTACTTTTTTTTTAAAGCTTTTTCCTTTTATTTCCACCTAGTGGTCCTACCAGCAATATACTTCCTGTTCTAGAGTGACAAGGCTCCCACAAACTTTCTATAGAATAGATTGATCACCTGAGACAAGACTGCCGAACACATTCCCCTTTTCTCTAAGCACCAAGAGGTAGCTTATTAGCAGGTACACTTGTTCCCAGCTATCACTGTACTACAGTCAACACAGCAAGTTATCAAATAGACTTCAGGCAGGATCAACGGGTATTTGTTTTATATATACAAGAAGGTATTTAGCAGCACGATCAAAACAAAAAAAAAAAGGCACTATATATATATATATATATATATATATATATATATATATATATATATATATATATATATATATATATATATATATATGTTACCTGCTTATATAAAAACGGAGACCAGCTGCTGCTAGACATTATTAGACCAGTTAATTTGCATCCTAAACTGAAAAACGAGGTATTTAAGGAAAAGTAACAAAAGGTCAAACACTTCCTAAAATGTGACAATCACTAAACGCCCCAAGCTTTTCTTATACACAGGATTTTTTAAATTTGTATTTTTGCAAACTATCAGCACTTGATATAACACCCCTGCACTCTACATCTTGAGGTTACTACAAAAGAAATGAGGTGATAATTGCATATTAACATAATTATTCTATAATTCTTCCAAGCAAGCTTGTTAGACCACTTAATGGTTGTGAAGGTAGAAGGCGTTTTACCCTAATGCATTCTGTGTGCAGCCCCCCTACCCCTCTTAAACTTAAAGTGGAACTATAGGCAAAACATTTTTTTTCTTCCATTTTGGATAGAGCAAGGGAGGGTTAGGGTCCTGTAAGATTTTTTTTTTTCACCATCTGTTTCCCATTGCAGAGATTTCCCTTCACTTCCTGTTCCATAGCAAAACAGGAAGTGAGTGAAATCCCTACAAAGTAAGGGAATTTCTTGGGGACCCCAGATCACCAGAATTAGTGTACCCATTGAAGATTTCCACTCTAATGCTTTTCTGGGGACAACCCAAAATTTGGGTTTTTCTTTTACGTTCAATGATAAATGGTAAATGGCAAAGAGAGAGGGTGAATCTCCCAAACGGGGGCACAGAAAGCAATAAAAACTGACGTGTTCTAATCTCTCTCCACTGTATCCAAAACAAAAAAAAAGTTTTGCCTTTAGTTATACTTTAACTTACTGCGATCTTAATCCAGTGCTGTGCCCTAGAGCAGCAGCCCTCTCCGTTTTCCCCCTCAGCACAGGGCAGATTGATAGCAGTGGGAGACATTGGGGCCTGCTGCAGTCAATCAAATCCTGTAACGAGGGAGCGGGGCCGAACCGCACCATGTCTACAGACGCAAACAGAATGGCTTGGCATTGAGCCCACAGGTGTGACACCAAAAGGAAGGTGGCACACCAAGAGGAGGAGCCAGGAGCTCCAGTTGGGGACCCCAGAAGAGGAGGAATAGGGCCACTCTGTGTAAAACCATTGCACAGAGCCGGTAAGTATAACATGTTTGGCATTAGAAGAAAAAAAAAAGTGTTTACAATCACTAACTGCTTCACGCAAAGATCACCTGTACATCATTTTGCTTAAATGGTTGTACCGGGGTGATGCCTGAAGCTGCAGACATCACCCCGATACAGACAGTCGGCTTTCTTGTAATAACAACCGATGCGGCTAAGCAGCCGCTCGGCTGTTATTACAAGCAGGGAGAGGGGACACCATTCACAACAACATTCTTTGACCACTTATCTGCTGCGCAATAAGGAGCAGAAGAAAATGGCTCAAGAAGGAGCCGGTTCTCCGCAGCCTATACAGTCTGTAACAGCATGCGACCCCCTACAGGAGTTTGCTTCCACACAAAATAACAGTGAGTACTCATCTCAGCTCACAAAAGTTGATTTCGATGCCAGCTTAACTAAGATTTATGAAAAACTTGCACAAAAAAAACAATATGAGCTCCAAAAAACAACAAGCAGACTTACACAAGAAATAGCAACCCTGGGCGGCAACTCACAGACATTCTGGAAACCAAGCATGAGGAGCTATCACTTGCACATAATGATCTTAGAAAAGACTTTGAACTTCTAGCGGAAAACTACTCATATTTACAATCACAGGTGGAAGATTTAGATAATCGAAATCGCAGGGACAACCTAAGGATTCATGGCATCCCAGAATCAACCTCTGACCTGATGCCTGCAGTATCTAAACCCTTCCTGAGTTGCCTCCATCATCATTTGCCTGTGACAGAATTCATAGAGCCTTGCACCCTAAGGCCGGGTTCATATTGGTGCGACACGACTGCCGTCCTACTTTGGAGCCGACTTTGCCCTGCGACTAGAAGCCGACATATGTCCGACTTTCAATGAACGGGGATCCGACTTGGATCCCCGCCAATACCAGGCACTGTGTTTGGTATGAATCTTGAGGGTGAACTCCGCGCCAAATTTTAAATAAAAAAACAGCATGGGTTCCCCCTCCAAGAGCATACCAGGCCCTTGGGTCTGGTATGGACTTTAAGGGGAACCCCCCCCCCTACGCCGAAAAAAGGGCATGGGGGTCCCCCCCAAATCAGGAAAGGTGGTGAGGACGAGCGAGCCCCCCCCCTCCTGAACCGTACCAGGCCGCATGCCCTCAACATGGGGGGTGGGTGCTTTGAGGCACGGGGGTGCCCTGCGGCCCCCCCCCACCTCAAAGCACCTTGGCCCCATGTTGATGAGGACAAGGGCCTCTTCCCGCCACCCCTGGCCGTTGGTTGTCGGGGTCTGCGGGCGGGGGGTGGGGTTATCGGAATCCGGGAGCCCCCAGATCCCGGCCCCTCACCCTATGTGAATGAGTATGGGGTGCATCGTACCCCTACCCATTCACCTAGGAAAAAAAGTGTCAATAAAAAAAACACACTAGACAGGTTTTTAAAGTAATTTATTAGGCAGCTCCGGGGGCCTTCTTCGGGCTCCGGGGGTCTCTTCCTTCTTCTCCAGCTCTCCGGTATCTTCTGCCGGGCTCCTCCGTTATCTTCTGCTCTTTTGCTAGCGGTGGCCCGGTCTTCTCCTCCGTCTTCAGTCCTCTTCTCTTCTTCCAATGTTGACATGATGCTCTCTCCCACTGTAATGCCGTGAGTGCGGTCTGCAGCGACTTATATAGGGATGGGGCACAGTCACTGGGTGATGTTACCCAGTGACCCCACCCCTTATTACGTCATAGTCCCAGGGCATGATGGGACTGTGACGTAATAAGGGGCAGGGTCACCGGGTGACATCACCCAGTGACCAAGCCCCATCCCTATATAAGTCGCTGCGGAACGCACACACGGCATTACAGTGGGAGAGAGCGTCGTGTCAACATCGGAAGAAGAGAAGAGGAATGAAGACGGAGGATAAGACCAGACCACCGCTAGCAAAAGAGCCGGCAAAAGAGCAGAAGATACCGGAGCGCAGAGAAGGAAGAGACCGCGGAAAAGAAGGAAGAGACCGCGGAGAAGAAAGAAGAGAAGAGACCGCGGAGAAGAAGGAAGAGAAGAGACCGCGGAGAAGAAGGAAGAGAAGAGACCGCGGAGAAGAAGGAAGAGAAGAGACCGCGGAGAAGAAGGAAGAGAAGAGACCGCGGAGAAGAAGGAAGAGAAGAGACCGCGGAGAAGAAGGAAGAGAAGAGACCGCGGAGAAGAAGGAAGAGACCGCGGAGAAGAAGGAAGAGACCGCGGAGAAGAAGGAAGAGACCGCGGAGAAGAAGGAAGAGACCGCGGAGAAGAAGGAAGAGACCGCGGAGAAGAAGGAAGAGACCGCGGAGAAGAGGGAAGAGACCGCGGAGAAGAGGGAAGAGACCGCGGAGAAGAGGGAAGAGACCGCGGAGAAGAGGGAAGAGACCGCGGAGAAGAGGGAAGAGACCGCGGAGAAGAGGGAAGAGACCGCGGAGAAGAGGGAAGAGACCGCGGAGAAGAGGGAAGAGACCGCAGAGAAGAGGGAAGAGACCGCAGAGAAGAGGGAAGAGACCGCAGAGAAGAGGGAAGAGACCGCAGAGAAGAGGGAAGAGACCGCGGAGAAGGAGGAAGAGGACCCCCGGAGCTGCCTAATAAATTACTTTAAAAACCTGTCTAGTGTGTTTTTTTATTGACACTTTTTTCCTAGGTGAATGGGTAGGGGTACGATGCACCCCATACTCATTCACATAGGGTGGAGGGCCGGGATCTGGGAGCCCCCTTATTTAAGGGGGCTTCCGGATTCCGATAAGCCCCCCGCCCGCAGACCCCGACAACCAACGGCCAGGGTTGTCGGTAAGAGGCCCTTGTCCTCATCAACATGGGGACAAGGTGCTTTGGGGTGGGGGGGGCCGCAGAGCGCCCCCCCTGCCCCAAAGCACCCACCCCCCATGTTTAGGGCATGCGGCCTGGTATGGTTCAGGAGGGGGGGGTGCTCACTCGTCCCTTTCCTGACCGGCCGGGCTGCGTGCTCGGATAAGGGTCCGGGGACGACTCCCACGCCCTTTTTTCGACGTAGGGGGGTTCCCCTTAAAATCCATACCAGACCCAAGGGCCTGGTATGCTGTTGGAGGGGGAACCCATGCCGGTTTTTTATTTAAAATTTGGCGCAGAGTTACCCCTTAAGATCATCTGAGCACAAGTTGCATGCCGAAGTCGGATCATGCAAGACGGCGATCCGACTTCAATGATAGTCAATGGGCTGAAGTAGGATCAAAGTCGGACCAAAGTAGTACAGGGAGCATTTCTAAAGTCGGAACGACTTGTGTCGGACCAGTTAGGATGGATCCTATAGGGAAACATTGAATTTCACACGTCATGAGCTCCCAATGTCGGAGCGTTTGTCGGACCAGTGTGAAGCCAGTTTCAACCACCTCCAGACAAACCTCTATGTGACATCATTCTGTGCATGAAGGATTTCATCACAAAAGAAAGCATTAAGAGCATCCAGCAACATGCACAACATTAGAGGTCGACCGATATGGGTTTTTCTCTGGCCGATGCCAGAGAAATCGGGCCGGCCAATGGCCGATTTTTCTTTTTTTGACAGGTGGCACTGGTTGCCACTGATTGGCACTGGCAGGTGGCATTGGTTGGCACTGGCAGCTGGCACTAGTTGGCACTGGCAGGTGGCACTGTTATGTGGCACAGGTTGGCACTGGCATGTGGCACAGGTTGACACTGGCAGGTGTCACACTGAGCCGATTTGTCGTTTCAGTTAAACTATATGTAACTGAATGCAAAGACCAGCGTGATGTCGAGGGTGGGCGGGACCCGGGGCCCTGCAGCTATCAAACACCAGCCAATGATTGGGTTGCTTAAGAAAGTGGGCAGGACCACATAAACGTAGCGGCCCGCCCAGATCCCATCGGCTGGTGTTTGATATCTGGGTCCCGCCCACCCCCGACATCACGCTGAATTCTGACAGCTCCTCTCTCTGCATTCAGTTGCAAATCAGTTTCAGACACTGAGCCGCTCAGTGTGTGAAACTGTCAGTGGAATGTGGGGAAGGGAGGTAATCGGCCGCTTTTTGCACAAAAATAGGCCGATGCCGATTTCTTAAAAAAGGCCGATGCCGATTTCTTAAAAAAGGCCAAATATCGGCCGATATATCGGTCGACCTCTACACAACATTGAATTGGATGCCACAAAAATCCAATTTTTTCCTGACATCTCCCAAGCTACCCTGGAAAGGAGATGCAAATTGAGAGAAATAACTTCTGTATTACAATCAGCTCACATTAGATACCGGTGGGGATTTCCATTTAAATTAACAGTACTGCACAATGGCACTATCTATATAGTCTTCAATGTCTCGGATGGTAAAGATCTGGTGAAGTTGGGCCTTTTAGATCCGGTTGCAGATGCAAGACCTCGTACTACTCCCCATACTTCACCTATCTGGGCTACCCCCGCCACACGTCGGGATCAAAGAAGATGGTGACAATCCTTCAGAAATATGGACGCCTGAAGAAGAAAATGGCTCATTCCCTCGGCTAACATGGTTTTTCCTCTTCAAAAATACAACATTAAGGAAAAGATAGGAATTAAAAGGAAACATTGATCAAAGATTTCCATTTTTTTCCATCAAGCTCAAAGAAAAGTTATTATAGTTTTGAAAGGTTGCAAGTTTAAACAACAGCTCAAAGTAATCAGCTTTTCTACTCCTTTAAAAGGACACTATCATATTAGCTTTTATAAGAGTGTATATATTTTTCTTTTTCCCCTTGTCAGTATATGATACACAGCATGCACATACTTTTTTGTTTTATAAAATCTTCACTGAGGCTGATCTGCTCTGCCTCCATTAGTTTTTCCCCCTACTCACAATGGGACCCCAAAATATGGTTCAGTTCATGGCGATTCTTATACGACAGATCATGTTGTTGTCTATTATTTTGACATATAGGGCTCCTTATGTGTGTTTTGGACATTACTGTCCACACCAAAATGGTTCTTGGTCAGGCGGGGTTCTACACCTTGACTCACAACTTATGACATACTATTTTTACAAGTTTTTGAAAAGGTCTAACAGAAATTTCTTTTTTCCTTAAGGTGTTATATATGCCTTATCATATGGAATGCAATGTTGATATTTTCGCTAAGGTTTTCAGTACTGTTGTTGTACTGAACAGATACGCCAATTTTCATCTTTTGTGAGTTTAAGAACAATATAAGTTAACACTTTGGTTATATAATGCTGGTTTTAGTAGTCCCTACTATAGTAAATAGCGCTTACTATCATATCAGATCAATCTCTACCTAGGAGTTCTACAATGAGACTTAAAGTATTATCACACAATGTTCAAGGCTTTAATTCACCTTGTAAATGTAAAAAAGCATTCCATAAACTATAAAAGATTAGGTGCGGATATTTTTTTACTGCAGGAAACCCACTTCGCCACCAATAACCACCCATCTTATAGCCAGCATTATTGTACAGACTATATTTCCAAGACTCGTGGTACTGCCATCTTCATAAGGAGATCACTAGTCATGGAAATACTCAAACATATACAAGGACCCATAGAGTAGATTCCTGATCCTGAAAGGCATTCTCAAAAGGTTGCCAAATCACTATTGCCTCAATTTATGACCCAAATGAGACACAAGATACATTTTTTTTTTTTTAATTGATATTCTTGACAGATATCATTCCCCGCACCTAATAGTAGTAGGAGACTTTAATTTGGCAGCAAATTCCGTACTTGATAGTAGGGATGCACTGACATTTCGGTCGCCTTTGCAATGAATTAGACTGAATTATGGTCTTTGCAATGAATTAGACTTCCAGGAGAAAACTCTTTGCATTGGGTAGAGGAACTAAACAGGGATGCCCCCTTTCCCCTCTCCTTTTTGCCCTGGCCATAGAACCCCTTGCATGTGCCATTCGAAATAATGTTAATATTAAAGGCTATTCCAAAGGCCTTAAAGACTTCAAACTGAGCCTATACGCTGATGACGTTTTGCTGTTCCTTTCAGACCCCTTAATATCCCTTCCAAACCTTATCAAGGAGTTAGAAACATTTCAAGATATCACTGGCCTAGGGGTTAATTTATCCAAATGTACTGCAATGCCTATAAATATTCCACCACTGTTAGCGGCATCTTTGCTGGATAGATTTTCTTTCACCTGGACCTCACAATCTTTTAAATATTTGGGCATCCTCCTTACCCCATTCTTATAAAACTCTTTTTCAAACCAATTACCCACCACTATTCAAAAATATCAAAACACTACTAAAATTATGGTCCAATTATCACATCTCATTTTTGGGGAGAAAAACAGCTACCAAAATGGTGATTTTAGCTAAACTATTATTTTATTTTAGAGTTTTACCCATACTGATCCCTAAAAGCACTTTAGACTCCCTTTAAAGAGAAATAAACAAATTTATATGGCTCAACAAAAAAACGAGGTTTGGTTACTCTCTTATGCCTTCCTAACGTACGGTGTTATTACCTAGCTGCAAGATTTACACAGTTAGCTTAATGGTTTGCTCCTTCAAATCAAGTGCCTTGGTTACATTTTGAAGAACAGTCAATTATACCATTCCATCTTCAAGTTATTTTATGGTCCAAGTCAATTCAACCCAGAGAGAGCTTTCCCTTAAATATAGCGGTGGCTCATCCATATCAATTGTGGCACCGATATAAAGATAAATTTGACTTGATTTCTAAAGAACCCCCCCAAGCATCCTTTATAGGAGACCCCCGCTTCTCCCCGGCCTTTAGAAATGGCAACACTTTCTATATATGAAAACTACATAACCTCACTACCTTGAAATCCCTAAATAATACATTTTGCACGTTCCGATTTAGGTGAACCACACAATATACCAATTCAGAATTACCCCATTATACTCAAACTGAAAAATTCTACCAAAAATACTTCTAACATTACATCCCCCTTATTCCCAATATGAACAAATCTGCATCTCCTCACTGAGAAACAGGGGATTGATCTCTCGTATTTACAGCTATTTAAATGAATTTTCTCTTTCAGAAAAGTCAAAACCAATGCATCAATGGGAAATTGACTTGGACCAATCTTTTACACTACCAGAATGGACCACTATGATCCAAAACCTACTGAAATGTACTCGCTCAATTTCAGCGAGAAAAACAGCCATGAAATTACACACCAGATGGTACCTAACCCCGTACAAAATAAACTCATTTTATCCATCAATATCTTCCACATGTTTTAGAGCAGTGATGGCGATCCTTGGCACCCCAGATGTTTTGGAACTACATTTCCCATGATGCTCATGCACTCTGCAGTGTAGTCGAGCATCATGGGAAACGTAGTACCAAAACATCTGAGGTGCCAAGGTTCGCCATCACTGTTTTAGGAGGATGCCCAGATGAAGGTACCATCTTACACACATTCTGGAACTGCAAAATTTTGAAACCCATATGGCTATAAGCAGCTAAGACTGATCTATAAGTAAAAAAAATCCCCTCATCCCTAAGATGTGTTTATTGTTTGAACCTATACCAAATGTACCCGTACAGCATATTAGACTAATACATACACTGTTTAACTCAATCCACTGGATGATAGCTTTTAATTGACGTTCATCAACAGTCGCTTGGTCCCGGGTATTGAGTAGAATGGATCAAATAAAACTCTCAAGAGCGTATCCACCATACACTCTTTGGCACCATGCACATTTAAAAAAAAAAAAAAAAAAAAAAAGGGGTCCCCTTGGGACACACCACTTGTATAGTCTATCACCATCACCTTGTATAGTCTAATAATGCATATCATTATAAAACAAAATGGTGTTTTTTTTAAATGATATAACCTGATAGGAAATATACATACCTAGATCGCACCAATTATTGTTCTTATATTGTATTGCTATGTTCTTCTTACCGTATATACTGGAGTATAAGTGGAGTTTTACTCGAGTCAAGCACTTTTCTGGAGCAGAGAATGACATTTTCCAAACCGACTTTGGGACTCCGTATCTCGGGGCCACTTGGTGCTAGGAACCCCTAATTTGGTGTGCAAACCCAGTGGAACTAGCACTACAACATATCCAAGCTGGGGTTCCTAGCACCAAGTGGCCTCGAGATACGGGGCCCCAAAGTCAGTTCAGAAAATGTCATTCTCTGCTGCAGAAAAGTGCTTGACATTTTCCAAACAGACTTTGGGGCCCTGTATCTCAGGCCACTTGGTGCTAGGAACACCAGCTTTGGATATGTTGTAGTGCTAGTTCCACTGGGTTTGCACACCAAACTTGGGGTTCCTAGCACCAAGTGGCCCAGAGATACAGGGCCCCAAATTCGGTCAACTGTGTCCATCTGCAGCAATGTCATTTCGGGACCCTTTGGGTTCAGAGACCCCAAATTTTGGCTGCAGCTAGGGGGCATTTAGGAACCTTTAACTACCGAGTTTGAAGTTCGGGGGACCTTTGGCTGCAAATGGGCACAGTGAGGCATGCAAATGGGCATTATTGACCCTCTTTTCCACTTACAGTAGCTGCGCATTTCTCACCCTAGGCTTATACTCGAGTCAATAAGTTTTCCCATTTTTTTGTGGTAAAATTAGGTGCCTCGGCTTATATTCGGGTCGGCTTATACTCAAGTGTATACGGTATATGTACCATTCACCTCATATTAAGTACATACTTGCTATATCGGAAGTACCTATGTTTTGGTTACACATTTGTACTAACCTATGACCTTTTACAATAATAAAAAACGTTTGTAAACAAAAATAAATGAATTGAGTTGCAGTTCAGTAACTAAAATAAGTATTTGATGCCCAAGGAAAACATGACTTAGTGGAGAAACCCTTGTTGGCAAGCACAGAGGTAAGACATTTCTTGTAGTAGTATCTGTACTACCACCAAGCTTCTTGCTGATGGTCTTGTAGCCTATCCCAGCCTTGTGAATGTGTACAATCTTGTCCCTGACAACCTATGACAGACAGAATTTTCATATTCTTTATTAAACAATATACATTGGAATGTTATTAAATTTAGAGTCTAAAACACAGCATATATAAAACACATTTAGGAATACGCAAGTTATTTTTGCATACATAAAAGTTTAAAAAAAAAAAACATATGTGCTGGAGTTGAATATGCATTTTTTTCCATCACAACTATCTTACCAAATGGATATATTTTTGCAGTTGCAAATAACTAGCAGTTTCCTCTAGCTGTGATTCAACATTATTAAACCTGCTAACAAGTTTTTGCTTATTACTGCTCAAATTTAAAGTTACATCTACCAGCAGAGATAGATTTTTCTAGTAAACATCTCAATTGAAAAATCGCACATTTATATTATAGTAGCTAATCTAGCAACATTAACCAAAGCCTCCAGTTTTAAAGCAGAGATCACAAAAGAAAAAAAAAAAATAGGATTTTTAAAACAGCTTACCTGGAAAGGCCTTTTCTTTGAAGTACTTCACGGGACACAAAGCCATAGATTAGTATGTGGGTTATAGGCCACCTTCAGGTGATAGACACTGGCACACCCTAAGACAGGAAGTCCACTCCCTATATAACCCCTCCCACTACTGGGAGTACCTCAGTTTTGTAGCAAAGCAATACACGTGTATACCAAAAAGAAGGGGGGGGGGACCTCTGTGTCCCTTGATGTACTCCAAAGAAAAGGATTTTACAGGTAAGCTGTTTTAAAAATCCTATTTTCTTATCATACTTCACGGGACACAGAGCCATAGTAGTTACTATGTGGGGTGTCCCATAGCAATGCCAACTGAAGGGAGTACACTGCGCCCAAAGGCGATATCCTCATGACCTTTTACATCTACTTGATAGAATCTGGTAAATGTATGGATTGAAGACCAAGTTGCGGCTTGCAGATTTGAGCCATGGAGGCCTGGTGATGCACTGCCCAGGAAGTACTAACACAGCCCTGGTGAAGCGCGCTTTAATATGAAAAGGTGGAATTTTCCTCTTTGAACCATAAGCTTGAACAATCACTTGACGAATCCATTTAGAAATAGATTTCGATGCTGCCTGTCCTCTCTTAGGACCTTCTGGCAACACAAACAAACAAACAAAATTACGAATCTGAGGAGTCGCCTTCCAGTAGACCTTGACTGCTCTCACTACATCAAGAGAATGTAGTGACCTCTCTTCCGCAGAACGAGGTTCTGGAGAAAATGAAGTCAGAATAATATTCTGGTTTAAATGAAAACCTGACACTACCTTCGGTAGGAAATTAGGATGAGGACGTAATACAACCTTATCCTTATGAATAATCAAATATGGCTCTTTACAAGAAAGAGCAGCCAAGTCTGATACTCTTCTTGCAGAAGATATAGCAACCAGAAAAACTAATTTCCTTGTCAAAAGGACCAAGGGAATTATCTTGTATCGGCTGAAAAGACTGTTTCTGTAACGCCGACAGGACTAAATTCAAGTCCCATGGGTTCAGGGGTGTCCTAACTGGAGGATTAATCCGCATTACCCCCTGAATAAAGCTAAGAACCAGAGAGTGTGAAGCAAGTGGTCGTTGAAAAAATACCGATAAAGCCAACACCTGGCCTTTGATAGTACTGTACTCAAGGCCAGCTTCATTTCTAATCCCATCTGTAGAAATTCAAGGATCCTACCTATGACAAATTTCCTGGGGTGCCAACCCCTGGATTCACACCAGGAGACATATGCCTTCCAGACTCTATAATATATGACTCTGGAGGCCGGCTTCCTAGCATTAACCAAAGTAGAAACTACTGAACCTGACAGCCCACGGTCTTTCAGAATGCGGGTCTCAATAGCCAAACCGTTAAATTTAGCGCTTGTAAAGTAGGATGGAATACCAGACCTTTCAAGAGAAGGTCTGGCTGTGATGGTAGGGTTCATGGGTCCCCTACCGCCATCTTTACGATCTCTGCATACCAAGATCTCCTGGGCCACAAGAATCACCTCCTTCCCTACCTGCTTGATCCTACGAAGAAGGCGCGGAAGCAGCAGAACAGGAGGGAATGCATAGATCAGTGAAAACTGATCCCATGGAAAAACCAAGGCATCTGTTGTCAATCTTTTTGTTGAACCTGGACGCAAACAGATCAACGTCCGGAATTCCCCATCTTTGACATATTGATAGAAAGATGTTGGGGTGAAGAGACCATTCTCCCGGGAACAGCTGTTGGCGACTCCAGTAGTCCGCCTGCCAATTCTCTATTCCTGGAATGAAGACTGCCGATAGGCAAGGAATGTCGTCTTCTGCCCAAGATCGGATATGATTCACCTCTCTCTGGGACGCACAACTTGTTGTGTGCCCTTGTTGATTGATACAGGCCACTACTGTGGCATTATCGTATTGGATCCTGACAGAACAATTCCGTAATCTGAGCATCCAGGCTTTTAGGGCCAGGTGGGCTGCCCAAATCTCTAGAATATTGATGGACAAGGTCATTGCTGATTTGGACCATCTTCCCTGGACAGACTCTTCTTCAAGGACTGCTCCCTAGCCCAGAAGGCTGGCATCTGTTGTTACCACTTTCCAGGTAACTGGTAGAAAGGATTTTCCTTTTTGGAGACTCTTAGTTATTAACCAACTGAGGCTTTGACGCACTTCCTTTTGGGGATAAACGCATTGGGAAGTCTAGAGCTTGGACCTTCTTGTTCCAAGTTGACGGGATACTGTTTTGCAGCAGTCTCTAATGAAACTGAGCATAAGGAACGGCCTCAAATAAAGCCACCATCTTTCCAAACAATCTCATGCAAAGTCGAATAGAAGGATTATTCTTTGCTTCAACCACCTGAATCAGTTCCCTTACGAAACTGATCTTTGCCTGGGGCAAAAACACCCTCTTCCGAGCTGTATCTATGATCAGACCCAAGTACACCGATCTCCTTGATGGTTTTGAGGAGGATTTCTGGATCTCTGGGAACATTTGATCTGAGAAAATGAGGAGACGGGAACTCTAGTTTGTAACCTAGAGATATTGAAGAAGCCACCCATTTGTCTCAACACTGTTCCTGCCAGACCCTTGAGAACTGCAGAAGTCTTCCCCCCCCACTCGAGCGAACGGGGACACCCCTTTATTAGGAAGTTTTAGTATTTTGTTTAATGGGTTTCCTCACTCAGGGCCTCTTTTGACCCTGGGGTTGACCCTGAGGTTTACCTCTTGAACTTGATGGTGGAGGCCGTCGTGACTGCCTGGAGGCTGATGCTCCTGGCACTGGTGAAACTCGTTTAAAAGAAAAATGCTTAAACTTAAATGGTAAAAGGGAACTTTTTCCATTAGAAATTCTTTGGATGTATATATCCAGATCGTCCCCAAACAACCGTTCACCGTAAAATGGAAAACTAGCCAAGAGCTTTTTGTATGGCGCTTCGGCTGACCAATTTTTCAACCATAGAATTCTACGCACATGCACCAGCCGTGAGGCCTGGAGAATAGAATCTCTCATAGCGTCTACTGTAAAACATAACGCCTCTGATATCCCGGCCAAATCTTGGACCTGCTGATCAGGAATAATCTTGAGTACCTGTTTAAACTGGTCTTTTTAAGGACTGACATACCCCGATCGCTGCCAGCGCAGGCTGGACTACTGAACCTGCCAGAGAAATATTGTTTTTAAATAGGAATTCCAACTTCTTATCTGTTGGATGCTTCAGCATTTGAGCATTGTCTACCGGACAAGTCAAGTTTTTATTCACAGAGGATATAGCAGCGTCAATTGCTGGAATCCCCCATTTCTTATTAAACTCTTCCTCCATAGGATAAAGTGTTAAACAGTTTTTTTCCTCCAACAAAGTTTTCATCTGGGCGTTCCTACCCATACATAAGCTTTTTAGTAATGAGGAAATAGGAAAAGCATGAATAGCTTGGGGAGGCTTTAGCAAACCCAAACAAGAAGTGGGCTCATCGACTGACTCCGCTACTGGCAGCAAAAATGTGGAGCGGACCAATTCAGTGAGAGATTGTACTAACAACCTTTCTTGTGAACCAGATCCTTCCGTACCAGACTCTTCAGAGAAGGAGTCATCAGCCTCTTCCTGGTCCCCTGAGACAAATTCGTCATCTCTCACCCCCTGTTCCTCAGTTTGAGAGTCCTTGGTAATGGAAGGGGACCCATTACGCTTAGTCCCACTCTGGGATGCGATTAGCACATTAATCTTTTGTTCCAAGCCTAAAATGGTTGAGGAAAAAACCTCTTAAGTAATAAATACAGGGGCTGCAGTCTTAAGAGCAGCTGCAATACCCGACGTCCTTGATGGCTCACTCTGACCAACCATTTCACTCTCAGGGGAGGATGCCATCTTTTTTTAGATGGTTCTAGGCTTGTCACCAAACCTCTCTCATGCCCCTTTTTGCTCTTGTGTCACTCCGTCAGCTTGCAGCAGCAATAATGGTGCTTTTAAAAAACACATTCCCACGTAGGACGTTGGAGGACGCCAACGCGGCGCTATGCCCCACCCCCCTCCATCGCCTTCAGTCCCCCTCCTCTTATTTAACCACTTAAGGACCGCCTAACGCCGATTTACGTCGGCAAAGCGGCACGGGCAGGCAAAATCACGTACATGTACGTGATTTGCCTTCCGCGGGTGGGGGGTCCGATCGGACCCCCCCCCCCCCCCCCGGTGCCCGAGGCGGTCCCGTTCTGTTCCCCGGCGATCCGAGATGAGGGGGAGGCCATCCGTTCGTGGCCCCCCCCTCGCGATCGCCGCCGGCCAATGGGAACATTCCTTTGCTGCTGTATGCTAAACAGCAGCAAAGGAAATGATGTCATCTCCCCTCGGCTCGGTATTCCGTTCCAGCGCCGAGGGAAGAAGACATCAATGTAAGTGCACAACACACTACACACACAGTAGAACATGCCAGGCACACAAAACACCCCGATCCCCCCCCCCGATCGCCCCCCAATCACCCCCCCCCCTGTCACAAACTGACACCAGCAGGTTTTTTTTTTTTTTTTTTTTTTTTTTTCTGATTACTGCATAGTGTCAGTTTGTGACAGTTACAGTGTTGGGACAGTTAGTATTACCCCCCTTTAGGTCTAGGGTACCCCCCTAACCCCCCCTAATAAAGTTTTAACCCCTTGATCACCCCCTGTCACCAGTGTTGCTAAGCGATCATTTTTCTGATCGCTGTATTAGTGTCACTGGTGACGCTAGTTAGTGAGGTAAATATTTAGGTTCGCCGTCAGCGTTTTATAGTGTCAGGGACCCCCATATACTATCTAATAAATGTTTTAACCCCTTGATTGCCCCCTAGTTAACCCTTTCACCACTGATCACCGTATAAACGTTACGGTTGACGCTGGTTAGTTCGTTTATTTTTTATAGTGTCAGGGCACCCGCCGTTTATTACCGAATAAAGGTTTAGCCCCCTGATCGCCCGGCGGTGATATGCGTCGCCCCAGGCAGCGTCAGATTAGCGCCAGTATTGCTAACACCCACGCACGCAGCATACGCCTCCCTTAGTGGTATAGTATCTGTACGGATCAATATCTGATCCGATCAGATCTATACTAGCGTCCCCAGCAGTTTAGGGTTCCCAAAAACGCAGTGTTAGCGGGATCAGCCCAGATACCCGCTAGCACCTGCGTTTTGCCCCTCCGCCCGGCCCACCCAAGTGCAGTATCGATCGATCGCTGTCACTTACAAAACACTAAACGCATAACTGCAGCGTTCGCAGAGTCAGGCCTGATCCCTGCGATCGCTAACAGTTTTTTTGGTAGCGTTTTGGTGAACTGGCAAGCACCAGCCCCAGGCAGCGTCAGGTTAGCGCCAGTACCGCTAACACCCACGCATGCAGCATACACCTCCCTTAGTGGTATAGTATCTGAACGGATCAATATCTGATCCGATCAGATCTATACTAGCGTCCCCAGCAGTTTAGGGTTCCCAAAAACGCAGTGTTAGCGGGATCAGCCCAGATACCTGCTAGCACCTGCGTTTTGCCCCTCCGCCCGGCCCAGCCCAGCCCACCCAAGTGCAGTATCGATCGATCACTGACACTTACAAAACACTAAACGCATAACTGCAGCGTTTGCAGAGTCAGGCCTTGATCCCTGCGATCGCTAACAGTTTTTTTGGTAGCGTTTTGGTGAACTGGCAAGCACCAGCGGCCTAGTACACCCCGGTCGTAGTCAAACCAGCACTGCAGCAACACTTGGTGACGTGGCGAGTCCCATAAGTGCAGTTCAAGCTGGTGAGGTGACAAGCACAAGTAGTGTCCCGCTGCCACCAAAAAGACAAACACAGGCCCGTCGTGCCCATAGTGCCCTTCCTGCTGCATTCGCCAATCCTAATTGGGAACCCACCACTTCTGCAGCGCCCGTACTTCCCCCATTCACATCCCCAATCAAATGCAGTCGGCTGCATGAGAGGCATTTTCTTTATGTCCTCCCGAGTACCCCTACCCAACGAACCCCCAAAAAAGATGTTGTGTCTGCAGGAAGCGCGGATATAGGCGTGACACCCGCTATTATTGTCCCTCCTGTCCTGACAATCCTGGTCTTTGCATTGGTGAATGTTTTGAACGCTACCATGCACTAGTTGAGTATTAGCGTAGGGTACAGCATTGCACAGACTAGGCACACTTTCACAAGGTCTCCCAAGATGCCATCGCATTTTGTGAGACCCGAACCTGGAACCGGTTACAGTTACAAAAGTTAGTTACAAAAAAAGTGTCAAAAAAAAAATATATATATAAAATAAAAAAAAAATAGTTGTCGTTTTATTGTTCTCTCTCTCTCTATTCTCTCTCTATTGTTCTGCTCTTTTTTACTGTATTCTATTCTGCAATGTTTTATTGTTATTATGTTTTATCATGTTTGCTTTTTCAGGTATGCAATTTTTTATACTTTACCGTTTACTGTGCTTTATTGTTAACCATTTTTTTGTCTTCAGGTACGCCATTCACGACTTTGAGTGGTTATACCAGAATGATGCCTGCAGATTTAGGTATCATCTTGGTATCATTCTTTTCAGCCAGCGGTCGGCTTTCATGTAAAAGCAATCCTAGCGGCTAATTAGCCTCTAGACTGCTTTTACAAGCCGTGGGAGGGAATGCCCCCCCCCCCACCGTCTTCCGTGTTTTTCTCTGGCTCTCCTGTCTCAACAGGGAACCTGAGAATGCAGCCGGTGATTCAGCCAGCTGACCATAGAGCTGATCAGAGACCAGAGTGGCTCCAAACATCTCTATGGCCTAAGAAACCGGAAGCTACGAGCATTTTATGACTTAGATTTCGCCGGATGTAAATAGCGCCATTGGGAAATTGGGGAAGCATTTTATCACACCGATCTTGGTGTGGTCAGATGCTTTGAGGGCAGAGGAGAGATCTAGGGTCTAATAGACCCCAATTTTTTCAAAAAAGAGTACCTGTCACTACCTATTGCTATCATAGGGGATATTTACATTTCCCGAGATAACAATAAAAATGATTAAAAAAAAAAAAATGAAAGGAACAGTTTAAAAATAAGATAAAAAAAGCAGAAAAATAATAAAGAAAAAAAAAAAAAAAAGCACCCCTGTCGCCCCCTGCTCTCGCGCTAAGGCGAACGCAATCGGCGGTCTGTCGTCAAACGTAAACAGCAATTGCACCATGCATGTGAGGTATCACCGCGAAGGTCAGATCGAGGGCAGTAATTTTTGCAGTAGACCTCCTCTGTAGATCTAAAGTGGTAACCTGTAAAGGCTTTTAAAAATGTATTTATTTTGTTGCCACTGCACGTTTGTGCGCAATTTTAAAGCATGTCATGTTTGGTATCCATGTACTCGGCCTAAGATCATCTTTTTTATTTCATCAAACATTTGGGCAATATAGTGTGTTTTAGTGCATTAAAATTTAAAAAAGTGTGTTTTTTCCCCAAAAAATGCGTTTGAAAAATCGCTGCGCAAATACTGTGTGAAAAAAAAAAATGAAACACCCACCATTTTAATCTGTAGGGCATTTGCTTTAAAAAAATATATAATGTTTGGGGGTTCAAAGTAATTTTTTTGCAAAAAAAAAAATAACTTTTTCATGTAAACAATAAGTGTCAGAAAGGGCTTTGTCTTCAAGTGGTTAGAAGAGTGGGTGATGTGTGACATAAGCTTCTAAATGTTGTGCATAAAATGCCAGGACAGTTCAAAACCCCCCCAAATGACCCCATTTTGGAAAGTAGACACCCCAAGCTATTTGCTGAGAGGCATGTCGAGTCCATGGAATATTTTATATTGCGACACAAGTTGCGGGAAAGAGACACATTTTTTTTTTTTTTTTGCACAAAGTTGTCACTAAATGATATATTGCTCAAACATGCCATGGGAATATGTGAAATTACACCCCAAAATACATTCTGCTGCTTCTCCTGAGTACGGGGATACCACATGTGTGAGACTTTTTGGGAGCCTAGCCACGTACGGGACCCCGAAAACCAAGCACCGCCTTCAGGCTTTCTAAGGGCGTGAATTTTTGATTTCACTCTTCACTGCCTATCACAGTTTCGGAGGCCATGGAAAGCCCAGGTGGCACAAACCCCCCCCAAATTACCCCATTTTGGAAAGTAGACACCCCAAGCTATTTGCTGAGAGGTATAGTGAGTATTTTGCAGACCTCACTTTTTGTCACAAAGTTTTGAAAATTGAAAAAAGAAAAAAAAAAATGTTTTTTCTTGTCTTTCTTCATTTTCAAAAACAAATGAGAGCTGCAAAATACTCACCATGCCTCTCAGCAAATAGCTTGGGGTGTCTACTTTCCAAAATGGGGTCATTTTGGGGGGTTTTGTGCCACCTGGGCATTCCATGGCCTCCGAAACTGTGATAGGTAGTGAGGAGTAAAATCAAAAATTTACACCCTTAGAAATCCTGAAGGTGGTGATTGGTTTTCGGGGCCCCGTACGCGGCTAGGCTCCCAAAAAGTCCCACACATGTGGTATCCCCATACTCAGGAGAAGCAGCTGAATGTATTTTGGGGTGCAATTCCACATAGGCCCATGGCCTGTGTGAGCAATATATCATTTAGTGACAACTTTTTGTAAATATTTTTTTTTTTTTTTTTTTTTTTGTCATTATTCAATCACTTGGGACAAAAAAAATAAATATTCAATGGGTTCAACATGCCTCTCAGCAATTTCCTTGGGGTGTCTACTTTCCAAAATGGGGTCACTTGGGGGGGTTTTGTACTGCCCTGCCATTTTAGCACCTCAAGAAATGACATAGGCAGTCATAAACTAAAAGCTGTGTAAATTACAGAAAATGTACCCTAGTTTGTAGACGCTATAACTTTTGCGTAAACCAATAAATATACGCTTATTGACATTTTTTTTACCAAAGACATGTGGCCGAATACATTTTGGCCTAAATGTATGACTAAAATTTAGTTTATTGGATTTTTTTTATAACAAAAAGTAGAAAATATCATTTTTTTTCAAAATTTTCGTTCTTTTTCCGTTTATAGCGCAAAAAATAAAAACCGCAGAGGTGATCAAATACCATCAAAAGAAAGCTCTATTTGTGGGAAGAAAAGGACGCAAATTTCGTTTGGGTACAGCATTGCATGACCACGCAATTAGCAGTTAAAGCGACGCAGTGCCAAATTGGAAAAAGACCTCTGGTCCTTAGGCAGCATAATGGTCCGGGGCTCAAGTGGTTAAAAAAGAGCTATCCCGCGCAATCATGGGCCTCTGATCCTACGGGATCACTCTGGGAGGAAAAATAGCGAGGAGAGAGCCTGGAAGCTGGTGTGCTGATGGTTTTTTTTTTTCTCCTGACACTCTTCCTCGTGAAGAGGGGGAGAGTACAGAACAGGTGGGGGGTGTCTGGTGAACAGGAAACCCCCCCAGACTTACCAGAGGTCTGCTGCTAGCTGGAGAACAAAAGAAGCCTGTTCCGGACACAGTGTGATCTCTTTGAGGAAGCATGAGAAGGTATGTGCTCCATACAGCCCCCAGTGGTGACACTTAGGCATGACAACATTTACTAATTAACCTCCCTGGCGGTATTATTTCAGATTTTTGCATCTCAAAGCGGTACAATTATTTTGCATAGAAATTTGGCGTTTTATATTGTAAGTCTGTAATTCTTAGCAATAACACACTTAGATCTGTCCACCAAGAGTCTAGTGGATATCCCGAGTATGATGAAGTTTGAAACACAAAATCATAATATAATAAATATAAATTATTTTAAAAAATAATATAATAATAATAATAAAATACATTTCCCCACGATTCACTATCGCTCAATTCTGCAAGTGTTCTAATTTACTATCGCTGTTTTCTAGCTGGTCTAAAGCCACTTTTGACGTAAAGGGACACTTTTTGGTTGCTATGGACAATCTCAAGTTTCCAGGCAGAAAGAACAGTATATATATATATATATATATATATATATATATATATATATATATATATATATAAATAATATAAAACTGCATGCAGGGCATGGGCCAAAGCACTGGGGACAAAAGGGGAGTGAAATGATTTCATACAGTACTGTAATCAGCAAGATTACAGTACTGTATGTGTTATGATTTTTACATTTTTTGAATTCTCCGCCCCCCGTGCATCGTGACGCTTGCAGGGAACGGAGCTTGGCACAGAGAGGCTTCGGGCAGAGGACGGAGCACGCAGACAGCGCGGGGGGACATTGCAGGATCCTGGGGACAAGGTAAGTAACCTGCACCAGGATCCTGAGATGCAATCCTGAGTGTGGCTCGGGGTTACCGCTAATGGTGCTGAAATTTAACCCCGAGTCACACTCGGGAATAGAGGTTAAAGGAGACATTTCATAATAAAATTTAAAAATTTCTTCGAAAACTTCACTTACCTTTCCCGCCGCAGGGTTTTCGGTGGTAAAAACCAACAGACCCAATCTTCAGAAGCCAGGAATCCTCGGGGAACCCACAATCCTGGATCTGTAATAGCATCCCGCCCGTAAAAAAATTTATGGCCTTAATACCAAAAAGTACTGGATCCCAGCTCTCTAAAAAGAGAAGCGTTTACAGGAAAAACCTCGTTTCTTCGGACACGAGGCCCAGGTACCATTCAATTCGGCCTAAAAGACACTTTGAATGGATCCGGCTGCATAGCTAGCCCCAGCAAGGATTGCTCTATTGGAGCTCAGCACAGCATATCTTCACTCGTGACTAACACCTTAGACACTGGTGTAAAAACTTAGGTACTCCCAGTAGTGGGAGGGGTTATATAGGGAGTGGACTCCTTGTCTTAGGGTGTGCCAGTATCCATCACCTGAAGGTGGCCTATAACCCACATAGTAACTACTATGGCTCTGTGTCCCATGATGTACGATAAAAAAATTAAATGTTTATCCATCCAGCCAAACACAGACATCCTATGTTTTACTAACACATACACATATTTAGCTGTTCCCTCATCTACAACTAAAAATCTTTTTTTTTTTTTTGCTAGAAAACTGCTTAGAACCCACAAACATTTTATATTTTTTAAGCAGTCTAACTTTGAATGAGAATTGCGTGGTCATGTAACACTGTACCCAAATGACATTTTTATCATTTTTTTCACACAAATAGAACTTTCTTTTGGTGGTATATAAGCACCACTGGGGTTTTTATTTTCTATGCTACAAATAAAAAAAAAAGACAGAAAATTTTCAACAAAAAAAAATGCATTTTTCTTAGTTATAAAATTTTGCAAATAAATAATCTCTCTTGATAAATTTTGACCAAAAAAGCTGCTGCTACATTTCTTTGGTAAAAAATAACCCGAATCAGTGTTTATTTGGTGTTGGCAATGATGGGGGACAGACAGATGTTTTATGGAGACACAGACACGTGTATGGGGACAGGGGTATCAGTGGTGCTTGGTGTACTGTTTGTGGGGTGATCTGTAACAGCTCTCTGTGTATTCCCCCTCTTCCAACCCCCCCCCCCCCCGCACTGAGCTCTCACTGATCTCGGTGGGGAGAACTGTCACAGACATGCGTCTCTTTTTACATTGCTGATGTCTGTGATTGGACACAGCTGTCACGTGATTGGTAGGGCCAATCACAGCGCCCATATCCCGATCTCTGCTCAGATGGATTTTGTCATCACAATTATCACAGGATCGAGCCGCAGCACGGCCAGCACTCGTTCTGAGGGACGTTCCTGAAAGTCCACTCAGAACTAGGAAAGGTGGTGGTTAATGTTAAACTTTAAAAACACTCCAGCACTAGATCCAGGGTTTTTCGCTTTCAGAGTACTTCAATGCACAATGGACCAAAAAGGACCAAACCCGATTGGATGGCCGACACATTTCGGAGGACAAAACCCCCTTCCTCAGAGCCAAATACTTTAAAAGCCTTTACAGGCACCAGTTTAGAGTTAGACCCCTTTCACACTGAGGCACTTTACAGGCACTATAGCGCTAAAAATAGCGCCTGCAAAACACCTCTCCTTTCACTCCAATGTGAAAGCCCGAGGGCTTTCACACTGGAGCGGCGCGCTGGCAGGACACTCAAAAAAGTCCTGCAAACAGCATCTTTGAGGCACTGTAGGAGATCAAAAATGTATTTATATATTATATATACATACACATATACACACTTATACTGCATTCGTTTGCTTTTATATAAGGTTTTATATCCCTTATTTTCAACTCCAGCGAGTAAGTCTTTTTTATTTTCAACTTTCTTTTATTTTTGACCCCAGATCTCATATTTAAGAGGTCCTGTCATGCTTTTTTCTATTACAAGGGATGTTTACATTCCTTGTAATAGGAATAAAAGTGACACTTTTTTTTTTTAAACAGTGTAAAAATAAATAAAATCATGTAAAATAAAAAAAATAATTTTTTTTTGAAAAACCCCCCCTTCCCGACGAGCTCGCGCGCAGAAGCGAACGCATACGTAACGCCCGCATATGAAAACGGTGGTCAAACCACACGTGAGGTATCGCCGCAATCGTTAGAGCGAGAGCAATAATTCTAGCTCTAGACCTCCTCTGTAACGCAAAACATGCAACCTGTAGAATTTTTTAAACGTCGTCTATGGAAATTTTTGAGGGTACAAGTTTGATGCCATTCCACGAGCGGGTGCTCTTGAAGCGTTGGGTATCAATTTACTCAGCGTAATATTATCTTTCACAATATAAAAAAATTGGGCTAACTTTACTGTTGTCTTATTTTTTTATTCAAAAAAGTGAATTTTTTCCAAAAAAAGAACTTTTGTAAGACCGCTGCACAAATACGGTGTTAAAAAAAAGTATTGCAATGACCGCCATTTTATTCTCTAGGGTGTTAGAAAAAAAATATATACCGTATATACTAGAGTATAAGTCGTTCCGAGTATAAGTCGAGGCCCTAATCTACCACAAAAAAAATGGGAAAAACGTATTGACCCGAGTATAAGACGAGGGTGAGAAATGCACAGCTACTGTAAGTGGAAAAGAGGGTCAACAATGCCCATTTGCAGCATCACTGTGCCCATTAGCATGCCTCACTGTGCCCATTTGCAGCCATAGGTCCCCCGATCTTCAAACTCAGTAGTTAAGGGTTCCTAGATGCCCCCTAGCTGCAGCCAAAATTTGGGGTCTCTGAACCCAAAGGGCCCCGAAATGACATTGCTGCAGATGGACACAGTTGACCGAATTTGGAGCCCCGTATCTCGGGGCCACTTAGTGCTAAGAACCCCAAATTTGGTGTGCACACCCAGTGGAACTAGCACCATAATATTTCCAAAGCTGGGGTTCCTAGCACCAAGTGGCCCTGAGTTATGGGGCCCCAAATTCGGTTCAGAAAATGTCAAGCACTTTTCTGCAGCAGAGAATTACATTTTCCGAACCGATTTTGGGGCCCCGTATTTCGGGGCCACTTAGTGCTAGGAACTTCAGCTGGAAATGTTGTGGTACCAGTTCCACTGGGTTTGCACACCAAATTTGGGGTTCCTAGCACCAAGTGGCCCTGAGATACGGGGCCCCAAAATCGGTTCGGAAAATGAAATTTTTTGCTGCAGAAAAGTGCTTGACTCGAGTATAAGTCGAGGGGGGCACTTTCAGCACAAAAAAATGTGCTGAAAAATTCGACTTATACTCGAGTATATACGGTATAATGTTTGGGGGTTCTAAGTAATTTTCTAGCAAAAAAACCTGTGTTTTAAACATGTAAACACTTAAATTCCAAAAAGAGACTGGTCCTTAAGTGGTTAAGGTGAAAAACCTTGAGGGTTTACAACCCCTTGAAGTAGACACCCCCAGACATGACTGCTGTGCCAACAATGTCGGATTAGTATCTTACAATTCAGGTTTGCCTTAAAACCAGGTGTGTATGACTTTACTTTCAGGCCTGTTATAAGTGAAATTGGGGCGTGGCCTGGACATGGCTGAGTGAGGCTGCTTTCTCTCTGAGCTCCCGATCTCAAACTCCTAATCCCGGAATTTTATATCATTTCAATCGGTATGAAAACTTTTAAACGATACAGGACAAGAGCTGTATCCAAAGGGACCCCTTCCAGCCAGAAATCCGGAGAAATACACCGCTATTTCAGACAAGAACTTTCCCCTGGTGCCAGGGCTGCAGCGCCACGAAGCCCTCCGCGTGAGCTCACACACCAGGCCTCTACCAGAGATATCCAGACTTCCCCGGAGAACCTGTCTGCACCACCCACCCTGATACCTGAGGCCCCAGAAAGTACTACAAAACGGGAGGAATGGCCTCCACATGCCCTCCCGAACCAGCACCAATGGATCCAGATATCCGAGCACTCCTGCAGGCACTCCTCACCAAGAACGATATTGAGGCGATGATCCTACGGCTTGAAGAGACCCACCGCCGGGATATACAAGAAGTGAGAGGTGAAGTGTCCAGCCTGGCAGACAGAGTCTCCTCGGGAGAGACGGCGGTGTCCTCCTTAGAGGAAAGAGTATCAGCTCTGGAACAAGCCAGGGACCTACACAGAGACACAGCCATCTCCCTACAGCTACATATGGAAGATGTCGAGGACAGAAGCCGCCGAAATAACCTGCGGCTTCGAGGTATCCCGGAAACAACCAGCTCGGAACACCTAGCAGATGCAGTGAAAAATATCTTCCACACCATTCTGGATGAAACCGACACAGACATAGAGCTAGACAGGGTGCACAGAACGCTGGGGACCGAGGCCAACAGACCCATCTAACCCGCGTGACGTGGTGTGCAGACTACATCGCTACATACAGAAAGAGGCCATCCTACGCCGCGCCTGGGAACACGGCGACGTAGACTACAATGAATCTCGAGTCAAAATCCTGCCGGACCTATCGAGAGCCACCCTGAAACGCCGAGCCATGCTGCGACCCCTCCTGGATCTGGCAAAGCAGAAGGGATTTACGTACCGCTGGGGATACCCACTCTCGGTAACTTTCCGCAACGACACAGCCGCATTCACATTGCAAACAGCGGCAGACCTGCCGGCGCTCTTCCGATTCCTAGAGGCGACCCCGATCTCGGTTCCGGACTGGCTACAAATTCTTCCACGTCCGATAGGTAGATCGGGCCCCTCGGCTGCACGGGGACCATTACCGCTTCGTCAGCGAGGAAGGAGGAGACGCCGCTCGGCATCTGAAGGGCCTGCACGTGAGTAAAAGGTATCCTGCGGTTCCCCATCCATCCCTGACCTGCGTCCCTTCCCACATCATTGCTGACTCTCAAAAAGCACTCTCCTCGAACACCCCCCATCTGAGCATTCCAACATTTCCTGTCTAACACCCCGGCTGGGGCCACCCGATGGAGATGAGAGGGGGGATGTTTCAATTTGCCGCCGGCTCCCGCCCTACACCCTTGTAACTTGTCCCAGGGGTGTCGTCCCCGCGGTGAGGGTTTAGCCTGACAAGCGGCTTCTTCCCCCTGGGTTCACACCATTTTGGCCTGCCCCGAGATGATCCGCTAGTTTAAACCACAAACTACCCAGCAATACAGAGGTGGAACACGCCCCCATATGCTAGTAAGAAAACCTACAATAGAAATACACTACTTAGTAGACAGAAACCGGGACAGAAACCCTTTATATGCAGCACAGAAAAAAATATCAACCTTCTTACTGGATTGCTATGAAGGAACTATCAGAACTTCATTGTCCTTACAAACCTGGATGGTACAACCTCTTGCTGCAGATCGAGCCTTGCTGCATGGGTGGGGGTGGGGGAGGGGGGGTGGGGGAGGGAGGGGTGGGTATTGTCCCAGTTTGCAGACCCTGGAAAGACATTTCTGCATCTTTCATATACATTGCGGTACACGCAGACTAACTCTCTCCATGAGGGAGGGGCGGGTTAGAACCTCTATAGATTAGAAACCCACCATAATTGTCCAGAAACAAGATTTAGAGGTTTACAGAATTATACCCAACACTTATTCAGTGTTGAGAGGGGGACCCCTGTTTACATCTATTATTTTTTGCTGATTATAGTTTCTTGTTTTAAAATGTTGCTTACATTACTGCTGAATATTATCCTGATATTGATTGCTAATTCCTGTACTGATTTCTCCATATCAGAAATTATACCGATTGAACTCACGACTTTACATTATGCCATGGGCGGAGAGAGACTCGGGGAGACTCATCCCTTGACCGTGTCCTCCCACAAACCCATTTAGGCCAGCGCTGCATAGCCGGATTTTCGCTGGACAGCGCTTCAGCAAGTACTTTTGCTTGCACCCTTAGTACCCTATCACGCTGCACACCCTAGTGGCACTCTCTAAACCTTCTACACCTTAGGGGGCAATCTGCCCTGACACCATTCTCTGTGTCTTATTTACTCTTTCTTTATTGATCTATTATCTGACTCTCTCTCCAAGTCCCTCCCCCCCTTCCCCCCCCCTTCTTGAATCTGCGGGCATGGACACCCTAAACATAATATCACTAAACACACCAGAGAAGAGGCGGATGCTTCTTAATGACATGAGACGCATGAAGGCGGACGTAATCCTGCTACAGGAAACGCACTTCAGAGACAATACTATACCAATTCTCAAAAACAGATACTACCCCACTGTTTACCACTCCACCAATACACAAGCAAAGTCCAGAGGGGTTTCAATCCTAATTTCAGCCAAAGTTCCATGGACATGCCTAGAATCTAAAACAGACCCAGAAGGACGGTATCTATACTTAAAAGGACTGATAGGGAACCTAAAGATGACTTTCGCAAACCTATACGCCCCCAATGAACACCAGGACACATTTATAAAGAAACGACTAGACCAAATTGTACAGTTCACTGCAGGACAGCTGATAGTAGGGGGAGACCTCAACATACCCCTAACCCCGACAGAAGACACGTCCTCTGGTACATCCTCGACCTCAAACACCTCACGCAAAAAGATACAAATGGCCCTACACTCGGCGCAACTAATGGATGCCTGGCGCCTCTTCCACCCTGGGGAGAGAGTGGACTATACGTTCTTTTCCCGGCCCCACCAATCATATTCCCGCATTGATTACTTCCTAATACCCCACAGAAACTTACAGGCTGTTCTACACACTAAGATAGAACCTATCACATGGTCTGACCACGCACCGATATCGTTGAAATATGCCATTGCTGACCCGCACACGACCCAGCGCCCGCCCTGGCGACTAAACGAAAGCTTACTGCAAGACCCGGAAGTCTACGCAGACGTAAAACAGGAGATTGAACATTACTTTAAAACTAACAATACCCCGGGCAGTGGCGCTGGTCTGGTGTGGGAAGCACATAAGACCGTGATCTGAGGTGTGCTTATTAAACATGGATCCAGACTAAAGCGTAAAAGAACAGAACAATTAGACATTCTGCTTAGGAAATTACAGACATTAGAAACAAGCCATAAACTAACACCCACAAGGGAATTAGGGGCCGAACTAGATACCACCCATACACAAGTCACAGACATACTGCGCTTCAAAGCAAAAGCAGCGCTCCAAATATGTCGGAGGAAACTTTATGAATCCGGCAATAAGTGTGGGAGACTATTGGCCCGCTCCCTACAACAACAAAAACTGGCGTCATACATACCTAAGATCACGACCACTTCCGGTAAGACAGTCTCCCTTCCCAAACAAATTACGGAAGAGTTTAAAACTTACTATAACTCTTTATATAATCTACAGATGACACCACCCATACCAGACAATACACCTGAATATATATCCTCATCACTAATGCCATCCCTACCGCTAGAGACAAGAGAATTCCTAGAGGAACCCATCACACTTATAGAACTCCAGTCGGCCATAAAAACCACCAAACAGGGGAAAGCACCAGGACCCGACGGCCTGACTATTAACTACTATAAAACCTTCCTCCCCTCTTTAGGCCACCACATAATGAAACTATTCAACGACCTTGGCTCCGGCTCAAAACTACACCCCTCGACGCTCCAGGCACAGATCTCAGTAATCCCAAAAGAGGGTAAGGACTCCACACAATGCGGCAGCTATCGCCCAATATCATTACTAAATACTGACCTGAAACTTTTTACCAAAATTATTGCCTCTAGGATACAACACTTACCACGACTCATACACTTAGATCAGGTGGGCTTCGTGCCAACCAGAGAGGCCAGGGACAACACCATTAAAGTTCTGAACCTACTCCATATAGCAAATAGAGACGAGACGCCAAGCATCTTTCTTAACACAGATGCAGAAAAAGCGTTTGATCGCATACACTGGAAATTTCTGTTTGAAACATTGAAGCATATCGGAGTAGGAGAAAGGCCGTTTAATTGGATATCTGCAGCATACTCTAACCCATCAGCCAGAGTCAGGGCTAATGGTGTTGTCTCAGATTCTTTCCCAATATCAAATGGAACTAGGCAGGGGTGCCCACTCTCACCCTTGCTATTTGCCATATCACTTGAACCCTTCCTATGCCACGTGAGACTAAACCCAGACATCAAGGGGATTACAGTACGGGACTCCCAACATAAAGTGTCTGCATATGCAGATGACTTGATGTTCTCCATCACTAACCCAGCCATCTCCCTCCCAAACTTAATGAAAGAGTTCGAGATCTACGGACATCTTTCCAACCTAAAAATAAATTTTAACAAATCCGAAGCCATGGGAATAGGGATTCCACAAACTCAACCCGCACACTTTCAACATAACTTCCATTTCAAATGGACGGACAAAGCCCTGAAATACCTAGGCACTTATATCCCTCAAAAACTCTCCCAGATTTTCAAACTGTTATAAGTGAAATTTACTCTATCTGGTTAAGCTTATTTGTTTATACAGAACAAATCCAATCAAAAATGTTTTCGTCTGGGCAGTTGGAGTGGACCGAATCTACAGTCTGGAACGTCTGTTGTCACGGGAAACGGGTAAGGTGGAACGTTTCTTCAGTACTTGGACCTCATGATCCATGTTCCGCTATTCTGCGGGGTCCACCTCTTGGGCTGAGGGTGATCCAACCCCTACTTGGGGGCGGCACAGTGGTGCAGTGGATAGCACTTTCGCCTAGCAGTAAGAAGGGTCGCTGGTTCGAATCCCACCCACGACACTACCTGCCTGGAGTTTGCATGTTCTCCCTGTGCCTGCGTGGGTTTCCTCCGGGTACTCCGGTTTCCTCCCACACTCCAAAGACATGCTGGTAGGTTAATTGGATCCTGTCTAAATTGTCCCTAGTATGTATGAATGCGAGTTAGGGACCGTAGATTGTAAGCTCCTTGAGGGTAGGGACTGATGTGAATGTACAATGTATATGTAAAGCGCTGCGTAAATTGACGGCGCTATATAAGTACCTGAAATAAAATAAATAATAAATAATAATAATACTACTGTTTAGCCTAGATGGAGTGTACCCTGTACACCTTGCTATATTCCTTTCCCCCCTCTGTTTTTGCCTCATCTATGTGATTTGTGAAAACTTGAAACATAACATTTTACTTCACCACAAAAGAAATATGCGATCCAGGCAGCATAACCTCTTAGTGAGAAAATATGATTAACACAATGATATATGCCTTATTGTATTATATCCAGATAATCCCCACCCAGAAGGCAGATGGTGGGATCTACTGAGTTCACATATGCTATATAGGAAGTTAAAACATGTAGGCATTTCTGTTTAATCCTTATCGCCTGAACATAGCAAATCTCGCTTTTCGTTTATACAAATGCTGCATCATATGTAACATATGTTGTACATGCAAGTTTGACAACTTTTCTGTATTCTTGATACATGATTTTCTTTAAATAAAATAATATAGAATTAAAAAGGTTTTCCTGGCTTTGTACGTAATCTGCTGGGGCAATTTTCTGTGAGAGAGCAAGAAGCAAAAAAATTATTTTTGTGTATTTACTTTTTTTTCAGGTTTTTCACATGGGCATACTTAAAGGAGAAATGCAGCCAAAGCTCATTTGGGCTGTGTTACACCTGTGGATCACAGGTGTGCAGTCCGTTCTGCACTCCTGTGACCCATTTTCAGCAGACAGCGGGCTGAAGCCTGTGGTCAGCTGACATCACAGAGCAGTTACAGGCTGGGGAAAGATCATGACCACATGGTCGGGATCCACCCAGGCACTTGGACTGGTGCCCGGCTCAGCCTCAGAGCCTGAACCAGCCGTTCCCACCCCCTCCACAGCCCAGCGCTCCAGTGAATGTGGGGGGCAGAGCAGAGAGCCAGTGACTGACAGTCACTAGCTCTCTGCTCACAGAGCACTGAGCGATGAGCAGTGTTTGAATGCTCAGTTTTCTGTGTTAGAGCCAGCAGGGGACACTTGGTAAGTGTCATTTTCAAAAAAAAAAAAAAAAAAAAAAAAAACCACACCAAACTTCTCTTTTAAAGTGGAAGTAACTTTTTTTGGCACTTTTACCTACAGGTAAGCCTTTTATAAGGCTTACCTGTAGGTACAGTTAATATCTCCTAAACCTGCATGGTTTAGGAGATATTTACACTGCATGCAGCCGGTGACATCACCAATCGCATGCATTCTGAAGGGACGGCATACCTGGACCGTCCATGATGTCATCGCATCACAGCCGGAGGATGCTAACCTGGAAAGGAAGACCATGTGAAGATGGAAGCACCATAAACCGTGACAGCGCGTAGCTGGAGGGCTTCGTTCTAAGGTAAGTTTGTGATGCATACTAGCACATTATGCCTTTACCTGGCAGAGTTTGAAAAAAAAAAATTAATATTGGTGCAGTTTACTATCGCTTTAAGAACACACCAGTGCGAAGGGCCTTGTTTGCACACACAAGATACAAAAGGGGTTCAGTGCATCTGCGTGCAGGTAGTCACATTCAAGTAAACAGGGACACAATGGATGAAAGGATACAAACTGCAGCTGCCAATTTGACAACTGTGAGGGTGCATGCCCTTGATGCATGATGTGTGAGTTCAGAGACACCCATCCCCACAAGGATGTCAGAGTGGGTGAAGCAGCTGTGTCCATGCAGCTGCTGCGCCCCAAACCATATGAATGAGACTGCCTGCACACTTGTGTTTACTATGCCTGCAAACACAGTCCTACGCATTGGTGTAAGCTTAAGTATGCCCATGTGAATGAAACCTTAAGTGTGGAAGAATGAAAACATCTAAGCTTTTTATTGTTGTCTGCTTCTGTTTCAGAGACATCATTTCCCCTCATTTGTTTTTGTGGGGAACAGTAAGACAGTAAGGCACAATCTTCCCAATGTGACCCACAGACAGTAATAAAAAAAGCTTACAAAAGTTCTAACCCTTTACCACTATCTAACCTTAGAAATTAGGTTCCAAGGGGACATAAATAAAGCAGTCAGGTGTATAAAGTGCTTAAGCCTACCAGGCCATCAGCTTGGGCACTGGTGATGTAGTCAGCACTAAGGGATCTCAGGAATCATATGTGAGAGTGAATAAGTAAAAATATTTATATGTATACACAAACCCAGACAGTGTATACAATCAGTAAATACACACAAATACAGCCATGAAGACCGTAAGGGTGCAGAAACTTCTCAAATTATAGACCCCCAACCAGTCAGAGAAATTCTGGTTGACAAGCTTTAACAACAAGTTTTCTTAAACAGAAAATTGCTTGACAGTTAAAAGAATTACATCTGTAAAAGTTTTTCTTGGGTAAAACCTAGCCTTTTACAATGTCCATTCAGTTACAACATTCTAAAAAATGTAAGCACGTACATTTCATCACACCACTTTACCCAGTTTTCCTGCTATTGCAGTCTGTGTTTCACTTTGCTAGCATACACAAGTGCAACATGTGTGTACACCACTAGAGGTCACTACAGATTAGTTTTGCTTGCTTCTGATAACAGAAAGGTATAGTTCTGCACGAATGCCAAGGTATAGCTTGGTAAAATCCCAGAAAGAAAGCATCCAGTCATAAACAGTCTTTTCATTTTGGGGGATAATGATTAGAATAGACTTTGCATAAAAATGTCATAACTTGTAATTTGACACGTGCGAGTAAAATTAATAAAAAGGAGAAAAACCTAAACGCATATGGGCTGAGATAGAGATCCAAAATTTAAAGTAATTATAACAGCCTGGTAACTAGACATTTTCAAAAAGGTGGCCAGAAACAGCAGCGCCCGTATTTCTCTCGGGACAGATTTACTATAAGTAGAGTGACCACACTCAGTATTTGAATGGCACAATAACACCAGTAGACTCCACGCCCTGGAGGTAACAAAATAAATAACACTTTGCATGCAAATTAGTATATCATTGTCTAAATCAATTATTTGTGTAAAAATATTTTTTATGTGAAACCTGTCACAGCTGCCATCGTAAAGTAACAAAAAAACCTACATTTTTTTCAATTAAAATAAACGTGTTGAACTTACCTGCTCTGTGCAATAGTTTTGCATAGAGCAGTCCCGATCCTCCTCTTCTGAGGTCCCCTACTGGCACTCCAGACGCCGCCTCTTCGGCGAGTGCCCCACGTAGAAAACTGCTTTCTATGGAGGCACTTGTGTGGGCGTCCGAGCCGCCCTGTTTGCATCCATTAACACAGTCCGAGCACCTCGGCCCCACCCCCTCGTCACATAATTTGATTGAGCAAATGGCTCCCGCTGCTATCCCTCTCCCCAATTTGGGCAGTGGGGGAAGCTGCTACTCTTGTACACATAGCTGGAACGGTACGTATAAGGGGGGATCATGCAGCTCAGAAGGTTTTTTTTACCTTAATGCACAGAATGCATTAAGGCAAAAAAAAAAAAAAAAAAAAAAAACTTAAGGTTTTAGAACCAGTTTAACAAAGAATAAATTCAATAAACACATTCGTAAACCAAAAATTGCAGGCCTGAGATGGCGCTGTGATTTGACTCCTGCCCCAAAATGTTAACAAGGACACCAAAAAACAAAAACATCAGCACAACATACACAAAAAAAAAAAAAGTATAAAAACTTAAATAGTCTACAACACAAGTGACAAACAGGTGTTAACTGTCCATTATCCAGACAACCGGCTATTTATTATTCATTAAAAGGTACTTGTATAGCGCTGTCAATTTACACAGAACTTTACATATTTGTTATACATTCACATCAGTCTCTGTCCTCAAAAAGCTTACAATCTAAAGGTCCCCAACTCACATTAATACATACACATACTACAGCCAATTTGGACAGGGGCCAATAAACCTATCAGCATTTCTTTGGAGTGTGGGAGGAAACAGGAGATAGCATAATACCGTAAATTAGCAATAATTTATTCAGACCCAGTTAAATCTATTCACAAGCAACATATAAAATACTGTTCATCCCAACTGTCAAATTGCATAAAACTACATATTGTCATCAGATACACAGCCACCAGCTTGTGGGCCAGGCTGTCAGCATTTTACGCAGTCCCCCTATTGCGTCACTTCCGGTTTCCATGCAGCCATGCTCTAACGAGTTTTGTCCTTATGCACTGTGGTGGAAATACCCACAAAAAAATATGATAGATATTATAAAAGATAGAAATACACTCTGGATCTCAAGTCAAAGTGTCTGCTTTGGTAATCCGATGTGCAGCATCATGATCAACGAGGCATTTTTTTTGCCACACTACAGCAGTAGCAAAGCGGGGTTCATTTTTAGAACAGACGAGACTTTAAAAAAGGTATCTAAAAACAAAATACATTTTCTAGCAGCAAAGAATAGACAGACAATGTGAAATTTGTGCTTCTGCACAATTTACATAACAGAAACTAGGTTGGCTTAAAATGCTTTACTTACAAGTTTGTTTTCTTAAAGTCAAGGAAAATCAGGATAAAACTTTACAGAACCTGAAAGAAGTCAAAACAAGAACAAAAATTAGTTAACTTTAGCAAACTATTTTTTTTTTTCAAACACATTTAAGAGATTTAAAAGCATGCAGCACTGTGCATCATCTATCCTTCCCATTGGCAGGAACGGGCACTTTAAGACCTTAAACTGCCAGAGGTGTTACACTGGTTTCTCAATCATGTGACTGCTGATTGGCTGCCTTAGTTAGCATGTGATCAAGAGTGTGTCCTACCAGCTCCAGATCCTCACTGTGTAACTGGGATCGGTCGATGACAGTACTGGGGGTTCACTGTTATATGAGCTGTAAGCACAAAACTGCGACACTGGTCATATGCGTATGTGGCAGCATAGCATAAGGCCCACCGTCATGACACCACCTATGAGATGAATGGTGTTAAGTTGATGTTGTGGCACCTATTCTTCATGTTTTTGTCTTGTTTTTCTGGTAGCACCTGGATAGTGTTGGGCAAACGGTTTGGGTCGAATAAAAGTTCTCCGAAACACAGTGTCAATTTGCTATTAAGGAGCAGGGCCAGGAAGCCGGACGACCGCTTCCTTAACAGAGGAGTCATCAGCTGTCAGTAGGCTTCCCCGCTGACAGCTGAAAGAAAAAAGAAGCCTGAAAAAACGGGAAGGATGGGTGTGGGACGAGCGAGCTCCCCTCTCTCCCCCCTCCTGAACATACCAGGCCAACATGCCCTCAACATGGGGGAGGTGGGTGTTTTGGGGCAGGGTGTTGGGGCACCTTGTCCCTATGTTGACAGGGACAAGGGCCTCCTCCAGCAAATCTGGGAGGTGGTTGTGGGGGTCTGTGGGCAGGGGGATTATCGTAATCTGGAAGCCCCCTTTAACAAGGAGGGGGGCACACCGTTTTCTGGTTTTTGTTGTACTGGTGTCCTGTCGAGAAAGGTCCCCCGGATAGTGTCCGCCCTGTACTGCGCAGGCGCAGCGCTTGCGCAGTACGGAGGACAAAGGAGACGCCGAAAGTCTCCGAACATTAAGACTACATTGCGCCACACGCTCCCGATGCTCATGCAATTCTGCAAGGGGTGGATGCATACAGAAGAGGCCACATGATGGGCAGAGCTCATATGAGGGGGTGGATTTCACAAAGGGGCGGATCTTTGCGGGGGGTCGCTTGTGTGTAAACACGCCCCGCAAAGACGTGTAGTTTATTAAACTGCCCCTGGCAGAGTTGCAGAAGCATCGGGAGCGTGCGGCACAATGTAGTCTTAATTGCGCAGGCGCCGTGTACAGCTGATGAACAGCTGTTCATGTTTGAAGACTTTCGGCGTCTCCTTTGTCCTCCGTACTGCGCAAGCACTGCGCCTGCACAGTACAGGGTGGACACTATCTGATGGGGGACCTTTCTCAGCAGAACACCGGCAATTTAAATGTAATTTTTTTTAATTTTTTTTCTTTAGAAATGTCAGTTTTGCTGCAGTAGGTTCTATACATGGTACAGATATGCCACTCTACAGGCAGACTAAGCTAAGGGGACCCCCCAGGCACTATATTTAACCACTTCAGCCCCAGAAGGATTTGTTCCCTTCATGACCAGGCAATTTTTTGCAATACGGCACTGCATCTCTTTAACTGACAAATATGCGGTCATGCGACGCTGTACCTAAACAAAATTGACATCCTTTTTTTCCCCCACAAAAAGAACTTTCTTTTGGTGGTATTTGAACACCTCTGCGGTTTTTATTTTTTGCGCTATAAACAAACAAATTTGAAAAAAAAAAAAACAACTTTTTGCTATACTACATATCCCAAAAAATTATATATATATATATTATAAAAAACACAAAATTATTCATCAGTTTAGGCCGATATATTCTTCTACATATTTTTGGTAAAAAAAATAGATAAATATACCGCAATAGGAGTAAATTGATTGGTTCACGCAAAAGTAATCGCGTCTACAAACTATACAAACTTTTTTTATTGTTATTACTAGTAATGGCGGCGATCTACTATTTTTAGCGGGACTGTGAAATTGAGGTTGACACTTTTTGGGGACCAGTGATATTATTACATTGATCAGTGCTATAAAAATGCACTGTCAATGTAAAAATTACACAGGCAGGGAAGTGGTTAACACTAGGGGGCGATCAAGGGGTTATGTGTGTTTCCTAGGTGTGTTTTAACTGTAGGGGGTATGGGCTCACTGGGACATGACAGAGATCACTGTTCCCGATTACTGGGAACAGTAAATCTTTGACATGCCACCTATCAGAATGGGGATCCGCCTTGTTTACACTGGCAGATCCCCGTTCTGCCTCTCTACTAGTCGATCATGGGTCGCCGGCGGACAGAGTCCACCCAACCAGCGGGCACGCTCCAGCAGCATGCAACTGCACGAGTCGCCGTACAGGCACGGCGATTCGCGCAGGAGAGACGACCAGCTGCAGTATATCTGCGTGAGCTGGTCGGCTAGTGGTTAAAAAAAAAAAAAAAATTGTTTCACTTAAAGCATCATTAAAATTACTGCACCTTTAAAAACAATCATTTTTCACATTTCTGGCCTTAAAGTCAACCCACTTAAGTCTAGAGCTCTCAATATTTCTATTCCACCTACTGATTTGGCTCAACTAAAAACCTCTGTACCGTTCACTTGATCCACCCACTCTCTCTCATATCTAGGAATTCAGCTGACCGCTACCCTATCTGACCTCTTTTCAGGCAACTATCTCCCTTTGTTCTTCCAGCTAACTAACTTGATGACTAAATAGCCCTCTCTACCATTAGTCTGGATGGGTAGAACAACAGTGGTTAAGGTGTCTATCCCCCCAAAAATATTATCTCTTTCGGGTGCTACCTAACAAGGTCCCCGGTTACTATCTCCACTTGCTACAGAGACGAGTATCCTACTACATCTGGCACACCATTAAACCTCGAAGCCCACGTTCAACCCTTTATTTACAGTGTCTTGCAAAAGTATTCACCCCCTTGGCATTTTTCATGTTTTGTTGCCTCACAACCTGGAATTAACTTGGATTGTTTGAGGATTTGCATCATTTAATTTACAGAACATGGCCACAACTTAAGATTTTTTTTTTTTTTTTTTTTTTTATATTATTGTGAAGCAACCAACAAATAGGGCCAAAATAACGGAAAAAGTCAATGTGCATAACTATTCACCCCCTAAAGTCAATACTTTGTAGAGCCACCTTTTGCGGCTATCACAGCTCCAAGTCACTTTGGATAAGTCTCTATGAGCGTGCCACATCTTACCACTGGGATTCTTGCCCATTCCTCCTTGCAAAACTGCTCCAGCTCCTTCAAGTTGGATGGTTTGCGCATGTGAACAGCAATCTAAGTCTGACCACAGATTTTCTATTGGATTGAGGTCTGGGCTTTGACTAGGCCATTCCAACACATTCACATATTTCCCCTTAAACCACTCAAGTGTTGCTTTAGCAGTGTGTTTGGGGTCATTGTCATACTGGAAAGTGAACCTCTGTCCAAACCTCAAATCACACAGAGTGGTACAGGTTTTGTTGAAGAATATCCCTGTATTTAGCACCATCCATCTTTTCCTCAACTCGGACCAGTTTCCCAGTCCCGACTGCTGAAAAACATCCCCACAGCATGATGCTGCCAACACCATGTTTCACTGTGGTGATGGTGTTCTTTGGGTGATGTGTTGGGTTTACGCCAGACATAGCGTTTTCTTTGATGGCCAAAAAGTTCAATTTTAGTCTCATCAGACCAGAGCACCTTCCCTCCATACATTTTGGGAGTCTCCCATATGTCTTTTCTCAAACTCAAAACGTGACATTTTGTTTTTTGCTGAAAGTAATGGTTTTCTTCTGGCCACTCTACCATAAAGCCCAACTCTATGAAGCATACGGCTTATTGTCGTTCTATGTACAGATACTCCAGTCTCTGCTGTGGAACAATGCAGCTCCTCAAAGGTTACCTTAGGTCTTTGTGCTGACTCTCTGATTAATGCCCTCCTTGCCCGGTCCAGGAGTTTTGGTGTGCGGCCATCTCTTGGCAGGTTTGCTGTTGTGCCATGTTCTTTCGATTTGGTTGTGATAGATTTGATGATGCTCCTAGGGATCATCAAAGATTTTGATATTTTAACCTAACCCTGACATGTACTTCTCAACATTGTCCCTTACTTGTTTGGAGAGTTCCTTGGTCTTCATGGCAGTGTTTGGTTAGTGGTGCCCCTTGCTTAGGTGTTGCAGCCTTTGGGGCCTTTCAAAAAAGGTGTGTATATGTAATGACAGATCATGTGACACTTAGACTGCACACAGGTGGATATCATTTCACTAATAATGTGATTTCCGAAAGGCAATTGGTTGCACCAGTTTTTTATGGGCTTCATAACAAAGGGGGTGGTACTTGGTCCCTGCTAGAATCGTCAAACGTGTTCCCCAATACCCCCCCTACTTGCTTTAGAGGTTGTACAGACCAAGGGACCCACCCTCATATCTGGTGGTCATATCCAATAGCACAAACCTTTTGGAACTCCATATCTGGCATGCTCTCCACCCTCTTTGACACATTTCTAGCTCCTGATCCATCTACAGCATTGTTGAACCTAAAACCGCCTTCCTTAAAGCGGAGTTCCACCTGTTTTCTAGTTTATTAAAAGTCAGCAGCTACAAAAAGTGTAGCTGCTGACGTTTAATAAACATTTACCTGTCCCACGGTCTAGTGATGCGGGTGCCGGAAAGCCTCGCTCCTCTCCCCAGCGCCATCATAGCAACTGTGGGCACCCGGCCATGACAGCTTACGGCTTTACGGTCGGTCGCTCTGCGTTTTGCCATTGGCCAGGCAATCTTCTGGGACCTGTGACGTGTCCCAGAAGATCCGCCTAGGGCGAGAGTCGCTGCCTAGACGGTCGAGAAGAGGAAGCAAGAAGTGGGACAGGAGGTCCCACTCAAAACAAGGTACCCACTACCAACAAAGAAATGACATGCCAATTGTGGCATGTCATGGGCGAGGAGTGCTTAAAGCGGAAGTTCCACTTTTGGGTGGAACTCCGCTTTAACACAACACCAATTTAAACTTCTATAGTAGATTACAACAGCAGCCAAACAAATCATCACTAAATCTTGAAAGTCCCCCAGCCTCTGTGTCCTTGCAGTCAAAAACAAGGTTACACAAGTCATGATCCAATGCGAAAATTGAAGCTTTGTTACAGAGTCGCCAAATACAAAAACCTATGGTCCCCATGGGTAACGCACTTTCTCCCACCCAGATTCGATGAATCTCTTCTGCTTCCATGGGTAGTTCCCTTGATGGAAATTTCTCTGATGTGCTCCACCTAGCACATTCTAGAGACACCTGGTGTTTCCTTGGCCCCACTCCTCTCCTCCTTATTCCTTTCTCTCTCATGCTGGTCACTGGAAGTTCAACATGGCACCTCATGGCAAAGAGCTGAGGATCTGAAAAAAAAGAAATGTCGCTCTACATAAAGATGGCCTAGGCTATAGGATGATTGCCAAGACCCTGAAACTGAGCTGGAACACGGTGGCCAAGACCATACAGCGATTTAACAGGACAGGTTCCACTCAGAACAGGCCTCACCATGGTCGACCAAAGAAGTTGAGTGCACGTGCTCAGCGTCATATCCAGAGGTCGTCTTTGGGAACATAGACGTATGAGTGCTGCCAGCATTGCTGCACAGGTTGAAGGGGTGGTGGGTCAGCCTGTCAGTGCTTAGACCATACGCCGCGCACTGCATCAAATTGGTCTGCATGGCTGTCATGCCAGAAGGAAGCCTCTTCTAAAGATGCACAAGAAAGCCCGCAAAAAGTTTGCTGAAGACAAGCAGACTAAGGACATGGATTACTGGAACCATGTCCTGTGGTCTGATGAGACCAAGATAAACTTATTTGGTTCAGATGGTGTCAAGTGTGTGTGGTGGCAACCAGGTAAGGAGTACAAAGTGTGTCTTGCCTACAGTCAAGCATGGTGGTGGGAGTGTCATGATCTGGGGCTGCATGAGTGCTGCCGGCGCTGGGGAGCTACAGTTCATTGAGGGAACCATGAATGCCAACATGTACTGACATACTGAAGCCGAACAGGATCCCCTCCCTTCGGAGATTGGGCCACAGGGCAAGCTTAGGGTAAAGGTGATGAACAGGCCAAGCATGTCTCCAGACCTAAACCCTATTGAGCATCTGTGGGCAACCTGTGAAGCTCTGGTGAACTCCATGCCCAAGAGGGTTAAGGCAGTGCAGGAAAATAATGGTGGCCACACAAAATATTGACACTTTGGGTCGAATTTGGACATTTTCACTTAGGGGTGTACTCACTTTTGTTGCCGGCGGTTTAGACATTAATGGCTGTGTTGAGTTATTTTGAGGGGACAGCAAATTTACACGGTTATACAAGCTGTACACTCACTACTTTGTATTGTAGCAAAGTGTCATTTCTTTAGTTTTGCCACATGAAAAAATATAATAAAATATTTACAAACATGTGAGGGGTGTATTCACTTTTGTGAGATACTGTAAGCCTTCAAAAATAGGCACTTTTCACATTCTAGTTCCATAGACTTCAATAGGGTTCGATATTCGGGTCTGAATTTTTACTGTTAGGGAGTTCTGGTGCGAACAGAACCGAGGGGTGTTTGGCCCATCTCTATACCTGGACAGTGAGAGAAGTGTGTGTGTGTGTGTAAGTATAAGAACCCCTTGGAATTAACAAGTTTTCTGTGGTAATATGTCATAAAATGTGATCCGATCCTCATGTAAGTCACAGCAACAGAGAAATACAATGTGCTTAAGTTGATAACACACAAAAATACTAATTTCTCATGTCTATTGACCACACTCATTAAACAGTCACAGCGCTGGAAGAAAAGTTAAGCGAATCCATAGACTATTTACTTCAAAAAAAGCTAATTAGAGTCAATAGTTTGCATACCTGGAATTAATGAAAAGGAGTTGGAGGTGTGATTTAGAAATACTTTCATTGGTAAAAGTCTCTCAAACATTTTAAGATTGCTATTCATAAGCATCAGCTGATGTGAACCATACCTCGTAAAAAAGACATACGATCAACAGTATTGATCTGCATAAGGCTGGGAAGGGATACAAAGTACTCTCTAAATGTTTAGACATCCACTAGTGGACAGTTAGAAAAATGGTCTATAAATGGAAAGTTTAGTACTGTTCCTAGATGTGGGCACCTAGCCAAGATGACTACCAAGGCACAATGCAGAATGCTCAATGAGGTAAAGAAGAACCCACGAGTAACCGCTAAAGGCTTACAAACATCACAAACTGGCAAACATCCCTGTTCATAAGTCTAACATATGTAAATCTTTAAACAGGCACAGCGTCCATGGCAGAACGATAGAGCAGATAGATAGATCGGGTTTCTAATCCTTTACCACTCCAAAAAAAAAAAAAAATAATCTTTTGCACACTGTACGGGACCACTTCATGTTGTGGGTGCTAGGACAACTAACATCCATAATCATCAGTGAAGACATGCCTTGATAAAAGGGTCCTTGTGCCCCTGAAACGTCTACAGTACTAAAAGTGAGGCAAAAAGGTGAAAATGATTTGAGGGAGGGGGAAGAGGGAAATACCTTCCAATGGGGACACTTCAGCAGTAGGAGTGTCGTTCTGACAAACTCTGTGTGACAGCTGATCAGAGGAAAGGCCCCCCCCCCCCAATTAGCAGAAGAAAATGCTTTCAGAGCTGTGCTTTTACAAGGCAAGCTCTCTGCTAATCTATTTATAGCAACCTCCCGCGACACACATTTCAGACCGCCGTCTTGGAGAACTTGCCAGAAGTCATCATGCTGATAACAGAAGAACGGAGCAGCAGAAACACACAGGACTCAGTTCTTTGGAGACAAATAAGGAAACACTACAGATGTATGTGCCCAGCTCAAAGTCTATGAATCGGGTTTACATCCACTTTAACCACTTGCCGACCGGCTCATGCCGATACAAGTCGGCAGAATAGCATGGCTGTGCGAAACCCCGTATGGGTACGTTGATCCCTTTAAAAACCTCCAGGGGGCGCGCGTGTCGGCTGCACGGCGGGGGACCCAGTGTGCTTGGCCAGCGCGATCGCCACTGGCTACATGTGATCGTGGGCACGAGATACAGCACGGGGATTTGTGTGTGTAAATATACAAATCCCTGTTCTGTCAGGGGAAAGGAGACCTATTGTTTGTTCCTAGTTGATCGCCCCCTAGTGTTAACCCCTTCCCTACCAGTGAAATTACACAGTAATTAGTGCATTTTTATAGCACTGATCGCTATATAAATGTCAATGGTCCCAAAAATGTGTCAAAAACGTCTGATCTGTCCGTCGCAAAAAAAAAAAAAAAAAAAAAAAACTCAGATCACTGCCATTACTAGTAAAAAAATTAATAAATAAAAATGAAATAAATCTTTCCGATAGTTTGTAGACGCTATACCTTTTGTGCAAACCAATCAATATTCGCTTATTGCGATTTTTTTTACCAAAAATATGTAGAAGAATATATATTGGCCTAAACTGATGAAGAAATTTGTTTTTTAAACACATTTTTGGGGATATTATAGTAAGGCCCCTTTCACACAGACGGTTAGAATGGTGCTTTTAGCTGCGGATTTTCTATTTTTCTACCGCAGCTAAAAGCACACAATGCTTTCCTATGGCTCCATTCACACACTGCGTTTAGCTACGATTTAGTTACATGCGGTTTGGTGCGGATGGAAAAAATAGAATGGACTGCGTCCAGGAGCGATTTAGCACAGCTATCTGCACATAACTGCAGGTAATCGCAGTGTACTATTTCTCCTGCGGATAGCAGCGGCAACAAGGAAAGAAAAGCAACAGGAAGCACATCAGAAATGGCAATCAAAAACTGCGGTAGAACAGCCGTCCGTGTGAAAGGCGCCTAAAATGTAAAACATATTGTTTTTTTTCCAAAATTGTCACTTTTTGTTTATAGTGCAAAAAATAAAAACCGCAGAGGTGATCAAATACAACCAAAAGAGAGCTCTAGTTGTGGGAAAAAAAGGATGCAAATTTAGTTTGGGTACAGCATTGTATGACCGCGCAATTATCAGTTAAAGCGACACAGTGCCAAATTGTAAAAAGTCCTCTGGTCAGGAAGGGGGTAAAATCTTCCGGGGCTGAAGCGGTTAAAGGCTTGATAGAGTGATTGTACCATTCTTCCAGTGTGGAATTTAAACAATCCCTCCAGTGACATTTTTTATGAGTTGGTCAAGTGCTTCCACAGACCTTTTCCTTGACAAGGCATCCATTTGAGGCATCTTTTATAGAAGGGCTTTAGCCTTCCAGCTATTTAGCCAAAATATTCTGCGCATGTGGATATTAGGGTCATACTGCCAATGTATCTATCTTACAACCTGTTCTAGGGCATCCACACAAAAAAAGCAGAGAGGAAGGCAAATCGCTGTAAACGCTCAGTTAAAGCATGAATATAGTGTCATGTTCGTTGTTCATTGTCCTAATCCAGGTTGCTGCTGGTTCGACATACTGATATTTGCAATGAGAGATGGTTGCAGAGCTGGGCCTGCAAGAACCTTTACCTGCTTCTCAAACTTTCTTTCTGCAGAATTATTGAATGCAGTGTCGCCACCTTGCTGGCATTGTCCGCTCCTTCTCTTCTACTAGTGCCCAATAGCAAGCCGCTTGCTATAGAGGTGCCTGTGCGGGTTTGCTCCTGAGTCATCTGTGTGCTTCATGGACACACATACACAGTGTGGCTTAGCCCCACCCCCCCACTCCCACCTCTCAGGATTTGATGGACAGCTGCCAGAGCCAACAGCTCCCACTGCTCTCAGTGAAGCCTGTGAATAAAAAAAAAAGGGGGGGGGGGGGGGCACACAGACAGAATGCATTAAAGTGTTACTAATCCTAATTTTTTTTTACCTTAATGCATTGTTTGCATTAAGGTAAAAAACATTTTCAGTTTCCCTGTGCCCCCCTTTCTCTGTATGAAGAGAAAGAGGGGAGAAGAGCTCAGCCCTGTGCACAGCCACATCTATTCCTCCCCTTACTTCCCCTTCACACCGCATTTGAGCAGCAGCAGGAGCCATTGGCCCCTTCTGCTGTCAATCTAATGCAGTGAAGAGGAGGTGGGGGGCGGGCCTAAGTCCCACTGTGCAAGTCTATGGAGCGCAGCTCCTTAAACACACAGGTTGGGAGCGAGCACGTACAGTGTGTCCCCAAGGCAAACAGCTTGCTATGGGAACGGAGAAAGAAGATGAGGAGGCAAGATCGCCACAGGGGACCCGAGAACAGGAGGATCAAGGCCACTCTGTGCAATAAAACTGTACAGAGCAGGTGGGTATAACATGTTTGTTATTCTAATTTAAAAAAAAAAAAAAAAAATGAAAAGGTTTCCTTTTAGAACCAACATTTAAGCCAAGAGTGATTTCTCTAAAGAAGAGATCCATCGCCTTAGGACACTAGCAAAAAACAGAACACTAACGGAGCTGGGCAGGGTTATAGGGGAGGTGCCCTATAGGAGTGTCCAATCCCCCGAAGGTAGGAGCCTATAAACCGGGGTCTATGAAAACTTTGCCCGTGTCCTGCACTGTACAACTAAGCTAGCTAAAGTTTTAAAAAATTACAGCCCATCGAATTTGCCAGCCCTAATAAAACTCAAATATGTAAACCACTTGCCTGTGCAAAATAGTAAACCTGACCACAGATCAGGCTGTGCCTGCACATAGAAGGCTTCTAGTAAGGCTGCTCTAATTCCAACTCTGGGATGACATTACCCGTCCTATGTAATAACTCATCTTCCAGAGAGCATCTCCACTAAAAAAACAGAATGGATTAGAGGTGGCCTGGACAACAAGCCAAGCCACTTTCAAAGCATACATCTGACATTTAGGGCCCCCGTCATTTGTTAGATGCTTCAATGTATGCATATTATGCACACACAAAAGGGAAAAGGGGGGGGGGGGGATAATAGTATCCGAGACAAACTTTATCTCAATTGGAGTGCAGCCAATCAGCTTTAATTTTCTACGCTGTGGGGGAAGACAAAAAAAAGAAAAAAAACAGAACACACTTTAGATGTGTTATCATGCACCTTACACTGCATACATTGAAAAGTGACTGCACACTGCAATGTCTGAAATGAAAGTTGTTGATATAAAGAATCCTATCCCAACCATATTAGGTAGTGTGGGACAGGAGAGCAGCAAGTCAAGAAAAAGCCAAGATTTAGAGCTGAACTTCAGAAATATATGCACATAAAATACTCACTGTGGGCCAGATTGATTCAATCCAATGCATCACATGCTACAATGGTCTAGCTACTGGCTACATTAAGTAAGACGTGCAATCTTCCTAGGAGAGAGGCAGGATCCACTTCCCTCTGCTGCTGGGAACAAAAGTGCATTGGCGCTCCCATCTCTCAGCAACTCCAGAACTGCCTTGTATTTTTGTCAATGAATAATAGTTGGGCTTTGATTTTCTACTGCGGAATTATGTCCCAAATGTCAGCTAAGAGTTTGGTTTGCAGTTGTGGTGTGGTTTTATTTACCGGGAGAGATTGATGGGCAGTGCTACCTGTCAGACACAACAGTTGTATTAAAGTTGCTGCCCCATAGTAAATAGTACTCACCCGAGCAATACCATTTCTGCTTTTAGGTGTTGCATTGGGGTTGGTGGGCATTTAAAACGCAGTTCAACCACCTGTTTTTACCGTTCTCCTACTCATTTGTGTGAAAGGAGCCTTACATAGTATATATGGAGGGGGGGGGGTTTACTAAAACTGGAGCATGCAAAATCTGATCCAGCTCTACATAGAAACCAATCAGCTTCTAGGTCTTATTATCAACACCTAATTGAACAAGCTGAGGTTAGAAGTGGATTGGCTACCCTGCAAAGTTGAACCAGAATCTGAGTGCTCCAGTTTTAGTCAGCCCGGGTTCACACCTATGCGAATTAAATGTGCGTTTCCGCACATCTAATTCGCATAGCAGGAGAATGTGACCGGCTCCCTATGGAGCCGGTTCACATATCTCCGGGGCGGCTGCGGTGCGCACTGCACAAAAACGCTGTGCATCTTTGGCTGTGTTTCAGGGCCGAATTCAGGCATAAAATCGGCCCTGATTCGTCCCTGAAACGGTGAACAGGGACGCACAGCGCTCCTGTGCGGTCCGCAGCGCATTATGGTGTGAACCCGGGCTAAATCTCCCCAAAGACTTGTAGCTGGCATCAATCATATTATAATATTCTGCTTAAGGGCAAGTTATAATATACAGTGGGGACGGAAAGTATTTAGACCCCCTTACATTTTTCACTCTGTTATATTGCAGCCATTTGCTAAAAACATTTAAGTTCATTTTTTTTCCTCATTAATGTACACAGCACCCCATATTGACAGAAAAACACAGAATTGACATTTTTGCTGATTTATTAAAAAAGAAAAATTGAAATATCACATGGTCCTAAGTATTCAGACCCTTTGCTGTGACACTTATATTTAACTCAGGTGCTGTCCATTTCTTCTGATCATCCTTGAGATGGTTCTACACCTTCATTTGAGTCCAGCTGTGTTTGATTATACAGATGGACCTGTCTATATAAGACCTTACAGCTCACAGTGCATGTCAGAGCAAAAGAGAATCATCAGGTCAAATGAACTGCCTGAAGAGCTCATTGACAGAATTTTGGCAAGGCACAGATCTGGCCAAGGTTACAAAAAAATTTCCGCTGCACTTAAGGTTCCTAAGAGCACAGTGGCCTCCATAATCCTTAAATGAGTTTGCTGTGAGTGCAGTGTGCACTCAGCTACCAATACTTTTTGCCATGTATAATGTAATGTGGTCTGATATTTGTATAGCCTATCCATTTGCCTGCTAGCCATCTTTCAATAGGTCATCAACAGTGGGGGTTCGCGTATGTGAATAGTTTTGTCCCTCTGGGTGGACCCAGCTCAGTTAGATTGGAGTGGCTTAATTGGGTAGTGGTCACCGGGGGCGTGAACATATTGATACATATATTGGGACACACAGGAGAGAGAGGAGCCAAAGACCGCCTAGGCTCTGAAGAAATGGGTACGCCCCCAAAACGCGTTAGCCATTCAGCTGTCTGGGGTACTGTCTAATACCGCCTGCCATTAGGCCTTGTCTACAGTTGCCAAGGGCTGAAGTTCGACTGCTAAGAAAAGCCTTTACTTATGCTCGTTTGTGAGTAGTACCATTGCTTTTATATTTTTTACTAAAAACTTTATCGGTAATGCACTAGGTCGGTGCGCCCACTTTTCTCTTTTTTTTCTCTTTAGTTGTACAAATACCCATTGTTCTGAGGAGGGCTGCAAGAAGCGGTTATTTTGCTCCAGGGCTGTGCAATAATGAAAACGAAATTACCCTTGCTAGTATTCAAATGACATGAGGATGTTTGTTTATAGGGATACAGCTATATGTTAACACTAAATTTGGTAATTGGGTGGAATAAGAAAGTGTTAGGACGGTTTTACAACCAGGGTTCCTCCAGGAGGTTGCTAGGGGTTCCTTGAGCAAAGAGAAATCCCTGCCTCTCATGAGTTCCCACTGATAACATTAATCCTTTTAGTTATCTGTAAGAGGAGAATTCTTCCTAATGAACACAAGTGTAAGGAGGATTCTTTCCAGTAACCATCACACTGATGGTGTACACATGAGCTGTAGATATAGTCATTTTAAGCTGGGATTCCCTGAGATTGGAATGTTATTTCAAGGGTTCCTCTGTGTTGAAAAGGTAGACAAAGGTTGTGTTAGGATATACTTGCTCATTAATAAGAACTGATAGGCTTCAGATATTAGCGTGGTTTGATGGCAAGGGGAAAAGTCATGTTCTTTTGTTAAATAGGGGGATGACAAAAGAGAGGGAAAGATTAAACCATGATCTATAGGTTTGTTAAATTTGTTTCTAGCTAAGAAGGATGGTGATCAAACACCAGCAAAAGAAAGCTCTGTTTGTGGGAAAAAAGAAGTAAATTTTGCTTGGGTACAACGTCGCAGGACCGCGCAATTGTGGGTTAAAGCGACGCAGTGTCGTATCGCAAAAAATGACCTGGTCAGGAAGGGGGCAAATCCTTACGGGGCTGAAGTGGTTAAAGCGATTAGTGGTGCCACTTCAGGTGAGGTCTAGGGCCCCGCTGGCACTCAGGATAGTAGGGATGCCAGCGTAAGAAAAACTCATCCAGTGAACAGTTTAACCACTTAAGGACTGGACGATTCACCCCCTTAATGACCAGGCCATTTTTTGCGATACAGCACTGCGTGGCTTTAACCCACAATTGCGCGGTCGTGCGACGTTGTACCCAAGCAAAATTTACTTACTTTTTCCCCACAGACAGAGCTTTCATTGGCTGCTATTTGATCACCACCTCTGCAGTTTTTATTTTTTGCGCTATAAACAAAAAAAAGAGCGACAATTTAAAAAAATGTTTATTTTTTTTTTATTTATTGCTAGAATAAATATAGTCCAAAAATTAAAAGAAAAAAAAAACAAAATTACTTCCTCAGTTCAGGCCAAGATGTATTCTTCTACATATTTTTGGTAAAACAAAACAAAAAAAAAAAACAAAAAAACAAAAAAAAAAAAAATCGCAATAAGTTAATATTGATTTGCGCAAAAGTTATAGCGTCTACAAAACGGGATGGATTTATAGCATTTTTATTAACTTTTTTTTTTTTTTTTTTTACTATTAATGGCGGCGAGCTGCAATTTTTAGTGGGACTATGACATTGCAGCAGACAGATCGGACACTTTTTTGGGACCACTGACATTTATTCAGCGATCAGAGCTAAAAATCGCCACTGATTACTGTATAAATGTCATTGGCAGGAAAGGAGTTGACACTAGGGGGCGATCAAGGGGTTAAATGTGTGTCCTAGGGAGGCGTTTCTAACTGTGGGGGGGGGACTGCCTGAGGGAAGAGACCGATCATTGTTCCTAATCAGTAGGAACAGCAGATTAGTCTCCTCACCCCTGACAAAAAGGAGAGCTAACTGTTTACATTAACAGACCTCCGTTCTGTCTGTCAGGAGCGATCGTGGGTGCCCGGCGGACATCACACGCGCCCCCTAGCGCTCTTAAAGCAGGCGATTTACAGCTATGAAGGCTCACCCAGGGGAGCCAATCTGCCACAGTATAACTGCGGCTGCTGGTCTCTGGCTGGTTAAGCATAAAACCGCCGCTTACCATATCTGATCCTGGTGTGGATGTATAGATATGAAAGACTCAGTCAATGCCGCTCCACAGGCCATGCCCCCTGACATGTTTTGCCCTACCCACGGGCCTAACCATAGGGAGTAATTTTTTCCCCACAAATAGATCCTTCTTTTTGTCGTATTTAATCCCCACTGGGTTTTTTTTTCAGCAAAAAATAAAGACTGAAAATTTTGAAGAAAAACAAAAAAAAAAAAAAAAAAAAGGTTTGTCAGAAAATTTTGTAAATAAGTAATTTTTCACCTTCACTGATGTGCACCGATAAGCAGCACTGCTGGGCACTGTTGGGGCTGCATTGATAATCAGGGCTCTGATTATCTGTACAGGTCTCCCCTGTGAGGAGATGCTACTGATCGGCTCTGCTCTCCTAACAGTCAGTGCGAGGCGGGAAGAGCCAATTACTGGTACTTCTGCGTTTACATGTGATTTACATGTCCTATGACGTTGGCCCAGAACCAGAGGGGATCCCGCCCCACGTCATTGGTTTAGATGGCGAACAGGAGGCGGCTAAAGTGGTTCTAAAGCCTGAAGATTTTTAACTTAATGCATTCTATGGATTAAGGTAAAAAACCTTCAGTGTGTTCAGTATTACGTCGGGTTTAGGATTCAAACATCGATGTAAAAGAATGAATCAGTGGATGATAATTTGCCACATGGGGGCTAATTTCCTAATACTGGAGGGTGCAAAATCTAGCTCTGCAAAGAAATCAATCAGCTTCCAGTTTTTTGTCAAAGCTTAATTGAACAAGCTAAAGTTAGAATCTGATTGGCTACCATGTACAGCTACACCAGATTTTGCACTGTCCAGTTTCAGTAAATCAGGTGTACAGTGTGAGATATAAGGCGGAGTGAGTCCCATGTATCCCCTAGAGTAGTAGTTAAACTGAACCCTGTTTCACACTGATGCAATGTGGGAAACGCACAAGATTTGCTGCATTTTCCCCGCATCGCACTGCATAGCAATCACAAGGCATCCATCCATGCGATATGCTGCGAGCGTCAATATTAGATTAACGCCTCCCCCGCAACTGATTGATAAACACAGTGCAAAGAAATTGCCAGAATTGCATCGGGAGGGTGTGAACACCCATCCGATGCAATTCAGGTACGGGGAGGAAGGTACCTGCACCATTTTGGTGCGGATGCGATTTGAGCCATACAAAATGTATGGCTGAAATCTCACCACATAGACAACGCATGTGATGTGCACAGGAATGTGGTGCAATTCCTGTGCAAATCACATGTGGTGTTCCACACACAACAGTGTGAAGCTAGGCTAAATAGCAAAATTCTGTTTTATAGGTGGTCAAAAGTTGGTCTGAGTGGGCTGTGTTTAAAGCTGAACTCCTGAATAAGCAAATACTGTCTAAATAGATGGGTCATGTGTATTCTTTAGTACTGGCGTGCTTTGTGCATTTCTTCTGTTAAGTAGTCCAGTGTGAAACTTAACCTCTGTGCAGTAGATTACTGTAATAAAGACCAATCATTGCTCTCGTTGTGCAGGGGGACTTGTCTCTGCCTCCCTCCTGTAGTTTTCTGCAGACAGCCTGTAGAAGGTGGGGACTCCACAGCTCTCCTCTCTGTGCAGCACAGTGATGTCACTGCTATATTCATATGGCAATATCAGGGTTTGCAAAGGCATTTGGTCCATACAAAGTAGATCTTTATTCCTTGTGGCTATTAGGAAATATATTTTTTTAAATTGTGCCAGAGTTCAGATTTATTGCACCAATTTTTGTTCATTTATTGAAAAACAGAATCATTTGAGAATTTGTGTAAGTCACTGGCATTATTTACATAGCTGCCTTGGGGGTTGCTTGAACCAAGGTAAACTATGCACATACCACACCCGTGGGACCCCTCTGGAAACTAGAAATCCCTGTAGTAACCACTGCGACTCCAGTGATCTCCACTAACTTTCAGGGCTAATGACAAGCGTCTATCTAACCTGCTGCTTTCTGAACACAGGAGGTCAACTGCTCAGCAAGGATGCCATTCAGAGAATGATTTGCATTTTCTCAATGATTGCAAAGTACGGTAAATCAGATTGGATGAGGTAGAGAGTATGATGTCACCACCCCACCTCGTCCAGTCTATAAAGGCCTTTTGTTTATTTGGAAAATGCAAAGCGTTGCCCATGCCGAGTCGAAAAGCAGCATGGCAGCAGCTCAGCAATGGACCCCAAAACTAGTGGAGGTCACTGGAGTAGCAGTGTCCACTAAACTGGGAAGAATTGTAAAGAGTTAGCAAAGTATTGCTTGCAAAGAGAACGTTTGTGTTGAATCACTGTATATTAGCATTGCCAGAAGTTCCAGGTAGAGAAGAAAGAGAAAGAGGGCCGGGGAAAGCCTTCTCTGGTAACCCTGAGGTTTTGGGATAGCGGCGATTAGTAGAAAAAACAGTGGATGCGGGAGAGGTCTATAGGGCTGTGATGGAGGGTAAAAAGTGGTTTTGAAATCATTTTACTTCGTATAAAATGCAAACAATCCTACAACAGGAAGTCAAACGCTTTCTGTAGGTCCAATTTTAATACACAGTTGGGGATCAGTCTAGATTGCACAAAGTAGAATTACACTTCAAATATTAGCATTCACTTGGTTTTATGAGATGAGTCAGACTTGCTCGCCCAGGTAATTGTTGATTTTGTTTGTCAAAATGTAAGCCAATAATAAATGAGTATGAAATGTTTAAAGTGAAACTTTAGGTAATAAAAATAAATAAATAAAATAAAATATGGGTGAACAGGCAGGATTTTTAATGCAGAATAGACATGCTTTTTCTCTTCTATATTAAACTTACCTACCTTCCTCCCTGCTCCTGTACAGTGAGGATGGAGGCCTTAGGCCCCAAGAAATGCCACCTTACGAGTAAAAGGTAAGGTCAGACAAGGGAATACTCCTAATAGGTTCAAAAGGCACCTTCTGCAGAGCGAGCCAGACTAAAGCCTGGTACACTAGGTACTAGTTTTTTGGGGTTTTTTTGTTCAACCCAGCAAGGCTGAAAAAAAAAAAAAAAAAAAAAAGACAGCTAAGGATGACCCACCATCTGATGTTAGTACAGCGATCTCCCCTACTGTGCTATTGTGTTCTGACAGGGGGACGAACACCGCACCTCCCCACCAGAACACTCCATTGGCTGAGAGTGCTAATCAGGAGTCGATCGGCAGACTTTTTTTGGTCATGCCCCTTTGACAGAAGCCGGTCGAACGGACCGGCTGCAGTACACACAGGCCGAATGTCAGATGGTTTCTATTGAACCGGCCGACAGCATGACATACTAGGTTTAAGTTCCTAGGGGAAACAGGAGAGCTCCCAGTGGGAGAAATGCGCTTTGAACAAAAGGTCTTAACTTGTGAGTAAGGGGACAGCATCTCAAACAGAGTGGCCAAGGCTGAGATTGCTCTATCGTGTCTACAACAGGGAACCTGGAGATGCCATAGGTCCAAAGTCTCACCTAAAATTAGGAAAGATGAAAAACGGCCGCAATAACCAATGAAACAGAGATGGCATTCTGTGTGCTCACGCCATGCCACTTAAGAGGGGCGCACACAGATGTAGCCTCACCCACTACAGGCAGACTAGTGGACACAGTTGGCACCAATTTAAATTAAGCCTCTTATTCCCGGCTCACTGTCGCAATCACCAGGCAGGGTGCAGCTCAACACACTCCAAAAAGGGGTCTAGAGAATGAGGGGCACCTTAGGCTAAATGTTTAAAGGTCTTCTGTCCTGTATTTACTATTGATCTAGAGCAAGGGTATTCAAAACTAGTTCCGCAACAGCTGGAGAACCGTAGTTTGGAGATCCCTGACTAGAGGAAGGAACAAAAACAAATACACCCCATCCTGGCTTTATCCTCCACGTTAGAGGCATACCCACACAGAGCTCTACTTGCAGCAGCCAACAGCCCTAACCTACATTTGCTACATGCCAGGCAGGATCCAGTAATTGGCAGCAACTTTAGAGGCCAGCTAATTTTTGCCATGACAAATTTATAACCCTGTGTTAAGAGGGGCAGTCGAGGGGTGGAAAGGGTTAGGTTGCAGTAAAACCATGGCTCAACTGCATGCTTTCACTGCCCCCTAGCCGCCCATGTGTAGGAGACCCTGGGTCAGGGGTAGTGAATTAAAATTCACAGGGGTCCGGTCAGAAAATTTTTCATCTAGTGGAGGTCCGAGTGTCATATTATTGCTATGACTCCACATGACATCCTCCACATCGCAGCCTCCTGTGCATGTCACAAGCCCCTCATCTCAGACCCATCACAGACTGCCCCCCCCCAACCAGACTGACCCCCCCACCCTCCAATCACAGAATGGTCCCCCCCATCACAAACCCCCCTCGATCTCGATAGTAGATTCCTGTTCTCATAACAGCACAGCACCCCCCCATAGAGCTCTACCTTAATCACACAAGATGAGAAGCACGGCAGCCCTGGACAACTGGCAGGACTTTGCACGTTAAAGATGAGCGATTGATTGCTGTGACCGCCCTGCAACCAATCACCAGAGCGCACTTCTCATCTTGTGTGAATAAGACAGGTGGGGGGCGAGGGCAGTGCATCGTTCTTACCGAAAGGACAGACCCGTGCATGGCGTGCCTGCTATGCTGTGAACATAGCAGCAGCAGGCAGGACACACAGGCAACTATTTGGCGAGGCTGCGGTCCGGGTAGTATGGCTACTGGGGCCAGAACCGGATCGCGGTCTGCTATTTAGTGATGCCTGCCCTAAGTGGATTAAAGTAATTGAAAACCCGATTCATGAAATTTTAGCTAGACACAAATATCTATCTGCTGTTATCTCTCTTCAAAGCACTATGTCCCATAGCGGTCTCTTGCTCTGTTCTTCTGTTATCAGCCTGATAACTCCTAAAAAGTTCTCTGTCACATATGAAAAAAACAGCCTGAGTTTTGTGTTGGGGAGGATGCTATACATAGATTAGCAGAGCCCTGAATGATTCAACGATCAGTTCTGAAAGTCTCTACCTGGGTGTGTGCCTTTCCACACACGTTTTTTTATAAAGTCCAGTGTGCATGAGGCCTAAGAGCCACACTAGGATTTCTAAGTTGTTTACCACCATCTCGATTCCTTTTCAGTGTTCCTTCTGATTTTGCAAAGAAAACAAGATTGTTCAGGTATGGTACTATTTCTATTCCCTGTTTTAGCTTTCCTAAAATACATGAAGCAGATCAGGAGTCAAAGAACAGGGCACTGAATTGACAAAGAAATGTTTCCCTTGGACCCTCCCCTACCAAACTCAGGAATTTTCTTGACATAACTCTGATGGGGATGTGCAAATGTGCATCTATGAGATCCAGTAAGGAACAGTAAGGGGGTAAGCAAGTCCCTTAGTGAAAACAGACTCCATCCTGAATTGCTTGTATTTTAATACTTTAACGGCTTCAGATTCTGGATCATACAAAAATTTCATTGAGGGCTTTATCCTCAAGAATACATGAGGATACAGCGTTTTCCTCTCCTCTGCAAGGGGAATTAAACCGATTACTGTTTGATCCAGCATTGTGCTGATCCCAAGGTGTGACCATAAATCTTGAGGTGGGGGGGGGGGCTTGCTATCTAACTATTGGATAACCTAGCTGTATGATGTCTAAAATATATGGTTTCTTTGTTGCTTCATGACATTGTAGGAGAAAGTCTTCTCAGTCTTTCTCCCTTCACTCAGCTGCAGGTGGCTGAGTAAAGGGTGCAAGTTATTGTGCTGCATAGGATGGAGTAGGAATTCCACTTCAAGGTCCAATTCTTTTTGGGTTTCTGCTTTATAAAGTTAATTCTGGTTTTCCCCTAGCAACCACAAACCTTTTTTGCTTGCCATTTCTTGTTCTCTGAAAGCCTTTTTGTCCGTGGACCCATCCAAAAAAAAAAAAAGATCCCATTAAAATGGTAAACTGCATGGCTTGGACGCCCCAGAAGGGACTCCAGTGAAGTAAATGATGGGAACCTAGGGTACGTGCTATGCGGCTAGTACCAAAGCCTGTTTAAAATCAATGGCTTCTGCTTCCCAAGCCCTTTTTAGGAGACCTCCTACTTTTCTATCCATCGCCTGTGTCCTCGGACAAGTCTGTTTTCCCAGACAACTTAGAAAGTGTTCCATATTTTGGTATCTGCTTCCTTGAAAGAGACTCTTTAAGATTGGACAGGAAAAAAAAAAAAAAAAAACAAACATTTATAGGGTCTCCTCATTATGTCTGATGTACTTGAAATCTACATGCTTGCTTTTTTAATAAACCAATATATAAAATTTATCATGGAACGGTACTCCCTCTCTTTAAACCCCAAGGTATCACGGATGACCTTTAGAAGTTCATCCATCTCCTCTGTAAATAGCAAGATTTTTTGTGCCTTGACATCAGACCTACAGTATGTTCTCTGAGCTCTCTTCTTCACAATATAGAGAATTGCGAACTTCCTGTAAGCTCCTCTACTATGCCCTGTTCCTCACTGCTGACCACAAGAGTAACTGCCCATGTAGGTATGGTTAAAGAAGCGCCCTGAATAGGGGGAATAGGAGGCTGAGAGGCAAAGTTCTTTAATAGTGACCTGAAGAATTAAAACATAATTTGACATTTCCTTCCTCATACTATCCATAAAGCCTTTAAAGTGTTATTAAATCCAGGACCCTGCATTCACTATATCTGGTCTCCCACAGTACACGGAATATGGAAATGCAATTATTTTAGTAAATATAAACTGCTAAATACTTTTTCTCATCAGCAGTAAATAGCTTTCTTGTGACTTCTATTAGTGCCTGGTTAAAGCTTGTAGGAGTTTTCATCCTTCTCTGACTGTCCTATGAGGATGCAGGACCCCTGACCCTCTGTCTGGACTGTGCTGATCACATGTACTCTCTCAAGAAAAAAAAAAACCCTCTCTAGCAATACACACTAAACTGATCATGTGCCGAATGATTCCAGCAACTGTCTTATCCGGACCAGTTTTGGAGTCAGTGGAAGAAGGGGGAGGATCTGTGCATACAGGATCAAACAGCCTTTATACACAATGCAGAGGATTAACACTTTAGGTTCCACAGTGAGTACAACAAGCATGCTTTGCTGCAAATACACATTGATTTTACTGCTGTGGGTTTAGTAACACTTTGAGAGACCAAAAGATTCTCATTCTTTCCATGCTTATCAAAACAGCACTCACAAAAGATGCTTTGACCAGGAAACCAATCATTTAATACTATACTAAGCACATTTCTTCCTATGGGTGGTTTCCTGTGAGTTCTTAGCTTCTGGGGCTTAGGCCTGAAACATAAAAAGTAAAGTGTAGTGTTACACACTTCCCTGGGAAGACAACATCCAGTGAGGGAAAAAAAAAAAAAAAAAAGTGATTCCTTCACCTACAATAGAAGAACCCCACAAAATACCTTGACCCGTGCCCTCTCTACAGACCAAAAGTGAGAGGAAAGCAACTAGCAAGAATGACAACCTCTGACCTACCTTAGAGCCATTCTTGAATGGATCAGCCAGATCTGCAGGAGCTGTTGATGCAGCCTCCGACATCTTGTTTGCAGCCTGCAACAGAGAAAGTCGGAATCACAAGCTGGCTGAAATGGGCGGACCTATTCCGCCTCACTTTGGCTCTGTCCCCACCCACATAAGTTCCTGGAGTCTGTAGATCTGGTGCAAGCCTCCTGCTTCCTTCTGTGCCCATTGGCGTCGGTCTCCCCCAGGGGACAGAAACTTGCCATAATACTTCCAGACACAAAGAGGAAGTGCATCATTGGATGGATTCGCTTAACACGAAAGTGAACCCACCAGACTGGTAACCACATTGGGACCTGTGCATGTACTGCGGCATCCACCTACGTCCCTATGCAGTGTTGGACCTGACAGGAATGTAACCAGAGGCTCCCTCAGTGCCGACACCAAAACCAGGGCACACATGGTATCAAGGGGGTACCCATGGATGCTTCAAAAGGCACTCCACAGGAAGAAAGCAGCAGCCACCCACACTGCCCCTGGCCATCTCAGGTAAGTGCCCAGGACAATCTCTGAGCAGAAGGTAAAGCTCAACTGGAACTGTTGCCTAATCCAGTGATAGAGGAAAAGATGGTCCTTAGACTAGGAATATTCTAGCAGAACATTACCCAGTGACAGGTCCCCTCCAGGTTCACTGTCCCTGGGGGATTGTAACCTGGGAGGTCCCTGCAACTAGCGCAAAGGCCTGATGGGGGAAAAAAAAAAAAAACACACCAGTATGATGATCCTGTTAAACCAGAGAGGTGGCTAGAGGTTTGCATGTTTTTATTTAATGTGAAGGATGTGTTACCAGTTTTAAAAATAGAGAGCCTCCCTAGCTCTCGTAAGCTGTCCTGGGAGAAAACTTGTGAAAACTTTGTATTTTTGTGGAAAGCCATGCATGTTGCCTTAAACATGGACAAAACAGTTCCTGAGCCTGTGCACAACCGGACAGCTAGATGCTTTGTTCACACCTCTCCAAGCGTACGGTTATGCATTTTTTTATGTGTTCTTAATACGAGTTTTCATTCATTCTACGATACTTTGTTGAACTCGGTCAGCCATGAATTTTGAATAAAGCTGAGGTTGCTATTTTAATCCGCAGTTTCCATGTACCAAAAGACATGCATTTTCATATGCTGCCATTGCCATCGATAGATCCTATAACCAACATTAATGCACTGGAAATCAGACCTGCATAGGGCTGAAATGATTAATTGATAAAATCGATAATGAAAATCGTTAACGATTTTCATTATCGATTAGTTGATCTAACGGCACGCACCTTCCTCCCTGCCAGTCCCGCCTCCGTCCCAGTGTTAGAATCCTGTGAACAAGCCGACGGCGCCGCTGTATTCTCCTGAGAATATAGCAGCGCTCATTTGACTAGGCACATCCGCCTCTCTCCTCCTCACTGACGTCAGCCCCGCCCGCTGTTGCCTCGAGGGAACAAAGAGAGAGGAGGCGAGAAGCAGCCGTGAGCGTCGAGCTGCACCTGCAATATAAGGTAGTGGCTATGGCTATTACAATACAATACTCAATGTACTTTAATTTCTGTGATGACAAGTGCCCCATCATAAGTATTTTTGGGGGGGAATAGTGCCCCATCACTGGTGTTCGGGGGGGGGGGTGGAATATCGCCCCATCATTGGTTTTCCGGGGTGGGGGGGAGAACAGTGCCTCATTGGTATTCCCAGGAAGAATAGTGCTGCCCAATCTTTGGTGTTCACGGGAGGAATAGTGCTGCCCCATCATTTTCATTATTACTTGAAATAAACAAAGAAATTGCATATTACGTTTTTTTTTTTTTTTTTATATTATCCGATTAATCAAAACAATAAATCGGCTAATCGATTATGAAAATAATCATTAGTAGCAGCCCTAGATCTGCACTTTTTTGGTCAACACAGAGCATAAATGTAAACTAGCACCAATCAAAACAATGGTCATTTATGCACATTCCAACACATTAAAAGGGGAGCTCCACCCAAAATGGGAAGTTGCGCTTGTTTGCACCCTCCCCCCTTCCACTGCCACATTTGGCACTTTTTTTGGGGGGGGTACCTGGTTTTGATAAGCATCCGCTCCCACCTCTGGCTCAGATCACCATGGCGAACAGAACCGGAAATTTGGCCCCCTTTCCTTCCCCCGCAGACTTATGGGACACATCACAGGTCCCAGAAAAGTACGGGACCATTCAAAAAGCACAGCATGACTCACGCATGCGCAGTAGAAACAGGAGATGCCTGCACCCAAAGCCGATTGATGAATCAGCTTGTGAGGACATCACAGAATCGCTGGACAGTTAAGTGCCTTATATTGAAAGTCAGCAGCTACAGTATTTGCCTGGAGCACCTCTAAAAATAACAAAAGGCCTTATACTGCCCTAAATTTAAAAAAAAAAAAAAAAAAACCCTCAAATCTGTAGACTATACTAGAAGAACAGACAGGCAGGGAAATGGCAGGGTTCAAATCTTTCTGCTGTTCTCTGTAGCAGATAAATAGCAGGAAGTTTTTAAAACTGCCCCAAGCACTGTCCATACAGAGGCTAGTGAGTGGGTTGGAGATGGGTTGACGTCTCTGTCTAGAGTAGAGAGTGGACACGTTGGTACGCAGTTCATCAGCATGTCCTTATACTTTTCCTCGGGAAAATACCAACAAGGGTCACAGCAACACAGCTCCACAAAATCCATGAGTAAAGGCAGCTTTCATTACCCAATACAGAGTGTGGTGGCACTTTCATAAAAAGTGTATTTTGCACAGGAATAGTGCCACCATTGGAAAATGCGAAGATTGAGATATTACATTTCATAGCTCAGGGTTTAATCACACTTAAACTGTACTACCTACCTAAACTAGTGTTTCATCCCCAAACAAAAATGCCTGAAAACTATCCAGCACAGATAACCACCTAAATAAAGCCATCCTTTTTAGCATATAGCAAGATTTTACCGAAAGAAGACATAACCGATAGCTGCAGGTCAGGGGTGCTCAACCTGTGGCCCTCGGATGTAACATGGCCCTTGACCTCAAACCAGGGAAGTGCATGCCTGGGGTTGGCAACCCAGCGATCGCAATCTGGGCTTGTCGACCGGCCATCAGACAACATGGAGCCGGGGACAGTAGGAAGCAGGCAACTGCAGAGAGAGCAGGAGCAGCGTAACCAATGCTTCATCTATAGCGCAGAGCGATACCAAGTGCACTTCACCTGGGACCTTCCTAGCCGCCTTGAGAGCGATGCCAACAGACGCTGGAAGAGGAGAAAAGAAAGAAAGAAGAAAGAAAGAAGAAAGAAAGAAGAAAGAAAGAAGAAAGAAAGAAGAAAGAAAGAAGAAAGAAAGAAGAAAGAAAGAAGAAAGAAAGAAAAAGAAAGGAGGTTGGTGTTATTAACCACTTAAGAACAGAGCCTCGTCTGAGATTTGGTGTTTACTGGGTTTAAAACAGGTTTTTTGCTAGAAAATTACTTAGAACCTCCAAACATTATATATATATATTTTTTCTAACACCCTAGAGAATAAAATGGCGGTTGTTGCAATACTTTGTCACACCGTATTCGTGCAACGGTCTTACAAGCGCACTTTTTTTTGGAAAAAATACTTTTTTAATTAAAAAATAAGACAACAGTAAAGTTAGCCCAATTTTTTTTTATATTGTGAAAGATGATGTTATACCGAGTAAATTGATACCCAACATGTCACGCTTCAAAATTGCACCCACTCGTGGTTTGGCGACAAACTTTTACCCTTAAAAATCTCCATAGGCGATGTTTAAAAAGTTCTAAGGGTTGAATGTTTTGAGTTACAGAGGAGGTCCAGGGGCTGGAATTATTGCTCTGGCTCTAACGATCGCAGTGATACATCACATGTGTGGTTTGAACACCTTTACATATGCGGGCACTACTTACGTATGCGTTTGCTTCTGCACGTGAGCTCCACAGGGCGGGGCGTGCTAAAAATATATTTTTTTTTTATTCTTTATTTTTACACTGAAAAAAAATTGTGTCACTTTTATTCCCATTTCAAGGAATGTAAGCATCCTTTGTAATAGAAAAAAAGCATGACAGGACCTCATAAATATGAGATCTGGGGGCAAAAAGACCTCAGATCTCATATTTACACTAAAATGCAATAATAAAAAAAAAAAAAAAAAAAAATCGTAAACGACGTTGCTTCCGCCCTGCAATGGTATGGAGCAGGGTAGGGGCCATCTTCCCCTCACTCAGCTCCATACCACACAGGGAGAAAGATCCCATCTCCTCCACCGCTTCTGACGGCTCCAGTAAGCGGCGGAGGACACTGGACCGTGAAGTGATCTTGCGGCAAATACGCTGCAGAGACCACTTTTATCTGAAAGCCGACTGCCAACTGAAGCAGAGGATACCGGGGTTATGGCAACTAGCTGCCATAACTATATTCCTCTTCAAAGTGCCGACGTATAATGACGGCGGGCGGTCGGCAAGTGGTTAAACGCATACACTGCGCTTTTGCAACGGGCATATTAGCACCTTTAAAAGAGTTAACTGTAAGGCTACTTCCAGACTGGGGTGTTAAAGCAGGGGTAAAGCGCCGCAATTTTTAGTGCCGCTGCCCACTGATTTCTAAGGGCAGGAGCGCTGTATACACCGCCTCAAAGATGCGGCTTGCAGGACCTTTTTTTGGTGTCCTACAGCGCCTCAAAGATGCGGCTTGCAGGACCTTTTTTGGTGTCCTACAGCGCCTCAAAGATGCGGCTTGCAGGACTTTTTTTGACGTCCTGCCAGCACACAGCTCCATTGTGAAAGCCCTCGAGCTTTCACACTGGAGTGACAGAAGAGGCTCTTTCCAGGCGCTATTTTTAGCGCTAGCGCTGTAGCGCCTGTAAAGCACCTCAGTGGGAAAGCAGCTTAATCTGCAGGTGCAGTGCACTTATGGCTTCCCTGCAGGTTCGCTGCACTAAGCCATAGACTTCTATTATATCCTGCGGGTTTGGTGAGCTTTTAGAAAACTGCACCCGCAACATATAATAGAAGTCTATGGCAAAGCACAGCTAACATGTAGGTGCACTTCACTGCACCCGCAGTGTGGGTAAACTGCAGCACATCAGTGTGAAAGCAGCCTTATAAGGGTGTCAGGACGGTAAGGGCTTTACATTTGTGCTTTGGGGGGGTGATAAAACTCCATAGATGAGACGTGTTTTTATCACATCCCCCCAACCACTGGGGTAGCACCAGGAATCGCATGCTCCAGGGGAACCGTGCAGCCTCCCTGTCACAGTCAGTTTTACATTTGGACAAAAGGGGCACCATATACAGGGACTGATATTCTCCATTTTCCTCCTGCAACCGCTGAAAGGCGGATTCTTTTACTCTCCCTCCAGCTGGGCATTCAGCAGCCGCAGGAGGAAAACGTTCATTATGCTATTCAAAATAAAAAAATTCTGAAAAATGTTGTTCCATTGAGGATCGTGACCGCATACCAAATCACTTAAGTGACCCTCCCTTTTAAAAAGGTTGAGTACCCCTGCTATAGGTAAATTGTCCTGGACATCTCAGGGCATCATGATCTCTCCAACAAACACCCCAGGTCTGCACACAGGATATATGGCAGAGCCTCACAGAAAACCATATCACATTACATACCTTAAGGGAAAAAAAAAAAAAAAAAGTGTAGCAGATGTTGACACTATGCATACTATTTGGCAAGCTTCAAGCAGCTTTCTCAAATCCTTTAAAGCACCCTTTAGCTCCAGTTTTGGTATGGCAAGCATAGCTCATAATAAGACTGCTGTCACTTTAGACACGCTGCTAGCAGGCTTTCAAAAGACTTAAGTTGTGCTGAAGCCTGCTAGCAGGATGTTTAAAGTGAGTCTGCACACACATTAACATCAATGTTTATAAACTTGGAGCTGAATAGTACTTCAAAATTTTTAGCAAAGCTTGCCAAGAGCGCTACATATACTGTGCAAAAGCTTGCGATTCACACTGCTCTTATACAAGCTGAAACCCACAGTGCCTAATCAACCAAAAATAGATTTAAAATATCACCCAAATGTCAATTTAGGGTCCATCCTTACCAGCTGCTATATTACAACATAGTGGCAGGTGTGCTGTGGAGGATCACTACAGTGCCGATGCACTGATCTGCACACATCACTTTTTTTTTTTTCAATAAACTTTATTGAAACGACACAGATATTTCATAAAGTTAAAGGGGTTGTAAAGCCTCATGGTTTGTCACCTTAATGCATTCTATGCATTAAGGTGAAAAACCTTCTGTGGTGCTGCAGCCCCCACAAGCCTTACCTAAGCACAATCTTTCTCAGGACGGGAATGAGCACACCAGCTCTAGCTGGTGTCCTGATTGGATAGATTGATAGCAGCGCAGCCAATGGCACCCGCTGCTGTCAATCAAATCCAATGACGCGGGCGCCGGGCCCAGTCCTGCATTCTGTGTGAATGGCCACAGAAGCAGGGCTAAGTGGGCACTCGATGCAAGCAGGAGCCACCAGCGCCACTGGGAGACCCCAGAAGAGGCAGATCAGGGCCACTCTGTGCAAAACAACCTGCACAGTGGAGGTAAGTAGGACATGTTTGTTATTAAAAAAAAAAAATTGCCTGCTGCGCCATGAGAGGTGGAGGATTGCCTAGTGTTGCATGTGGTAGTATAAACCAGGCACACCGGAGATAAGGCAATTTGCCTTGTCATACAGTGGAACTGCTCTGTAATAGCTCGCCAACGCAATCCCACAGAAACTGGTGTTAACCTACCTTTGATGCACATGCAACTGTCACTGGCAATCTTTTCGTACAGGTATACATTGCACAACATTTCCTGCACAGTAAAATCGCCTGCATTGTTGAAACTGGTTAGTTCTCAGCAAGTCTATCATCTGTCACCTGCCTCACTTTCTATTTTTTGTTTGGTATGGTCATGCACCATATGAGGTTTCTTGCACAGCATCACCACCAACACTGGTGTGAAAAGCTAGCAGTTTGGCAAAATATAGAAGTTTTTGGCAAAAAAGGCAAAATATAAACTGCACTCCTCACAGCACTTAAATGCTGCACTTAACTACATAAGTAAATGCACTTATCCTGCATTAACACCTGAGTACAGCGTTTTCTTGAAGCCTTTTGATTCTGAAGCCTTTTTTAGGCTTTTCTGCACATGTATCAAAATTCAGGATTGTATCGTGGGCTAGGCAAGAGGAGGAGAGGGATTCTTCAGGTAAAACTGTGTGTGAAAATGCATGTATCATGCATTTACAGGCGCTTCTATTGAAGTTTGGGGCATCATAAATGCCTAAATACAGAAAAAACAAAAAGGAGCATGTAATTTTTTTGAACATAAGGCCTGAGCAAGTGTAAAAATGCACAGGTAAAAGAATGGGATTCTGCATAGTCAGGTGTAGTAAAACAAGCAGAAAAACAAAACTCAAGTGTAAACGGAGCCTAAAGTAGAAGTTCAGCCTAATGCAGGCCATACATGGGTTGAACTCTAAACAATTTTTTTTCGAAAAGCAGAAATTTCTTGCGTTTTTCGATCCAATTGTGTCACCATTGATTTCGAAATTCGACCAAGCCTTCAAATTTCACCTCCTGTTGCTACAGAAAATTTTCATGGCCGGAAAACTTTTCTTTGCTCATGCGCATTTCTTTTTCGATTAGATTTCTTACATGATTCTACCATCATTAATTAGAAAATAGTTCATTTTTCCAAAAAATTCTAACATGCCCGATCACTCAAATTCGATGGCCACATGAAAATCGGCCATTGCTGCGGCCCACTAATGGTGCGAAATGTGAACTAAAAATCTTAGACAAGGTTTTCAAAGTCAATTCTTTTAGAATTCAACTCATGTATGGCTGGTCTAAAACTAAAATCTTTAAATCTACTTGCAGCCTTAATCTAAGACTAACCCATCTAACCCTGTAAAGCAAAATCACTATACATAACTTTTCTGAAGCCGCTCTGATCTGGTCCCACGCTCAGCAGTGGCTTCTCTGTGTAGGTGTGTGCAGGAGAGGCAGCCGACAAGGTAAGCCCCATAATAAGTCTATGAGTGATGTTACTTCCCTGGTATTTCCCAGCCGTTGTCGGCTGTCTCCTGTACACAGCTTCCACTGCTGGAGACCAGATCAGAGCGGCTTCAGAAAAGGTATGTATAATGATTTTTGCTTTACAAGGCAAGATAGGTTAGCCTTAGATTGTGGCTGCCAATAGATTTAGAGATTTTAGTTTTAGGCTGAACTTGTACTTTAAAGCAGTGGTCATTAACCCTGTCCTCAGGGCCCACTAAAGCCTTGTTTCCACTGAGCGGATCGGTACGCTATTTTGGGTGTTTCCATTATGAAAGTGGCCCATACAACCGAACTGAACCGTTCCATTCAGGGTCCTGCTTCAGATGTGGGGCCATAGAAAATGGAACGGTTCGGTTAGGGCGGAGCTACGATACATTCCACTGATTGGCTGACAGCAAACCCTCTGCTGTGCTATGCTGAGGCATTTTTTCTAAACCCTGTATGGCCCCTTGTGGTCCCACTTGCAGTGGAAACGCTCACCAGAATAGACCGGACCATTCTAGGCCATTCAAACTGTACCGACCCGAACCGATCCGCTCAGTGGAAACAAGGCATAACAGGCCAGGTTTGCAAGATAACTGAAATACATTACAGGGGATACAATCTGCTGCTCGGTGATTGCAGTATTCTAGTCTGCATCTCCCCCCAAGGTAATACATAAAACCTGGCCAGTTAGTGGGCCCTGAGGACAGGGTTGATGACCACTGCTTTAAAGGATATGTAAAGGTTTGTTTAAAAAAAAAAAAAAAAAAAATCATACTTACCTTCTCTGTGCAGTTGGTTTTGCACAGAGTGACCCTGAGCCTCCTCTTCTGGGGTGCCTCAGCTGAGCTCCTGGCTCCTCCTCTTCTACAGGGCCCCGTTGGAGAGCCGATCTCCCTCGGGGCACTCGTGCAGGCACGCTCCCGTGTCCTGCTGCTGCATCCAATGACACAGACAGCAGGACTCGGCCCTGCGTCGTTGGATTTGATGGACAGCAGCGGGAGCCAATGGCTGCACTGCTATCTATCCAATCAGGACCCGAGACACCGGCTGGAGCTGGTGTGCTCGTCCTCGTCACTGGAAAGCCTGGGTTTGGGTAAGTAAAAGGGGGGCTGCTGCATCACAAGACGTTTTTCAACCCCTATAATGATGGGTTCACAAGGCAAATGCCAAGGATGATGTCATGCCAGAAAGACATGCATGTCAAACGAATAGATGTTTCTGGTGAAGCCATTGTTCATGTTGCTTTGAGAAAGGGCCCCAAACATCAGTTTCTTACCCCTGACATTGGCACCACAAGTGAGATGCGCTCATTTGGAGTACTGGTGACTTTCCATCTTCATATCTAGGGCTGCACACCTGACACCCATATCATTTTTCTTTAAATGTTGAATGGTTTTGCATTATATTAACATTATAAAAGGATTTATATATGCAGTCACAACGCATGATGTCAAGATGGTCAGGACTGCCCAGCTTGTGTGAGAATTCCAACTGCACTGGTGTGAGATGATTGCACTTCCCAACTGCTCTGCCCACCTGTCACTGACTCCTGTGGTTTTTTTCCCCTAGGGCACAGTTTTGCATGGTATGATGCTTTGCACAGTAAACCCAGTGGCGTGCCCTGGGGCATTATTTGTTGTGAACAGGTGTGCCAACCTGCCACCACCATTCCTGAGGGTCCCTCATGTCCCTGATTGGGAGGGAGCAGAGAAGTGACAGCCTTCCAGTTATATGGGATTGTCTAGGCAAAAGTGGCCTTGTATGGCAGATCTTCCCATTGGGAAGCCAATGTCCACTCCTAGGTGACCTACAACTAGTAACCTCACACACATTGTACAAGGCAGCCAACACTATGGAAGTACAGAGACAAGCACCTCCCCTCCCCCCGACCTGTCTGCTGGGATGGCCACTGGAGGCCCAACTAGGCCGCACTGAGGAGCTGACAGAGAGCCCCCTGGCAGGGCCCCCGCCTGGCATCCAGCCCAGAAGACCACCAGCGATGGTCATCCCAGAAGAGCGGCCCCATTCCCCACTCACTCCCCATGCCCAGACCTTCCCCAAATACCTAGCAATGGCGGCCGCCTGGTTCCCCGTCCGCCTGGTATTTCTACCCTTCTCTCCCTGCGCGGCCCGGGATTGGCTGCGCCGCCTCACGTGACTAAACAAAACCGTCACAGCTAAACCTAAAATGAACCCTTTGTCCGCGGATAATTGCTGGCGCTGCCTTTTGTGGTGTGTGAGGCGGTGGGGTGTCCCGGGGACCTCCGACATACACACAGGGTGGTGGGGGACACCGCTACTGTACCCCTTCTCCTCACACAATATACAACAGTCACGTCCCCTCCCCCCCCCCCCCCCCCGGGAGATGAAATGCGCCAGCCGCACCGAGCCTCACATCAACGTCTATTAACCCCTTCTACACCCGCCCGCCACAGACCAGGAAGGCCGGGAAATCAGGAACCATGCACGGCGGAGACCCCACGCTCACTCACCTGCTCGCCCGCAGACAGGCCCGACCGCCGGCTGCACTTTTTTTTTTTTTTTTTTTTCCTTCAGTTCAAACCTGAGGAGGACTAGACGTGGAGACAGACGCTCCGTCACGTGACCGGCTCTTCCACCTCCCTCTCCCCCCGTGCTACCCGTGGCGCCAGAGGTACGGGAGCGCGCCGGCCTACTGTGGGCTGCAGGCTTGTGTACGCGCACGGGTTACACCAATCAGGAGGCCAGGATGGGAGGGGGAGCGTGGATGCAGTGAGGAGCTCTACAGCGGCTCCTCGGTGCCCTTTGCCTTCAGATAGATTAACCCTGGGCTTCACCACAGAAGGTACCCTGGCAGCCTGCTCCAGCCCAGTGCTTTCTAACCTTAGGCCCTGGTCACATTTTGCACTGGCAGAGCGTCATAGGTTTAGCGCATTATTTGATATGTTTTTGGAGCAGCACCGTTCATTTAAATAGGCTGCTCTCCGCTCCAAAAACGCGTCAGTAAGCTCCAGTACCCTTTTTTTGGAACCAACTTTGGTGCCTTTTTGGAAATCGCCATATTGTGCGTGACTAAATAATATACACTGATTTGGGTTATTTTTACCAAAGTAATGTAGCAGAACACAGCTTGGCCTACATTGATGAAGCAAGCATATTTATTTGAAAAAATGTATAACAGAAACTTTAAAAAAATGTGTGGGGGGGGGGGGTCAAAATTTTCTGTATTTTTTCATTTATAGGGCTGGCTCACACTACAAAAACACTCCAAATCCGCTCCGGATGCAAGTCTGCATGCATGTTATTGACACATTATGGTGTGTCTTAACGCATTTCTGGATGCTTTTTTTCCTGTTTTTTTACTCACTGTACTGGGGTCTACTGCATTTTACCACATTCCAGTACAGGAAAAATGCAGCATGTTCTACCTTAACCCCTTGACGACCAGCTCATGTCGATATACGTCAGCAGAAGGGCATGTATAGGCATATTAACGTACCTGTACATTGCCCTTTAACCACTTCCCTACCCAGCCATAGTCATATGACGTCCTGAGATGGGATCTCCCATCCTGGGTGGACGTCATATGACGTCCTGGGATTCCCGGCCGTCTAGGGGGTGCGCGCCCGCCGCGTTGCTCAGGACCCGGTGCGTGTGCCCGGCGGCCGTGATGTCCGCCAGGCACACGCGATTGGCCGTTAACCGGGCCGGACCGTGGATCTGTGTGTGTAAACACACAGATCCACAGCCTGTCAGGTGAGAGGAGACCAATCTGTGTTCCCAGAACGGAGGAACACTGATCGGTCTCCTCCCTTTGAGCGTCCCCTCCCCCTACAGTTAGAAGCATTCCCTAGGAAACATATTAACCCCTCCCCGCCCCCTAGTGGTTAACCCCTTCACTGCCTGTCACATTTACACAGTAATCAATGCAATTTTATAGCATTGATTGCTGTATAAATGTGAATGGTCCCAAAAATGTGTCAAAAGTGTCCGCCATAATGTCGCAGTCACGAAAAAAAATCGCGATCGCCGCTAAAAAAATAAATATTTTTTTTTTAAAATGCCATAAATCTATCCCGTATTTTGTAGACGCTATAACTTTTGCGCAAACCAATCAATATACGCTTACTGCGATTTTTTTTTTTACCAAAAATATGTAGAAGAGTACGTATCGGCCGAAACTGAGGAAAAAATGTGTTTTTTAAAAAAAATATTGGGATATTTATTATAGCAAAAAGTAAAAAATGTGGTTTTTTTCAAAAGTGTCGCTCTTCTTTTGTTTATAGCGCAAAAAATAAAAACCGCAGAGGCGATCAAATACCACCAAAAGAAAGCTCTATTTGTGGGGAAAAAAGGACGTCAATTTTTTTTGGGTACAACGTTGCATGACCGCGCAATTGTCGTTTAAAGTGCGACAGCGCTGAAAACTAAAAATTGGCCAGGGAAGGAAGGGGGTGAAAATGCCCTGTATTGAACCGGTTAAGATACGGCATTGTGGGCGCACGCATGCCCGCCGAGAGCACCATGAGTGTGATCGTGGGTCCCCGTGGACTCGATTTCCGCGGTGATACCCACGATCGTCTCACGGAGAGGAAGAACAGGGAAATGCTGATGTAAACAAGCATTTCCCCATTCTTCCTAGTGACACTGATCACAGCTCCCTGTGATCGGGAGCGGTGATCAGTGTTGTGTCACACATAGCCCCTTCGCCCTACAGTTAGAATCACTCCCTAGGACACACTTAACCCCTGCAGCGCCCCCTACTTGTTAACCCCTTCACTGCCAGTCACATTTACACAGTAATCAGTGTATTTTTAATCGCAATGATCGCTGTATAAATGTGAATGGTCCCAAAATAGCACCAAAAGTGTCCGATGTGTCCGCCATAATGTCACAGTCACAATAAAAATCGCAGATCGCCGCCATTACTAGTAAAAAAAAATATTATTAAAAATGTAATTAAACTATCCCCTATTTTGTAGGCGCTATAACTTTTGCGCAAATCAAACTATAAACGCTTATTGCTAATTTTTTTTTACCAAAAATATGTAGAAGAATATGCATCGGCCTAAACTGAGGGGAAAAAATGTTTTTTATATATATTTTGGGGATATTTATTATAGCAAAGAGTAAAAAATATTGCATTTTCTCTAGTCATCTTCCAGGATGGCACACCTGAGAGATGAGAGGCTCCTCCCTACAGGAAACACAATCAAGCAACAGCTGTTTTAAGTCCTCAGCCTTCCCCTTGATCCTCAGTTTTTGATTGTGTTTCTCCCTACACAGCGAAACTGTTTTTTTCCCAAATGACTCGAAGCCTGGGGCTGGTGGTCTCCCCCTGGGAGCCGGACCACAAGCTTGGGAAGCCTCTGGGTCCCGTAAGATATTCTTGTCCTTCCTGGGGGTCTCCCTATCTTTTCCTCAGGGGGGGCAGCAATTAGAAGAGCCCCCCTAAGTGCTTAAGGACCCTGGGTACAGTGGTGTACCCAGAACTTCAGGAGCCATTATCCTGCCTCCCCCCTTACCTGTCCGGGCATCCGTTCAGACGGGGGTGCCGGCTGTCAGCTCTTTTCAGGGGAAGCGTGTCCCCCGAATCCTGGGCCCCTGGTAGCTCGCGTGGGCTACTGGGGAGGGCACCGGCCGACACTGAACAAGGTAGTGTTAATGGCGACAAGCACCCGCGTCATTTTCAGACTTTGGGAAAATGGCGGTGGCGTTCTTACCCAGGAGGGAAGTCTGAGAGTCAGCAGGAGCAGGCGCCCACATCTTTCTTTTGCTAAGAACTTGGGAAGTTCTGTTCAGAGGAGTATTATGGCCTGAAGATAAAGTATAAAGATGTATACCCGACCGAATAGGTTACGTCTCGGTGCATGGCCTTCATTTTGCCATTCTAGCAAAACTAGATGTAGCAATATGAGTGCTACCTGCTGTTAGGGGCAACTCTTAAATAAGTTGCTTATAGTTTATATTGCTTTGCCAAATTATTGCTTCATATAGGAATTAAGACACAGAGTCAGGTATGTCTGTATCAAAGTTCTGAGCATCCCCAAAAAGGACTGCTCCCTTTACTTCTTTTATAGGCAGTTCCAAAAGCAGTAATCTTATCGGCATTACCAAATGAGGTTAAGGTACAAAGAGTTTCTCATCAGCGAACATGTAATGATTATTCAGCAGTTCCAAATTCCATCTAGATACAGATTGATAGAACAATTGATACGTACACAGGTAAGAAAGGAGCACAAACAATTTAAATAGAACAATTGATACGTACACAGCTAAGAAAGGAGCATAAACAATTTAAATAGAACAATTGATACGTACACAGGTAAGAAAAAACAGAAACAATTAAAGTGGAACTCTAAGTCATTATTTCAACCCTATCAATTTCCCCCTTTGACATCATCCTCTCCTTCCCCCTGGGTCCTCATGAATAAGTTCTAGTCAGTTTTTCCCCAGAGTCCTTTCCCTGACCGCGAGTTGTCAGAGGGGTAGAACCCATCCCCCTAGGTATTACCAACATCTTAAAATTCAAGAAGAGGAGTTTTATAGGAGTAGGGTGATGTCAATACACACTTATCAGTATACCCTGTCTATTCTCCTAATGTTCCTATTTATTTTCCTGTATACACATATATTCGTGATTGTAAGTGATATTAATATTAGAATAATAATTACCATTGGACTTAACAACCAGTGAAAGATATTGGTTGCTGTAGAAGACATTCCACTAAATATATCCCACCAATGTGGTGCAGTATCCTGTTGTATCTGTGAGGAAAGATGTACTAGTCTACCTTTGTCAATAATAATTTGCTACTTTAGGATCATCTATAGCCCATTCGAAAGTTGTTGTTTCCTCTACTTCAAGTACATTAATACCAGGAGTCCATGCATATATTTGTAAAACAACAATCTTCAACAAAAAATATGTAAGTAGATATTTCATCATGTTGTTTTCTCGGGTTGTTTCTTGCAATGTGATGCGTGTATCCAGGTAGGTTTTCCTTCCAGCTTTACTGAGGTGGCTGTGGTCAAGAGTACTTGGTAAGGACCTTCAAACCTGGGTTCCAATGTCTTTCTGGTGTGTTTCTTCACATATACATAATCCCCTGGTAGCAGAGTATGTGTACCTGTTATTGAATTAGGGTCTGGAAGAGAAGAATACACACTTTTGTGGATCTTAGTTAGACGTTGTTGTAATTGTATCACATATGCAGTCAAACTATCACATTGCAATTGCATACTCTGTGGAAAGTATAAACCCAATCTAGGTGCATTCCCAAAAAGTATCTCATATGGGGATAATCCTGTCTTTCCTGTTGGAGTGTACCTTATAGAGAACAAAGGCAGGCATTCTGGCCAAGGCTTGTTTAACTCTTGCATGGCTTTTTGTATTTTTAACTTTATTGTCCCATTTACTCTCTCCACTGATCCTGAACTCTGTGGGTGGTAAGGGGTGTGAAAACTTTGTTGAACCCCTAACATGGTCATCACATTCTGCATGATTTCTCCTGTAAAGTGTGTCCCCTATCTGATTCTATGGTTTCAGGAAGACCAAACCTAGGTATTAACTCAGTGATCAGTTTCTTAGCTGTGGCTTTAGCTGTAGCCGATTTTACTGGATAACTTTCGGGCCAACCTGAGAATAAATCGATACACACGAGGACAAATTCAAAAGGGCCGCTCTTAGGCATTTGTATGTAATCAATTTGCAGTCTCTGGAAGGGGTATTGGGCCCGGACCTGGTGTTTTCGTGGGGTTTTTACTCTCTGTCCTGGGTTATTCAGGAGACAGATTTGGCAGGCTGCACAGTAGTTTCTTGCAGTGCTACTGAATCCAGGGGCGAGCCATCCTTGGTTCACAATCCTATACATGGAATTGGAACTGACGTGTGTGGGTAGGTGAACTGCCGCTGCCATTTCTGGGTACAGAGAGGCAGGCAGGCATATTTTGCCTCCTTCCCTCCATACATTGTCAAGGTCTGGTGCTGCTCCCATCCTGACCCACTTATCTTTCTCGCTCTCCCCTGCTTGCTCCTGTAATTTACTCAGCTGCTGCCATGTTGGTTCTGGGATACTCACCTCTACCGCTGCTAAGGTCTCAGGGCTTCCTTCCCCTAGAGCTGCCTGTTTTGCAGTCAAATCTGCAAATGCATTTCCTTTTGCCTCAATTGTTTTTGCGCTCGTGTGTGCCGCTATCTTCATAATGGCTACTCGTTTAACCTTTTGAAGATTGTTCAGGACTCTCTTAATCCCTTCTCCATGTTTTACAGGTGTACCTGCTGCTGTCAGATAACCTCTAGCCCTCCATATGTGGCCATAATCGTGCGCTACACCATAAGCGTAGGCAGAGTCGGTGTAAATATTCCCTTCTCGTTCTTTTAAGTATTCTAGGGCTTGTTCTAAAGCTTTTAATTCTGCTTCCTGTGCTGACATGTGGGCTGGTAAGGCCTGTGCTTCAATTACCTGCGTATCAGTCACTACAGCATACCCTGTGTGATATTTACCCTTGTCATCAGCAAACCTACTACCATCTATATACAAGGTGTGCTCAGCATTTAAAATCGGTGTATCTGTAACATGTGGGAATCCCATTGTCTCCTGTTCCATGAGCTAAAAACAATCGTGTTCATCTACTTGTTTAAACAAAAGAGTGTCAGTGTCCTTATTTCTTTTCTCACTAGTACTATTAGTACTATCATTCCCCCTTGCCAAATCTGGTGACTGAAGAGGCAAAAAGGTGGCCAAATTTAAGGTTGTACAGCGCTGAAAAGTAACATTTGGAGGTAAGAGTAAAGTACACTGTAATCTTAATTGCCTAGCCATTGAAATGTGTTTGGGTTGTACCTGAGACAAGATTGCATGTATGTCATGTGTGGTATGCACTACGACTGGATTGTCTAGAACAATCTCTGATGACTTATCTATGATAATTGACACTGCAGCTACCGCCCGTACACAAGACGGTGAACCTCTAGATACTGGATCTAATGCTGCTGAAAAGTAAGCGACTGGTCTTTGTTTTACATGTGCCTGTGTCAGAACACCTGTGGCGTGTCCAGTGATCTCAGCAATGTACAGATTAAATATCTTGGTGTAATCTGGTATACCAATAGCCGGGGCAGAAATCAACAACTTTTTCAAAGTGATAAACGACTCATAAGCTATTTCTGTAAGCATATACGGTACAATTTTCAAACAATCGTATAATGGCTGCATCAAAGCGCTAGCATGTGGTATCCACTGTCTACAATATGACACGATACCTAAAAACATACGCAATTGTTTGAAATTCCGTGGGGGTAACATTCCCTTTATCACTTGAACCCTCTCCTCAGTGAGATGTCTCGTACCCTGTGATATACAATGTCCCAAAAAGATAACTTTTTCCTGACACACTTGTAACTTTTTCTTATTAACCTTGCAACCTTTTTCTGCCAAAAATCGCAACAAATTAAGGGTGGTGGCCAAACAAGTTTCTTTGTCAGGGCAGCATAACAATAAATCATCCACATATTGTAACAATACACAGGAATCTGGTGGTACCCATTCTCCCAACACCGTTTGCAATGCTTGCGAATACAAGGTAGGTGAATGCGCCATACCCTGAGGTAGGCGTGTCCAGGTTAGTTGGCGATTTTTTATTGAAAATGCGAACCAAAGTTGGCATTCTTCAGCAAGCGGGACGGAAAAGAAAGCATTCGCTAAATCTATAACCGTAAAGCACATACTGGTTGATGGTATTTGTGACAGTAATGTATGTGGATTGGGTACTAAAGGTGTCATCGGGGCTAGTATTTTGTTGACCGCTCTAAGGTCTTGGACCATTCTATACTTAACCGGACTACCGGCTACTGATTTCTTTTTAACAGGGTACAAGGGAGTGTTTGCCGGTGATTTTACCTCTTTTAGAACTCCACTTTTTAAGAAGGATTGGACCTGCATTTCTATGGCCGTCTCTTGGGGTGCACTAAGTGGATACTGCTTTTGTTGGGGAAGCACTGCTCCTGGAATCAGCTGTAGGGTAACCGGAGGTATGGGCAAAAGTCCAACATCAGCTGGATGTTTTTCCCATAGTTCTCCTGGAAGGGACGACAAAATCTGATCTAAGTCTGAAGGAGGTGTGCCGGACAATTCCGATTCCTCCTCTAGGTATTGTATCAGGTTACACATCTCCATGTGTTCTTGATTATCCCCTATAGCTAAGGTGACAGTGCCATCTGGGTGATAGGTAATGTTAGCTCCTATTTTCTGCAAAATGTCAGCTCCTAACAAATTAGTGGGGGCTCCTCTGGATACCAGAAAGCGTGAAAGGAACATGTGGTTTCCTACTTTAACTTTCAGAGGTTTTGTAAGCGGGGCGTCGGCTAAAATGCCATCATATCCAGTTATTAGTAAAGTGTCAGGTGATTTTTGGCCAGGGAGTAGTTCAGAGTCAGAAAGTAACGAGCGTGAAGCTCCTGTATCGACTAAACAAGAGATTTTCTTATTACCAACCGTTATATTTGTCTTAAGCATTGTTGTTTTGGATTTTTCTAAAACCGGGGTGAGTCATGCTCGTGGACCATCTCCCTGCTGCCTGATATGACTATTTTTGTTGTCCCTGGGCTGGTTCCTTCTCTGATTAACTGGAGAATCAACACCTTCCTCTCCTTCATCCCTTATTCTTTTCTTACAGTTGCGTCTGATGTGACCAATCTTGTTACAGTAGTGACAGGTAAGGGGTTTGCGAAAGGAACCTCTACCTTGCTCTTGGGGACCCCCGAGTGCGTTGATAGCATGAGATTTCCTCCCTTTGGTTTCTGCTAAGTCCGCCTCTATGCCTTGCGCTTTTTGTAACAACGTCCCTCTATCTCTAGTTGCCCTCCACTCTGGTGTGCAGGCTTTCAGTCTCTCACTTATCTGTGGAATTAATCCCTCCATAAATTGTCTATTGAAGGCTCGGATTGTGACTGGCAGGGCCAAGTCCAATCCCTCATCTGCCATCATACTTTCCATAGATAAGTAAAATTCCGATACAGTCTGTCCTGGCATTTGCTTCATGGGTGATATGGACCCCCTCTCCTGTTGTTTTGCCTGACAAAAAGCTTCTTAACTAGCAATAAAAGGGGCCCTTGAGTCTATATGTCTGACATGTCCTGTCTCTAAATTGCAATCCCCATCAACTTGTCCTGCAGGTCTGTGTTGAACCTATTTCTGTCATAAACTGGTTAAACAGGGTCAGAGTCATTTTGTGTCTGCATAGATCCTCCCCATCCTGCCAGGTCGCTTCATGTGTATTCATTAACTGTGTCACAAATCTACAAAAAGCAGCTGGCTTTGCTACCGGGTCTGGGGCGCTCTGTATTAATGCCATAAGGGTGTCTGCCGACCATGGTGCCCAAGTCCTTATTTGCATTCTACGAGTGACAGTAGGCGGGGCATTTGGATGGGCTGCTTGTCCAAATTCTGGATTGTTTACCTGAACAATGCGTGTATCAGTGCGTACGGGAGCTACAGTTTCTGGATGAGGTTTTTGTGCCCCACAATGCACACATTCTACTGCCCATTCTGGGTTTTGTGCTCCACAATCCTGACAAACCCATCCTCTCCCCTCAAGTACCGGATATATCTTGTGTGGTTTGCGTTCTACGTCAGTGTATGGGGGTGGGATGGCTGAGCTGGGAGCCTCGACATTTTTTGTTCTTCTATCTTTCATATCCCAACCATCACAATCTGGATTATACTTCCACCCCTCTTCTTTCGCTCTATTTGAGACCTTAATTAAGCATTGAACCTGACGCATCCATTGCTTCTCTAACACCTCTCCTTGTCTGTCCCTTTTTATTTCACTCCATACATCCGGGTCTAAGCCCGCTGCTCCTTTCACCTTAAATTTACGAAGGACATCCTTTAAGTCCTGTGCTTCGGTTTTCCCATAAATGTTCTTAATTATCTGTGGCACCGTAAAGTGCGCCACAATTCCCTGACGGGGTTTTGTGTTCCTCTGGCCCATTCTAACAGTCCTGCCTAGGTAGCGTGTGGGACACTTAGTGTACAATATAATGCGGCTACAACATATACAAGAATGAATAATTACTTTATATGCTAGCCCAATAGCAAACCAGCTAAGTTACACTAGTTCCTCGTTGCCTTCCTCCTAGGGTGCTAGAATTCTAGAAACCTCTCCGGAATGAGATTTCTGAAACCAAATTACTTTATATGCTAGCCCAATAATAAATAATTACTTTATATGCTAGCCCAATAACAAACCAGAATGCGGCTACAACATATACAAAAATGCGGCTACAACATATACAAGCATTCCTTTAAGTGGCCAGGTATCCGACTAGATCTCGGGACTTTGTTGAGACCTTATTCCCTCCCCGTATCTGGGAATCCCTCTCATACACTCTTATCCCTGCTTTATGGAGCAGACAGGGCTTATACTCTCAACCCGTCTATGGTTTATGAGTTAGATGTGAGGTTAAGCATAAGCGTCAGACCCCCAAGCTCACAAGCCCTCAGGTTCCCAATCGTGTGAGGTAAGGCGCATTCCGTTGCTTAGTTCGGCAATCCCCTTCTAACTCATACCATCCTTGACAAGGCTCATTCACTTTCTCAACAAGACAGACAAGACAAACACAGATAACAAAACAAACAAATAATTCCAGCAATATAAACTAAAATATGCAGTAATTCTAGACTCACCACTACAGAGGCTGGTGTTTTAAAACCAGGAGAACCGTAACTGACAGAACGGATAGGCACAAATCAGGGGAGCACAGAATATAAGAAAAATAAAGCTTTTTCTTACCTGCGCAGGTTTTTTGATCTGTGGTTCCCGGAATGCCTATTCCTTTTTGTTCCGTCAGCCGCGTTCGTCCACCTCTTGTAGTATCATCGGTGAGTCCCTGTTCGGGCGCCAAAATGTTAGGGGCAACTCTTAAATAAGTTGCTTATAGTTTATATTGCTTTGCCAAATTATTGCTTCATATAGGAATTAAGACACAGAGTCAGGTATGTCTGTATCAAAGTTCTGAGCATCCCCAAAAAGGACTGCTCCCTTTACTTCTTTTATAGGCAGTTCCAAAAGCAGTAATCTTATCGGCATTACCAAATGAGGTTAAGGTACAAAGAGTTTCTCATCAGCGAACATGTAATGATTATTCAGCAGTTCCAAATTCCATCTAGATACAGATTGATAGAACAATTGATACGTACACAGGTAAGAAAGGAGCACAAACAATTTAAATAGAACAATTGATACGTACACAGCTAAGAAAGGAGCATAAACAATTTAAATAGAACAATTGATACGTACACAGGTAAGAAAAAACAGAAACAATTAAAGTGGAACTCTAAGTCATTATTTCAACCCTATCACTGCTATGGACTTTAATCCCCTGAAGTAGGCTCTCATGCGTAAGTAAAGCCATAGATTGGGCATGCCTTAAACCCAGGGATCAAGCTTCTGTTAATCTATTACCCTTAAGTAGGCTTCCCTTTAGTCCTTGCTGACGTAAAGATAAAAAGGAACAAAAAAGGTTGTCTGTCAGGGGCCCCCCTTTTTTGCAGTTTTTTCTTTCCCTGAACAGGGTAGTGTTAAGACAGATGCATAAAAATTATTGTGGCGCTGAAAAGTTCAAAATGAAATTGAAGAGTGGGAGGAATCCAATCACCAAATATATTGTGCAGATGTAGAAAGAGTCACTCGTCACCACGTGGTAATGTAGTCTGCTTACCAGAAGGTGTTAGGGATTAGGCATAGATGATAAATTCTCAATAGCATCAAGCAAATCCAGCCCACTGGAACCCCTCATCAGACCACAACATCCGTGGGATTTCCTTCACATATAAACATCTCTTAATGGTCACTTCAGAATTATAAATAAAACTTATTTGCGCTAGCAGTGATGATATAATTGGAAGGTGTTTAGGACACACAATATATATGTGTAAATCCCAACCAGAAATAACAATAAGTGCATAAATCTTACAACAGAAAATAATGTATGCTAAAAATCAATAATCATGCACCAACACCACTTATAATCAGTCCATAATTAAATAATTCAAGTAAAAAAGAAAAAGTCCGTTTAGTTTGTCTCGTCACCAAGCCATGAGGACTGATAGGCCGAAGTAATTTTTATCGAATATGCATTGATTGCAGAAAGAGAGTAATAGATGTGCGCTTACCCCTAATGTTGGACCTCCTCTATGGCAAGGTCTTATGGGCTTGCAGATTTCACCCTCTGCAGGGACAAAGTGTTGGTAACCGGGTCTTGACAGCATGCACCGCAGACTTCAGGATGGTCAGGATAGTCCAACTGTTCCAGTATCAGAGGGGGGACTCAAGAATGGAAGAGCCCATAATCAGAAAAAAACATAAGGAGAAGAAACTCCAATGGTGTGATATCGTTGGGGTTTTATTGGTTATAAATAAACCACAAGTGAACATTTAAAAATTCTCATAGAAAAAAATATTTACATAAAAAGCCGGCATAAACAAAGGCAGAACGCCCGTGCAAAATGAAACCTTCAGAACACGTGATGGCAAGCACTGCGAGGCCACGCCCTACATGTTTCGTCATACGTGACGTCATCTACGGTGCCCCGTAGATGACGTCACGTATGACGAAACATGTAGGGCGTGGCCTCGCAGTGCTTGCCATCACGTGTTCTGAAGGTTTCATTTTGCACGGGCGTTCTGCCTTTGTTTATGCCGGCTTTTTATGTAAATATTTTTTTCTATGAGAATTTTTAAATGTTCACTTGTGGTTTATTTATAACCAATAAAACCCCAACGATATCACACCATTGGAGTTTCTTCTCCTTATGTTTTTTCTGATTATGGGCTCTTCCATTCTTGAGTCCCCCCTCTGATACTGGAACAGTTGGACTATCCTGACCATCCTGAAGTCTGCGGTGCATGCTGTCAAGACCCGGTTACCAACACTTTGTCCCTGCAGAGGGTGAAATCTGCAAGCCCATAAGACCTTGCCATAGAGGAGGTCCAACATTAGGGGTAAGCGCACATCTATTACTCTCTTTCTGCAATCAATGCATATTCGATAAAAATTACTTCGGCCTATCAGTCCTCATGGCTTGGTGACGAGACAAACTAAACGGACTTTTTCTTTTTTACTTGAATTATTTAATTATGGACTGATTATAAGTGGTGTTGGTGCATGATTATTGATTTTTAGCATACATTATTTTCTGTTGTAAGATTTATGCACTTATTGTTATTTCTGGTTGGGATTTACACATATATATTGTGTCTCCTAAACACCTTCCAATTATATCATCACTGCTAGCGCAATTAAGTTTTATTTATATGTTTATCACTTCATGGATATTTGGAGTTTTTTTTGCAGCTGCAATTTTTGAATATACATTATTTTCACGTATTGCTCATTAGCGCAGGTTGACCCCACCTTTTTTTCACTTCAGAATTAGGCATTCAGGCATGTAGTCATCATATATCCGAGAAAAGAAAATGAAGGACCCATAGTGAAGCCCGTAATGATAGATAAAAAAACTTTTATTGTAGTAACTTACAGTTGAAGCTTAAAACAGCATGCATCAATGATAGGAACAAACGGCTGCAGCAATCAGCATCCGGATGTCAGCCTGCCTAGGAGGCCTAGGAGGCAGGCTGACATCCGTACGTCTCCCCCTCCTCTCTGCGGCGCCGGCATTGTCACCGTTGGTTGCCCGGCCGTGGCATCACAGCCGGGCACACGCGAGCCACGGTGCGTGCTGTGACTGGCCGGGCAATCATCTGGGACCTGTGACATGTCCTAGATGATTGCCGAGAGGGAGGGGGGAGAGGTGAACTTACTTGCGGTGCCCCAGGAGGAAATGGGAGCTGAAACCCTCTAGAAAGAGGGTATCCGCCCCCCCCCCCAAAAAAATGACATGCTAATGCTAAATGTGGCATGTCAGAGGGTCACCTTCCTTTAAAGCGGAAGTTCCATTTTTGGGTGGAATAACAGAGGGGGGGAATGGAGCGCTGACAGGTACTGCTGATGGATAGGTAAGGGGCAGTGGCGTGGGAGATCAGGTATGTCCAGGGGGTGACAAGTAGGTGAAAACAGTTAAAAATGGTTAAGTTTGAGTGTTGTTCCCAGAGGCCCATCGTCAGGTTGGCATAGCTGGGAGCAAAGTTGGCTCTCATGGCTGTGCCTTGGGTTTGTAAGATTGGTTTTCGAAAGAAAAATAATTGTGGTTAAGGCAGAATTTTGTGGAGGCTATAATGAATTCTGCCTGTCTGAAATTGATCTGGGGGCCTTGAGAAAGAAAATACTCGATGGCTTTTAGTCCAGTTTCGTGTGGGATAGATGTATATAGCGAGAAGATATCGAGAGAGAGCCATAAATAGGTGGATTCCCAGCGATAGTTACTTATGCCTTGTTTCCACTGAGCGGATCGGTTCGGGTCGGTACAGTTTGAATGGCCTAGAATGGTCCGGTCTATTCTGGTGAGCGTTTCCACTGCAAGTGGGACCACAAGGGGCCATACAGGGTTTAGAAAAAATGCCTCAGCATAGCATAGCAGAGGGTTTTCTGTCAGCCAATCAGTGGAATGTATCGTAGCTCCGCCCTAACCGAACCGTTCCATTTTCTATGGCCCCACATCTGAAGCAGGACCCTGAATGGAACGGTTCAGTTCGGTTGTATGGGCCACTTTCATAATGGAAACACCCAAAATAGCATACCGTACCGAACCGAACCGATCCGCTCAGTGGAAACGAGGCATTAGAGTGTTGAGTAAGTGGGTCCCATCATGGATGTAAGCCGGCAGTTTCTGGGCCAGTGGTTGCACAAAATTATCAATGTATAGGGAAAAAGAGTTAGTGATACTATCCATGGCAGCCACTATGGGATGTCCAGGAGGCTCGGTTAGGCATTTGTGGATTTTGGGAAGGTGGTAGAAATAAGGAGTATTGTAGTTATCCCTTATGAGGAAAGCGGCTTCAGTTTATGTGATGATACCATCCGCCGTAGCCTTGTTCACCAGTGTACGGGCTTCAGGTATGAACTTGGGTAAAGGGTCACCAGGTAATTTGATGTAAGTATTGACATCAAACAGGAGTCTGTGGGCCTCTTAAACGTATGTATCTCTGTGTTGGATGACAATCCCACCTCCTCTGTCGGTTGTTTTTATGATGAAGTCTGTATTGTGGGTTAGGGCCTTGAGACATGCCCTTTCTGATGCTGAGAGGTTATGATTGTGTGTGGAGGTCAGGTTGGCATAGCTGGGAGCAAAGTTGGCTCTCATGGCTGTGCCTTGGGTTTGTAAGTAATATTGGTTTTCGAAAGAAAAATAATTGTGGTTAAGGCAGAATTTTGTGGAGGCTATAATGAATTCTGCCTGTCTGAAATTGATCTGGGGGTCTTGAGAAAGAAAACACTCGATGGCTTTTAGTCCAGTTTCGTGTGGGATAGATGTATATAGCGAGAAGACATCGAGAGAGAGCCATAAATAGGTGGATTCCCAGCGATAGTTACTTATGCCTTGTTTCCACTGAGCGGATCGGTTCGGGTCGGTACAGTTTGAATGGCCTAGAATGGTCCGGTCTATTCTGGTGAGCGTTTCCACTGCAAGTGGGACCACAAGGGGCCATACAGGGTTTAGAAAAAATGCCTCAGCATAGCACAGCAGAGGGTTTTCTGTCAGCCAATCAGTGGAATGTATCGTAGCTCCGCCCTAACCGAACCGTTCCATTTTCTATGGCCCCACATCTGAAGCAGGACCCTGAATGGAACGGTTCAGTTCGGTTGTATGGGCCACTTTCATAATGGAAACACCCAAAATAGCGTACCGTACCGAACCGAACCGATCCGCTCAGTGGAAACGAGGCATTAGAGTGTTGAGTAAGTGGGTCCCATCATGGATGTAAGCCGGCAGTTTCTGGGCCAGTGGTTGCACAAAATTATCAATGTATAGGGAAAAAGAGTTAGTGATATTATCCATGGCAGCCACTATGGGATGTCCAGGAGGCTCGGTTAGGCATTTGTGGATTTTGGGAAGGTGGTAGAAATAAGGAGTATTGTAGTTATCCCTTATGAGGAAAGCGGCTTCAGTTTATGTGATGATACCATCCGCCGTAGCCTTGTTCACCAGTGTACGGGCTTCAGGTATGAACTTGGGTAAAGGGTCACCAGGTAATTTGATGTAAGTATTGACATCAGACAGGAGTCTGTGGGCCTCTTAAATGTATGTATCTCTGTGTTGGATGACAATCCCACCTCCTTTGTCGGTTGTTTTTATGATGAAGTCTGTATTGTGGGTTAGGGCCTTGAGACATGCCCTTTCTGATGCTGAGAGGTTATGATTGTGTGTGGAGGTCGGGGCTTGGTTACAACGTTTAATTTCGGAGAAAACCACTTGGTAAAAACTCTGTAAATATGGACCTTTGACATGGGTGGGGTTGAAGATGGATTTGGGGCGGAAGTAGGTGTGCTGGATAGGAGGAGAGATGGGGTGGTGCATAGTAAGATATGATAGGTAGATATCTGTATCACCATCTCCAGTATAGAGGTCCTCGAGGATAGCTAAGCAGGAAGCATCTAATGAGTGGTCAGAGGTGGAGTCATTATGGGGTTCATCGGGTGTATTGGCTGTGGTGGGATTACTTGAGGCTTTAATATTGAAGAACCTTTTGACAGTTAGGTCACAGATGAATTTGTGAATAAAAATAACATGTTATACTTACCTGCTCTGTGCAGTGGATTTGCACAGAGCAGCCTGGATCCTCCTCTTCTCGGGTCTCACGCCGGCTCTCCTGGCCCCTCCCTCCAGCCAAGTGCCCCCACAGCAAGCAGATTTCTATGGGGGTACCCAAGCCACAGCTCTGTATCCCCATTCAGACACAGAGCCAGGGTTCGACGCTTTTTGGGAACTAGTCACACTAATACAGTGATCAGTGCTAAAAATTTGCACTGTCACTGTACTAATGAGACTGGCTGGGAAGGGGTTAAATATCAGGGGTGATCAAAGGGTTAACTGTGTGCCTAGCCAGTGTTTTACTATACTGCGGGAGGTGCTTTTACTAGAGAAGAGCTGGATTCTGGTCTCTGCTTTGCATAGATACAGAATCCATACCTTCCCTCCTGTCAGAACATCAGTTGCCTTGTTTACATAGAGTCCATGGTTTGCACCGATGGGCTGCTGCTGTATGTAATCACAGTGGGAGCGAGCCGCTGGCGGCGCACATTCACGCCCCCTACCCAGAAGTGCAGGATCACGTATATGTGATCCTGCACAAGCTGCCAGCCTGTAGTAGTAAAACTGTTATAGGGCTGTTGCTAAGTGGTTAAAGAAATAGATGAGTGACATAATTATTCCTGGCATATGGTCCAACACTGCCCTTTACTGTCATGTAATAGCAATAGTGCATTTAAGGCTGCTTTCACACTGAAGCACTTTAAAGGCAAAATAGCGCCTGTAAAGAGCCTCTCCTCTCACTCCAGTGTGAAAGCCTGAGTGGTTTTACACTGGAGCAGTGCGTTTGCTGGACATGAAAGTCCAGCAAGCCGCATCTTTGAGGCGCTGTAGGAGCAGTGTATACACTGCTCCTACAGCGCCCCTGCCAATTGAAGCAAAGCAGCGGCGCTTTGCGGGTGCTTTTAACCCTTTTTTGGCCATTAGCGGGGGCTAAAAGCTCCCCACTAGCGGCCGAAAAGTGCCGCAAAAACTACGGTAAAGAGACGGTAAAGCCGCAAAAACGACGGTGCTTTACCGCCAACGCCCCAATGTGAAAGTAGCCTAATGCCCTGTACATACTGTCGGATTTTCCGACGGAAAATGTCCAATCGGAGCTCGTTGTCGGAAATTCCGACCGTGTGTGGGCTCCATCGGACTTTTTCCCTCGGAATTTTTGACACACAAAGTTTGAGAGCAGGCTATAAAATTTTCCGACAACAAAATCCGTTCGTGTCAATTCCGACCGTGTGTGGACAATTCCGACGCACAAAGTGCCACACATGCTCAGAATAAATTCTGAGATGGAACTGCTCGGTCTGGTAAACTTAGCGTTCGTAATGGATATAGCACTTTCGTCAGGCTGCAATGTTTTAAATAGTTTAATGCAGCGCACTCTCTTCTTCTTTATTATGCTAGAAGAATGAAGTTGTTTTGCTGCTCATATTCACACAGAGTTCTCACAAACTTCTTTCTTTATTATTTATCATGATTTCATGAATATAATATTTTTATTTGTCACATCTACCGAAAAAAATGTAATTTTTTGATGTTTTTAGATTTTTTAGATTTTTTTTTTTTTTTTTTTTAAACCCTGATCCCGTGTTATTTTTTGTATTTTTTTTTTTTTTTACTCCAGAATAGTTTAGGTGTGTTTTGTGTGTCAAGTTACCACAACACCATTATTATCTTGTATTATTTAATCTCAAGGAGGTTGCTTGGTGTTGGTGTCTCTTGTTAATTTCACATTGTATTTTTGAAATGTACCTGCCTCCTCACAAACAAACTGTTCTTTTTGAAGGAAAACACACATAGGCGAGTATAATAAAACAAACCAAAGAAAGAGGGAGGCAACGCTGCAGAAACAGCAGAAATTGGCGAAGCCTTTGGCCCCCAGGGCACACATCAATTATTTTACTGCAAAATTGGTGGCCTGAGGAGTCCTTATCTAAGGGAGTACAATCTGGTCCAGAAGTCCAAGAGATCATGAACAACAGCAGATGACATACATGTCCCCAGGCTGTGGTCATGCAAGAGCCTGCATCTTTTGTCAGACCAGACTGAACCCAGGGCCATCACTTTCTTGTCTTCCTTCCACTCTTCCTTCCACGCTGTGTCTGTGGTGGTGGAGTTGTGGCAGGAGGAGGAGGAGGATGACGCAACTCACTCAGGTGGGCATTGTGTGTGATTTCGCCCCTCAACCCCTTATTTAATGTTTTATAAATTATTTCCTCACACATGAGGAGTTGGCCCTCCTGCATGTCCTGCAGTTTTGTGGCAGCCATGGAGGCAAAGGCCTCTTCACGAGTGGGGGTGGCTCTGAAGGACACAGAAGCCTCCTGAATCAGCCTGAGTGCTGAATCCTCCACGTTACTCCCCTTCCTGGGTCTTTTGTTTGGAAGGCGGAGGGGAGGAACCTGTGATTCTGTCAGGCTCCTACTGGGCCCGGCCACCTCCTGGCTGACACTTACCCCCGCCTCCTCCTGGCTGCCGCTTACCCTGGATACCTCCTGGCTGCCACTAACCCCTGCTTCCTCCTGTGTGCCACATTCCACAGCCTCCTCCTGGCTGAGGTCTCCATGTGTATGAAAAAGGGACATAGTTTTAGTTTTTTCTTCATCAATCACACACAATTTTCACCTCATGACTGTTGCAAATTGAATGTTAAGAAATATAAAAGACTATCATTCTGAGCCCAGCATTTTTCATTCTTGTCCCAATTATTTTTGCCCACTACTGTCTATTGATATGTAAAACACTTTATTAAATCATCAATTAGTGAGCAATAATAAAATCTAGTAAACATAATTTATTTATTGACCAGAAATCTGTAGAACAATGCTATACCTGGCTCCAGCTGGGTTCCTCCACTTCTTCCTGGCTGGAAGTCCCAGGTTGGACATCGGAAGCCTCAGCTGGGGTGGAAGATAGGGTGGAAGGAAGAGTGGAAGGAAGGGTTGAGAGGGATTCCCTGACTTCAGTCTGGTCTGACAGAAATCGCAGTCTCTCATAGTACCACAGCCTGGAGACATAAAATACATCTGCTGCAGCTCCGGATCTCTGGGAATCCTGGACCTTCTTGCGCTTCCTAAGATAAGTGCTCCTCAGGCCACCAATTTTGGCTTTTAAATAGGTTTCTCCAGCGCTGCCTGCCTCTTTTGTTTATGATTATACTGCGGGTATTTGACCTGCCTCAGACAGGGCAGCTCCCTGTATTTGTCTATGAACAGGGGAGGAAGTTGTGGTCATTGAAGCCATCCATTTTATCTGCAAGACAAACCCTAATGTCAGACTAAAGTCTCCTAATCTTGTCCCAATATAGGCCTCAATCTCTAAGCAGTATAGGCCCAAGTTTAAATGTTACCTTCGTTATCAGGATCGGCGCTTCCTATACTCCTTCCTCCGCTCACAGATCGTACGTACGACGCACGCATGTTACGCTTTATATACACTGCGCATGTGTGAAACTCCGCCCACCCCTGATGTTCTTTCTAGTTTATTCCCCGTCCCATCTCGTTCGGCGCAGTGGGGAAGAGCACATGGCGGAGACACAGCAGGTGCGTGCTAATTACAGCAACGAGGAAGAGGTGAGGCCGGAGCCAGAAACGTCACGATCCCGGAGGAGACGATTTAAGGCATCAAATATGTCCTTTTGTGGAGATGGTGGAGATGGTCGACATATTGAAGAGGGCTGACTATGACGGGATGCATGGACCTTACCCCAACCCCAATGTCAGAAAGGCCAAGATCATGGCGAAAGTTGTGAAGAGTCTGCACCGGAATTTTGGGGTATGGCGATCCAAGGATCAACTGAGGAAGCGGTGGTCGGACCTCAAAATCAGGGAGTACGATCAGTATAGAAGGATCAGGAGAGTGCTGCAAAAAAGTAAGTAGTTGTGCTGTGTTCCTATTCATTATTTTTATAACGTTCGTGCTGCTCCATGTGCTTTTCTTTACTGTTGTACAGTTTAAAATGGCAACTTTCGTGTTCATGGACACATTATTCGTTCGTAGGAAACATTGTTCATTCGGCCAATAAAACACCATGTTTTGTCCAGATGTATTTCAATACATTTTTTCTGGCCTACTTCTCTTAAAATAATTTTGTTGTCTAGATGGGTTAGTAACTAGAATGAAATGCAAACTAGATTCTGTGTAAGGAGGGCACTCAGCAGCTGTTTACACATCTGGATGCTGGAGCACTAGTGTGGGACACAAGAACACCCTTTTTATTAGGGGGCCCACACAGGTGCTCCAGTGTATACTATAGGGGTGAGTCCATCTGTAAAGCTTGCACAAAACAGGTAAGTATTCAAGCTTGACAAAGGACAAAAAAATGTCTTCATCTTGGAACTCTGCCAAAAGAGACAATTGTACCCCACTTCCAAGCAATGTTTCATATTCCTATTTCTGCCATCAAATATCTGTGTGCTAAGTATACCTATTTTGTTTTTACACAGGGGAGAAAAGACTCAGAGGACACCACTCATCAGAGGAGACCATGGACCGCCCACCTCATGAAGAAGGGGAAATCCCCCAAACCCAAGCAGAGGAGGAGGAGGGAGACGTGGTGGAAATTGTCACCACAACAGGTGAGTATCTGCGACCACAGCCTCAGGTAAGAGATGGATGCCGGCATATTTATAATACATGGTGTGTTTGTTTTTTATATATTTTTAGGTGATCGTGATGTTGTGGATGAAGGTCATTTCACCAGTGAAAGTGCCCAGATCCTGATCGGGGAGATCATGGGGTGTAATAAGGACTTGGAAAACATCAAGCAAAACATCAGTGATGTTCAAAACAAAATGAAGAACATCATTGAAGTTTTAGGGAGAATTTAAAACCCCTAGAAATCCCTAACTTATTTGTGCTTTGTGTTTTTGGTTTTTCTGACAATTTTGTGACATATTATAGAAAAGCCAAATTTTGAAGATGCACACAGTGTGTCAACATGTGCTATCTGCCATCACGGGAGATCAGTGTACGCGTTTTGGGAGTGAAACCCCTTCCTCAATAATAAAGTATTGAGAGGAAGGGGTTGCAGCCACAAAACACGTCCCTTGATCCCCCATGATGGCAGCTAGCACACGTTGACATTAGGCAATTTGTGTGCATCTTCAAAATTTGGCTTTTCCAGGGGTGACTTCACCCCATCTGCTGAACGCAATATCAAACACAGTTTATAAATACTCATGTCTGATATTGCCTGCACTTTCTATAAAAGTTGAGCTTTGTAAGTTCCAGAGTTATGTATTTCTTTTTGGTTTTAAACCTGCCTGTTTTACCTTAAAAGGCAAAATTTCTACTTTTTAATGTGACCTAAAAAATTGTTATACACCAAATATGTTGGTTTGTTCTAAAAACCTTTTTTAAATGCACATGTGATTGTGCTTTGATTAAAAATATTGAGAATCAACAATGTGTGGCTTCTTCTTTTAATGCTCAAAAGCATTTTTTTGTAGTAAAGTTGTTGTTTTCAGTGACAATGGGGGTTATTTACTAAAGGCAAATCCACTTTGCACTACAAGTGCAGTTTCAGTGCAGTCTCAAGTGCAAAGTGTATTTTCCTTTAGTAAATAACACCCAACAGTGCTTTATAATTTTACACAATCACGCCATTTTCAGGACTCCCCAAATTTCAGTCATGGTCAGCTAAAAGAAAGACAAGCAGTAAATCTAATGCAAATATTTGTTCAGTTTAAAATATATTTTTATTTAAAAAATGTCTCAGACATTGTCTGGCATATCGATGCCCTCCCACCCGCAAATTATTCCATGTATCTTAGATGGACTTCGCGGGCACACTGGGGGGGCAAGCCGGGACGGCCAGCTTCAAGCGCCGTCAGGTTTGGTTCATTCATATTAATTCCGGCTTCAAGCCCAACTGAGTCAGCAAAGTTCTAAGAATTTCTCCTTAAAAAGTTGTGGAGAACACAGTAAGCCAGGATGATGTGATTGAGTTATAGAGTTATATATTGAGTATATTCTGCCATGTGTATGGGTGTAAGAAATAGGCAGAACCGGCTGGCCATTATTCCAAACGTGTTCTCCACCACTCTTTGGGCTCTGGCCAGCCGGTAATTAAAAACCCTCTGGTCCAGGGTGAGGGTCCTCATAGGGAATGGCCGCATAAGATGGAGTCAAACAAGAAAAAAAAATTAATCATTTTGTACATAAACATGGAAAGCAGATTAGACACAAACATTCTTGGCCAACATCAGTATAACATTTATTTTAGGGAGTATTTAAAGACAAAGGTATAAGGTCCACCTATCAGATTCCTCCCCCCCTCTCATGGGCCATTTTAAAAATTTTAGGGGTGGGGGGGATGTTTTGGCCAGGTAACCCTCTCCACTTCATCGAGAGATGAATGCCTAAATAATGTGTATTACTTTGGCCAGCCCCTCCTTACTTACACTATTGGCGGCCCACTGGACAGGTAAGAAGTGTCATAATACAAAGATATAAATACACACTGTACAAATGGAAGCACATTTTTACATTCTGATATTACCTATCAAGATAATAATAGGATAAAAAAAAAAAAACTTTAAACAGTACCATCTGAAAGTATTCAGGCAGGCCCTTGCATGCTTTGGGGAATTCATCCATAAATCTGACCACAAAAGAGGTAGGTATAGTGTGTATGGGTTTGGCAAAGTCAGCAGATAGAGGATTGGTATCAGCTGAGTTAGCAGTTGGGGGGAGGAAGGGTTCCAAATGATTTTGGCACTACTATGGAGCTGACAAAAAATGGATTTTTAAAACAGCTTACCTGTAAAATCCTTTTCTTGGAGTACATCACGGGACACAGAGCACCATAATAATGACTATCTGGGTTATATGCTACCTTTAGGTGATTGGACACTGGGAACCAATAGTAAGAAGGTTTCTCCCATATAACCCCTCCCATACAGGAAGTACCTTTAGTTTTGTAGCAAGCAATGAAGATCCCAGAAAAGAGGGGAGGGACCTCTGTGTCCCGTGATGTACTCCAAGAAAAGGATTTTACAGGTAAGCTGTTTTAAAAATCCATTTTTCTTTATTGTACATCGCGGGACACAGAGCACCATAGTAATGACAATCTGGGATGTCCTAAAGCAATGCATTTGAGAGGAGGAAATGCAGTATTCCTAGATCCCCTTCCGGCCCAGGACTTATAAAGCCGCCTGCAGCACGCTGTGGCCAAAAACAGTCTCCCTTTGAGATCTAACATCCAGCTGGTAAAACCTGGTGAACGTATGAACTGAAGACCAAGCGGCCGCTTTGCATACCTGAGCCATAGACACCTGCTGGCGCACTGCCCATGATGTACTAACTGCTCTAGTAGAGTGAGGTTTGAAATATTGAGGTGGAACCCTGCGTTTTAACTCATAAGCCTGGATAATGAGCTGGCGAATCCACCTAGAAATAGTTGAACTAGTTGCTGCCTGTCCCCTCTTAGGACCGTCTGGCAGGACAAAAAGGGAGTCAGTCTTCCGTAAAGGAGATGACATGTTTAAGTAAACCTTGACCGCTCTCACCACAGCCAGTGAGTGAAGCAATTTTTCCTCTTTAGACCTAGGATTTGGAAAAAAGGAGGGTAAAATGATATCCTGATTTAAATGAAACCTGGAAACCACTTTAGGTAAAAAATCTGGACGGGGGCGCATCACCACCTTGTCCTGATGTAAGAATAGAAACAGTTCTTTACATGAAAGGGTGGCCAATTCAGACACCCTTCTAGCCGAAGTTATGGCTACCAGAAAAAACAATTTCCTGGTCAACAGGATTAAAGGAATATGCCTAATCGGTTCAAAGGGCTGAACCTGCAGAGCTGATGGCACCAAGTTCAAGTCCCAAGGGCTTAACCACTTCAATACCCGGCTATTGTAATATGACGTCCACAGATGGGATCTCCCATCCTGGGTGGACGTCATATGACGGCCTCGGGTTCCCGGCCGCCTAGGGGGCGCGCGCGCCCGCCACGTTGCTCGGGACCCGGTGCGTGTGCCCGGCGGCCGCGATGTCCACCGGGCACCCACGATTGCCCGTTAACCGGGCTGGACCGTGGATCTATGTGTGTAAACACACAGATCCACAGCCTGTCAGGTGAGAGGAGACCAATCTGTGTTCCCAGAACGGAGGAACACTGATCGGTCTCCTCCCCTTGTACGTCCCCGCCCCCTACAGTTAGAATAATTCCCTAGGTAACATAATTAACCCCTCCCCGCCCCCTAGTGGTTAACCCCTTCACTGCCTGTCACATTTACACAGTAATCAATGCAATTTTATAGCATTGATCACTGTTTAAATGTGAATGGTCCCAAAAATGTGTCAAAAGTGTCCGATGTGTCCGCCATAATGTCACAGTCACGAAAAAAAATCGCAATCGCCGCTATTACTAGTGAAAAAAAAAATTATTATTTTTTTTTAAAATGCCATAAATCTATCCCGTATTTTGTAGACGCTATAACTTTTGCGCAAACCAATCAATATACGCTTATTGCGATTTTTTTTTTTACCAAAAATATGTAGAAGAATACGTATCGGCCGAAACTATAGTTTTTTTTTTTTTTAAATTGTCGCTCTTCTTTTGTTTATAGCGCAAAAAATAAAAACCGCAGAGGTGATCAAATACCACCAAAAGAAAGCTCTATTTGTGGGGAAAAAAGGACTTCGATTTTTTTTGGGTACAACGTCGCACGGCCGCGCAATTGTCGTTTAAAGTGCGACAGCGCTGAAAACTAAAAATTGGCCTGGTAAGGAAGGGGGTGAAATGCCCTGTATTGAACCGGTTAAGGGAGGCTTAACCAGCGGTTTTAAGTGCAGTACCCCCTTCACAAAGGTTCACACCAAAGAATGGGATGCAATTGGCCTCTGGAAAAAACTGATAAGGCCGAAATTTGTCCTTTAATGGTTCCTAAAGATAAGCCTAAATCAATTCCCGATTGAAGAAAGGCAAGGATCCTCCCAATCGCATACCTGCGAGGATGCCATTCCTTTTTCTCGCACCAGGAAATATACAATTTCCATACCTTATAGTAGATACTTCTAGAAACTGGCTTTCTAGCATTAATCAGAGTGGATAAGACTGAACCCCTGATACCACGGTCCCTTAGTACCCTGGTCTCAACAACCATGCCATCAAATTCGGCGACCGTAAAGAAGGATGGTATATGGGACCTTGAGATAACACATCTGGACGGTCTGGGAGACACAGCGGGTCCTCCACCGCCATCCTTACCATCTCTGAATACCAGGACAGCAACTGGATCGGAGGGAACACATAAATCAGGGAATACCTGTCCCAGGGAACTACCAATGCATCCGTTCCGATAGCACTTTGGATCCCTGGTCCTGGACACAAACCTGTCTACCTTGGCATTGAATCTGGATGCCAGAAGATCCACATCTGGCACCCCCCAATGCTGACAAATCTGAAGGAAAACTTCGGAATGAAGAGACCACTCTCCTGGAAGTAACTGCTAGCGACTTAGATAGTCTGCTTGCCAATTGTCCACCCCTGGAATGAACACTGCCGACAGAAACGGTACATGTCTCTCTGCCCAAATTAATACATGATCTACTTCCCTTTGGGCCGCCCGGCTCCGGGTGCCCCCTTGGTGGTTGATGTATGCCACCACCGTGGAGTTGTCGGATTGGATTCGGACAGGGAACCACTGCAGTCTGGATGTCTAAAATAGGAGAGCTAAGCGAGCTGCCCGAATTTCTAGCAGATTGATGGGTAAGGCCCTCTCTACCTGAGACCACAATCCCTGAACGGAAGCCTCCTCCAGGACTGCTCCCCAGCCCAGACGACTAGCGTCCGTAGTTACTACTTTTCAGGTTACTGGTGGAAAAGATTTCCCGGCGTTCAAGTTGCTGGTCTTTGACCACCAAGAGAGTTCCATTTTTACCTGTAGGGATAGATGCAAGGGTTGATCCAAGGATTGAATCGACCTGTCCCAAGCTTCCAGAATAGCTCTTTGGAACATCCTGGAGTGAAACTGCGCATAGGGAACCGCGCTGAAAGATGACACCATCTTGCCCAAAAGCCTCATGCATAGACGGATCGAAGGACCCTCTGTCCCCTTGACCTTCCGTACCAGCTCCATTATAGAACTCACTCTTAAGGGAGGTAGAAATACCTTTTCTTGAGTTGTGTCCAAGATCAGACCCAGATATGCTAAGGCCTGAGCTAGACGAAGGGCCGATTTGTCCATATTTAGAATCCAGCCTAGCAACCTTAGGAAACGGACCGTAGTCGCAATGTTTCCTACTAAGGCGGAGTAAGCTCGATCCCTCAGCAAAAGATCGTCCAGGTATCCTACCACTGCGATTTCCTGGGACCTTAGGAAAGCCAACACTGGGGCCAGAACCTTTGTGAAGACCTGAGGGGCCGTGGCTAGACCGAATGGAAGTGCCACAAACTGGAAATGATACCCCTCTACTGCAAACTGCAGGAATCTTTGATGTGGGCCAAAAATCGGTACGTGCAGGTATGCGCCCTTGATGTCTATGGACGCTAAAAAGTTTCCTTTTCTCAAGGAAGTGATTACTGAACGAACCAACTCCATGCGGAAGGTTCGGACGTTCAAAAAGGAATTGAGGAATTTGAGGTCCAAGATGGGACTTACCTCTCCGTTTGGCTTTGGCACTGTAAATAGGTTCGAGTAGAGCCCCTTGAATCTTTCCTTTTGCGGAACCTTGATGATTACTTTCTGCTGTTCCAGTTGTTCTAAAGCCAAGAATAGGCTCCTCTTTTTCCCTGGGTCTAATGGAACCCTGGATACCAAATACCGAGTTGGGGGAAAATCCCGAAACTCTATTTTGTAACCCTGAGAAATGGTGGAAATGACCCACTTGTCCTGAACCAATTTTCCCCAAGCATCTGCGAACCACCGCAGTCTGCCCCCCACTCGCAGGAAGTCTTGGAATTGGTCTTGGCTGGTTTCTGGGTCCAAGGTCTTTTTTGACCTTGAGGCTTCTTAAAGGTAGGTGGCTGAGGCCGTCGATACCTCTTAGGGGAAGAGGCACTCGGCTCAGGAGTGTTGGGAATTTTAAAGGAAGGCTGTTTACCCCGTCTTTTAACCGGAAGCAAGGAGCTTTTCCCGCCTGAGATTTTTTGGATATATTTATCCAAATCTTCCCCAAAAAGACGCTCACCGTGAAAAGGAAAAGCCGCTAGCAGCCTTTTGCATGGCGTGTCGGCCGACCAATTCTTTAACCACAGTACCCTGCGCATATGGATTGAGAGTAGCGCAAAACGAGACATCTGCTGAATTGAGTCTTTTAATGCATCTACCACAAAACATAAGGTGCGAGGAAGTTATGATAGTTTGTCAGAAACTTCCTCTGGAACAGGCAGGTTCCTGACCAATTTCTTAAAACAGTCCTTCAGTGCCTGACAAATACCGATAGCTGCCACTGCCGGTTGTACTGCTGACCCAGCTACTGAAAAAGAAGCCTTTAGTAAGGATTCCAGCTTTTTATCTGCCGGATCCTTAAATCCCTGTGCATTATCCACTGGGCAGGTCAGACTTTTATTCACTGAAGAAATGGCAGCATCAACCAAAAGGTGTATCCCACTTCTTCCTGAATTTTTCCTCCATAGAATATAGAAAAGAAAACCTTTTAGGAGGCAAGTATGTCCTGTCCGGGTGGTCCCAGTCAGCGTAAATTACCTGTTCCAATAAAGGATGCAAAGGAAACACCTGGGGACCTGGTTGAGGATGCAAGGACCCTAATGTAGAATACGAGGGTCCCGGTCCCTGTACTGGAGGTAATTTAAATCCAGCTCTCACTATCTCGGCCAAGGATTGGATAAATAACTTTTGGGATTGGGAAGCTGAAATCCTGAATCCTCAGCCGAGGACTGTTCAGCCTCCCCTTCCTCTTTGTCTTTAACGGCCTCCTCCTCCAAATCCTCTGCCCATTCTGGATCCAGATCACAGAGACCCATGCCAAACGGGTCCTGGTGCTCAAGTGTTTCATTGCTGGGACCAAGCTCAGGGGAGGGAGATCTATGACGTTTCTTCCCTTCCTGTGTTAGTGTAGCAATCATACCAGCTATTTTGCCTTCAAGGCCAGCAAGGGCTGATGCTAAATCATCTTTAGTAACATAGGCTGAAGCAGGGATATTGGTAGTGGCCACTATGCCTGACAGCTGTAATGGCTCAGCCAGGCCAAATGCCGCAGGTCTTTTCAGTCTTTGCTGCAGCAACCTGAGGTTGATCTCCTGTTTTTGAAGGAGTACTTTTAACCCCAGGACTTGCCCTGCTCCCCACACCTCGTTTCCTGGAAGACATCACTTATAAGTTTGAGGAAAAAAAGGCACTCCCTCTGAGTTATCTAGCTGGGCCCAGCGCACTGCTGCCACCACAGCTTTACCAGCCTTCAATTTGTTGCAAATGTCTAACTTCAAAATCCCACACTGTCCCACCGCATACGAGGGCCTGCAAAGATTAGCTGACTAGCAACAATGACATGTCAGGGCGTACCTCCCTTTATTCCGTACGCCGCCCAGTGACGCACGCGCGGCCGTGCTTCTACCGTGCATGTGCACCCTGTACGACACGCACACACAGGCACGCACAAACAGGCACGCACACACAGGCACGCACACACAGGCACCATGCGGCGACCTCGTGCACGCACTAGATGCGCGCGCAGCACCCGCCGCCATGTGCGGGAGATACAAACATAAGCTGCATCTGTCAGCTTGCTCTGTAACAGAACCACCTTCAATGAGACACCGGACATACATAAGGCATTCATACTGGAAACAAAAAATTGATAGGCCTCACAGAGGGAGTACTCACCAGTCCTCGCTGCAGGACCCGATACAGGCCCAATCTTCCCCCATCACGGTGGGTAGCGCCTCTGAGGACCTTCAGGGACCGGGTCCCCCATTGTACGGGGTCCACACCCCTGGACTTGTAAAGCACCCTTTTGGTTCCCTTGGGCAAATAAAGACCAGGGATACCATGTAACAAGGGTCCAGCGCCTAGAAAGGACACATTACAAGCAAAACCTTGTTCTTGAACCAAGGCTCGGGTACCATCCACTTTAGCTTTTAATGCCATCCGAATGGATCCGATATAACATCCTCACTGGGACATTTATTGAAGAAAATTTGAAGAGCTTCCACAGCCGTAACCATCACCTTCAAGACACTGGCAAAAAACTAAAGGTACTTCCTGTATGGGAGGGGTTATATGGGAGGAACCTTCTTATTGGTTGCCAGTGTCCAATCACCTAAAGGTAGCATATAACCCAGATAGTCATTACTATGGTGCTCTGTGTCCCGTGATGTACGATAAAGAAATACATTGTTAATTGAGTAGACGAGGTGGATATAGGCCCAGGAGAGCATGCTGGGGAGGTTAGTGAAGGCAAATATGTATGAAGGGCAAAAAAAGAATTAAAAAAAAATCCAGCATTCATGAGGACAAAGGGGACATTCACAGCATGTTCCAATCATGGTAATTAGGGAATGAGGAAAAAAATACAATACATTAGCAAACATGGACCTGGATGATGGCAGAACAGGTCTCTGGGATAATGATCCCCAGAGCCTGGGGCAGATGCCTGTTGAGAACTTGAGGTCCTGCAGGCTTCTCCCCGTCGCCAAGTACCACAGGGTGGTGACTAGCCTCTGCTCCGGAGTGATGGCTTGCCTCATGCAGGTATCCTACCTGCTGATATAAGGGGTCAGCAAAGCCAACAAACGGTGAAATACGGGGTCCGTCATCCGGAGAAAGTGCCTGAAATCATCAGGATTATTCTCACGGATCTCACGGAGCAAAGGCATGTGACAGAATTGGTCACGCTGGAGCAACCAATTCTTGGTCCATGAACTCCTCCCCACCCTGTTCATGGACTGGGCTTGTGTCAAAGTAAGGACCCCAACACCAAGCCCCCGCACAGCACAAACTCTACGATGAGTACATACACGCAACATGGCTAGAAAACGGTCGGCTGGTCAGAACGCAGTAACAGAATGCACTGAAGAACAGCAAGGCCTGTGAAGAGCGACCTGAAAATCAGTAACGAACGGACAAGAACACAATGACAAGTCAATGGGAACTTGCTGCACGCACTGAAGACCAGATACAAACCCACAAGCACAAACTGAACACCAGAAATACGTTCTGAAAACCACGAGTCTGAAAAATCGTGAATCGTCTCTCACCAAACTTTTACTAACACGAGATTAGCAAAAGGAGCACAAAGGGTGCCGCGCTTGGTACTGAGCTGCCCTTTTATAGGCTTGTCGTACGTGGTGTACGTCACTGCGTTCTTCGCGTTCAGAAATTCCGACAACTTTGTGCGACCGTGTGTATGCAAAACAAGTTTGAGCCAACATCCGTCGGAAAAAATCCATGGATTTTGTTGTCGGAATGTCCGATCAATGTCCGACCGTGTGTACAGGGCATTACAGTGCCATTTTCACAATGATTAGGGCTGTTACACTAAACATTTGCTCCTCTCCAGAAAAAAAAATGTGTATGTCTCTGTCTCTTTCTATTTTTCTCCCTCACTCCTTCTCTAATCTCAAAAACAGAAAAAGGATGTGATATTAGAGGAAATGACCTGCAAAATGCATAGTAATTTAACATGCATTGAAACGTGCATCAGCGCACATAAATTTTATTAATTTTTTTTATATAATAAGGTTTTTATTAAGATTTACAATAGGTATAACCAGTACAAAAAGGTACATGTCTTAATATATCGAACAAGATAGAATCAGTCCGCAAACATATATATCAAAGAGGAAAGAAAAAACAAAAATTACGTTATGCATAAGAATACATGTTGGGAACAAATGCATTAAAGTAGGCCCAGGAAGGTAATAGGAAGCACCCCAAAGAAGGTCACCCCGGAGTCCCGTTTGACCCCGCACCATCGTCAACACGGGCACGACTGGGCAGACGTGGACAGATCAAGGTGATTCACGGGCAGCAATCCCGAAAGCATCCGAACACCCACCTGAGATGCATATAAGTCAACATTATATAGGCATTAACCCAAATTGAGCTATACATCATGGATAGTGATAGAAAAGAAATAAAAGATTAGGGAGGAAAAGAAAACAGCCTTTGTTGAGAAAAGTAAGAAACAGAGGAGGAAGATCAAGAAGTAGGTGCATCCATGAGGAAATGTGCAGCTATTCGAGTAGTGCCTGAGCTTTATACAGTTAAGACATTTAAACTGTAGATATCTCTGATGAATAGTACATCCAACCTGACCATATGTGTTTAAACTTGTCTTGTTGGTCTTTAACCATATGAACCCATTGTTCAGCCCCCATAGTTACATCAACCTCCCGCTTCCAATCCAACAGGGTAGAGCACTTGGATTGTTTCCAAAATCTAGGTATTAATGATTTGGCCGCGTTCAGTAGATGAGTAATAACGCTTTTTTTTGTAAAGTTTGATGGAGGAGGGAACCCTATGGAAAAGGAAATGCCTAGAGGAGTATTTCTTTGGGTCTAATGCCACGTACACACGGGCATACTTTTCGACTGGACTGGTCCGACAAATGTTCCAGCGGACTTTCGACGGACCTCCGACGGACTTTCTAATGAACGGACTTGCCTACACACGATCACACCAAAGTCCGATGAATTCGTACGTGATGACGTACACCGGACTAAAATAAGGAAGTTGATAGCCAGTAGCCAATAGCTGCCCTAGCGTTGGTTTTTGTCCATCGGACTAGCATACAGACGAGCGGATTTCTGGGTCCAGCGGAGTAACAAAGTAAAGATTTGAACCCTGTTCCAAATCTACAGTCCGTCAGATTTGCGACTGGAAAAGTCAGCTGAAGGTCTGGTGAAGCCCACACACGATCGGATTGTCCGCCGGATTTGGTCCGTGGGCGTCCGTCAGACCAGTCCGGTCGAAAAGTCCAACTGTGTGTACGCCCCATAAGAGTCAGTCATTTAATCCAGGGGCCGATTTCCTCCCAAAATGGTTTGATCCTGGGACAAGACCACCATATGTGGAGGAACGTACCCTGGTGACCGCATCCCCTCCAGCAGCGGTCATCCACCATCGGCACATTCGCGCTAGGCAGGAGGGGGTCCGATACCATCTGCTAAGGAATTTGTAAGATAGTTCTTGTACATGGGGGCTTATGGAGGTGGAGTGTGTCAGTTTAAATAGTCTCTGAACCTGTGGAGGAGTAAAAGTTTGCCCTTTTTCCCTCTCCCATTCTCTAATATAGTATGGGACAGAGGAGGATTGGGCACTGAGGAGTCTATACATTTGCGATAGGTAGGTCAACACATAAGAATTCAAAAGTGGTCAGGGAACTAAGGAGTATCATTTGAGGTTGTAATTTTTTAAAGAAATCCGGCAGTTGGCCATATCTCTAGGACACTAATGCCCCGTACACACGGTCGGACATTGATCGGACATTTCGACAACAAAATCCTAGGATTTTTTCCGACGGATGTTGGCTCAAACTTGTCTTGCATACACACGGTCACACAAAGTTGTCGGAAAATCCGATCATTCTGAATGCGGTGACGTAAAACACGTACGTCGGGACTATAAACGGGGCAGTAGCCAATAGCTTTCATCTCTTTATTTATTCTGAGCATGCGTGGCACTTTGTGCGTCGGATTTGTGTACACACGATCGGAAATTCCGACAACGGATTTTGTTGTCGGAAAATTTTATAGCCTGCTGTCAAACTTTGTGTGTCGGAAAATCTGATGGAAAATGTGTGATGGAGCCTACACACGGTCGGAATTTCCGACAACAAGGTCCTATCACACATTTTCCGTCGGAAAATCCGACCGTGTGTACGGGGCATTTGGCCATGTTCCCAAAAGAACCCACCAGCTCTGAGAGAGGGGACAGGGGATCTCGTGGGGCAAACCTGGCACAAGCTGTGTTCTCATCAACACCCCAGGAGCTAAAACCCAATAAAGTGACAGCGGCCTGGGGCGTGGCATCAACAGACATGCTGACTGAGCGGCTGCTCAGTGATCCCCAGTCTCCAGGAAGATAGGCTGTGGTGTTCAGCAGGCTCCAGACTGGCTAAAGCTTGTCCACAAGCCGCCGTACAGCTGCACTTCCGCCTGGTGGTGGTGGAAAGAGCCAGGCTAACGGGCTTAGAGCTTGCCTCTTGGCGCAGAGTGCTGATCCTGGGAGCACAATTAAAAGAACCCCGTCCAGGAGGGAAGGAAGTTCGGCTCCCCTGATATGAGGGGGGACCGGGGAGGGTCGGATGCAATACATCCGTACAGGGCCAAGGAGTGACAAGCTTTGGAAGGGGTGTTGCAGCACATGGCAAAGGCCAAATACCTCTGAGCCCAAAGCAGAGCTGTACAACCCTGGAAAGGGATCTCCCAGGAGAAGGGGGAGACACCTCGGTTTATGCTGGTGGAACGGAGGGTCCGGAGAGGGAGTGTATTGGAGGGGACCCGAGTCTTCAGGAGGTGGAAGGAATCCCATGAGGGACAGTTGAATCCCTAGAAGTTGAAAGGCTACAAAACCCAGCAGTGAATCATCAAAAATCAGCAAAGGACTTGTGATGAATCCAGAGACAGCCTCTACAGGGCAGGTGCAGTATGTTAACCCTTTGTATGGTGATCTTAATAATGAACTAAGTGCATCTCAGAGTTAATAGTGGATTGGGACCAAAGAGAACATTTGAGAGCACTTCTTACAAAGAAAGACATTCAGTTACTTATAACCGCTGTTGAATCATCCTGCAAACAGGCCATGGAGGGGTTAAGGGAGGATATAGGGGCACTGGGGCACAGAGTAGAGGTAATGGAGATGGGCCAGGATGATATTAGACAAGGAGTGGATATAAAAAGATATAAAAATATAAACAGAAGCCCGGGGTTCACGAGGTACCTTGTTCATGTTTTTATTCATCTTCTCCCCAATAGGTCGGTCCTGAGACAAGGGACTTTGTTTTTTGCCAAAAGGCAGAAGGGGGGGGGGGCGACTCTGGGCACAGGTGGTGCACCTGTGCCCGTATTCACCCTTCCTTTAGAGGTATGTGCCTCAGACAGTGGCATAGCAGGTTAAGGTTTTTAGATGGTTTTGTGTGTGTGTTTTTTTTTTTTCTCCTCCTGCTTCTTCTCATCAGATGCATCCAAGGCGAGAGAGTTCAGAAGGGCGGGCGCAGACACCGATTAGGCATAGCAGTATAATAAGAGACTCATGGGAGTAATGAGAGAATGGCCGGTAGAATGAAGATTGTATCATATAATGTGAGAGGGCTTTGTTCGATTCGTAAGAGTCACATGAAGGCAGAGATAAATTTTTTTTTGCAAGAGACCCATTTCGTGGCAGGGTCGACCCCTCGTATGAATCTTTTTCCATATAATCAATGGTTTCATGCACCTTAACCCATTCCTAGGGCTAGAGGAGTTACAATAGCTATACACAATGTCCCCTAGTACCTACAGAAGTACGAGTAGATCCTGAGGGCTGTTTTCTTTTTGTTACAGGAAAGATCCAGGGCCAGTGTTATACCCTAGCTACTATATATGCCTCCAATAGCCATACCGTTAGATTTCTATCTAAAACTTTGGATATCTTGGGGAAGTTTCAGGAAGGTCTATTGGTTATGGGAGGGGATTTTAACATTACCTTGGACCCTAGTCTAGACACCTCTTCAGGGAAAACCTTTGTGTCTCATAAGGCGTTCAGATATGTTAAACAGCGCCTTCGCTCTCTGCATTTGGTGAACAGTTGGAGGATAATGCATGAGCGAGACAGGGATTTCAGTTATCATTCCAAAATACACAATGTATATTCAAGGATCGATATGTTGTTGATCGATCAATATGATCTGAATTATGTAAATTACTCAACTATTGAGTCATCACCATGTCAGGCCATGCTCCAATAAGTTTAACGATATGTCCAGCATCGATTGGGTGCCTGGAAAGAACATGGCGATTGAATGAATCTATTTTGGATGATAAACAGAATGTGGACTCCTTGTCCCACACATTAGCATTGTATTTTGAGACCAATATCTCAGAGGAGGTGTATGACCAAGTGGTATGGGAAGTCCACAAGGGGGTCATCAGAGGGGAGTTAATTTCAATGGGTTCACGTATTAAAAAAGAGAGACAGAAAAAAATGGTCAGGCTCTTAGAGGAAATACATAAACTTGAAATTAAACATAAGGCCCATTTAAATCCTGGGGATGCGCAGAGACTGGAGAAACTGCGGGCAGACTTAAAACAGCTTCTCGATCAAAAAGTTCAAAATAAACAGATACTTTGCCCACCGATTCTATGAACAGGGGAATAAGGGTGGGAGACTATTGGCTAGACAACTAAAGAAACAACAGGATTCACGCCATGTTCACACTATAAAGACAAGCGATAAGCAGATAGTGGACTCCCAAGCAATAGCAGCTGAGTTTCATTGCTTTTATGCGTCACTATATAACATATACTCAATTCCTGTGGAGGCGGAGGAGGGTGGACGTTTGGATAGAATTCGGGAATATCTTGAGGCCTCAGGGCTACAGGCCATTCCATCTGTGGCCTTGGAGGAAATGGAAAAAGCAATCTCTATTGAAGAACTGGGCGGAGCGATTGCGGCTTTGCCATTAGGTAAAAGCCCGGGACCTGATGGTTTCACAAATATGTAATATAAAAAGTTTTCCTCAATCCTGTTGATTCCTCTTTGCAGATACCTTAACTCTATCTCGGTCTCTAACCCATTGCCTCCAGAAGCACTGTTGGCTTATGTGACGGTTCTCCCGAAGGTAGGGAAAGACCCTTAGTTAGTTCTGTGCCAGCTACAGACCCATCGCCCTCCTTAACTCTGATACTAAGCTCCTGGCTAAAATTCTAGCCCTAAGGTTAGAAGAACATATAGTTAAATTGATTCACCCTGATCAAACAGGGTTTATGAAGGGCCGAGAGGCTAGATATAATACTATTCGGGCTCTGCATGTATTGCATTGCATGCATAATGGACTGAACCAGACCCCGAGTGTAGTAAATTCAATGGATGCTGAAAAAGCATTCAGTTGGCTGGGAGTTTATGGTCAGAGTTTTGAGGGAGATGGGTCTGAGAGAGCAGATGATGGGATGGGTGACGGCACCGTCTGCAGATCCTAGAGCAGGGGTCTTCAAACTGCAGCCCTCCAGGTGTTCAGGAACTACAATTCCCATCATGCCTAGTCATGTCTGTGAATGTCAGAGTTTTACAATGCCTCATGGGATGTGTAGTTCTGCAACAGCTGGAGGGCCGTAGTTTGAGGATCCCTGTCCTAGAGCAAAGGTTAAAGCTAATGGACTATCAGATTATTTTGAGATACGGAATGGGACTAGGCAGGGATGCCCACTGTCCCCATTGTTATTTGCTATGGTACTGGAGCCCTTTCTGCGCAGGATTGGAGAAATAGGAAGATCAAGGGGATTTGTATTGGATCAACGGAACATAAGATCTCAGCTTACACAGATGATCTACTGTTGTACCCCTCCTCACATCAAGAGTCTTTGACGGAACTGATGTTGGAAATAGACAGGTTTGGCCTTATTTCTAATTTTAAAATAAATATTGAGAAATCAGTGTTGATGCCGAGCCATGTGCCTTTGAGGATGAAGACCACCTTGCAACAATCTTTTCCTTTTGTTTGGCACCTTGATTCTATATTCTATTTAGGGATCTATATCTCTTCAGATATAAAGCGCCTATATGATCTAAACTATGGACCTTTGATGGTATCCATAATAAAAGACTTACAAAAGTGGAGAAGTCATACTCTGACATGGTTTGGCAGGGTAAACGTGCTTAAAATGAGTGTAATTCCCAGGCTTATTTACGTTTTACATACCATACCCATAACACTCCCACAGACATTCTTTAAACAAGTACGAAGGGCTTTTATGACCTTTGTGTGGGGAAATAAACATCCCAGGTTGGCACACGAGATTTTGAGGGGACCAAAACGGGAGGGAGGGTTGTGACTCCCGGATATAGCGTTTTATTACAGAGCCAAGGCCCTGGTTCTTATAATGAACTGGTGCCATGGCTCTGCTAGTAAAATTTGGGTGCCCTTGGAGAAAACAGCAGGTAGGAACTTGGCCCCCTGGATTCCGGTTTCTTATAGGGGGTTATTGGAATATGCATCACCACTGACTAAGACAACACTATCCATTTGGTACGGGAAAGTTTGCCCTCCCAATATCACCTTTAACACCATTGGAAGAATTTCCCTGGTTTTCCCCAGAGGAAGAGAAAGGGAGTTTAGATCGCTGGGGAATGGATGGGAAGGGTAATTGCACTGGCGTGGCCCCACAGGGTAAATTGCTTCCATTGGTGGATTTGGTTCGAATACTGGGGGAAGTACCAATGGCTGTGAGGAGATACGGTCAACTGACAGAATTGTTCAAAAGTGGAAGCACCAGATTAGGCCAGCGAACCTGCTTACTACTTTTGAGGAATGGTGTGTTAACTTATTAGAGCCGGATCATATGTTGTCTCGAATGTATAGGCTGGTTCTGAGCACCCAAAATATGACAACTCCCTATTTCATTTGAGTATGGGAAAAAGAACTGGGCTAAAATTTTACATCAGAGCAGATTAAAAGGCTGATGGGAGCGACACATCATACTTCAATAAGTTCCCATATACAGGAGATGTCTTATAAGTTCCTGACAAGATGGTATCGTACACCGTTCGATTGGCTCAGATATATCCATCGAATGTTAACTGCTGGAGGGTATGTAACCAAAGGGGTTCATTTCTGCATTTATGGTGGTATTGCCCAAAGTTTTCTGGGAGGAAATAGCCCCTTGGATTAAGAAAATGACACTTAGACCTATAGAATTCTCTCCATTACATTTTCTTATCGTACATCGCGGGACACAGAGCCATAGTAGTTACTATGTGGGTTATGGGCCACCTTCAGGTGATGGACACTGGCACACCCTAAGACAGGAAGTCCACTCCCTATATCACCCCTCCCATTACTGGGAGTACCTCAGTTTTTTCGCCAGTGTCTAAGGTGTTGGTCACGAATAAAGATGTGCTGTGCTGTGCTGTGCTGCACTGGAGCAATCCTTGCTGGGGCTAGCTATGCAGCCAGATCCATTCAAAGTGTCTTTTAGGCCGAATTGAATGGTACCCGGGCCTCGTGTCTGAAGAAACGAGGTTTTACCTATAAAGCTTCCCTTTTTAGAGAGCTGGACCCCGGGATCCAGTACTTTGGTATTTTAGCGCCATAACGTTTTACTGGCGGGGTGCTATTACAGGGCCAGGAGTGTGGGTTCCCCGAGGGTCCCCGGTTCCTGAAGGTTTTTTAATGGAACCCACCGTGAATGGTGAAGAATGGGTCTGTTGGTTTTTACCACAGAAAACCCTGCGGCGGGAAAGCTAAGTGGACTTTTTCTAAGAAATTTTTTAAATTTTCTTATGAAATGTCTCCTTTAAAAAGTAAAATGTTGTCATGCCTAAGTGTCACCACTGGGGGCTGTATGGAGCATGTACCTTCTCATGCTTTGCTCAGAGATCACGCTGTTTCACAGAAGCAGCAGGCTTTTTTCCTCCAGCTAGCAGGCAGACCTCCGGTAAGTTCGGGGGGGATTTTGCTTCACCAGACACCCCCCACCTGGGCTGAACTCTTCCCCTCTTCACGAGGCTGAACATTAGGAGAGAGCTAAAGAACGATCAGCGATGCTGTTTTTTCTTTCACCGCCTCTAGCACGGTGGCGGCTTTCAGGTCTCCTCCTCGCCATCCCTCCCTCCCATACAAGCCAATCCCGGCAGATTGGAGGCCCGCGCTCGCTTGGGAAAACTCATTTTTTGAAAAGAGAAAGGAGGGGGGGTGATAGAGGGGGCAGGGCTTAGCACGGCATTGGTGTCCTCCAACGCTGGCACGGGAGTGTGTTAAAACTCCATTTGTGCTGGCTGCAAGTTGTCGGGGGGACCCAAGAGCTAAGAGGGACATGAAAGAGGTTTGGTGACACAGGCATTTCCTATTTGACACATTTAGTATGGTTCAGCAGTGGCTGAACCATTGCTCAAGCAGTGGATGAGATTTCTTCTGATAGTACCTCTGCTTTTGTGCATCGGGCTAAGGTCTGAGAGGGGGTAGCTGGTCAGAGTGAGCATTGGGGCCATGAAATGTTTGCAACTGTTTTCAACACTGCAGCCCCTGTTTATGTTACTAAAAAGGTCTTTTTTCCTCAGCCATGATAGGATTGAAAGAAAAAAAAAGGTTAGCGGCTTTAATCGCATCCCACAAATGCGACAGGTTCTCTTCCATTACCCAGGACCCTCAAACTGAGGAACTAGGGGCAGGAGAGGATAAATTCCCTCAGGGACTGTGGTGAGGCTAATGACACCTCTTTTGAGGTGTCAAATGCGGGTGGATCAGCTTTCACAATCTGTAAGATTGATGGTGCAATTTCTTGCTGAATGGTGCTCTAAACATTTATGTACCCTTAACTGAGTGTTTGGGTTTGCTAAAGCCTCCTCAAGCTGTAAATACCTTTCCTGTCCATTAATTGCTGGAAAAGCTTTTTTGTATCTTAGTGGATCACCCAGATAAGCATTTTTTTCCCTCCTAAAAAGTTTTTTAACACTTTATCCTATGGTGGAGAATATTCACTAAAAGTGGGGTATACCAGCAATTAACGCTGCTATATCCTCTGGGAATAAGAGTTTGACTTGTCCGGCAGACAATGTTCAAATGCTTAGGGATCCAACCGATAAAAAAGTTGGAATTCCTATTGTTAAACCCCCCCCCCCAAAAAAAAAACACTTTTTTCTCTGGCAGATTAAGTGTCTTAGACCAGTTTAAACAGGTGTTCAAGGTTATCCACATGAGCAGGCTCAGGATCTGGCAAGCTACTAGCAGCTTTATGTTTGCAATAGTTGCTATGAGAGATTCTATCCTTCAGGCCTTGCGCCCTTCGCTAAGCACCATGCAAGAAGCTCCTGGCTAGTCTTCCTTTTGCAGTAGTTATTTGGGTAATACATCCAAAGAAATTCTAGTGGAAAAAGTAAAAAAGTACCCCTTTGCCATTTAAGAAAAGGAGTAAATGTATTTTCATTTTAAAAAACACCAGGCAGTCATGATGGCCTCCGCCGTCAAGTTCAAAAGGTAATCCTCAGGGTCAACCCCAGGGACAAAAGGGGTCTTGGGGGAGGAAACCTACAAAATACTGAAGCCTCCTTATGAGGAGGCGCCCCCGCTTGCTCAAATAGGGGGAATTCTTCTGCAGTTCTCAAAGATCTGACAGGAAGTGTGTCGAGACAGATGGGGGACTTCCTCAATAGCTCCAAGGTACAAACTGGAGTTCCGAGAGTTTCTGTCTCCTCGTTTTTTCAGATCAACCGTTCCTAAGGATCCAGAGAAAAAGAGGTCTTTCTCTCAAGCATTGGACCATCTTTTGGCAAAAAATGATCATGGTGGTATGTAAGAGCAGAGGTTGGGATTTGGTTCAAACCTTTTTTTTTTCCAAAACTGAATGGACATTCTGGATCTCAAAAATCTAAATTCAATTCCTGAATATAACCACTCTTTTTTCGCATGAAGTCAATCCAATCAGTTGTCTCCATCCTACAAGGAGGAGAACTTCTGTCGTCAATCGACATCAAAGATGCATACCTCCATGTGCCTATTTCCTCACTCACTAGTAATATCTACTTTTCAAGGTGGAAAATCTTCATTTTCAGTGTGTAGCTCTGTTTTTCGATCTAGCTACTGCAAAGGTTCTGGTCCCTCTTCTAGCCAGATTAAGGGCCCAAGGTATAATGATTATGGTTTTCCTAGACGATCTGTTCTTGATAGACCAGTTGGTAGCCCGCTTAGACCAAAGTATGGTCACCACATTCAACTACCTAGAATATTTAGGTTGGATTCTCAACCTAGAAAAAATCTTCTTTAAAACCATGAAGAAGGCTAAAATACTTGGGTCTGATAATAGATACACCCAGAAAAGGTTATTCTTGCCTCAGGCAAAGATCAGCGCCATAAAAGGAACTGATTCAGGTGGTGGAAGCAAGATGAATTCTTCTATTCAGCTTTGCATGAGGTTGTTGGGAAAGATGGTGACTTCATTCAAGGCCGTTCCTTATGCTCAGTTTCATTCGAGACTGCTGCAAAACAGTATCCTATCGGCTTGGAACAAAGGGTTCAAGCTCTAGATTCCCAATGTGTCTGACTCCAAAGCCTACGGCCACATCACCCTGAAAGTGCCCGATCTTGGAGGCTAAGCAGGGTCAGGTCTGACCCTGCTTAGTGCCTGGATGGTGGACTGCCTGGAAATACCAGGTGCTGTAGGCTGGGTGCGCCGGAGCCTTAGTTTATGGTTAATTACCAAAAATCTGGGGGAAAGTGGAAAAAAAGGGGAAAATCCTTCCTTCAGTTACCTGGGAAGTGGTAACAACTAGGGATGAGCTTCGTGTTCGAGTCAAACCCATGTTCGACTCGAACATCGTCTGTTCGCCTGTTCCCCGAATTGCAAACGATATAGGCCGTTTGCGCCAAATTCGTGTGTCTCGTCATGGCCCATAATTCACTGCGGCATCGCAGTGCATTGCTGGCTGATGATTGGCCAAGCATGCACTATGACCCGCATGCTTGGCCAATCACAGCGCCATCAGTAGAGAGAGCTGTAATTGGCCAAAGCCAGGGTGACTTTGGCCAATTATGGCTCAGGGGGTTTAGAACACGCCCCACACTATATAAGGCCACCTGCACGGCGGCCCTGTGTAGTGTGTTCCGGCGTGCTTAGAGAGAGAGAGAGAGAGACAGTGTCATTTCATTTGAGTTAGCTAGATTAGGCAGGACAGCCAGTGAGTTAGCTGCACTTACAGTGTATTGTGTATATATATGCATTCCAGGTGTTGTGTGTGTGTGTATATATATATATATATATATATATATATATATACACACTGTATTCAGTTTAGCTAGATCAGTTCCTGTTATCTTCCTACTGACAGGCAGGCTTGTCTTGTTACAGTATTTACAGCTACCTGAAGAAAATTGCTGGTGTTCTTTTGATCCTATTAGTACCACAGTGAGGCAGCTAGACTATTCACAGTTAGTGTAGTGCGTCCTCCCCACAGTGTTCAGTTAAAGCTACAAGTTAGTTTAGTGTGACCTCTACACAGTGTTCAGCTAAAACTACAAGTTAGTGTAGTGCGTCCTCCTCACAGTGTTCAGCTAAAGCTACAAGTTAGTTTAGTGTGACCTCTGCACAGTGTTCAGCTAAAGCTACAAGTTAGGGTAGTGCGTCCTCCTCACAGAGTTCAGCTAAAGCTACAAGTTAGTTTAGTGTGACCTCTGCACAGTGTTCAGCTAAAGCTACAAGTTAGGGTAGTGCGTCCTCCTCACAGTGTTCAGCTAAAGCTACAAGTTAGTGTAGTGCGTCCTCTGAACAGTGTTCAGATAAAACTACAAGTTAGTGTAGTGCGACCTCTGCACAGTGTTCAGCTAAAGCTACAAGTTAGTGTAGTGCGTCCTCCTCATAGTGTTCAGCTAAAACTACGAGTTAGTGTAGTGCGTCCTCCTCACAGTGTTCAGTTAAAGCTACAAGTTAGTTTAGTGTGACCTCTGCACAGTGTTCAGCTAAAGCTACAAGTTAGTGTAGTGCATCCTCCTCGCAGTGTTCAGCTAAAACTACAAGTTATTTTTTTGCAAGCTCTGCACAGTGTTCACCTAAAGCTACCTGTAGAAGGTTGGTGGTGTTTTCCTGATCCTCTCACTACTGCAGGCAGCTAAATAAGCTACAACTTATTTTTTTGCAAGCTCTGCACAGTGTTCACCTAAAGCTACCTGTAGAAGGTTGGTGGTGTTTTCCTGATCCTATCACTACTGCAGGCAGCTAAATAAACTACAGGTTAGTTTTTTGCGAGCTCTGCGCAGTGTTCAGCTAAAACTACACGTTAGTGTAGTGCGAGCTCTGCACAGTGTTCAGCTAAAGCTACCTGTAGAAGTTTGGTGGTGTTTTCCTGATCCTATCACTACCGCAGGCAGCTAAATAAGCTACAAGTTAGTTTTTTGCGAGCTCTGCACAGTGTTCACCTAAAGCTACCTGTGGAAGGTTGGTGGTGTTTTCCTGATCCTATCACTGGCAGCTAAATAAGCTACAAGTTAGTTTTTTGCGAGCTCTGCACAGTGTTCACCTAAAGCTACCTGTAGAAGGTTGGTGGTGTTTTCCTGATCCTAGAAAGAGGGGTAAGGCCTCAATTACAGTTTAATGGAAAACTATTGCAGGTACCATCATCCCGAGATTGTATAATGAAAGGAATACGGGGGTGGAGACGTGTCGGCAGTTGCTGCAGCTGTCTGTTCACGTGTGCACCCCCAAAATTGGGGGTTGTGACTATCACGGTACTCGATAATGATATACAGTTACAAAAATCTAAAAAATATGTAAATTTGTAATAATTGAAATACAAAATTGCAAACATAGTATATACAGACAATCATAAAGTCAAGTATATATACCACACTGAATACAATGAGTGGGGCCCGCAATTTGTTGTACAGGGGGGTGTATGTAAGACATTGATCTCGACCGGTTTCGCGGTTGGAACCGCTTCTTCAGGAAGAACAAGTCTATAAGGTAATTTAGCATAACTTTAGTACATAAATACATTAAACATATGCAGCAAACATAAATAATCACAGAGGTAGTTACAATCCATGATACAAAAAAGGAAAAATTGAGAACAAGCTCACCCACTCAGGTAGAATCAGTGGGACAGCAGGACCCAACACAATTCCCCCCGCGGCGGACACGGGGGATTGTGAACAGACTCTGGTTTGGTAGGGAATAAATAAGAAAATATGATGATAAAAAAGATAACGAAGTCATGTGGGCAGGTATAGTGCAGGGGAGTGCACACCCAATGGAGGAAAGGTGAACCCGGGATGGTGAAAGTAGATCCTATCACTACCGCAGGCAGCTAAATAAGCTACAAGTTAGTTTTTTGCGAGCTCTGCATAGTGTTCAACTAAAGCTACCTGTAGAAGGTTGGTGGTGTTCTCATACTACAGGCAGGCAGTTGATTTTGCTAGCTGCAGTATATATATATATATATATATATATATATATATATATATATATATATATATATATATCCCAGCTTAGTGCAGCTACAGGCCATTAGTATGTCTGGAAGGCCAACAAGGAGAGGCAGACAGTCACAAGCCAATAAAAGAGGGCAAGCAGACTCTGTGTCTAGATGCAACAGTGCTGGTCGTGGAGACGGTGCAGCCTCATCAGCACGTGGCCGTGGGACATGCTTGGCCTTTTTTTCGGCAGCTGGCTGTGTTGAGCCGCAACATGCGGAAGACTTGGTCGAGTGGACGACCAAGCCGTCCTCATCTTCCTCATCCTCTCTCACCCATGCTCAGTTTACTTTGTCTGTCAAAGCAGCTGCCAACGTGGCCCCTTCCCTCGGCTCAATGGCATCAGTGACTCCTTCCCTAGCCCCACCATGTCCTCCTGAGGAGTCCCTCGAACTGTTTGACCACAGTGTTGGGTACATGCTCCAGGAGGATGCCCAGCGTTTAGAAGGCTCTGATGATGATACTGAGCTAGATGAAGGCAGTAACGTGAGCACGGACAGAGGGGGTGCCCAAGAAGGACAGCAATTTGGCAGTCATGCTCCCCCTGCTGCAGCATACTGCCAGGTTTGCTCCAGTGATGAGGAGAGAGGGGATGATGAGGTCACTGACTCAACGTGGGTGCCTGATAGGAGAGAGGAGGAGGCACATCACCAACGAGGCAGGATGACCTCCAAGGGCCAGCCTAAGGGCAGCACACTGACTGCATCACACCCCAAAGCTCCGCATGTGCAGGGCGCTGCTGTCTCTGCGCGTTATTCCAAAAGTTCTTTGATGTGGGCCTTTTTTGAGACGAGTGCATCAGATCGCACATATATTTGCAACATATGTCTCAAGCGTATCTCGCGTGACCAAAACATCTCCCGCTTGGGCACCACATGCTTGACCAGACATATGTTGACCTGCCATGCAGTTCGTTGGCAAGCGTATCTAAAAGACCCACACCAAAGAACAAAGAGGACCTCTCCTTGCTCCTCATCAGCTGAGATCTCCAACCCCACTATACCTTCAGTCCTCTCTGAGACCTGCACTGAGAGGAATGAAGGTGTAGAATTAGGTGTGTCACAGCCAAGTACTTGTGGGCAATCTGCTTTCGGTACACCGATGTCAGATTGTACCAGGCAAATTTCCCTGCCCCAGCTGCTGCGCCGTCAAAAGAAGTTTGCTCCCAGCCATTCACATGCCCAGCGGTTGAATGCTAGCTTGGCAAAATTGCTAGCACTTCAACTGCTGCCTTTTCAGTTGGTAGACTCTGCCCCCTTCCGTGAGTTTGTGGAATGTGCGGTTCCCCAGTGGCAGGTACCCAAACGCCACTTTTTCTCACGGAAGGCGATTCCGGCTCTCCACCGGCATGTGGAAGGCAATGTCCATGCCTCGCTGGACAGGGGGCGGTCAGCAGTAAGGTGCATATTACCGCTGACTCATGGTCCAGCAGGCATGGACAGGGACGTTACCTAAGTTTCACAGCGCATTGGGTGACTCTTCTGGCAGCTGGGAAGGATGCAGGACAAGGTGCAGTAGTGTTGGAGGTTGTTCCGCCACCACGCCTCCAAAATGCCACAACTAATGATTGTGACACACCTCTCTCCTCCACCCCCTCCTCTTCTTCTTCCTCCATGGCCTCTTCCTGTGCTTTGTCCTGGGAACCAGCGGTGCTCCGTAGCCGTTCAAGGGGCTACGCAAGTATGCAGGCCAAAAGATGCCACACGGTGCTTGAGCTGGTGTGCTTGGGGGACAGGAGCCACACTGGGGCAGAGGTTCTGTCAGCTCTGCAGGGGCAGGTTCAGAGGTGGTTGACGCCACGCCAACTTAAGGCAGGAATGGTGGTTTGCGACAATGGCACCAACCTCCTCTCTGCCCTCCAAAAGGGACAAATGACCCATGTGCCCTGTTTGGCTCACGTCCTTAAGTTGTTAGTGCAGCGGTTCTTGGGCAGGTACCCGGGCTTACAGGATGTCCTGAGGCAGGCCAGGAAAGTCTGTGTGCATTTCTGCAGTTCATATAATGCCAGTGCTTGGCTGGCAGACCTCCAAAAGGAGTTTAACCTGCCCAAGAACCGCCTAATCTGTGACATGCCCACCAGGTGGAACTCAACGTTGGCCATGCTGCAGCGTTTGCACATGCAGCAGAGGGACATCAATGAGTACCTGTGTGACTATGGCACCAGCACAGGGTCAGGGGAGCTTGTTTTTTTCCCCCACGCCAGTGGGCCATGATCAGGGATGCATGCACTGTCCTGTCACCATTTGAGGAGGCCACGAGGATGGTGAGCAGTGACAGTGCATGCATCAGTGACACTGTCCCCCTTGTCCACCTGTTGGAGCACACGCTGCATGGAATAATGGACAGGGCACTTGAGGCAGAACAGAGGCAGGAAGAGGAGGACTTCCTTACCTCTCAAGGCCCCCTTTATCCAGACAGTGTTCCTGCGTGCCCGCCGATCACACAGGAAGAGGAGGAGGAGGAGGAGGATTGTGTCAGTATGGAGGTGGAGCCTGGCACTCAGCATCAGCAGCAGTCTTTAAGGGATCAGTCCCAAGAAACACATGGACTTGTACGTGGCTGGGAGGAGGTGGCTGCGGACCATGTCGTCCTTAGTGACCCAGAGGACTCCGGACCGAATGCCTCAGCAAACCTACTCTGCATGGCCTCCCTGATCCTGCAAAGCCTGCGTAAGGATCCTCGTATTCGTGGTATCAAGGAGAAGGACCAATACTGGCTGGCAACCCTCCTTGATCCACGTTTCAAGGGTAAGGTTGCGGACCTTATCTTGCCGTCACAGAGGGAGCAGAGGATGAAACATCTTTGGGAGGCCTTGCAGAAAGGTCTGTGCAACGCGTTCCCAGAGACTGGGAGGTTACAAACTCCTGTTTCTGGACAACGTGTTGCTGAGGCTTCGGTCAGTCAAAGAAGGAGCGGTGGAGAAGGTGGCCGTCTGACCAATGCGTTCAGACAATTTTTTAGTCTGCAGCCCCAAGGTATGATCGGTTCCAGCAACCATCGCCAGCGTCTGTTTTACATGGTGCAGGATAGACATGTGCAGGATGAAAAAAATGTGTTTAGTTTCATTTCGTTTCGATACGTTATTTAACTAAATTCGTTTAGTTTTATTAGTTGCATTTGTTACATTCGTTTTAGGGATTCGTTTAGTTTCGTATTCGAAAAAATTCTACCGCATTCAAAAAAAACGATCAAATTCAAAAAAATTCTACCGCATTCGAAAAAATTTGACCAAATTTGAAAAAGTAAACTATATATAACCATTTTGCGAAATTCGAATTCCATATAGAATGAAATCGAATTCCAATAGAAAAGATTAGAATAGAATAGAAAATAAGAATAGCATAGAAAAAAATAGAACAGAATAGAAAAAAATATAATATATTCTATTCTAATCTTTTCTATTCAAATTCAAATTCATTCTGTACCAAATTCCAATTCCGGAAGATGTTTTATATATATAATTTTTTTTTTTTTCCTATTCTGTTCTATTGTTTTTTCTATTCTAGTCTTTTCTATTAGAATTCGATTTCATTCTATTTCTATATAACCATTTTCTGAAATTTGAATTTCGTATAGAATGAATTTGCACTCAAATAGAAAAGATTAGAATAAAATAGAAAATAAAAGAAAAGACTAGCATAGAAATAAAATATATAAAACCATCTTCCGAAATTCGAATTTCGTATAAAATGAATTTGAATAGAAAAGATTACAATAGAGTAGAAAAGAATAGACTAGAAAAACAATAGAACAGAATAGAATAAAACATAATACATATATACATTTTATTCTATTCTGTTCTATTGTTTTTCTAGTCTATTTTCTATTATTTTCTATTCAAATTCATTCTATACGGAAGCCATCTTCCGAAATTTGAATTTCGTCTAGAATGAATTCAAATTCAAAACAATAGAACAGAATAGAAAAAAAATCTAATATATATATATATATATATATATATATATATATATATATATATATATATATATATTAGAGAGAGAGAGAGAGATTGAAGTGTAGAGGCGAACCACACACAGCTTTCAATCTAGTGTCAGAGAAAATTGAGTACTGTCCGTGATACTTTTTTTATTTGCACTAACATACAATTTTTCAGGACAAGCTTTTGGGGTATGTCCCCTTCTTCAAGGTCCAAGCAGTACTGATTCACAAATTTTTAAGCAGAATGTTAAAGAAGGAAAAAAGAAAAAAAAAAAAAAAAAAAAAAAAGAAAACCAAACACATACAAATCAATGGCAATAAAGATAGCAGTAGAGTTAGTGAGATAAGACAGAGGGAGAGCTAGGGAGGGAATGCAGGGGGGGATGCTGGTCACAGAGCGGTCGTAAATCTTTAGCATAATGTGTAAGGAAACCAATATCTAAATTCAGGCCATTATTCTTCGTGTCAAAAAGAAGTATCATTCTTAGTTCAAACGTTTTCCTTTCCTGAATAGTTCTGAAATTCCCTTTAAGAACTAAGACATTGAGGTCTTCTATAGTGTGGTCCGATTGTGAGAAATGATGTCCCACAGGTGTGCATAAACTGTCTTCTTTATGTTCTTTGATGGTATGTCTGTGCAAATTCATCCTCGCTTGCAACTTCTGTCCTGTTTCACCAACATAAGATCCTTTGCTGCACCTTTTGCATTGGATGAGGTACACAACATTACTTGAGGTACAGCTGTAAGATCCCATGATATTGAAGGTCCCATTTGTTCAGACCCAGAAGACAGAGATAAACATCTCAGAACACTGGCAGACTCCTTCCATAAGAAAGGTTACAAAGACAAAACCATCAACAACAGCATAAACACAGCCTTGAAAACCCGAAGAGAAAATCTCCTCCAATACACAGAGAAAAAAACAAATAACCGAGTACCTCTAGTCACCACATACAACCCAGCACTTGAAGGGATCAAAAAGATAATCAAAGACTTACAACCCATTATAACAGAGTAATGTTGTGTACCTCATCCAATGCAAAAGGTGCAGCAAAGGATCTTATGTTGGTGAAACAGGACAGAAGTTGCAAGCGAGGATGAATTTGCACAGACATACCATCAAAGAACATAAAGAAGACAGTTTATGCACACCTGTGGGACATTATTTCTCACAATCGGACCACACTATAGAAGACCTCAATGTCTTAGTTCTTAAAGGGAATTTCAGAACTATCCAGGAAAGGAAAACGTTTGAACTAAGAATGATACTTCTTTTTGACACGAAGAATAATGGCCTGAATTTAGATATTGGTTTCCTTACACATTATGCTAAAGTTTTACGACCGCTCTGTGACCAGCATCCCCCCCTGCATTCCCTCCCTAGCTCTCCCTCTGTCTTATCTCACTAACTCTGCTGCTATCTTTATTGCCATTGATTTGTATGTGTTTGGTTTTCTTTTTTTTTTTTTTTTTTCTTTTTTCCTTCTTTAACATTCTGCTTAAAAATTTGTGAATCAGTACTGCTTGGACCTTGAAGAAGGGGACATACCCCGAAAGCTTGTCCTGAAAAATTGTATGTTAGTGCAAATCAAAAAAGTATCACGGACAGTACTCAATTTTCTCTGTCACAATTGCACTAATACGGCTACAATCAAATCAAGTAATCTAGTGTCAGCAAACAGGTCCTCCCACCGACTATATATAAAAATAAAGTTCAGATGTGTTCTGACTGATCTAAGGAAGGGTGTGAACAAATCAGCCTGAAACTTAATCATTGAACAGATGATTGTAACGATTTTGTTTGGAATGACTCTACTTGCTTTGTAATCTTTTTCTAAAGACTTGATGGAATAAAGCAACAAATTTTTAAGTGCAGCAACCTTTGGAACTGTGTATATATATATATATATATATATATATATATATATATATATATATATATATATATATATATATATATATATATATATATATATATATATATATATATATACATATATACATATATATATATATATCATTCTATTGTTTTTCTAGTCTATTCTTTTCTATTATTTTCTTCTATTCTAATTCGATTTCATTCTATATGAAAATAGAATTTCTGAAAATGGTTATATATATATATATATATATATATATATATATATATATATATATATATATATATTTACATAAATAATATAACCATTTTCCGAAATTCAGATTTCGTATAGAATGATTTTGAATTTGAATAGAAAAGATTAGAATAGAATAGAAAATAATAGAAAAGAATAGAATAGAAAAACAATAGAACAGAATAGAATAAAATACAATATATGTTTTTCTAGTTTATTCTTTTATATTATTTTCTTTTCTATTTTAATCTTTTCTATTCACTTCGACTTAATTCTATATGATATTGAAATTTCTAGTCTATTCTTTTCTATTCAAATCTTTTCTATTCTAATTCAAATTCATTCTATACGAAATTCGATCTTCAGAATCCATGTTCCGAAATTTGAATTTCGTATAGAATGAATTTGAATTTGAAAAGAAAAGACTATTATAGAATAGAAAATAATAGAAAAGAAAAGCATAGAAAAACAATAACACAGAATTTAAAAAAATATTATATATATATATATATATATATGTATTCTATTGCTTTATGATTTTATATTCTATTATATTGTATTTTTTAGAAAATCGATTTCTATTGTTTTCAAATTTGATTCAAATTTGTTTTCGAATTCGATTCAAATAGGTTTTCGAATTTGATTCGAATTTGTTCGCTTTTTTGGATTCGTTTAAATTCATTACCTTTGTAATTCGGAAATTCGGATGCATCCGAATTTCTGAATAATGAAAAATTCGTCCGAATTTTGATTCGGAACGAAACAAAATGCACATGTCTAGTGCAGGAATACCTAGGGGCAAGATCTGACTTGGACACCTTTCCAACCGAAAATCCTCTGGGTTACTGGGTCTTGAGGATGGATCACTGGCTAGAGCTTGCACAGTATGCAATTGAGCTACTGGCCTGTCCTGCATCCAGCATTCTTTCGGAACGCACATTCAGTGCTGCTGGAGGCTTTGTAACCGATCACAGGGTGCGCCTGTCCACCGACTCGGTCGATCGACTGACCTTCATAAAAATGAATCAGTCTTGGATCATCACCAGCTACCAAGTACCTGATGCTGATGTAACCGAATAATTTTTTTTGAAATCTCAGATCCCTTCAAAGACTGCCTATGCTGATGCTGAGTGACTATCCTGAGTAATTATCCTCTTCCTCCTCAATGATCACGCTGATAGCTTGTAAGAACATTTTTGGTTCTGGGCGCCGCCACCAGTGCCTAAGACCCAATATTTCAGCCCCTGTTTAACAGGGGCGTGTAATTACAATTTTTGATGCAATACTTTGCAGCAGGGCTCGTTCCTGCGTTCCAACTAGAGTATCTGTGAGGGGTTGCAGTGTTGTGGCACCAGCACCAGTGCCTAAGGCCCAATTTTTCAGCCCCTGTTCAACAGGGGCATGTAATTACAATTCTTGATCTAATTTTTCACAGCAGGGCCCTGTGAGGGCTTACAGTGTTGTGGCCACAACAACACCTAAGGCCCAAATTTCTGCTGAGTATATAGGGCAGGCCCCTACTTTCAAACATCCAACTTACAAACGACTCCTACTTGCAAACGGAAGGAGACAACAGGAAGTGAGATGAAATCTACCCCTAGGAAGGGAAATTCTCTCCTGTAAGAGTTAATATGGGAAAAACATTTCTCCTTTCCACTGATGCTTTATCACCAATCCTTGTTTCACAAAAAATCCCAAATTTTCAAAAAACATTTGTCATTGGGACAAAAAGTGAGGTGAAATCTTCTGAAGAGGAGCACAGACAGCAAAACAAATGTCACAGGGGTGATAACCCTTCCTTATGTTTTCCAAAAAGCTTAAAATAGATTTTTTGGCTGGAGCTAAACACGTTAAAAATGTACCAGTTCAAAATTACAAACAGATTCTACTTAACAACAAACCTACAGTCCCTGTCTTGTTTGCACCGCCTGTATACTGCTGTTCAGAGTACAGAGCCTGTATACTGCTGTTTCCTTTTTTAATTTGGGTGCGGGGTTCCCCTTAACATCCATACAAGACCCAAAGGGCCTGGTAATGGACTGGGGGGTACCCATGCCGTTTGTCTCACTGATTTTCATCCATATTGCCAGGACCCAACATTACATTAAAGCCACAAGCAGTTTTAAATGACTTTTTTCCTTTAAAAATGACATTTTGTGCAGGGACTGTTCTAAGCACGGGAAACATGCGCCACTTTACAGGCATACTATATACACACCCCAGGTACGATATTTAAAGGAATATTTCACTTTTTTTTTTTTTTTTTTACTTTCAGCATCATTAAAATCACTGCTCCCGAAAAAATGGCAGTTTTTAAAAGTTTTTTATGCATTGATACATGGGGCAGGACCCGGGTCCCCAAACCCTTTTTAGGACAATACCATGCAAATTATCCTTTAAAATGAGCACTTTTGATTTTGAACGTTCGAGTCCCATAGACGTCAATGGGGTTCTAACGTTCATGCGAATTTTCGGTCCGTTCGCAGGTTCTGGTCCGAACCGGGGGGTGTTCGGCTCATCCCTAGTAACAACATATGCTAACCTTTTTTGGTAAGCAGTCCTGGAAGAGGCAACTGTCCAAGAGAAGTGGCCCAGATCAGAAATGGCCTTGCCCATTAACATTCTAGAAATTCAGGCAGAGCACTTGGTCCTGAGGGCCTGAATGTTCAGTTTACGGAATTGTCCTGCCAGGATTCAATCTGACAATGCCACAGCAATGGCCTATATTAATCACCAAGGGGGGGCACAAGAAGTTGTGCGGCCCAGAGAAAGGTGAATCATATCCTATCTTGGGCAGAAAGCAATGTACTTTGCCTATTGGCAGTCTTCATTCTAGGAATAGAAAATTGACAGGCGGACTACTTGAGTCGCCAGCAGTTGTTCCCGGGAGAGTGGTTCCTTCACCCCGATATCTTCATGTCAATATGTCAAAGATGGGGGATCCCAGACGTAGATCTTTTTGCGTCCAGGTTTAACAAAGAAATCGACAACTTTGTGTCAAGAACAAAGGATCCGCTAGCATGCGAAACAGATGCCTTTTCCTGTGAAATCGGTTCTCACTGATTTATTCTGCCTGCATCCACAACTTCTTCGCAGGATCAAGCAGGAAGGGAAGTCGGTGATTCTTGTGGACCCCAGCGTGGCCCAGGAAATCTTGGTATGCAGAGATCATAAAGATGGCGGTAGGGGACCAATGAATAGAAAGAAATCCTGCGAGCCACCACTGCCTAGATGCTTAAAGTGGTTTAAATAACCCAAAGACTAATGGTATTAAGTCTGTCACATGTATCGTGAAAGATAAATAAATTATCTAAAAGCTGCTAGCGTTGAATACGTCACATATATCGTGCAAAGATAAATACATAAATTGAATATGCTGCGCTAAAAAATATATAGATTGTAGTGTATACTAAAACTATGTAAAATTAATCAAATTAATATAACTAATAAATGGATATGATATACACGCAAAACCAATTTAAAGTGCCTCATGCATAACGGAGTTTAAAACCATAAACATAAACAAATAATATATAGAAAAAGTGCTCCCGTGCAATATATAGTGTCCAAATGTGTCGTAAATGACCGTGCTGAAAATAAACAACACTGCAGGGGATATGTGATTCAGATCATAAGACAAAGTGCTCATGTGCATATAAATCACATCCAAATCGCATCCAACTGCGTCTCTAGTAACGTGATAAAAGTTTGTGTAATTCAGGAACAATAAACAACACTGCAGGGGATATGCGATTCAGATCATAAGACAAAGTGCTCATGTGCATATAAATCGCATCCAACTGCGTCTCTAGTAACGTGATAAGAGTTTATGTAATTCAGGAACAATAAGAAGTGTGATCCAAGATGTGCTGGGGCTTCTTCACTCAGGTGCCCAACCTTAGGTAGTAAACGCTCAACTTGGAGCGTGCGACTTTGCGATTAAGCTAAGTGAAAGCACGTATGTGAACCACCTCTGGGCTCTTTAAAATGTCAGGCTCCTGGGTTCCCCAGCATAGTTATCCGGGCTATGTGAAAGAAAAAACTCAATAGTGCAATGACTTTTTAAACAATTTATTTCACTAAAGCAAAAATCCCCATCTGGGGTACTCACATTTATCAGGTACGTCAGTGCACCATCTCCCCAACTAGTGTCGATACAGGGATATCGTATCTACTTCAGGGGGTCAGGACGGCACAACAAGACATCTTGTAGGCTAAGGAGGATACTTGTATCATCCTGATACGACCCTGGTATGATCTGCTACATGTTCATCATAGAATGGTGCACTGACTTGATGAATGTGAGTACCCCAGATGGGGATTTTTGCTTTAGTGAAATAAATTGTTTAAAACGTCATTGCACTATTGAGTTTTTCCTTTCACATATCCCGGATAACTATGCTGAGGAATCCAGGAGCCTGACATTTTAAAGAGCCCAGAGGTGGTTCACATGCGTGCTTTGACTTAGCTTAATTGCAAAGTCGCACGCTCCAAGGTGAGCGTTTACTACCTAAGGGGGGCACCTGAGTAAAGACACCGCAGCACATCTTGGATCACACTTTTTATTGTTCCTGAATTACACAAACTTTTATGATGTTACTAGAGACGCAGTTGGATGCGATTTATAAGCACATGAGCACTTTATCTTATGATCTGAATCACATATCCCCTGCTGTGTTGTTTATTTTCAGCACCGTCATTTATGACATATTTGGACACTATATATTGCACAGGAGCACTTTTTCTATATATTATTTGTTTATGTTTATGGTTTTAAACTCAGTTATGCACCAGGCACTTTAAATTGGTTTTGTGTGTATATCATATCCATTTATTAGTTATATTAATTTGATTAATTTTATTAGTTTTAGTATACACTACAATCTATATAATTTTTAGCGCAGCATATTCAATTAAGGTGGGGGACCCATGGACCCTACCGCCACGGCCAGACCTTCTCTCGCAAGGTCCGGTATTCCATCCTACTTTACAAACGCTAAATTTAACGGTTTGGCTATTGAGACCCACATTCTGGAGAAGCGTGGGCTGTCAGGTTCAGTGGAGTCTACTCTGGTTAATGCAAGGAACCCGGCCTCCAGAGTCATATATTATAGAGTCTGGAAGGCATATGTCTCCTGGTGTGAATCCAGGGGTTGGCACCCCAGGAAATATATCATAGGTAGAATCCTTGACTTTCTACAGATGGGATTAGAAATAAAGTCGGTCTTGAGTACTATCAAGGACCAGGTTTCAGCCTTATTGGTATTTCTTCAGCGATCACTTGCTTCACACTCTTTGGTTTGTAGCTTTATTCAGGGGGTAACGCAGCTTAAAACCTCCGGTTAAGTCACCCCTGAACCCTTGGGACTTGAATTTAGTCCTGTTGGCATTACAGAAACAGCCTTTTGAGCCGATACGACATATTTCCTTAATCCTTTTTGACAAGGAAACTAGTTTTGCTGGTAGCCATATGTTCTGCAAGAACGGTATCACAGTTGGCTGCTCTTTCTTGTAAAGAGCCATATTTAATTATTCACAAGAATAAGGTTGTATTGTGTCCTCATCCTAATTTTCTACCTAGGGTAGTCTCAGGTTTTCATTTAAACCAGGATATTGTTCTACCTTCATTTTTTCCCAGAACCCCGTTCTGCGGAAGGAAAGTCACTACATTCTCTTGATGTAGTGAGAGCAGTCAAAATCTATTTAAGAACGACTGTTCAGACTTGAAAAATGGATGTTTTGTTTGTGTTGCCTTAAGGTCCTAAAAGAGGACAGGCAGCATCAAAATCTACTATTTTTAAATGGATTTGACAAGTGATTGTTCAAGCTTATTGTTTAAGGAGGAAAGTTCCACCTTTTCATATTAAAGCACACCCCACTAGGGCTGTTAATACTTCGTGGGGGTGCATGGTTCCATGGTTCAAATATGCAAGGCCTCAACTTGGTCTTCAGTCCATACATTTACCAGACTTTATCAGGTGAATGTAAAAAGGCATGAGGATATCGCCTTTGGGCGTAGTGTGCTGCAGGTAGCAGTATAACTCCTCTAGTCTCATGTTGCCCTAATTCTGTTGTTTCTCCCTCCCCTCAGTTGGCATTGCTATGGGACATCCCACATAGTAACTACTATGGCTCTGTGTCCCGTGATGTACGATAAGAAAATGGGATTTTTATAACAGCTCACCTGTAAAATCCTTTTCTTTGAAGTACATCACTGGACACAGAGGTCCCGCCCCTCTTTCTAGTGTACACGTGTATTGCTTTGATACAAAAACTGAGCTACTCCCAGTAGTGCGAGGGGTTATATAGGGAGTGGACTTCCTGTCTTAGGGTGTGTCAGTGTCCATCACTTGAAGGTGGCCTATAAGCCACATAGTAACTACTATGGCTCTGTGTCCCGTGAAGTACTTCAAAGAAAAGGATTTTACAGGTAAGCTGTTATAAAAATCCTATTTTCTTTTTCATGGAATGGCATCATCTGCTAGGTTTTATAAGAGAAGCGTTACTCCCCATTTGCTAAATGCTGCCAAAATATTGATACCTAGATTTTGGAAACAGTTTGTATGTCCCACTATAAGACCCCTTTCACACTGAGCCGCCCATAGCGTCGGCGGTAAAACGCTGCCATTTTTAGCGGCATTTTACCGTCGGATTTGCAGCGCATTTTGGCCGCTAGCGGGGCGCTTTTACCCCCCGCTAGCAGCCGAGAAAGGGTTAAAATCGCCCGCAATGCGCCGCAATAGTGGCGTTTTGCCGGCGGTATCCCAGCGCTGCCCCATTGATTTCAACGGGGAGCAGCTGTGGAGGAGCGGTAAACACACCGCTCCTTCACCGCTCCAAAGAAGCTGCTATCAGGACTTTTCCTGACGTCCTGTCAGCGCACCGCTCTAGTGTGAAAGCCCTCAGGCTTTTACACTGGAGACAATGGAGCAACTGTTTGGGGGGCGGATTGCAGGCGCTATTTTTAACGCTATAGCGCCTGCAAAATGCCCTCGGTGTGAAAGGGGTCTAATGGATTGGAAAAGGGAGGTAAAAAAAATAATGAAAGCAGAGAGATGGATACATATGGTTAAAGACCATCAGAATAAATTTAAAGATACATGGACAGGATGGCTGTATTACTCCTCAGAATTAGGGGTGGATTAAACCCTTTTGGGAGCAATGCTGCGTTATGGATCAGATAGCCTGTGAGATGCATCTGGTGTGGGGAAATTGGGAGGAGGTGGGTTTTTTTTTTTCTTTTTTTGTGTTGTTTCTTTTTTCCTCCTCTGGGAGGCACAATGGAGAGATGATTGATGTCATTAAAGGAAGAGGATAAGTTATGTAGCAATAACTCTCGGTGGAGCTGCTGGTTTAAAGCGGGCTGTTACCGTCACCTTCGCTACCTTTATTTCACCAGAACTGGGTCTAGGGTCCCGTTGAGTTTACCATCATACAATGTAGGCACCGAACACTTGAGTATCTTTTCCAATGCTTTAATAGACTTGAGTTGCAGGAAGTAGCAGGAAAGAAGGTAGAAGGAAAGTTGCAGGGAAGCTCAAATACCTTTTCTTAACGTTCTTAATGTAACTTTAGGAATTGAAAACTTGTAGCTGATTACACTCTCTCTGTAGAATTAAATCTTTGCCCGCCTGGATAGGTTTCTCTCACCAACCTAGCAGCCAGTACGCAGCACGAACAAAAGTCTCTGTCACAGACTTGATTGGAACAAAACCCGTACGATCCTCTGCCACAGGATGTAATGGTTTACGGTGAATAGCAAACACAGCACTAGAACCTTTAAACCAACCCGGCAGTACTATGCGGTAGGATTACTTTAGGATACGTCCTCCAACTGAGTCACAAGGCCTCTCTCCAAACCAGTACTCTGCATGATCCTTCCATGACGGGTCCTCCCCTGGGATCTTCTCAGTTGTCCAGCTTCTTCACACAGGATAGACAGCCCAGGACCATTCCTCTGCCGCTGTGGTAGGCCCCAGACAGGCTTCTGGGCCCTCCCACATGCCGCAGCGACGTGGGCCTCCTGATCGGAGGACCACGAGGTAGTACTCTTAGCACATACCTGTCGGCCAGGAGGGCCAGCAGGTGGACTGAAAATGACCTCAAAACATGGCGTCTGTCCCATAATTACCCTCTTCCAGGATGCAACTCGGAGGACCTCCTCCACCGAGTCATCCCCGGGACAGGGAAGCACTCATACACTTCAACATGTTGCCTTTCCAACACTGGCCCATAGTAACAATGACACCCACAGGCACAGTGCGAAATTACATGCAACTCAGCCGAGTTGGAACAGAGGCAAATCTGACTATGTATGAACAGATAACCCAATAAATTTACCTATCGGCAGTAGATTAGAAATCTACCTGCGCTACAGTTATAATAGTAAATTAGGCACGGGATGGGCAACACGTAATGGAATCACATAAAAAAGGGTATATTGAAATGAAAGGTGGAGGGGTATAAAAATGAAATAGTAGAGTGAGATCATATTGAATTAAAACTCTAAACATAATAGGACACGAAAATAGTAATTCGAAATTATACGCTTTTTTTTTATTCATATAATTTTTTTATTACTTTTTTTTTTTTGTATTGTTGGTTGTTTGACACATGTAATAGGGTGCCATAAAGCCCCCTTCTTAATTATACTTTGAATAATGTTTTGCACAAATTGAGTTTTGGTTATGGGTAGGCAAGTGGGTGGGCTTTTTCCTTTTTTTTTTTTTCTCTCTTTTGAAGAGGACATGATCAAGAATCCAGTGTGTTTTCATGGGGTGGGGGGTAGTGTGGTGTATGTTCATGAAAAGATTTATGTAGATATATTGTGTATTTCTATGTTGTATGTTGAAATTTGTCTTAATAAAGAAAAAGTGATTATAAAAAAAATACCCCAGGAGGCAAAGATTTCAGATTCTTCCCCAGGGGGGGACCAAGTGTATCCTCCCAAGGAAGCTAGAGGGGATGTCTGAGGCTGGGTTCACATATGAGCATGCAGCGGCTCACAGCAGGAGTCCAGTGCATCCTCGTTCACTGTTTCAGGTCCGATTTCAGCCTGAATTTTTGGCTGAATTCGGGCCTGAAATGGACCAAAAGATGCACAGCCTTCCTGTGCAAATCACAAGCTGCTCTGGAGATGTGTGAACCGGCTCCATAGAGAGCCGGTCACAATCTCCTGCTATTGCGAATTGGAGGACCCACATCCAATTTACACTAGTGTGAACCCAGCCTGAGGAGCAAAGTGGTCTGAGATATTCAGCCTGTCACGCACAGACAGGGAAGCTTGAGTTAATAGGGATACCCAGTCCAAGAGACCCCTGGAGGCACCCGTCATCCAGGGAGCTCCTGCCATAGTCCTACCCACCAACGTTTTCTCCAAGGGGACCCATTGTTTACTTGAAGAGTTGTAGCACCAATTTAAAATATGCACTAGCGACATAGCCTTGTAATACAAAGCTATATCAGTAAGCCCAATTTATGCCTGCAAAGGATATCATAGGCCAATCTGGGGCGTCTGTCCGTCCGTCTGTACAAAGTTTATAAATGCCCAACGTATACGTTTAAACAAGGTCTGTGGGAGGGCGATAGGCACAGTATATAATGTATAAATTATTCTGGGCAATATAATAATTTTAAGAACATTCACTCTCCCGAACCATGACGGGATAACCTCTCCATCCCTGTAAGTCCCTTAAAATGCCGTTAGTAGAGATTCATAGTTGAGGTCATATAAGAGCTTCAAGTCTGAAGTGATATGAATCCCTAAATAGGGTAAGGAAGTGGAACACCAAGAAAAGGTAAAGGAATGTTGCAGGGAGGTTGCAACGGCTGGGGGAATGTGAATAGGCAATGGGTAAAGGGGACACCCCTGTCTGGTCCCATTGCGTATGTTAACTACTTGCTGCCCGCCCGCCGTCATATGACGGCGGGACGGTGCAGCTGTTATCCTGGGCCGCCATTATATGACGGCGCAGCCTTCCAGGCAGCCCAGGGGGGGCGCGCGCCGCGCCCGCCGTATCGCTAGGGTCCCGGTGCGCGTGCCCGGTGGCCGCGATGTCCGCCGGGCACCCGCGATTGCCCGGTAACTGAGCAGGACCGTGGATCTGTGTGTGTAAACACACAGATCTACGTCCTGTCAGATGGGAGGAGACCGATGGTGCGTTCCTTGTACAGAGGAACACCGATCGGTCTCCTCCCCTTGTGAATCCCCTCCCCACACAGTTAGAATCACTCCCTAGCAACACATTAACCCCTACAGCGCCCCCTGCTGGTTAACCCCTTCATTGCCAGTCACATTTATACAGTAATCAATGCATTTTTATAGCACGGATCGCTGTATAAATGTGAATGGCAGATCGCCACCATTACTAGTAAAAAAAAAATAATAATAAAAATGCTATAAATCTATCCCCTTATTTTGTAGACGCTATAACTTTTGCGCAAACCAATAAATATACGCTTATTGCGATATTTTTTACCAAAAATATGTAGAAGAATACGTATTGGCCTAAAATGAGGAAAAAATTTGTTTAAAAAAAAAAAAAATTGGATACTTATTATAGCAAAAAGTAAAAAATATTGTGTTTTTTCAAACTTGTCACTCTTGTTTTGTTTATAGAACAAGAAATAAAAACCGCAGGGGTGATCAAATACCACCAAAAGAAAGCTCTATTAGTGGGGAAAAAATGATAAAAATTTCATTTGGGTACAGTGTTGTATGACCACGCAATTGTTATTCAAAGTGCGACAGTGCTGAAAGCTGAAAATTGGCTTGGGCAGGAAGGGGGTGAAAATGCCCTGTATGGAAGTAGTTAAAGTAGTCTGAAAGCATGCCATTAGCCTTAACTCTAGCTCTGGGGTCTGTATATAGCGCCGAGATCCAGCCCATCATACGGTCGCCCAAACCTAGTTCTCTCAAGACTCCGGTCATAAAGACCCAGTTTACCCGATCAAATGCCTTTTCGGCATCCACTGATAGGACCACCCACAGGGAATGGTCAGGTCCATTTTGCACCCAATGGAGGGCTCAGATAGTATTATCTCTGGCCTCACAGCCTACCATAAAGCCTATCTGGTCTGGGTGAATTAACGTCACTATGTGGTCCTGCAGTCGGAGAGCCAGGATCTTAGCTAAAAGTTTAGAAGGGAGATGGGTCTTTAATTAGCACAATATTGAGGATCCTTTCCAGGTTTTGGTAAAACTTACATGGGCCAATAAAGCTTCCGGTGGCAGGGGCTTAGAAATAGTGATGGAGTTAAAGTAACTACAGAGGGGAGTCGCTAGGATGGGGAAAAACATTTTATAATATGGGTTTGTGAGGCCATCCAGTCCAGGACTCTTACCTGGTGACAGGGCAGCAGTTGCAGAGCTCAATTCCTCAATAGTAATTGGGCACTCTAACTCCTCAGGGATCGAGGAGAGCAGGGCAGGCAGAGCAGGCTCCTTAAGGTAAGCCCATATCTTATCTTCCTGATGCCCAGTCATACCTTTCGGAGAGGGGGTGAAATGTTATACAAGGACTCCAGTTCCTTCTGCTTTTCCTTTTTGATATGGCTCTGAAGGATAGGGGGGTTTTCCCTGATGAGGTGTCCAGGCTGGGTTCTTTGGTAAGGTTAAAATCGCCTCCCAAAATGGAAAAACCCTCCCTAAAGCTCTCCAGCGTCCGCAGTGTCTTAGAGAGGAAATTAACTGTACATGTGTTAGGGGCATAATTAGAGGCAAAAGTGTATCTATGGCCATGTATCATGCCCCTAATAAAAAGAAAACAATCCTCAGGATCAGCTTGCAGAGACATGAGGTAGAAGGGACACGATTTCCAAATGGCGATTATTACCACCCAAGCCTTGGGGATTGGGGAGGCATGCTGGGGGTGGACCTTGCTGTGAAGTGTGTCTCCTAGAAAAAGATGTCTGCAGCCAGGCAACGCAGTTCCTGCCAAAGACGACCCATTTTTTAGGGTGAACAGAGACCTCTCACATTGTAGGACACAATTTTCAAAGTATCAGCCATTGTATAAGTCTAAGTCTAGGTAGGACAAACAGTAATGTAAACCATAACCGCATCTGTCACTGGAATAGGCAAAAGCCGTCCCGTGAAGAGGTCCATCGTTGGTTGAGGTTAAGCCCTCAAGTGCACCTAGAGAGGAAAGAAAAAAAACACAAGCAAACAATACACAACAGAAATTGAAGAAAGGGACTACATAACATCCCATAACATGGCATAAACCAACTAAAGGGGAGAGGGATCCAGGGAAGAGAGTATATTCCCTGCCTGGGGCCCTCTGCCCATCTGCAACTAAGCAGAATATATAGAGTCCAACGGTCTGGGACCCACCTAATGGGGGGCAAATGACTGGGGGCATAAGTGGAGTACCCAGTGCTCCCCAGGCAAACATGAAAAATAACATTTAAGTAACATCAAACTAGCGGCCATGGAGTTGGCATAAAAATAGAAAACTGACAACTGCCCACCAAATGAGTCCACATGGTGTAGTAAGTAGTCCGGTTGGACGGTGAGGAGGTCGGGGCAATCAAAAAGGGGGAAAAAAAAAGTACCCCCACTTAAATGAAAAAGAATTTGTCCCGAGATTACACCCAACTGGCCCTCCTCAACAATTAACACAACTTGAACAGGTAATTCACGCTACGTGTAGGTCCATGAAGGATCAAGAAGGCAGGGAGGGAGCTGCGCTTCGGTTGCGCCCGACCTGGTGATTCCTACGGTGAGACCTGGCTGGAGCTTGATGGCAGCGCTCAGGGCGCTGTGGAAGGGGTATAGAGCTGTTCAGTCTCCAGTCCGGAAAATCAGTTGGGGGGAGATCCAGCGTTTCCACAAAATATTGTAGATCATCCTTAGTTCAGCGGACTGCCATTTTCCATTCTGAGAAGCAGTGAGGCGGAAGGGAAAACCACAGCGGTAGGCGACATCCACCAAACGTAGGGCCTCCAGCAGGAGGGCGGATAGCTCGGCGCTGCATAAGGGTACCACATGACAGATCAGGAAACGAAGACAGTTGGGCGCCATCAAAGTCAATGACTGGTTTGTCATGGGTTTCTTCCAGAATAGCTTTCTTCACTGAATATTTGTGTAGCTTACAAATAATGTCTCATGGCCTGTCTGTGTTCTGAAGGACAGGGATTAGAGCTCAGTGGACTCTATCTACCTCAATGGTGTCCGGTGGGGCATCCCTCAAGATTTAGCGAAAGAGACCATTTTGCAAAATGGACTTCAAATATTTTGAACACATATGAATTTTTGAAGCATGCACTTTACTAATGAATAATATTTTCTTGCACTAAGCACTTTTTGTTCACTGTGTCAGCACAGTTTCTTTCTTTTGCACTTTGTTTCATAGAAATAATTTTTGCCTCGGCAACCGATAGGAAATCCACCCTCTTTCGCCAATTGACTAGGAGGTATGCCTTATTTGACACCTGGCGCACCACCTACCCATCAGCTAAACAATTCACCTTCTACTCCCACCCCCACAAGTCCCACTCGCGTTTAGATTATTTTTTTGTCAATGTCCCAACCCTGAGAGCTTGTTCAGGCTCGGATATCCAAGCAATTTCATGGTCTGATCATGCCCCGATCAAGCTCTCCCTTGCTCTCTCCACGGGATCCTTTACAAATTGCCACTGGCGCTTGAATGAGTTTTTGCTCAAACATGACCCTTCCAGTTTGGAGCTGGAACAAATCCTGCAGCTGTACTTTACAGAAAACAGCTCTCCTGATGTTTCTTCCGCCTCCTTATGGGAAGGTCATAAAGCAGTCTTCAGAGGTCAGTGCATATCGCTCTCCACTGTCCTAAAACGTAATGCCAATGCAGCCTGCTGACTATTATTAGACAAACTCAGACAATTGGAGTGACGCTTGCTATCCTCCCTGTCCCTAACCATCCTTAGGGAACTTATAAGCACTAGGGCTGGGCTGAGAGACATCGACCTGGGTAAGACAGAGAAAGCACTACTTAGGCTGCGACAGACTTTTTATGACAAGGCTAATAAACCACATAAGCTTCTAGCAAGACAACTTCATGAACGGGCGGCAGCTACCTCATCCACCCCTCTTAAAGATGCAAATCTCTCCCTTCAGTTTCATCACTCTAAAAATCGCCCAACTCTTTTACGACTGCTATTTGACTTTATATAATGATCCGAGTGTGCCACATAACCCTCCATCTCCTGACTTATCCCAAGCCATTCACTCATACCTAGCGGACTGCGATCTTCCTATTCTATCCTCCTAACTAGCCTCAACTCCTCTATTTCTGAGGAGGAAGTATCCGACACGATTAACCACTTGACGACCGCCTCACGCCGATTTACGTCGGCAAGGTGGCACGGACAGGCAAAATCACGTATATATACGTGATTTGCCTTCCGCGGGTGGGGGGTCCGATCGGACCCCCCCCCCCGGTGCCCGAGGCGGTCGTCTTTGGTCCCACGGCGATCGGAGATGAGGGGGAGGCCATCCGTTCGTGGCCCCCCCTCGCAATCGCCGCCGGTCAATCAGATAACTTCCTTTGCTGCTGTATGCTAAACAGCAGCAAAGGAAATGATGTCATCTCTCCTCGGCTCGGTATTCCGTTGCAGCGCCGAGGAGAGAAGACATCACTGTGAGTGCACTAACACTACACACACAGTAGAACATGCCAGGCACACAAAACACCCCGATCCCCCCCCGATCGCCCCCCGATCCCCCCCAATCACCCCCCCCCCCCTGTCACAAACTGACACCAGCAGTTTTTTGTTGTTTTTTTTTTTTTTTTTTCTGATTACTGCATTGGTGTCAGTTTGTGACAGTTATGCCCCGTACACACGGTCGGACTTTGTTCGGACATTCCGACAACAAAATCCTAGGATTTTTTCCGACGGATGTTGGCTCAAACTTGTCTTGCACACACACGGTCACACAAAGTTGTCGGAAAATCCGATCGTTCTAAACGCGGTGACGTAAAACACGTACGTCGGGACTATAAACGGGGCAGTGGCCAATAGCTTTCATCTCTTTATTTATTCTGAGCATGCGTGGCACTTTGTCCGTCGGATTTGTGTACACACGATCAGAATTTCCGACAACGGATTTTGTTGTCGGAAAATTTTATCTCCTGCTCTCCAACTTTGTGTGTCGGAAAATCCGATGAAAAATGTCCGATGGAGCCCACACACGGTCGGAATTTCCAACAACACGCTCCGATCGGACATTTTCCATCGGAAAATCCGACCGTGTGTACGGGGCATTACAGTGTTGGGACAGTGAATATTACCCCCTTTAGGTCTAGGATACCCCCCTAACCCCCCCTAATAAAGTTTTAACCCCTTGATCACCCCCTGTCACCAGTGTCGCTAAGCGATCATTTTTCTGATCGCTGTATTAGTGTCGCTGGTGACGCTAGTTAGGGACGTAAATATTTAGGTTCGCCGTCAGCGTTTTATAGCGACAGGGACCCCCATATACTATCTAATAAATGTTTTAACCCCTTGATTGCCCCCTAGTTAACCCTTTCACCACTGATCACCGTATAAGTGTTACGGGTGACGCTGGTTAGTTTGTTTATTTTTTTTAGTGTGAGGGCACCCGCCGTTTATTACCGAATAAAGGTTTAGCCCCCTGATCGCCCGGCGGTGATATGCGTCGCCCCAGGCAGCGTCAGATTAGCGCCAGTACCGCTAACACCCACGCACGCAGCATACGCCTCCCTTAGTGGTATAGTATCTGATCGGATCAATATCTGATCCGATCAGATCTATACTAGCGTCCCCAGCAGTTTAGGGTTCCCAAAAACACAGTGTTAGCGGGATCAGCCCAGATACCTGCTAGCACCTGCGTTTTGCCCCTCCGCCCAGCCCAGCTCAGCCCACCCAAGTGCAGTATCGATCGATCACTGTCACTTACAAAACACTAAACGCATAACTGCAGCGTTCGCAGAGTCAGGCCTGATCCCTGCGATCGCTAACAGTTTTTTTGGTAGTATTTTGGTGAACTGGCAAGCACCAGCCCCAAGCAGCGTAGATTAGCGCCAGTACCGCTAACACCCACGCATGCAGCATATGCCTCCCTTAGTGGTATAGTATCTGAACGGATCAATATCTGATCCGATCAGATCTATACTAGCGTCCCCAGCAGTTTAGGGTTCCCAAAAACGCAGTGTTAGCGGGATCAGCCCAGATACCTGCTAGCACCTGCGTTTTGCCCCTCCGCCCGGCCCAGCCCAGCCCACCCAAGTGCAGTATCGATCGATCACTGACACTTACAAAACACTAAATGCATAACTGCAGCGTTCGCAGAGTCAGGCGTGATCCCTGCTATCGCTAACAGTTTTTTTGGTAGTATTTTGGTGAACTGGCAAGCACCAGCCCCAAGCAGTGTCAGATTAGCGCCAGTACCGCTAACACCCACGCATGCAGCATACGCCTCCCTTAGTGGTATAGTATCTGAACGGATCAATATCTGATCCGATCAGATCTATACTAGCGTCCCCAGCAGTTTAGGGTTCCCAAAAACGCAGTGTTAGCGGGATCAGCCCAGATACCTGCTAGCACCTGCATTTTGCCCCTCCGCCCGGCCCAGCCCACCCAAGTGCAGTATCGATCGATCACTGTCACTTACAAAACACTAAACTAAACTGCAGCGTTCGCAGAGTCAGGCCTGATCCCTGCGATCGCTAACAGTTTTTTTGGTAGCTTTTTATTGAACTGGCAAGCGCCAGCGGCCTAGTACACCCCGGTCGTAGTCAAACCAGCACTGCAGTAACACTTGGTGACGTGGCGAGTCCCATAAGTGCAGTTCAAGCTGGTGAGGTGGCAAGCACAAGTAGTGTCCCGCTGCCACCAAAAAGACAAACACAGGCCCGTTGTGCCCATAGTGCCCTTCCTGCTGCATTCGCCAATCCTAATTGGGAACCCACCACTTCTGCAGCACCCGTACTTCCCCCATTCACATCCCCAACCAAATGCAGTCGGCTGCATGAGAGGCATTTTCTTTATGTCCTCCCGAGTACCCCTACCCAACGCCCCCCAAAAAAGATGTTGTGTCTGCAGCAAGCGCGGATATAGGCGTGACACCTGCTATTATTGTCCCTCCTGTCCTGACAATCCTGGTCTTTGCATTGGTGAATGTTTTGAATGCTACCATTCACTAATTGAGTATTAGCGTAGGGTACAGCATTGCACAGACTAGGCACACTTTCACAGGGTCTCCCAAGATGCCATCGCATTTTGAGAGACCCGAACCTGGAACCGGTTACCGTTATAAAAGTTAGTTACAAAAAAAGTGTAAAAAAAAAAAAATATATATAAAATAAAAAAAAATAGTTGTCATTTTATTGTTCTCTCTCTCTCTATTCTCTCTCTCTTGTTCTGCTCTTTTTTACTGTATTCTATTCTGCAATGTTTTATTGTTATTATGTTTTATCATGTTTGTTTTTCAGGTATGTAATTATTTATACTTTACCGTTTACTGTGCTTTATTGTTAACCATTTTTTTGTCTTCAGGTACGCCATTCACGACTTTGAATGGTTATACCAGAATGATGCCTGCAGGTTTAGGTATCATCTTGGTATCATTCTTTTCAGCCAGCGGTCGGCTTTCATGTAAAAGCAATCCTAGCGGCTAATTAGCCTCTAGACTGCTTTTACAAGCCGTGGGAGGGAATGCCCCTACCCCCACCGTCTTCCGTGTTTTTCTCTGGCTCTCCTGTCTCAACAGGGAACCTGAGAATGCAGCCGGTGATTCAGCCAGCTGACCATAGAGCTGATCAGAGACCAGAGTGGCTCCAAACATCTCTATGGCCTAAGAAACCGGAAGCTACGAGCATTTTATGACTTAGATTTCGCCAGATGTAAATAGCGCCATTGGGAAATTGGGGAAGCATTTTATCACACCGATCTTGGTATCATCAGATGCTTTGAGGGCAGAGGAGAGATCTAGGGTCTAATAGACCCCAATTTTTTCAAAAAAGAGTACCTGTCACTACCTATTGCTATCATAGGGGATATTTACATTCCCCGAGATAACAATAAAAATGATTTAAAAAAAAAAAAAATGAAAGGAACAGTTTAAAAATAAGATAAAAAAGCAAAAAAATAATAAAGAAAAAAAAAAAAAAAAAAAAAAAAAAAAGCACCCCTGTCGCCCCCTGCTCTCGCGCTAAGGCGAACGCAAGCGGCGGTCTGTCGTCAAACCTAAACAGCAATTGCACCATGCATGTGAGGTATCGCCGCGAAGGTCAGATCGAGGGCAGTAATTTTTGCAGTAGACCTCCTCTGTAAATCCAAAGTGGTAACCTGTAAAGGCTTTTAAAGGCTTTTAAAAATGTATTCATTTTGTTGCCACTGCACGTTTGTGCGCAATTTTAAAGCATGTCATGTTTGGTATCCATGTACTCAGCCTAAGATCATCTTTTTTATTTCATCAAACATTTGGGCAATATAGTGTGTTTTAGTGCATTAAAATTTAAAAAAGTGTGTTTTTTCCCCAAAAAATGCGTTTGAAAAATCGCTGTGCAAATACTGTGTGAAAAAAAAAAATGAAACACCCACCATTTAAATCTGTAGGGCATTTGCTTTAAAAAAATATATAATATTTGGGGGTTCAAAGTAATTTTTTTGGAAAAAAAAATATCTTTTTCATGTAAACAAAAAGTGTCAGAAAGGGCTTTGTCTTCAAGTGGTTAGAAGAGTGAGTGATGTGTGACATAAGCTTCTAAATGTTGTGCATAAAATGCCAGGACAGTTCAAAACCCCCCCAAATGACCCCATTTTGGAAAGTAGACACCCCAAGCTATTTGCTGAGAGGCATGTCGAGTCCATGGAATATTTTATATTGCGACACAAGTTGCGGGAAAGAGACAAATTTTTTTTTTTTTTTTTGCACAAAGTTGTCACTAAATGATATATTGCTCAAACATGCCATGGGAATATGTGAAATTACACCCCAAAATACATTCTGCTGCTTCTCCTGAGTATGGGGATACCACATGTGTGAGACTTTTTGGGAGCTTAGCCGCGTACGGGACCCTGAAAACCAAGCACCACCTTCAGGCTTTCTAAGGGCGTGAATTTTTGATTTCACTCTTCACTGCCTATCACAGTTTCGGAGGCCATGGAAAGCCCAGGTGGCACAAAACCCCCCAAATGACCCCATTTTAGAAAGTAGACACCCCAAGCTATTTGCTGAGAGGTATAGTGAGTATTTTGCAGACCTCACTTTTTGTCACAAAGTTTTGAAAATTGAAAAAAGAAAAAAAAAAAGTTTTTTCTTGTCTTTCTTCATTTTCAAAAACAAATGAGTGCTGCAAAATACTCACCATGCCTCTCAGCAAATAGCTTGGGGTGTCTACTTTCCAAAATGGGGTCATTTGGGGGGGTTTTGTGCCACCTGGGCATCCATGGCCTCCGAAACTGTGATAGGCAGTGAAGAGTGAAATCAAAAATTTACACCCTTAGAAATCCTGAAGGCGGTGCTTGGTTTTCGGGGCCCCGTACGCGGCTAGGCTCCCAAAAAGTCCCACACATGTGGTATCCCCATACTCAGGAGAAGCAGCTAAATGTATTTTGGGGTGCAATTCCACATATGCCCATGGCCTGTGTGAGCAATATATCATTTAGTGACAACTTTGTGCAAAAAAAAAAAAAAAAAAAGTGTCACTTTCCCGCAACTTGTGTCAAAATATAAAATATTCCATGGACTCAATATGCCTCTCAGCAAATAGCTTGGGGTGTCTACTTTCCAAAATGGGGTCATTTGGGGGGGTTTTGTGCCACCTGGGCATTCCATGGCCTCCGAAACTGTGATAGGCAGTGAAGAGTGAAATCAAAAATTTACACCCTTAGAAATCCTGAAGGCGGTGCTTGGTTTTCGGGGCCCCGTACGCGGCTAAGCTCCCAAAAAGTCCCACACATGTGGTATCCCCATACTCAGGAGAAGCAGCTAAATGTATTTTGGGGTGCAATTCCACATAGGCCCATGGCCTGTGTGAGCAATATATCATTTAGTGACAACTTTGTGCAAAAAAAAAAAAAAAAAAGTGTCACTTTCCCGCAACTTGTGTCAAAATATAAAATATTCCATGGACTCAATATGCCTCTCAGCAAATAGCTTGGGGTGTCTACTTTCCAAAATGGGGTCATTTGGGGGGGTTTTGTGCCACCTGGGCATTCCATGGCCTCCGAAACTGTGATAGGCAGTGAAGAGTGAAATCAAAAATTTACACCCTTAGAAATCCTGAAGGCGGTGCTTGGTTTTCAGGGCCCCGTACGCGGCTAAGCTCCCAAAAAGTCCCACACATGTGGTATCCCCATACTCAGGAGAAGCAGCTAAATGTATTTTGGGGTGCAATTCCACATAGGCCCATGGCCTGTGTGAGCAATTATCATTTAGTGACAACTTTTTGTAAATATATTTTTTTTTTTTTTGTCATTATTCAATCACTTGGGACAAAAAAAATAAATATTCAATGGGTTCAACATGCCTCTCAGCAATTTCCTTGGGGTGTCTACTTTCCAAAATGGGGTCATTTGGGGGGGTTTTGTACTGCCCTGCCATTTTAGCACCTCAAGAAATGACATAGGCAGTCATAAACTAAAAGCTGTGTAAATTACAGAAAATGTACCCTAGTTTGTAGACGCTATAACTTTTGCGCAAACCAATAAATATATGCTTATTGACATTTTTTTTACCAAAGACATGTGGCCGAATACATTTTGGCCTAAATGTATGACTAAAATGTAGTTTATTGGATTTTTTTTATAACAAAAAGTAGAAAATATCATTTTTTTTCAAAATTTTCGGTCTTTTTCCGTTTATAGCGCAAAAAATAAAAACTGCAGAGGTGATCAAATACCATCAAAAGAAAGCTCTATTTGTGGGAAGAAAAGGACGCAAATTTCGTTTGGGTACAGCATTGCATGACCGCGCAATTAGCAGTTAAAGCGACGCAGTGCCAAATTGGAAAAAGACCTCTGGTCCTTAGGCAGCATAATGGTCCGGGGCTCAAGTGGTTAAATCTCTACCAAATAACAAGGCACCCGGGCCCGACGGCCTACTATACCTCTACTACAAAACTTTGATAGGCTGAGCTGGCCATTCCTGTTTGCAACACTCCACCGTGTCGGTATCGAGGGCCCTTTCCACCAAGCCATTGCTCACCTATACTCATCCCCCTCGGCCCTAGTTCGAACCCAGTTTGCCTCCTCCCCCACTTTCCCGATTACTAACGGGACCCGACAAGGCTGCCCACTTTCCCCTCTCCTCTATGCCCTATGTATTGAGCCCCTAGCAGCCCATATCAGAAAGAACCCAAATATTCACGGCATCCCTGTACGTATTAGGGACTTTAAGATATCCTTATTTGCGGATGATGTTCTGCTTACCCTTACACAACCCCATGTTTCCCTCCCGAATTTACACGTAGAGCTAGATCGATACAGCGCCCTCTCAGGATACAAAATTAATAATGCAAAGACGGAAACCCTCCCCCTCAATATACCCCACCAGACACTGTCTGCTCTCTCACAATCAATCATTCAACTTTGCGTGGAAGACTTCTTCATTAAATTACCTCGGGTCCACCTCACACCCACCTACGACACACTCTATAAGGCCAACTTTCCCCAACTATACACCTCCATTAGAGCCTCCCTGGCCAAGTGGAAATCTCTAAAACCATCTCTTTTTGGCCGCCTTGTGACCATAAAGATGATGATTCTATCTAAATTTCTCTACCTCTTTGAGACACTGTCCATCCGCATCCCAGCTTCGCATTTTAAGAACCTTCAGGGTGATCTGATAAAATTTTTCTGGAATTATAAGAGACACCGGATTGCTAGATCAGTCTTGTATGCTCCCCGCTACCAAGGCGGCCTTGCGTTCCCCAAAATTGCCATGTATTATCTGGCAGCCCAGTTGTGCCCTGTAGCCTCTTGGTGCACCCCCTCCACACTTATAAACGCTGGACACAAATTGAGAAGATGTGGCTGGCCCCCATCATGGAACAACATGGAATTCGGATGTACCGCCCAGTGGGTTACAGCTATTAGGACCAATGGCGTACCTACGAACGGTATGGTGGCGTGCAAAATAGACATATCTGCTTACCACCACTTCCTCCCTGGTCACCTCATTTCTATTTACACCCAATGTCCCGGACAGCTTGATCTCGCAGATGTCTCACTTTTGGATGGATAGGGCCTTATTTCGCTATAGTCAATTGGTGGATACTAGAACCAGAACCTTGCAATCCTTTCAAGATCTGCAAGATGCCTTTGACTTGCCCAGACAGGCTTTTTTTAGTTACCTACAAATACGCCACTATGCACAATCTTTGGTAACGAACCTTCAATTCTCCCTCTTAACCGAATTTGAAAAAAATATGTCTAGAGGGCTCGTCCCCTAAAGGTATGATCTTGCGTACCTACCAGCTCCTGATCACGGATTTATCGCCAACCAGACCTCAACATGCCTATATGTGCAAGTGGGAGCAGGCCCTGGGTGAGGATATATCCCTGAAAACGTGGCAACTCATATGGTCACAAGCCTCTAAGAGCTCCATCTGTACGCTCTATAAAGAAAATCAATACAAGATTTTATTCCATTGGTACCAAACCCCTGACCTGCTCCACTCCATATACCGCTCGGCCGATCCCCACTGTTAGCGCTGTTGTAAAGATATGGGGACGCTTTATCATACCTATTGGACCTGCCCTCTAATATTCCCCTATTGGCAGACGGTATACTCTGCTCCATTCCATCTTTGGCTCTTGGGTGCCCTTCAACCTGAAAACTTTTCTCCTGGGCCTCCCACCCTCCTCTTTTTCTAAACTGTCAAAACAGCTCTTAGCCCAGGTGCTAACAGCAGCACGGTGTTTGGTGGCCCTGAAATGGAAGAAGAGGGAACCCCCCTCACTGTTTGAACTGCATTCCAGGATCAGAGATGTAAAAAGGATAGAGTACCTGACAGCTTCCCTAAATAATACTCTCAATATACACAACCGAGTGTGGGAGCCATGGGTTATGTTGGAGACCCCTACGACCTGATACCCTGACCTCGAGGAGGTCGCTTGTGCCTGTGGTTGGTGTCACCGGGTGGTGCAGAGCTCCTAGAATGGGTGGTTCTCATCTCCTATTCTTTCTCCCTCACTACTCTATCTGGTCTCCTCTACTTTCTCTCGCTTTTCTGATTTCTCCCTAACCCTTTCTTTATCCTCTTCCTCTACTCCATGCGTCCGCACGCACTTTTGCAGGTAAGACTCTGCTATACTACACAAATTCAGAATCCTACTCAGTCAATCTGATAATGCCACATATTGTCTCTGGATGTATGATTTACATGTCTTAACCAAATTTTTTCACTGACTATGCTGTATGTTGATAACCTGCCAGATACATGTTTTCTACAACACGTTCTCTTATATGTTCTGTTGGAATCTTTTGAAAATCAATTAAAAAATTGTCAGTTAAAAGAAATAATTTTTGTACGATAGATTTTATGCAATGACACAGAGTTTATCATTATACATGATTGTTGAATCGAATGCATTAGGTTAATAGCAGTGGGTTCACTATCACCAGATTGTGGGATTATAGATTTGCGCTGCTTGCTTCTTTTTTCTTGCCAACTAACTGGTGATCATAAGCATGCGCAGCGGGTGTGCCTGGGCACACCCTAATCACCCCAAGTGCATTAGCATTATCGCTCTGTGTGCAGGCAGGGAGATGGGAAATATCTCCCTCTGACCAGTTCTGTCAGTCATTCATGAAGTGCTACAGTACTTTTTACTGTACCGGATTTACCATAAGAGTGTGTGTGTCTGTATGTATATATCACACATACACACACACACACGCATGTGTGTTTGATCTTTGGGGTGCACACCCTAATGCAATAGGCTACATAGACCTATGCTGGTGACTCACCGGTACTTAGGTGGCAGCACGCTTATTTAATCCCTCGATCTTCCATTAATATCTTTGGCAGGATTAGTTTTTCTTGTTGTTTGTCCAATTGTCCGTTTTTATCTGGTCTATTCACTTATAAGTGAAAAGAGGTGAATTGTCAGAAAAATGGCAAAATCTAAGCCAAAGTGGCTGAAGTAGAAAATAAAAAAAATAAAATAAAAAAAAGGCTCTCATTGAAATATATTTAGTTCAGCTTTTTTGGCCTATATTTTACCATTTCCCTAAAAAATGTACCTCAGTTCACTGAATAGTGCATTAAGACAAAACTGATCTTTATAAAAACATTAAAATATTTGAATAAAATCAATACATAACACTGGATTAAATCTTAGTTTTTTTGTTTTTTTTTATTAGGGTGAACATTTAATAAAACATAAAAAAGAACATTCTCAAAAACAAAAATGATACAAAAAAAAAAAAAAAACACCACACAAAACAAAAATTGCAGTAATATGCGTTACTATGTGAAACAGTGATAAAGTGCACTAACTAATTCAAGAAGCTAAACAGCAAAAAGACAAATATGCATAAATGACTATCCCGAATTTAAAAAAACAAAAAAATACAATAATATGTGAAACAGTGAAAAAAGTGCTTGAATCAAAAGCAGGTTTTCATCTGAATTTGCATAAAAATAATAAAATAAGTCCCAAATAATAAAGTGCATGTGCATCTAAAAAAGTATTGAGATGTGAAGATCAAGTGCTCAAAAAATAGTTCTTGAAAGTCGTGAACACAATTGTTCCCACCATCCAGGCATCGACCAGGAGTGTGCCCTAGGAGCTCACCTTAAACAAAGACCACAACAGGTCTAGTGGCGCTTTGGTATACAAATCCTCAATGGCAGTTCACGTTCCACTCTCCTCTCCTCGCCTGCATTGAAATCCACAGCTGGTCTGATAAGGCTTTAAGGCTCCATTCACACTAGCGCGTTTTTTGATGCATTTTGCATTTTGCAGAAATGCATGGGAATTTTTTAACATGGGTTCCTATGGAACATGTTCACATCAATGCTTTTTTGTATCTCTGCGTTTTTGGAAAGGGTCGGGGACTTTATTTCATGCAAAAAGCAGCGTTTTGCATGTAATGGATTTCAATGGACAAGCATCAAAAACGCAAGTGCACCGTTTTTGCAGCGTTTTTGCAGCGTTTTTGGTGCGTTTTTGGTGCGTTTTTGCCGGTTCCTTTATGGAAAATCACATTCCACTCTCCTCTCCTAAAAGCGCCACTAGACCTGTTGTGGTCTTTAATGTGAGCTGCTAGCACAAGGAAAAATAACACATTCCAAATTGTGCTCCACCAATGGGATATTAGGTTTAGTCACTCCTTGATTTCTACCTCTCTGATCTTCATATCGGATCTCATGGATACCACTCATCTCTCTGCACACCACGCCCAAAGTGATTCTATGGCTGCCCCAGAACCAATTAAAGAAAAACCTTACACACAGCAGGGAGCAATGATGAAAATTCAGCCACAGTGACCATGACAGTGGTGGGATGACTATTGCACAACATAACTGAACCAGAAAAAGCAGGAGAATTGCAAAATGTTTGCAAAGAATGTTGATCTGGAGTCATGCAATGCGGTCTTGCTGCAATTGTGGAACAAACTTGTGAAGCTTGGCAAGTCTAGTAAGAGCTTAGCAAGTCATTTTCAAACTTGCAGCATAACTACCTGCTATCTGGGCAGCCTGGATGACTGCTGCCCTCTCAGGCAGCCCAGCTGACATTTACCAGGAGCTCATCGAGGTCCAATCTATGCTAAAGCTGGGGGGGGGCTATTTGCTAAGAAATTCTGAAGTTAAAGGAGGGGGATTTCACCTAGGATCCAGTCTGAAGAGCCCACTAAGGAAACATCTGCCTGACACTGGAGGAAGTCATCCAAAAAGGGCTCCGTACTAACGTCGGACTGTTAGCAGACTGTTAGTGTGTACCAGGCTTAAGGCTTGCCTTGCCTGGGTCATTGCTTATGGTGTCCCAGTGCTGTTCATTCCCTGAGCTACTGTTGAAAGGACTAGGAGTAGCTGTAGAGTAAGAAGTGTCCTCTTGTTACCGTTCAGTGTTCTGAAGAATCCTACAGTTCCTATTCACCAGTGGCGGCCTGCCCATAGGGGGCGCATCAGCGCCGCCCCACCAAGCTAAAAAAAAAATAAGTTAAAATAAAAATAAAAAAAGCCCTTTAAGAGTGTCCAAGCGCCGGACACACGACAGTCTATGGGAAGCTTCCCAGCTTGCAGTCAGCTGTTTGCAAGCTGTGAAGCTGATTTGCCCGTGTTAAGGGTGGGTTCGTGGTGCAAGCTGTGCGCCCACAAACATTCCCACTCTTCACTGATTTGTATGTGGCCTCCTTTCTGATTTTTTAATTGGTGGGGGCGGAGAACAACTGGACAGTGCTTTTTGCGGCCACTGCCGCGTCACTTCTGGTTTCCCAGGCTCACTGCTGTGTGGAGAGCATTGGCATCACTCGCTATGGTGGTACAGAGCAACTCTTCCTCCTACTGGCCTACCTCCTCCTTGTCCTCCAGCTCCTACACATAGGTGTGCTCCAGCTGTGACTGCCCCCAGGTAAGCATCAGACCTCTCTCTGGGAAGCCTGAAATTGGCACTTCGTACTCTGGCTTCAGTGGCTTGTTATGCGACTTCTCTCAGCTCTGCCGTCCTTGCTGTGTACTCCAAGGAAATGACAGGTCGGCAAATTAGAGATCTCAAGAATGTGAGGAGGGAATGTGAGTCAGCAAGACAGCATCAGCTTTAACCCCTGCCAGGCTGAGCAGTAATTACTGCAACATCTCAACCATATTTTTGGAGACAGTGGACAAGTGCAAGAAGGCAATGTGTAGGGGGATGGGATGTGTAAAAGGAAGAAGGGTAAATGTGGGCAAGAGGGGGTATTGTATACAGGGAGGGGGTACTACATACAGGGAGGGGTGTTAATATGTACAGGGGGGGTAATTGTCAGAAACCATGAATCAGACTGAGACAGAAGTACAGTTTAATCACACTTGTTTAATAATAATAAAAAACAAGGTACACAGAGCAAGCATAGTCAAAACATAGCCAGAGTTCAGGAACCGGAACGGATAGTTAGACAAGCCAAAGCATCAGGGAGCCAGAGATGAGCGTAGTAGAACAGCAAGCAGGATCTGCAGCCAGAAGGCATATCAGCCAAGCAAGTCTTTAACAGGAACACAAGAGAGCGTCTCTAGAGATTAGGGATGAGCTTCGTGTTCGAGTCGAACCCATGTTCGACTCGAACATCGGCTGTTCGATCGTTCGCCGAATTGCGAACGATATGGGCCGTTCGCGCCAAATTTGTGTGGCGCGTCACGGCCCATAATTCACTGCGGCATCGCAGTGCATTGCTTGCTGATGATTGGCCAAGCATGCACTATGACCCGCATGCTTGGCCAATCACAGCGCCGCCTTAACAGAGAGCCATAATTGGCCAAAGCCAAGGAGGCTTTGGCCAATTATGGCTCAGGGGATTTAGTACACGCCCCACACTATATAAGGCCGCCTGCACGGCGGCCCTGTGCAGTGTGTTCCGGTGTGCTTAGAGAGAGAGAGAGACAGTGTCATTTCATTTGAGTTAGCTAGATTAGGCAGGACAGTCAGTCAGTTAGCTGCACTTAAAGTGTATTGTGTATATATATGCATCCCAGGTGTTGCATATATATATATATATACACTGTATTCAGTTTAGCTAGATCCGTTCCTGTTATCTTCTAGACTATTTACATTTAGTGCAGTGCATCCTGCTCACAGTGTTCAGCTAGATCCGTTCCTGTTATATTCCTACTGACAGGCAGGCTTGTCTTGTTACAGTATTTTGAAGAAAATGACTGGTGTTCTTTTGATCCTATTAGTACCACAGTCAGGCAGCTAGACTATTTACATTTAGTGCAGTGCGTCCTGCTCACAGTGTTCAGCTAGATCCGTTCCTGTTATCTTCTTACTGACAGGCAGGCTTGTCTTGTTACAGTATTTTAAAGAAAATTACTGGTGTTCTTTTGATCCTATTAGTACCACAGTCAGGCAGCTAGACTATTTACAGTTAGTGCAGTGCGTCCTGCCCACAGTGTTCTGCTAAACCTACAAGTAAGTGGGGTGCGTCCTGCTCACAGTGTTCAGCTAAACCTACAAGTTAGTGGGGTGCGTCCACCTCACAGTGTTCAGCTAAACCTACAAGCTAGTGGGGTGCGTCCTGCTCACAGTGTTCAGCTAGATCCGTTTCTGTTATCTTCTTACTGACAGGCAGGCTTGTCTTGTTACAGTAAATACAGCTACCTGAAGAAAATTGCTGGTGTTCTTTTGATCCTATTAGTACCACAGTCAGGCAGCTAGACTATTTACAGTTAGTGCAGTGCGTCCTGCTCACAGTGTTCTGCTAAACCTACAAGTTAGTGGGGTGCGTCCTGCTCACAGTGTTCAGCTAAACCTACAAGTTAGTGGGGTGCGTCCACCTCACAGTGTTCAGCTAAACCTACAAGCTAGTGGGGTGCGTCCTGCTCACAGTGTTCAGCTAGATCCGTTCCTGTTATCTTCTTACTGACAGGCAGGCTTGTCTTGTTACAGTAAATACAGCTACCTGAAGAAAATTGCTGGTGTTCTTTTGATCCTATTAGTACCACAGTCAGGCAGCTAGACTATTTACAGTTAGTGCAGTGCGTCCTGCTCACAGTGTTCTGCTAAACCTACAAGTTAGTGGGGTGCGTCCTGCTCACAGTGTTCAGCTAAACCTACAAGTTAGTGGGGTGCGTCCACCTCACAGTGTTCAGCTAAACCTACAAGCTAGTGGGGTGCGTCCTGCTCACAGTGTTCAGCTAGATCTGTTCCTGTTATCTTCTTACTGACAGGCAGGCTTGTCTTGTTACAGTATTTTAAAGAAAATTACTGATGTTCTTTTGATCCTATTAGTACCACAGTCAGGCAGCTAGACTATTTACAGTTAGTGCAGTGCGTCCTGCTCACAGTGTTCTGCTAAACCTACAAGTTAGTGGGGTGCGTCCTGCTCACAGTGTTCAGCTAAACCTACAAGTTAGTGGGGTGCGTCCACCTCACAGTGTTCAGCTAAACCTACAAGCTAGTGGGGTGCGTCCTGCTCACAGTGTTCAGCTAGATCCGTTTCTGTTATCTTCTTACTGACAGGCAGGCTTGTCTTGTTACAGTAAATACAGCTACCTGAAGAAAATTGCTGGTGTTCTTTTGATCCTATTAGTACCACAGTCAGGCAGCTAGACTATTTACAGTTAGTGCAGTGCATCCTGCTCACAGTGTTCTGCTAAACCTACAAGTTAGTGGGGTGCGTCCACCTCACAGTGTTCAGCTAAAGCTACCTGTAGAAGGTTGGTGGTGTTCTCATACTACAGGCAGGCAGTTGATTTTGCTTGCTGCAGTATCAGTACATATATATATATATATATATATAAATATATACCAGCTTAGTGCAGCTACAGGCCATTAGTATGTCTGGAAGGCCAAGAAGGAGAGGCAGACAGTCACAAGCCAATAAGAGAGGGCAAGCAGGCTCTGTGTCTAGTGCTGGTCGTGGAGACGGTGCATCCTCATCAGCACGTGGCCATGGGACACGCTTGGCCTTTTTTTCGGCAGCTGGCCATGTTGAGCCGCAACATGCGGAAGACTTGGTCGAGTGGATGACCAAGCCGTCCTCATCCTCCTCATCCTCTCTCACCCATGCCCAGGGTACTTTGTCTGGCAAAGCAGCGGCCTCTTCCCTCGGCTCAATGTCATCAGTGACTCCTTCCCTAGCCCCACCATGTCCTCCTGAGGAGTCCCTCAAACTGTTTGACCACAGTGTTGGGTACATGCTCCAGGAGGATGCCCAGCGTTTGCAAGGCTCTGATGATGATACTGAGCTCGATGAAGGCAGTAACACGAGCACGGACAGAGGGGGTGCCCAAGAAGGACAGCAATATGGCAGTCATGCTCCCACTGCTGCAGCATACTGCCAGGTTTGCTCCAGTGATGAGGAGGGAGGGGATGATGAGGTCACTGACTCAACGTGGGTGCCTGATAGGAGAGAGGAGGAGGAGGAGGAGGAGGAGGCGGCACATCACCAACGAGGCAGGATGCCCTCCAGGGGCCAGCCTAAGGGCAGCACATTGACTGCATCACACCCCAAGCGTATCTCGCGTGGCCAAAACATCTCCCGCTTGGGTACCACATGCTTGACCAGACATATGTTGACCTGCCATGCAGTTCGTTGGCAAGCGTATCTAAAAGACCCACACCAAAGAACAAAGAGGACCTCTGCTTGCTCCTCATCAGCTGAGATTTCCAACCCCACTAGACCTTCAGTCCTCTCTGAGACCTGCACTGAGAGGAATGAAGGTGTAGAATTAGGTGTGTCACAGCCACATACTTGTGGGCAATCTGATTTTGGTACACCGACGTCAGATTGTACCAGGCAAATTTCCCTGCCCCAGCTGCTGCACCGCTGAAAGAAGTTTGCTCCCAGCCATCCACATGCCCAACGGTTGAATGCTAGCTTGGCAAAATTGCTAGCACTTCAACTGCTGCCTTTTCAGTTGGTAGACTCTGCCCCCTTCCGTGAGTTTGTGGAATGTGCGGTTCCTCAGTGGCAGGTACCCAAACGCCACTTTTTCTCACGGAAGGCGATTCCGGCTCTCTACCAGCATGTGGAAGGCAATGTCCTTGCCTCGCTGGACAGGGCGGTCAGCGGTAAGGTGCATATTACCGTTGACTCATGGTCCAGCAGGCATGGACAGGGACGTTACCTAAGTTTCACGGCGCATTGGGTGACTCTGCTGGCAGCTGGGAAGGATGCAGGACAAGGTGCAGTAGTGTTGGAGGTTGTTCCGCCACCACGCCTCCAAAATGCTAATGATTGTGACACACCTCTCTCCTCCACCCCCTCCTCTTCTTCTTCCTCCATGGCCTCTTCCTCGGAACCAGCGGTGCTCCGTAGTCGTTCAAGGGGCTACGCAAGTACGCAGGCCAAAAGATGCCATGCGGTGCTTGAGCTGGTATGCTTGAGGGACAGGAGCCACACTGGGGCAGAGGTTCTGTCAGCTCTGCAGGGGCAGGTTCAGAGGTGGTTGACGCCACGCCAACTTAAGGCAGGAATGGTGGTTTGCGACAATGGCACCAACCTCCTCTCTGCCCTCCGACAGGGACAAATGACCCATGTGCCCTGTTTGGCTCACGTCCTTAACTTGGTGGTGCAGCGGTTCTTGGGCACGTTACAAGGGTAAGGTTGCGGACCTTATCTTGCCATCGCAGAGGGAGCAGAGGATGAAACATCTTCGGGAGGCCTTGCAGAAAGGTCTGTGCAACGCGTTCCCAGAGACTGGGAGGTTACAAACTCCTGTTTCTGGACAACGTGTTGCTGAGGCTTCGCTCAGTCAAAGAAGGAGCGGTGGAGAAGGTGGCCGTCTGACCGATGCGTTCAGACAATTTTTTGGTCCGCAGCCCCAAGGTATGATCGGTTCCAGCAACCATCGCCAGCGTCTGTTTTACATGGTGCAGGAATACCTAGGGGCAAGATCAGACTTGGACACCTTTCCCACCGAAAATCCTCTGGGTTACTGGGTCTTGAGGATGGATCACTGGCCAGAGCTTGCACAGTATGCAATTGAGCTACTGGCCTGTCCTGCATCCAGCGTTCTTTCGGAACGCACATTCAGTGCTGCTGGAGGCGTGGTAACCGATCACAGGGTGCGTCTGTCCACTGACTCGGTCGATCGACTGACCTTCATAAAAATGAATGAGTCTTGGATCACCACCAGCTACCAAGCACCTGATGCTGATGTAACCGAATAATTTTTTTTGAAATCTCAGATCCCTTCAAAGACTGCCTATGCTGATGCTGAGTGACTATCCCTGAGTAATTATCCTCTTCCTCCTCAATCATCATGCTGATAGCTTGTAAGAACATTTTTGGTTCTGGGTGCCACCACCAGTGCCTAAGGCACAATTTTTCAGCCCCTGTTTAACAGGGGCGTGTAATTACGATTTTTGATGTAATACTTTGCAGCAGGGCTCGTTCCTGCATTCCAACTAGAGTGTCTGTGAGGGGTTGCAGTGTTGTGGCACCAGCACCAGTGCCTAAGGCCTAATTTTTCAGCTCCTGTTCAGCAGGGGCATGTAATTACAATTCTTGATCTAATATTTCACAGCAGAGCCCTGTGAGGGCTTACAGTGTTGTGGCCACAGCAACACCCAAGGCCCAAATTTCTGCTGAGTATATAGGGCAGGACCCTACTTTCAAAAAACTAACTTACAAACGACTCCTACTTGCAAACGGAAGGAGACAACAGGAAGTGAGAATAAATCTACCCCTAGGAAGGGAAATTCTCTCCTGTAAGAGTTAATATGGGAAAAACATTTCTCCTTTCCACTGATGCTTTCCAATCCATTGGGACAAAAAGTGAGGTGAAATCTTCTGAAGAGGAGGAAAGACAGCAAAACAAATGTCACAGGGGTGATAACCCTTCCCTATGTTTTCCAAAAAGCTTAAAAAAGATTTTTTGGCTGGAGCTAAACACGTTAAAAATGTACCCGTTCAAAATTACAAAGAGATTCTACTTAACAACAAACCTACAGCCTGTATACTGCTGTTCAGAGTATATAGGGCCTGGTGGCCCCACACCTTTCCTTATTTTAATTTGGGTGCGGGGTTCCCCTTAATATCCATACAAGACCCAAAGGGCCTAGTAATGGACTGGGGGGTACCCATGCCGTTTGTCTCACTGATTTTCATCCATATTGCCAGGACCCGACATTACATTAAACCCGCAAGCAGTTTTAAATGAGATTTTTTCCTTTAAAAATGACATTTGGTGCAGGGACTGTTCTAAACACGGGAAACACGCGTCACTTTACAGGCATACTATAGACACCCCTCAGGTACGATATTTAAAGGAATATTTCACTTTTTTTTTTTTACTTTAAGCATCATTAAAATCACTGCTCCCGAAAAAACGGCCGTTTTTAAAAGTTTTTTTTGCATTGATACATGTCCCCTGGGGTAGGACCCGGGTCCCCAAACCCTTTTTAGGACAATACCATGCAAATTAGCCTTTAAAATGAGCACTTTTGATTTCGAACGTTCGAGTCCCATAGACGTCAATGGGGTTCTAACGTTCGTGCAAACTTTCGGTCCGTTCGCAGGTTCTGGTGCGAACTGAACCGGGGGGTGTTCGGCTCATCCCTACTAGAGATGTAACCAAGACAAAGACAGAGATCATCTGGACTGGACGGCTTAAGTAGGCAGGACTGATGAGCAGGATATCATCAACAGGTGAGTCACTGTGGAGAGATAGGAGCTGGCAATTAGCCGACAGCTGAGTGGCCAACTTTGAGAAGGAAGGGCTGAGCCCAGCCCTGACAGTACCCCCTCCTCAATGACCCCTCTCCCTCGAAGGACCAGAAGCCTTGAAGGGAAAAAGTCTATGGAAATCACGGAGGAGGACAGGGGCATGTACGTCCAAGGATGAGACACAAGAGCGTTCCTTCGGACCGTACCCTTTCCAATGCACCAGATACTATATGCACCCACGGAACCTACGGGAGTCAACAATGGACTGTACTTCATACTCCTCATGATTCTCAACCTGTACAGGGTGAGGACCAGACACCAAGGTGGTAAAGCGGTTGCAGACCAAAGGTTTTAATAAGGAGACATCAATTACATTCCAAATACGCATATTAAAAGGAAGGTCTAATGCATAAGCCACTGTGTTAATCCCGCAAAGAATACGGAAAGGCCCAATAAACCGAGGTGCGAACTTCAGAGAGGGAACACGCAGTCGGAGGTTGCGAGATGACAGCCAGACCCTGTCCCCAACCTGGTAGGAAGGTGCAGGCAGGTGTCTGCGGTCAGCATGGAGTCTGTACCTATCATTAGCATGTCGCAAAACCTCCTGGACTTGTGCCCAAGTGGAACGAAGACCACAGAGATGCTCCTCTAATGCAGGAATATTCTGCGGAACAAATGAGAGGCAACATGGAAGATTGGAAACCATAGTTCGCCATAAACGGGGACAATCGGGAAGCAGAATTCAAGGCACTATTGTGAGCAAACTCCACCCACGATAAAAGGTCTGACCAGTTGTTATGATGGTCAGAAATATAGCAACGTAGGAGTTGCTCCAAGGACTGATTGGCTTGTTCTGCAGGAGAAAGCAAGCTGAATTCCCAACTGTGCACAAAAGGCCCGTCAGAACGGGACACAAACTGACTACCCCTGTTCGAGACAATCACCTTGGGTAGTCCATGTAAGGAAAAGATCTCCTGAGCAAAAATGGAAGCCAGTTCCTTAGAAGTGGGCAACTTCTTAAATGGAATACAATGGGACATTTTCAAGAACCGGTCACCCACCATAAGGATAACTGTGTTGCCCTGTGAGTTGGGTAACTCCACAATGAAATCCATAGACAGGTGGGTCCAGGGCCTCTCTCCATTGAGTATGGGTTGTAGGAGGCCTACTGGGAGGTGTCATGGAGTCTAATGCCCCGTACACACGGTCGGATTTTCCGATGGAAAATGTCCGATCGGAGCGTGTTGTTGGAAATTCCGACCGTGTGTGGGCTCCATCAGACATTTTCCATCGGATTTTCCGACACACAAAGTTGGAGAGCAGGAGATAAAATTTTCCGACAACAAAATCCGTTGTCGGAAATTCCGATCGTGTGTACACAAATCCGACGGACAAAGTGCCACGCATGCTCAGAATAAATAAAGAGATGAAAGCTATTGGCCACTGCCCCGTTTATAGTCCCGACGTATGTGTTTTACGTCACCGTGTTTAGAACGATCGGATTTTCCGACAACTTTGTGTGACTGTGTGTATGCAAGACAAGTTTGAGCCAACATCCGTCTGAAAAAATCCTAGGATTTTTTTGTCGGAATGTCTGCACAAAGTCCGACCGTGTGTACGGGGCATTACTCTGAGCACACACGGAACAGGCAGCTACGAAGGCGGTTACATCAGAATGTAGACTAGGCCACCAGAATTGTTGGGAAATGGCCCAAAAGAGTTGATTCTTCCCAGGGTGGCCAGCAGCCTTGGGAGAATGGTAAGTCTGGAGCTCGGCAGTACGGAGACTCTCTGGGACAACGCAGCAGTCAGAAGGTTTCTCAAGAGGAGCATGGACCTGAGCAGTAAGAATTTTGTCACCCAAATGAGAAGTGAGACTGGTGCGAACCGTAGCCAGAATACGATCAGGAGGAATCACAGGAACTGAAACCAACTCCATTTTGGAAGTGGAGGAAAATTGTCATGACAATGCGTCAGCCCTGAACATTCTTAGTACCGGGTAAGAATGAAACAATGTAATTGAAATTAGACAAGAAAAGAGCCCATTGCGCCCTTTTGGGAGAGAGGCGTTTAGCCTCAGACAACAATGTTAGACTAGAAAATTCATTTCCTGGAGAAAATGAGTGGGAATGCTGAATAGCTGCATTGCTAAAGCTAATGCAGCGTACACACGACCGGACTTTCTGGGAAACTAGGTCCGACGGTCTTCTCGACGGACTTTCTGAACGGACGCACTTGCCTACACATGACCGGACTTTCCGACAGACTAGGTCCGCCGGCCTTCCGACTGAGTTACGGCGGACTTTCCGAATGAACGGACTTGCCCACACACGGACAAGTCCGTTCATTTTGAACGTGACTCGGGTACGACGGGACTAGAAAGGAAGTCAGTCAATCTCACCGCTTTTATTGGCGGGATTGACACCTTGCAAGCCCCGTCGTGGGGCATACCAGGTCCGAAAAAACGGCATGGGGTCCCCCCCAAAATCCATACCAGACCCCTATCCGAGCACGCAGCCCAGCCGGTCAGGAAAGGGGGTGGGGACGAGCGAGCACCTCCCCTCCTGAGCCGTACCAGGCCGCATGCCCTCAACATGGGGGGGTGGGTGCTTTGGAGGAGGGGGGGCGCCCTGCCCCCCACCCCAAAAGCACCTTGTCCCCATGTTGATGAGGACAAGGGCCTCTTCCCAACAACCCTGGCCGTTGGTTGTCGGGGTCTGCGGGCGGGGGCTTATCAGAATCCGGGAGCCCCTTTAATAAGGGGGCCCTCAGATCCCGGCCCCCCACCCTATGTGAATGAGTATGGGGTACATGGTACCCCTACCCATTCACCTAGGGAAAAAGTGTCAGGAAAAAAAAAAAAAAAAAACACACCAGACAGGTTTTTAAAGTAATTAATTAGACAGCTCCAGGGGTCTTCTTCCGACTTCAGCAGTCTCTCCGGCCTCTTCTCCTGGTGTCCGGTTCTTCTGCCGGATCCTCCGCTATCTTCTGCCGCTGTTTTGCTAGTGGTGGCCCGGACTTCTGCCTTCTTGTCTTCTTCCCTCCTCTTCTTCCTATGTTGACTCGACGCTCTCTCCGGCTGTAATGCTCTCTGAGCACTCCGCTATGACTTATATAGGCGGTGACCCCGCCCCCTTAAGACATCACAGTCCCTGGGCATGCTGAAGCAGTCCCACTAATTCTTATGGTCAGTAAGAATGAGAACCGGCACAGTTGTACCTTTGAGGAGAAGTCTCCATTCTTTCAGGGCTAAAATGATCGCTAACAGTTCTCTGCCACCAATCTTGTAATTGCACTCTGCAGGTGACAATTTCTTGAAAAAGTAGCCACAAGGATGCAAAGCTCTCAGAGGTAGAATGTTGAGACAGAAGGACGCCAACTCCATTCTCAGAAACATCAACCTCAAGGATAAAAGGTAACGTAGGATCAGGATGTGGCAACACAGGAGCAGAAACAAAGGCAGCCTGGAGACTCTCAAAGGCCTTAATGGACTCCGGAGACCAACTCTGTGGGTTACTATCCTTTCTGGTCATATCAGTCAGGGGCTTGACCAGAGATGAGAAGTTACAAATAAACTTTCGATAATAGTTGGCAAAGCCAAGAAAGCGATGCAGAGGACGTAAACCCATGGGTCGGGGCCACTGTAGGACTGCTGAAAGTTTCTCTGGGTCCATTGAAAAAAACAGCAGTGGAAATGACATAACCCAGGAATTTAACCTGTTTACGATGGAATTCGCACTTCTCCAATTTACAATAGAAATTGTTCTCTCTTAGTTTCTGAAGCACACGACAGACATCTGTGTGGTGGCTCTCCAGGGACTTGGAAAATAGGAGGATAACTAATATGAGAATAACTCCGTAATCAAACGGAATCGGATAGGCATTCTCCTATCCATGGCCTTATCCCCCAAGACTGACAAAGGGTAAACCCAGCCACGAGGGGGTATGGCATCAGGTTGAAGGTCAATTGCGCAATCATATGACCGGTGTGGAGGCAAACTACCGGCTTGAACTTTGTCAAAGACATTGGTAAAATTGTGGTACTCCTCCGGCAGGGAGGAGAGTAAAGAGGTTCACAGGACCTTGGCTACCTTCTGGAAGCATGTCTTACTGCACTGTGGCGACCGGGAGAGAACCTCAGCATGGAGCCAATCAAAAGAGGGGTTGTGCTTCTGTAACCAAGGATAACCAATAACCAGTGGAAACTTAGGTGAGGAAATAACATATCTCATGGTGAAGAGCCCCTACAGCCATGGACAACCGAACAGTCTCATGAGTCACATGGGCAGGCTGTAGAGGTCTTCCATCAAGAGCCTCAATGGCAAGTGGAGTGTCACGCTGCTGCAGAGGAATCGAGTGCTTCGATACAAAGGCAGCATCAATGAACAGGCCTGCAGCTCCCTGGACGGGTAGGACAAGACTTCAAAAGTGACCTGCCTAGCCACAATAAAGGCACAATATCTTTCCCTCCTCCTAAGGCTTCTCTCATCCGCAGAGAGACGCGTAAAGCCCAAGTGCATGGTCTCATCTTCACAGACTGACTCAGTACTAGGAGGCATGGGAGGTGAGGGAGGCAAGGGTGGGACTGCAAAGTTGTTCCAAGCAACCTCTGCTGCCAGAGTACGGAATTCAATGGCGTAATCAGCAACAGTTCTCGTACTCTGATGGACATGAGGCACTTGGCAGCAAAAGCGGAGTGTGCGGGAACATCAAATACCCTTTTAAAAGAAGTCACAAACTCAGGGTAACTCAAGACAACAGGTTTTTGTGTCTCCCATAGAGGGTTTGCCCAGGCCGAGGCTCTCTCAGAAAGCAAAGATATCATGAAACCTACTTTGCTTCTGTCCGTGGGAAACGCCTAGGGCAGCATCTCAAAGTATATCTCAACCTGGTTGAGAAACCCGCTGCATTGGACTGGATCACCCCAAATCGTTGGGGAAGCGGAGCGGAAACCAGACATACCCCTTATAGAGGTAATACTCGAGGCGGGGGCCTGCACAGAGACTGGAGCAGCAGCGGGGACGGCCTGCAACACAGGTTGTACTGGAGTAGCCACAGTGGGAGACTCCAGGTGAGCTGTGCGTCTCAGGAGCGTTTGTAACGCCATGGCAAGCTGATCCATGCGGTGATCCTGCTCATCCAATCTGGTAAAAAATATTATAAACAAGTGGATTCACTGCATCTTCTGAATTCATGGCCTTCGCCTACTGTCATGAATCAGATTGAGACAGAAGTACAGTTAAATCACACTTGTTTAATTAAAAAAAAAAAAAAAAAAAAAGGTAAACAGAGTAAGCATAGTCAAAACATAGGCAGAGTTCAGGAACTGGAATGGATAGTCAGACAAGCCATAACGTCAGGGAGCCATAGATGAGTGTAGTAGAACTGCAAGCAGGATCTGGAGCCAGAAGGAATGTCAGCCAAGCAAGTCTTTAACAGGAACACAGGAGAGCGTCTCTATAGAGACGTGACCAAGACAAAAGGCAGAGATCATCTGGACTGCACGGCTTAAGTAGGCAGGACTGACGAGCAGGATATCATCAACAGGTGAGTCACTGTGGAGAGATAGGAGCTGCGAAATTAGGTGACAGCTGAGTGGGCAGCTTTGAGAAGGAAGGGCTGAGCCCAGCCCTGACAGTAATATGTACAGGAGGGGGTATTATGTACAGAGGGTAATATGTACAGGGGGGTAAAATGTACAGGGAGGAGGTGTAATATGTACCGGGGGTAATATGTACAGGAGGGAGTATTATGTGCAGGGAGGGGTGTAATATGTACTGGGGGTTAATATGTACAGGAGAGGGTAATATGTACAGGGGGTAATATGTACAGAGGGGGTAATATGTACAGGGTGAAGTAATATGTACAGGAGGGGTAATATGTACAGGGGGGGTAAAATGTACAGGGGGGTAAAATGTACAGGGGGGGTAATATGTACAGGGGGGTGTAATATGTACAGAAGGGGCTAATATGTACAGGGGGGTGATATGTACAGGAGGGGCTAATGTGTAGAGGGGATAAAATATATAGGAGGGTGTAATATATCTGTGACTGAGGCATCACTATATACCCTAAACTGTGAATGAGGCTGCACTATATACCCTATCTGTAATGCTGAGCTATATACCCTGATCTGTGAGGCTGAGCTGTACACTCTGTCCCGTGATGCTGGGGCTGTATACTCTGTCCCATGATGCTGGGGCTGTATACTCTGTCCTGTGATGCTGGGGCTGTATACTCTGTCCCGTGATGCTGGGCGTGTATACTCTGTTGACAGAATGTTGCTTTCGGAGCCTCAGTGAACAATGTACAGGACTATGTCTGCCTTGTTTCAGCATTGTGATTGATAAGCACATTCACTACACAATGGTGAGTGTTTTTAATATACAGCATTAAAATGATTAAAATAGCTACAGTATATGTATTTCTCAAGGCCAGTTCACTCTGATGTGTTTAAACCACTGTGTCAGTATGTCCAAACGTACAAAAATATGTCAGTTGCAAAAAAGAAAAAAAAAATTGCCATAAATACACTTAGCAAGTAATTTATTAGTAACAAGTCTACACCTGTTTATTCATAAAATTTCTAAAATCGGCAGATCACGTGGCAGCAGTGCAATGTATAAAATCATGCAGATACAGGTCAGAAGCTTCAGCTCAAGTGGACCTAAAAATCAAAGTGTAAATATTGTCTATGTTATAGATAACATTTAAAAATGTTAATTGTACCTAAACAGAACCCTGAAAAACATCTTGAATTCCTGCAATAAAAATATTAGTACACTTCCTCATGTGTAAGGCTATGCTCATAGTTGTATATCAGTAGTATGGAAATTCTCAGGCACTTCTGCCTAAAGCCGCGTACACACGAGCAGAATGTCGGACAGAAAAAGTCCAACGGAAGCTTTTCATCGAATATTCCGATTGTGTGTATGCCTCATCTGGATACGTTCTAAATATTTCCGACAGAGCCAATTCCTATCGGGAAAACTGCTCGTCTGTATGCTGTTCCAACGGACCAAAAACGACGCATGCTCTGAAGCAAGTACGAGACGGAAGCTATTGGCTCCTGGCTCTTTTTTCTAGTCCCGTTGTACATGCTGTAGGTCACCGTGGACTTTGGTTTGACCGTGTGCAGGCAAGACTGCTTGAATGGAATTCCATTGGAGTTCCGTCGGAGAAACCTTCTGAGTTTATTCCGACGGCAAAACCAGTCACGTGTACAAGGCAGGTAATCCCAGGAGTTTTGGACTGGTTTGGGCTTTTTTGGACTTAGGCTGGTTTGAGCATTTCTGTAACTGTTGATCTCCTGGTATTTTCATGTACAGAAGTCTTTCTACATGTGTGTAATTCAATTAATTACAAATCTAAATTTGGACAAAATTTCCAGGATATGGAGATTTGGATATATCCAAATTAGGGATGAGCCGAACACCCCCCGGTTCGGTTCGCACCAGAACCTGCAAACGGACCGAAACTTCACATGAACGTTAGAACCCTATTGAAGTCTATGGGACTCGAACGTTCAAAATCAAAAGTGCCAAATTTAAAGGTTAATTTGCATGGTATTGTCCTAAAAAGGGTTTGGGGACCCAGGTCCTGCCCCAGGGGACATGTATCAATGCAAAAAAAGTTTTAAAAAATGGCCATTTTTTCGGGAGCAGTGATTTTAATGATGCTTAAAGTGAAAAAAAAAGTAAAATATTCTTTTAAATATCGTACCTGGGGGGTGTCTATAGTATGCCTGTAAAGTGGCATGTGTTTCCCGTGCTTAGAACAGTCCCTGCACAAAATGACATTTTTAAAAGGAATAAAAAAAAGTCATTTAAAACTGCTTGCGGCTTTAATGTAATGTCGGGTCCTGGCAATATGGATGAAAATCAGTGAGACAAATGGCATGGGTACCCCCCCCCCCAGTCCATTACCAGGCCCTTTGGGTCTTGTATGGATATTAAGGGGAACCCTGCACCCAAATTAAAAAAAGGAAAGGCGTGGGGCCCCTAGGCCCTATATACTCTGAACAGCAGTATCAGGCGGTACAAACAAGACATGGACTGTAGGTTTGTTAAGTAGAATCCGTTTGTAATTTTGAACTGGTACATTTTTAAAGTATAGCTCCAGCCAAAAAATCTATTTTTAAGCTTTTTGGAAAACATAGGGAAGGGTTATCACCCCTGTAACATTTGTTTTGCTGTCTGTGCACCTCTTCAGAAGATTTCACCTCACTTTCTGTCCCAATGACAAATGTTGTTAGAAAAGTTGGGGTTTTTAGTAAAACAAGGATAAAGCATCAGTGAAGATGAGACATGTTTTTCCCATATTAACTCTTACAGGAGAGAATTTCCCTTCCTAGGGGTAGATTTCATCTCACTTCCTGTTGTCTCCTTCCTTTTGCAAGTAGGAGTCATTTGTAAGTTGGATGTTTGAAAGTAGGGGCCTGCCCTATATACTCTGCAGAAATTGCGGCCTTAGGTGTTGGCACAACACTGTAAGTCCTCACAGTTACTCTTGGTGGGAGCTGGAAGGGGCTCTGCTGTGAAATATTAGATCAAGAATTGTAATTACATGTCCCTGTTGAACAGGGGCAGAAAAATTGGGCCTTAGGCACTGGTGCCACAACACTGCAACCCCTCACAGATACTCTAGTTGGAGCGCAGGAACGAGCCCTGCTGCAAAGTATTGCATCAAAAATTGTAATTACATGCCCCTGTTAAACAGGGGCTGAAAAATTGGGCCTTAGGCACTAATGCTGGTGCCACAACACTGCAACCCCTCACAAATATGCTAGTTGAGCGCAGCAACGAACCCTCCTTGCAAACTATTGCATCAAAAATTGTAATTACACGCCCCTGTTGAACAGGGGCTGAAAAATTGGGCCTTAGCCACTGGTGGCAGCGCCCAGACCCAAAAATATTCTTACAAGCTATCAGCATGATCATTGAGGAGGAAGAGGATAGTCACTCAGCATAACAGGATAGTCACTCAGCATCAGCATAGGCAGTCTTGAAGGTATCTGACATTTCAAAAAAAATATTATTCGGTTACATCAGCATCAGGTGCTTGGTAGCTGGTGGTGATCCAAGACTGATTCATTCTTATGAAGGTCGGTCGAATCGGTGGACAGGCGCACCCTGTGATCGGTTACAAAGCCTCCAGCAGCACTGAATGTGCGTTCCGAAAGAATGCTGGATGCAGGACAGGCCAGTAGCTCAATTGCATACTGTGCAAGCTCTGGCCAGTGATCCATCCTCAAGACCCAGTAACCCAGAGGATTTTCGGTGGGAAAGGTGTCCAAGTCAGATCTTGCCCCTAGGTATTCCTGCACCATGTAAAACAAACGCTGGCGATGGTTGCTGGAACCGATCATACCTTGGGGCTGCGGACTAAAAATTGTCTGAACGCATCGGTCAGACGGCCACCTTCTCCATCGCTCCTTTGACTGACCGAAGCCTCAGCAACACGTTGTCCAGGAACAGCAGTTTGTAACCTCCCAGTCTCTGGGAACGCATTGCACAGACCTTTCTGCAAGGCCTCCCGAAGATGTTTCATCCTCTGCGACGGCAAGATAAGGTCCGCAACCTTACCCTTGTAACGTGGATCAAGGAAGGTTGCCAGCCAGTATTAATCCCTCTCCTTGCTACCACGAATACGAGGATCCTTCTGCAGGCTTTGCAGGATCAGGGAGGCCATGCATCGTAGGTTTGCTGAGGCATTCGGTCCGGAGTCCTCTGGGTCACTAAGGACAACATGATCCACAGCCACCTTCTCCCAGCCATGTACAAGTCCATGGGTTTCTTGGGACTGTAAATGATCCCTTAAAGACTGCTGCTGATGCTGAGTGCCAGGCTCCACCTTACCTTTCATACCTTACGGAGCGTGCACTCTCCGTTTTGGCTTGTATTATTTTTATTAATAAATTTCGAAACTTTTTTACACTATTGGAGCCCCGCTCTCTTTCTTTGCCACACTGGGAGCAAGAGAGCTTTCTTCCCCCCCCCCCCTCCAGGTGTTTCACTTGGATTAACCCGGACCGAAGACAGCATCTCTGACAGCTGCTGGGGAGATCTTCTCAACATACGGTCCCTGCAGAGGGCAAAATCTGCATGCTGGATAGACCCTGCCAGCGAGGGGGTCCAACACGGAGGGTAAGAGTCCACCTTTACTACTCTCATTGATTGGAGTCATCGCCAGCGGAGTTGTACTACCTTGCACATCCCTCTCCTTTGTCGATCTACTCATAGAGATATTGGTTGTTGCAAAGCTGCATAGTGGATGGAAGTGCTTTTACTGATGAACTTTTCATGTCTGAATTCACGGATTAGGATTTGTAATTTTCACGCTTTCACAATTTTTGTACTTCACATGTACACTTTTTACTAGTTTCATTTTGCCATTCTATCACATGATTTGCACGTATACACTTATGTTATTTATTGAGTTATTTATTTGTTCTCAGTAGATTTTGGTTTTCACTATTACTTATATTCATTTATATTTGTGCATTTTCATATTGTTAGCGCACTTTTTATTTTTTATTTTTTATTTTTCCCTGTCCATTATTCCATGCAGCGTGTGCTCCAACAGGTGGACAAGGGGGACAGTGTCACTGATTCGTGCACTGTCACTGCTCACCATCCTTGTGGCCTCCTCAAATGGTGACAGGACAGTGCATGCATCCCTGATCATGGCCCACTGGCGTAGGGAAAACAAAAACAAGCTCCCCTGACCCTGTCCTGGTGCCATAGTCACACAGGTACTCATTGATGGCCCTCTGCTGCATGTGCAGCTACTGCAGCATGGCCAACGTTGAGTTCCACCTGGTGGGCATGTCACAAATTAGGCGGTTCTTGGGCAGGTTAAATTCCTTTTGGAGGTCTGCCAGCCGAGCACTGGCATTATATGACCTGCAGAAATGAACACAGACTTTCCTGGCCTGCCTCAGGACATCCTGTAAGCCGGGTACCTGCCCAAGAACCGCTGCACCACCAAGTTAAAGACATGAGCCAAACAGGGCACATGGTCAGTTGTCCCTGTCGGAGGGCGGAGAGGAGGTTGGTGCCATTGTCGCAAACCACAATACCTGCCTTAAGCTGGCTTGGCGTCAACCACCTCTGAACCTGCCCCTGCAGAGCTGACAGAATTTCTGCCCCAGTGTGGCTCCTGTCCCCCATGCACACCAGCATGGCATCTTTTGGCCTGCATGCTTGCGTAGCCCCTTGAACGCCTATGGAGCACCGCTGGTTCCGAGGACAAATCAGCACAGGAAGAGGCCATGGAGGAAGAAGAAGAGGAGGGGGTGAAGGAGAGAGGTGTGACAGAATCACCACTAGTAGTATTTTGGAGGAGTGGTGGCGGAACAACCTCCAACACTACTGCACCCTGTCCTGCATCCTTCCCAGCTGCCAAAAAGTCACCCAGTGCAAAAAGATAGGTAATGCCCCTGTCCATGCCTGCTGGACCATGAGTCAGCGGTAATATGCACCTTACCACTGACCACCCTGTCCAGCGAGGCCAAGACATTGCCTTCCACATGCCAGTAGAGAGCCGGAATCGCCTTCCGTGAGAAAAAGTGGCGTTTGGGAACTTGCCACTGAGGAACCGCACATTCCACAAACTCACGGAAGGGGGCAGAGTCAACCAACTGAAAAGGCAGCAGTTGAAGTGCTAGCAATTTAGCCAAGCTAGCATTCAACCACTGGGCATGTGGATGGCTGGGAGTGAACTTCTTTCGGCAGCGCAGCAGCTGGGGCAGGAAATTTGCCTGGTACAATCTGATGTCAGTGTACCGATAGCAGATTGTCCCCAAGTACTTGGCTGTGACACACCTAATTCTACACCTTCATTCCTCTCATTGCAGGTCTCAAAGAGGACTTAAGGTATAGTGGGGTTGGAGATCCCAGCTGATGAGGAGCAAGGAGAGGTCTTCTTTGTTCTTTGGTGTGGGTCTTTTAGGTACGCTTTCCAATGAACTGTATGGCAAGTCAACATATGTCTGGTCAAGCATGTGGTGCCCAAGTGGGAAATGTTTTGGCCACGCGAGTTATGCTTGAGACATATGTTGCAAATAGCAGCAGTGAGATCTGATGCACTCATCTCAAAAAAGGCCCACACCAAAGAACTTTTGGATTAACGCGCAGAGACAGCAGCGCCCTGCACATGCAGAGCTCTGCATTGTGATGCAGTCGGCGTGCTGCCCTTAAGCTGGCCCCTGGAGGGCATCCTGCCTCGTTGGTGATGTGCCTCCTCCTCTCTCCTATCGGGCACCCACGTGGAGTCAGTGACATCATCCCCTCCCTCCTCATCACTGGAGCAAAGCTGGCAGTATGCTGCAGCTGGGGGAACATGACTGCCAGATTGCTGTCCTTCTTGGGCACCCCCTCTCTCTGGGCTCATGTTACTGCCTTCCTCTAGCTGGGTACCATCATCGGAGCCTTCAAAACGCTGGGCATCCTCCTGGAGCATGTACCCATATATATATATAAATATAATACTGATACTGCAGCTAGCAGAATCAACTGCCTGCCTGTAGTATAATTAGTATGAGAACATCAGCAATTGTCCTCAGGTAGCTTTAGGTGCACACTGTGCAGAGGACGCACTACACTAACTTGTAAATACTACAGCTGCCTGCGATACTAATAGGATCACAAGAACACTACTAATTTTCTTCAGGTAGCTTTAGGTGCACACTGTGCAGAGGACACTACACTCATATATATATATATGTATATATATATATATATATATATATGTGTATATATATATATATATATATATATATATATATGTATATATATATATATATATATATGTATATATATATATATATATATATATATATATATATATGTATATATACATATATATATATATATATACACACACACACATACACATACACACACACACACACACACATATACATACACACACATACAGTGGGGATGGAAAGTGTTCAGACCCCCTTCAAATTTTTACTCTTTGTTATATTGCAGCCATTTGCTAAAATCATTTAAGTTCATTTTTTTCCTCAATGTACACACAGCACCCCATATTGACAGAAAAACACAAAATTATTGACATTTTTGCAGATTTATTAAAAAAGAAAAACTGAAATATCACATGGTCCTAAGTATTCAGACCCTTTGCTAAGTATTTAGTAGAAGCACCCTTTTGATCTAATACAGCCATGAGTCTTTTTTGGGAAAGATGCAACATGTTTTTCACACCTGGATTTGGGGATCCTCTCTAGTTCTGTCAGGTTGGATGGTAAACGTTGGTGGACAGCCATTTTTAGGTCTCTCCAGAGATGCTCAATTGGGTTTAAGTCAGGGCTCTGGTTGGGCCATTCAAGAACAGTCACGGAGTTGTTGTGAAGCCACTGCTTCGTTATTTTAGCTGTGTGCTTAGGGTCATTGTCTTGTTGGACAATGACCCTAAGTAGCTGCTGCATTTTCCCACCTTAGGATTATACTCGAGTCAATATGTTTTCCCAGTTTTTTGTGGTAAAATTAGGTGCCTCTGCTTATATTCGGGTCGGCCTATACTTGAGTATATACGGTATTTAATGAATGAAACCGAAACTAAAAAAAAATTTCCGTCGTGCACATTTCTAGTCAGTATGCAGAATGGTGTGAAAAACATCCAGTGAGTGACAATTCTGCAGGTGGATTGTCCTTAAGAGATGTTAGAGGAGAATAGCAAGATTGGTTTGAGCTTACAGAAAGTCTACAGTAACTCAGATGTCCACTCTTTATAACTATGGTGAGTGGAAAATTGCATGATGCACAACACATCAAACTTGAAGCAGATGGGCTACAGCAGAAGACCACATTAGGTTCTGGTCCTGTCAGTCAAGAACAAAAAGCTGAGGCTGCAGTGGGCACAGGCTCACCAAAACTAGACAGTTAAAGAATGTACAAATTTACTCTAGTCTGATGAATCTTGATTTCTGCTGAGGCACACAGATAAGCTAATCACAGAAACCAAATTCGATAGAACACATTTGAGATATTGTAGAACAGGGGGATTTATACATAGAATGTGCAGCTGACAATTCTAAAGAAATTATGTGGTTTAATCATGTCAAATTGGACCTGAATCTCAAAGACAAGGATTTAGCATTCCACAAAGAACTGAGGTTGTTTTGAAAACTAATAGAGGCTTACTTAGTATTTGTATAGTGTTCTAATCAATTTCCTGGTGAGTGTATATATTTATGTATTGTGAGGTATTCACTGGCACAGTTATGGATGGTGTGGATATGTCACTAGGCTTCTCACATGCACATGGTGACGGGCTACAGAGTTTATGAATGGTGTGGAGAAAACAAGCTTTTCCCCCCCAGAATCTTAATAAACTCTATTTTGGGTCCTGGAGCTCAGAGACTTTGTATAGTTTTCAATATTAAAGGCTCCAATTCAAGGTCCATATTGTACCTGGTATGCGGGCAGCTTCTTAAAAAGACAGACATCTATTGCCAAACAATATGTAGGAGCTTGTATAACAGCTTATATTGGCAAATGCTAACCAGCAAACTTTGTAATTGCCCAACAAGTCCAATAGCTGACTGTAGCCCATCTTGCCTTATAAGGGGAACAACTTCATGGAAATTGTCTCTGGAGGATGACGTTGAAGCTACCTTGTCCTCTTTGAGTGAATCTCTGAAAGTAAGAAACTAACCTTTTAATGGGGAGCCTCAAAAAAGGCCTAGTTTGACTTACAACCCTTGCCTTTTAAATATACAACAGTATATTAACCATACAGACTTCAAGGAGTATGGACAAGCTGGTGTCCCTTATTGAGTAACATAATGCTACCAAGGACGATCTCCAGGAAGCTGATAACCCCTAGAAACAGGAAATCATCAACCTCGGGTAAGACTTTTTCAAAGGGATAAATAAGTTGAAAGGAGAGGGAGTAAGACACCCGTGGGTGTCAGATACGAACAGGCTAGGAGGCCCATTGCTTGGGCCTATGGAATTTGACCTAGGGGCACATATATCACTATTTTCTAAGCCTGTTCTTGAAGCATATCTACAGCCTGGGACCGGAAGGTAGATATGTTCTAATACAATAGAAGAACATCCATTTGAGACATTATTAGAGTCTGGAAGCCTCATCACGTTGGTCGATACAAGTCTGGTGGCTAGTGTGGGGTGAACGGTTCGGGCTAAGCATAAGTTCAGCCCAAACATTGGCTGTTCACCCATTTGGGGAACACCTGAATTGTTGAGGCATTCGACCATTTGTTTGGCCTGCCAAATGCTCTACAATGCACTGCACGCCGCACAGTGCATTGGAAGCCCCGATTGGCTGAAGCAATGAAGGCTTTGCCCAATCAGTGCACAGAACACTGTCAGAGCCACGACTGGAGAAAGTAATGATGACTGTGCTAAATTATGGCTCATTGCTCATAGACCCACCTCACATTATAAAAGGTTCCTTCCCAGAGCAGCCATTTTCAGTGTGAAATTGCAGTGGACATAGATAGAACAGGGCTCTGTTCAGTTGCTACTAGTGTTGCTACTGTACTATTGTGATTCTATTATGAGTGCAAAGTATCAGTGTAGTGTGATAATTTTGATAGTGCAGCGTGAGTGCAGTGCGACCTTCCTTTTTTACTTTAGTGTTAGTTTAGTGTGTTAGTGCACTTTTACTGCAGTATATTGTAGTGTCAGTGGAGTATGTCTGTAGTGAGTCCTCAAGTTAAAGTGCACCAAACACCACTTTTCATCGATTAAAGTGCATCCAAATACACAATGCACTGCACACCGCACAGTGCATTGGAAGCCCCGATTGGCTGAAGCAATGAAGGCTTTGCCCAATCAGTGCACAGAACACTGTCAGAGCCACGACTGGAGAAAGTAATGATGACTGTGCTAAATTATGGCTCATTGCTCATAGACCCACCCCACATTATAAAAGGTTCCTTCCCAGAGCAGCCATTTTCAGTGTGAAATTGCAGTGGACATAGATAGAACAGGGCTCTGTTCAGTTGCTACTAGTGTTGCTACTGTACTATTGTGATTCTATTATGAGTGCAAAGTATCAGTGTAGTGTGATAATTTTGATAGTGCAGCATGAGTGCAGTGCGACCTTCCTTTTTTACTTTAGTGTTAGTTTAGTGTGTTAGTGCACTTTTACTGCAGTATATTGTAGTGTCAGTGGAGTATGTCTGTAGTGAGTCCTCAAGTTAAAGTGCACCAAACACCACTTTTCATCGATTAAAGTGCATCCAAATACACATTTCCCATCTCTATTACATTTTGGTAAACCCGCCCTCATTATGTCTGGGAGGCCAACAAGGACAGGCAGACGTTCCCATGGCCCTGTGAGGGGGCCAGCAGCATCTGTGTCCACAGGCAAAGGTGGATGTGGTCCGTCCTCAGGCAGGGCACCATTTCCTCTGTCTAGTAATGTTGCCTGTGCTATTCAGCCATAGCATGCAGAGAAGGTGGTGGACTGGATTACTTAACCATCCTCAGCCTCCTCATCCTCTATCGCCCAAGCAAAGACTAGTGCACAGCCCACCGCAGCTGCCAGAGTGGCTTATTCTGCCTCCTTGTCCATAGCTACTCCTGCCATAGCCCCAGCATCATGCATGGAGGAGTCAGCTGAGTTATTTGAACACAGCGTCAGCCGCTTGCTTCTTGACGATGCACAGGCATTATTTGATTCTGATGTTGGTTTTGAGGTTGAGGAAGGTAGGAACATGAGCCTACAGAGAGGGGAGAACACTGGTAAACAACAAATTGGCAGTCAGCTGAACATGCAGCAGAGGGCCATCAATGAGTACCTGTATGAGTATGGCACAACGACAGGCTCGGCGGTTTGGCTTTTTTTTCCCCACACCAATGGATGGTGATAAAGGATGCATGCACTGTACTGTCACCATTTGAGGAGGCAACAAGGATGGTGAGCCGTGACAATACATGCATCAGTGACACAATCCCTCTTGTGTTACTGCTGGAGCAGACTCTGTGGGGCATTATAGACGGGGCACTTGAGGCAAAGCAGTGGGAGGAAGAGGAGGACCTTTCCTCTCAAGGCCCGCTTTATGCAGGCACCATTCTTGTGACGCCACAGCACACACATATGGAGAGGGAGAAGTAGGGAAGGAGGTTTCTGGCAGTTTTGGAGGCACTGAAGCAGGGGAAGACATACGTCAAACCTTAAGAGTTGGTTCTCCGTCCCTGGAACCCTTGGGAGTAGTACGTGGCTGGGAGGAGGCAGTTCCAGATACTGTAATTTTCAGTGACCACGAGGACTCTGCTTCTCATGCCTTCATAAACTTGTGGTGCATGGCCCCCCTCATTCTTCAAAGCTTGTGAAAGGACCTGAGAATTTGTGGCATCAAGGAGAAGGATCACTATTGGTTGGCAACCCTCCATGACCACTATTACAAGGGGAAGGTTTCAGAACTCATCCCATCCCCGCAGAGGGAGCAGAGGATGAAATATCTTGAGGACACCTTAAAGAGGAGGAGTTTATGTAACAACTTTTCAGACTCTGGTAGGTTACAGTCTCATAGAAAAGCTAGTTTTGAGGCTGCTGTTGGTCAAGAGAGGAGTGGTGGAGTAGGATGACGCCTCAGTGATGCATTTCAAATTTTTTTTTTTTGCCCTCGGTGTCCAAGGCTGTCATGTTCCACATCCTATCAGCAGCGTCTGATTCATATGGTGGGAGGTCATCTAGGGGAGAAAATAGAAATGGGTAGCTTTCAAGTTGATGATCCACTGGGTTACTGGGTCATGAAAAATAGACCACTGGCCAGGACTTGCCCAGTATGAAATTGAGCTGCCCTGCATCCAGTGTGCTTTCTGAACAGGCATTCAATGCTGTCAGAGGTTTTGTGACAGATAAAAGAGCGGGTCTGTTCACAGACTCTGTTGACCAGCTGACATTTATTAAAATTATTAATTCCTGAATTAGGAGTAGCTATCAAGCCCCTGATGCCGATGTTGTCAATTAAGTATTTTTGGGATGTGGAATCTTTGCAAGACTGTCTATGCTGCCTAGCTTTGTGTGTTGATTTTATCTGGAAGAAAATTTTTGGTATAGGTTTTATGGGCACAATTAACACCCAAGGACCAATTTTTCCGCACCTGCTTGACAGGTGTATCAAATTGCAATTATTTACAGCAAGGCCAATTCTTGCTTTCATCAAGAGTACCTCTATAGGGTTATGGTGTGAAGGCACCACCAACATCCAAAGCACAATTTTTCCACCACGGTTTGACTGGGGCATATGATTTTAATTTTTGACAGCAAAACCAATTCTTGCTTTCATCAAGAGTACCTCTATAGGCTTATGGTGTGAAGGGACCACCAACACCCAAAGCCCAATTTTTCTGCAACAGTTACTTCAATCCAAAGTCTGTGAAACAGACAGCAGAATTTATCCAAAAAATCTCTAATCTTGTTTTGAGTGCACTAAATTGTGGCCTCATCATACAGACTGGCTCCCCAAGCCGTTGTTTAACCACTTAAGGACCGGGCCTATTTTTCAAACTTACTGTTTACAAGTTAAAATCATTTTTTGCTAGAAATTTACTTAGAACCCCCAAACATTATAACATTTTTTTTCTAACACCCTGGAGAATAAAATGGTGGTCATTGCAATACTTTGTCACACCTCATTTGCGCAGCGGTCTTACAAACGTACTTTTGGGAAAAAAATTCACTTAAAAAAAAAAAAAAAGAGATAAGTTAGTCCAATTTTTTTTATATTGTGAAAGATGAGGTTACACCAACTAAATTGATTCCCAACATGTCACGCTTCAAAGTTGCGCCCACTCAATGGAATGGCGACAGACTTTTACTCTTAAAAATCTCCATATGCAACGTTTAAAAAAATTCTACAGGTTGCATGTTTTGAGCTACAGAGGGGGTCTGGGGCTAGAATTATTGCTCTCGCTCTAACTTTTATTTTTACACTGTTCTTTAAAAAAAAAAAAAAATTGTGTCACTTTTATTCCTATTGCAAGGTAATAATAGTGTAATAGAAAAAAAAATACATGACAGGACCTCTTAAATATAAGATATGGGGTCATAAAGACCTCAGATCTCATATTAACACTAAAATGCAATTCAAAAAAAAATTGAAAAAAGAAAAAAATGTTGCTTTAAGAGCTATGGGCGTAAGTGACGTTTTGACGTCGCTTCCACCCTGCAATGGTATGGTACGGTACTCATCTCCATACCCAACAGGGAGATGGATGCGATCCCCTCTGCCGCTGACGCCGGCTCCAGTAAGCGGCGGAGGCCACCGGAGAGCGTCAGAGGGGCCCTGTTCCGCCGCCGATAAAAGTGACCTCCTGGCGAATCCGCCACAGCTAGCTGCTGCCATAACAATATCCCTCTTCAAACAGCCAACGTATAAAGATGGCGGGCAGTCCGGAAGTGGTTAGAAAATAAAGAAAGCTTACAAGGAAATTTTCATTTTTTTTATAAATGTAATTTTTGCTGCAGCAGGCTCTATTCAAGGTACAGATGCACCACTTTACATGCAGACTACGGGGACCCCGCATGCACTATATTTAAAGGAATTTTTTATTTTTATTATTTTACTTTAAGCATCAGTAAATCACTACTCATTTAAAAAAAAAAAAATTACAATTTTTTTTCATTTGATACAAGTCCCCCAGGGCAGTACCCAGACCCCCATACCCTTTGTATGTCCAATAAGTTGCATATAAGCCTTCAAAATTGGCACTTTTGATTTTTCCAGTTCCGGTCCTATAGACTTCACTGGAGTTCATTGTTCGGCTCCAAACTTTTGCAATGTTTGAAAGTTCTGGCACAAACCAAACAGGGGTCTTTCGGCCTATCTCTACTGGTGGCCCCTGCCAAGCTTGGGTCAGACCGAATGGGAGTAGTATTTATACAAGGCAATGCTAAAGACTACCCATCTGTGGAGCTCTTATGCCCCGTACACACGGTCGGATTTTCCGATGGAAAATGTCCGATCGGAGCGTGGTGTCGGAAATTCCGACCGTGTGTGGGCTCCATCGGACATTTTCCATCGGATTTTCCGACACACAAAGTTGGAGAGCAGGAGATAAAATTTTCTGACAACAAAATCCGATCGCGTCAATTCCGACCGTGTGTGGCCTGTTCCGACGCACAAAGTGCCACGCATGCTCAGAAGAAATTCCGGCACGGAACAGCTCGTTTTATTAAACTTAGCGTTCACAATGGATACAGCACTTTCGTCACGCTGCAATGTTAAAAATGGTTTAATACAGCGCACTCTCTTCTTCTTTATAATGTGACAAGAATTAAGTAGTTTTGCTGCTCATATTCACACAGACTTCTCACAAAGTTTTATTTTTGTTTTTTTATTGGGATTCCCTGAATATATTGTTATTAGTTGTCACATCTGACAGAACTTTTTTTTTTTTATTTAATTTTTTTGGGGATTTTAAGCCTTTTTTTTATTTAATGTTTGGATTTTTTCAAAGGCTGATCTTTGTTCAATGTTATTTTTATTTTTCCTCCAGAATATTTTTGTGTGTGTTTTGTGTGTCAAGTTACCCCAACACCATTGATATCTTTTATTATTTAATCTCAAGGAGATTGTTTGTTGTTGGTGTCCCTTGTTCATTTCACATTGTATATTTGAAATGTACCTGAATCCTCACAAACAAACTGTCATTTTTGAAGTAAAACACATAGGAGAGTATAATTCAAAACAAAAATCCTTTATTAAGGGATCAGAACCAAACAAAGAGGAAGGCAACACTGGATCAACAGGAGAAATTAGCGAAGCCTGGGACCCCCACGGCAGACATCAATTCTTGAACATCAAAATTGGTGGCCTGAGGAGTCCATATGTAAGGGAGGGCAGTCTGGTCCAGAATTCGCAGAGATCCGGATAGCAGCAGATGACATGTGTGTCCCCAGGCTGTGGTACCACAAGAGGCTGCATCTTTTGGCCGACCAGACTGGATCCAGGGTCCTCACTTTCTGGTCTTCCTTTCACGCTTCCTTCCCGGCTGTGGCTGTGCAGTTGGAGATGTGGCAGGAGGAGGAGTAGGACCTGGAGGAGGACTGGGAGGACCTGGAGGAGAGGGAGGACGAGGAGGAGGACCTGCAGGAGGAGGAGGAGGACCATCGCAAAGGTGTGTCTGAGCTGTCATTTGGCCCCTCATACCTTTGTTAAGAGCCTCCAATATGAGCCCCTCACACATGGCTTGTTGGCCCTCCTCCATCCTCTGCATTTTATAGGTAATGACGGCAGCAATGTCCTCCTCCATGGTGTGTGGTGCTCCCAGGACCTCTGTAGCCCTCCAAAAGAGTCCTCTGACAGCCTCCTCTAGGACACTCCTCCTCCTGCCACTTTCTCTTTCCAGGGGGAGTGGAGGGACCTGCAGATCAGCCAGCCGGCTCGGCCCGGCCACCTCCTGGCTGAGACTTCCCTGTGTATGAAAAAAGGACATGGTTTTAGTTTTTGCTTCATCAATCACAATCATAAATTAGTACTCCCAACTAACATCTAGTTAACATCATTGATTGGACAAGCAGAAATATTTAGAGGAATGCTATACCTGGCTCAATCTGGGCTCCTCCACATGTGGCCTGGAAGGCCCAGGTTGGGCGTCAGAAGCCTCAGCCGGGGGGGGGGGAAGGAAGCGTGGAAGAAAGACTGGAGAGGGATGAACTGTGTTCAGTCTGGCCTGCCAGAAAATGCAGCCTGTCGTAGTACAACATCCTGGGGACATAGATGTCATCTGCTGCTCCGGATCTCTGTAAATCCAGGACTTTCTTGCGCTCCCTTAGATATGTACTCCTCAGGCCACCAATTAAGATCTTTAAATAGGTGATGTCTGCCGTGGGGATCACCTGCTTCACAATTTCACACAATTGCTCCAGTGCTGCCTTCCTCTTTGCTTGGTTCTTGAAATGGGGGTGTTTAATCTCCCACAGACAGGGCAGCTCCCTTAAGATATCTAGGAATACTGACATGAAGTCATTATCTTTCATTAGCATATCCATGTTCACTGCAAGACACAACACAAGACAAAGCCTAATGTCAGACAAAACTCTCCTAATCTTGTTACAATATAGGCTTCAATGTAGAAGCAGTATAGGCACAAGTTTGTCTCTTACCTTCGTTCCTACGATCGGCGCGTCCGATGCTCCTTTCTCCGCTCACAGATCGTACGTAATACGCACGCGTGTTACGCTTTATACACACTGCGCATGCGTGTAACTCCGCCCGCCCCTGATGTTCTTTCTAGTCTATTCCCCGCCCCTTTTCGTTCGGAGCAGTGGGGGAAGAGCACATGGCGGAGTCACAGCAGGTGCGTGCTAATTGCAGGAACGAGGAGGAGGAGGAGGAGGAGGAAAGCCCGGATCCAGACACGTCCAGATCCAGAAGGAGACGTTTTAAGGCCACAAATATGTCCTTTGGGGAGATGTTGGAGATGGTCGACATCATGAAGAAGTCCGACTATGACGGAAAGTATGGGCCTTACCCCAACCCCAATATCAGAAAGGCCAAGATCATGGCGAAAGCGATCCTAAAGTCTGCAGAAGAATTTCGGGGTACGAAGATCGAAAGATCAGCTCAGGAAGCGGTGGTCAGACCTGAAATTGAGAGAGCCAGAGCAGTACCGAAAGATCCGGAGAGTGCTGCAAAAAAGTAAGTAGTTGTGCTGTGTTCCTATTCTTTCTGTCTTTATTCCGTTCGTGCTGCTCCATATGCTTTTATTAATTGTAACGTTTAAAAGGGCAACTTTAATGTTCATGGGCCCATTATTCGTTCGTATCAAACATTTTTCTTTCGGCCTCTAAAACACCATTGTTTAGGCCATATGCATTTTCCCACATTTTTTTGGGGCCTACTTGGATGCCAAATAGTTTGTTTGTGTAGATGGGTTTGTTACTAGAATGAAATGCCAACTAGATTCTGTGTAAGGAGAGGACACTGAGCAGCTGTTTTCACATCTGGACTCTGGAGCACTAGTGTGGGACACAAGAACACCATTTTTATTAGGGGGCCACACAGGTGCTCCAGTGTATACTATAGGGGGGTCTCCATCTGTGAAGCTTGTACTAAACAGGTAAAGTATTGCAGCTTGACAAAGGCCAATAAAAAAAATACATCTTTGAACTCGGCTAAAATAGACAATTGTACCCCACTTCCAAGCAATGTTTCCTATTTCTAGTTCTGCCATCAAATATCTGTGTGCTAATTATACCATTTTTGTTTTACATAGGGGAGAAAAGACTCGGAGGACACCCCTCATCTGAGGAGACCACAGACCCCCCACCTCTGGAAGAAGGGGAACTAACACCAACACAAGAAGAGCAGGAGGAAGAAGAAGATGTGGTGGAGATTGGCACCACAACAGGTGAGTGTCTGCGACCACAGGCTCAGGTAAAAGAGATGGATGGTGGCAGATTTTTGATACCTGTTTTTGTTTTCTTTCTCTCTTTTTAGGTGATCGTGAGGTTGTGGATCCAGAACGTTTCACATCAGAAAGTGCCCAGATCCTGATCGGGGAGATCATGGGGTGTAATGTAGAACTGCAAAACATACAGGAAAAAATCAATGATGTTATTAAAAAAAATAATAACATCATTGATGTTTTGGGGTGAATTTAAAACCCCACAAAATCACTTTTTGGATTGTGGTCCAATCTTTTAAATATGTTTGCAATGTTTTGAAAAGCCAAATTTGGAGGATGCACACAGTGTGCCAACATGTGCTATCTGCCATCACGGGAGATCAATGGATGCGTTTTGGGGGTGCAACCCCTTCCTCAATTATAAAGTAGCGTTGAGGAAGGGCTTGCTCCCCCAAAACATGTCCCTTGATCCCCCCTGATGGCAGATAGCACATGTTGACATTCGTAAATTGGTGTGCATCTTCCAAATTTGGCTTTTCCAGTGGTGATTTCCCCCCATCTGAACGCTATATCAAACCCAGTTCCTAAATACTGATGTCTGATATAGCCTTCAGGTTTTACCTAATGTGAACTTTGTAAGTTCAAGTTTTTTGGCTTTCTTGTTGGTTTTACCCTGGCCTGTTTTATCTGAAATGGACATTTCGATTTTTGATAATGCTACTGCAAAAATTGTTATACAACAAACATGTTGGTTTGTTTTAAAAACCTTTGGTAAATGCACATGTGATTGTGCAGGTATAAAAAGGTTGCTTACTCAAGAATGTGTGGATTATTGTCTCAACACTACAATACAACTCTTTTGGGGTGATGTAATTGCTGTTTTCTGCAAAAATGGGCGTTGTTTCCTAAGGGCAAATCCTCTTTGCACTACAAGTGCAGTTTGAGTGCAGTTGCAAGTGCACTTGTAGTGAAATGTGTTTTTGCATTTAGGAAATAACAGCCAACAGTGCTTTGTATAAGGCTACACAATCACGACATTTTCTGCACTCAACACATTTCTGTCAGGGTCAGCTAAAACAAACACAAGCAGTAAATGTCCACAAAGAATTTCTTTTTTTTTTTTATTATAAAAAGGCTTCACAGATTGTCTGGCATATTGATAGCCCCCCTACCCGCAAAGAACTCCAGGTAGCGTAACTGGACATCACGGGCACTCAGGGAGGGCAAGCCAGGATGGCCACTTTCAAGCGCCGTCAGTGTGGTTTGATGTAGGATTCCGGCCTCAGGCCCAACTGAGCCAGCATAGTTGGCCGAATGTTTCCTTAATAAGTTATGGAGAACACAACACGCCAGTATAATATGGTTCAGTTTATACTCCGCCATATGGGTGGGTGTCAGAAATAGTCGGAACCGGCTGGCCAGGATTCCAAATGTGTTCTCCACCACTCTTCGGGCTCTGGCCAGCCGGTAATTAAAAACCCTCTGTTCCGGGGTGAGGGTCCTCATTGGGAATGGCCGCATCAGGTGGTCCCCCAGCACAAACGCTTCATCAGGAACGAACACAAATGGGAGTCCTTCCACAGTGTCCTCTGGAGCTGGCAAGTCCAAGCTGCCATTCTGGAGACGCCAGTAGAACTCCGTCTGGGCGATGACTCCACCATCGGACATCCGGCCATTCTTCCCCACGTCCACATACAAGAAGTCGTAATTAGCCGACACCACCGCCAACATCACTATACTATTAAACCCCTTGTAATTATAATAGTACGACCCCGAGTTGGGTGGTGGGATGATGTGGACGTGTTTCCCATCAATTGCCCCTCCGCAGTTAGGAAAGTCCCACCGCTCGGCAAAGTGGGAGGCCACAGTCTGCCATTCCTGTGGCGTGGAAGGAAACTGTTGAGGAAAAAACAATAAACATTACTATTTTTAATCAGAAACATGGCAAGCAGATTATACACAAACATTATGGGGCAACCTCCAGATAGCATTTACTAAGGGGAATTTATCAAGGCCAAGGTATAAGGTACACCTATCATATTCCCCCTCCCCCCTCTCATGGGCCATTTCTAACATTATAGGGGGTGTGTGGAAATCTTGGACAGGTAACCCTCTTCACTTCATTGAGAGATGAATGCCTAAATAATGGGTATTACTTTGAACAGACCCTCCTTAGTTACACTATTGGCAGACCACTGGACAGGTAAGAAGTGTCATAATACAAAGATATAAATACACATTGTACACATTTGAGGACATTTGGACATTCTGCTATTACCTATCAAGATAATAATAGGATACAAAAACTTTAAACAGTACCATTGGAAAGTATACAGGCAGGCCCTTGCACTACATGCTTTGGGGAATTCATCCATAAATCTGACCAGTAAAGAAGTGGGTATAGTGTGTATGGGTTTGGCAAAGTCAGCAGATAGATGATTGAGGATAGAGAATTGGGATCAGCTGACTTAGCAGTTGGGGGAGGGAGGGTTACAAAAAATTTTTGGGGGACACCACAAAAAAAAAAAAAACTCTGGCACTCTGCCTGAATTTAAATCAAAAATAACATTTCCAGACATTTTAGGGGGTGTTTGGGGTAAAGCACTACTATGGAGCTGATAAAATACATTGTTAAGTGACTACATGAGGTGAATATAGGGCAGGAGACACCATGCTGGGGAGGTTAGTGAAGGGCAAATATGTATGAAGGACATAAAATAATAATTACATAAAAATCCAGCATGCATGAGAACAAAGAGGACATTCACAGCATATTACAAGCATGGTAATTAGGGAATGAGGAAAGAAATACAATATATTAGCAAACATTCAATACAATAAAATGTGATATAAAAGGATAAAAATCTTACCTTCATATACTCCTTCTGCAGGACCTGTATGATGGCAGAACAGGTCTCTGGGATAATGATCCCCAGAGCCTGGGGGGAGATGCCTGTCGAGAACTTCAAGTCCTGCAGGCTTCTCCCTGTGGCCAAATACCGCAGGGTAGCGACCAACATCTGCTCCGGAGTTATGGCTTGCCTCATGCAGGTATCCTGCCTGCTGATATAGGGGGTCAGCGAAGCCAACAAATGGTGAAACACGGGGTCCGTCATCCTGAGAAAGTTCCTGAAATCATCAGGATTATTCTCACAGATCTCATGGAGCAAAGGCATATGAGAGAACTGGTCATGCTGAAGCAACCAATTCTTGGTCCATGAACTCCTCCCTACCCTGTTCATGGACTGGACTTGTGTCAAGGTCAGGACCCCAACACCAAGCCCCCGCACAGCACAAACTCTACGAGGAGTACGCATACGAAACATGGCTAGAAAACGGTCGGCTGCTCAGAACGAAGTAACAGAACGCACTGAAGAACAGCAAGGCCTGTGAAGAGCGACCTGAAAAACAGCAACGAGCGGACAAGATCGCACAGAAAACTCCAATACGAACTGACTGCACGCACTGAAGAGCAGATACAAACCCACAAGCACAAACTGAACGGCAGAAAACGATCTGAAAGCCACGAGTCTGAAAAAGCGCAAATCGTCTCTCACCAAACTTTTACTAACACGAGATTAGCAAAAGGAGCCCAAAGGGTGCCGCGCTTGGTTCTGAACCGGCCTTTTCTAGTCTCGTCGTACGTGGTGTACGTGACCGCGTGGTTGGCGATCGGAAATTCCGACAACTTTGTGTGACCGTGTGTAGACAAAATAAGTTTGAGCCAACATCTGTTGGAAAAAATCCTAGGATTTTGTTGTCAGAATGTCCGAACAAAGTCCGACCGTGTGTACGCCCCATTAGTAGAGACACCTAATGGAACTGTAAAGCATGTCATTGGAGTGTTTAAGACCTTGCTACATGGTGTTATACTTGGCTTTGATTTTCCTCTGTTTGGGGAACTGTGGGGTTGCATAAAACCTCACAACTGAAGTAATTCACAGTTTTGTGTAATGGATATAAATGTTTAGGTCCATTAACAATCTGTTGATGCTATCCTCATACTAGCTGCTGGTATTACTGCTGTTTGCCACAACAAAAACATAAGCATTATGCCTATTTCACTGCTCTCCCACCTGAATTATGATGCCCTATGTGTTTTACAATTACCTTAATGTTTGTCATACATAGCAACATTTACTCAGCTTTAATCACATTTGGACCTACCATGAACAAATTGACTTGTGTTACTGTTTTAATAGACACTAGTAAGTTGCCTTACTCCACTTGGTTTTTGAGTGATATATCAGTGAAGTCAGGTTTGGGTTTAATTCAAAGAAATCATATGAAGATTCATTTTTTTTTATTATTCTTTTTATTAAGTTTTACCAGTTAACAAAAAATTTTTTTTTTCAAAGTGTACAATCCACACACCCAACTAATATATCTAACAAATTTGAAAAAAAAAAAAAAAAATGTTAACAATGCTCAGGACATGATATCTTAGACAGTTCATAGACAGGAATCTTTGCAACATACCAAAGAATATACTGTACTTACAATTCTGCGGCAGACCTTTATTATGAGGTAGAAAACTAAGTATCTCGCAGTATTCGCCACATCAAAATAAAATATAAAATGGAAAAAATGTAAACAATATAAAAAGGAAAGGGTAAAAAACAACTCTTTAACTCCCTGCCATATACTTGATGTATTCTACTTGGGCAGACTCCACACTTCCACATTACACCACCATGCCTAGAATCAGCCAAGACTATAATCACCAATTAAGCATCAAATGCTGCATTGCATTAAGCAGTTTGTGAGAAATCCAACCATGTTGCACAAATTATATAGAACTTTGCTGGACCTCTACTCCATTAGGTCACTTTCATAGGCGTGCGCAGGGGGTGTACCAGGTGTGCCTGGGCACACCCTAATCACCCCGTGCAGCACAGATTTCCCCTACTGATATTTCACCAAAGTCCCCCCAATGGGGCTCCTAAAGGAAATTGTAAAAAATGTGAGAGTGTAATATGACTGGTCAGAAGTAGATTATTTTTTTGCTTTTGAAGCACATCCGGTGGATCAAATTTTGATTTCTGATCAGATTGGTTTGCCGATTTCTAGATGACAGGCTTTCTATAAATTAAACTATTTAAACACTTTTTTTCGGTAATGAGAAGCTAAAGCAACCTACTTGTATATAAATAAAGCCAGTCATTTTAAAAACGATTTTATACCCTATACCGAGTGTGAAGCAGTGCACTTAAACACCACACCAGATGTTACAGTTTCAAATTCCAATAAAGGATATAAGCACTCCACAGCATATCAGTTTTGACAAGATGTGGTAATTCTTCAGTATTCAACAAATTTAAGTAATATCTCCCACAAATCCTTGCCAAGTTTATCCAACAATTCAAATCTCTTCTCCATCAAAATGACCTCAGTATATTCCCTTCTGCATGACAATCCTACCATTTGGCCACTCTACACATGCAGTTTTGCCCTACAAGCCTTTTAATCATTCCAAAAGTCCAAAAATTCTCTCAGATGATCTTGGTGCAATATTTAAAATCTACTTTATTATAAAAAAAAAAAATATATATATATATATATATATATATATATATATATATATATATATATATATATATATAGGATTCAGCTCACAATGTACAGAGCACACTAAGCTTTACAGGGACACTATTCCATATGATAGTAACTTGCTTGAGGCTGGCGCTCAGCAGTTGGCCAATGGTTAAACGTCTTAGTCACCTGGTAGAATCACTGTCCAGCTCCATCCATCCCTAGCGTGTTTCCAAGGAAGTTCTTGCCCATATCCAGACAGGTGTTTGAAAAAAAAACACTAGATGCTTCCTGACCATGTGCTTGCCAAGGTCAGGTGTTATCTCTGCCAGCAAAGGGGTTACGTCTGTTTGCTAAACTAAGTTCATCTTGTCAGTACAGAGGTTTGAGTACAGATAAATTACACATTGAACAAACATATCTTAGAATTGTGGGCAGGTTACAGGAGCTTTCAAACACTGACCTTTCTGACTCTCCGACTCTGGATCATTTCAGTCAGCTGGCTGATGCGAGAAGAGCTTTGTCTCTACATCTTGCCTTGGCTACGCATTTGGAACTTGGTTCATTGGCTGAAAGGATCTGAGTTCGGAGACAAAAATAGCAAACTCCTAGCAAGTCTAGCAGCTGACTCTAATGCCCCGTACACACGGTCGGATTTTCCGATGGACATTGTCCGATCGGAGCGTGTTGTCGGAAATTCCGACCGTGTGTGGGCTCCATTGGACATTTTCCATCGGATTTTCCGACACACAAAGTTGGACAGCAGGAGATAAAATTTTCCGACAACAAAATCTGATCGCGTCAATTCCGACCGTGTGTGGCCTGTTTCGACGCACAAAGTGCCACGCATGCTCAGAAGAAATTCCGACACGGGACAGCTCGTTCTGGTAAACGTAGTGTTCGGAATGGATACAGCACTTTCGTCACGCTGCAATGTTCAAAATGGTTTAATACAGCGCACTCTCTTCTTCTTTATAATGTGACAAGAATTAAGTAGTTTTGATGCTCATATTCACACACACTTCTCACAAACTTATTTCGTTACTATTTATCGGGATTCCCTCAATATATTTAGATTTCTCACATCTGACAACAAAATTTTTTTTTATTTTTGGACTTTAATGTAGATTCTTTTTTTGTGTTTCTCTTTTTTTTTTTTTTTTTTTTTTGGTGATTTTGATTTGTACTCTCGAAAATGTTTGTGTGTGTTTTTGGTGACAAGTTCCCACAACACCACTAATATGTTGTTCTATTTAATCTGTAGGAGATTGTTTGGTGTTGTTGTCCCTTGTTAATTTCACATTGTACTTTAGAAATGTACCTGAATCGTCACCAACAAACTGTCCTTTTTGGATGAAAACACACACAGGAGAGTAGAATTTCCCTAAAAAAATTTTATTAAGGGGTCACAACTATAAACAAAGAGGGAGGCAACGCTGGAGAAACTGCAGAAGTGGGTGAAGCCTTGGACCCCCAGGGCAGACATCAATTATTTAAAAGCAAAATTGGTGGCCTGAGGAGTCCATATCTAAGGGAGGGCAGTCTGGTCCAGAAGTCCCAGAGATCCGGAAAGCAGCAGATGACATCTGTGTCCCCAGGCTGTGGTCATACGAGAGACTGCATCTTCTGTCAGACCAGACTGAACCCAGGGTCATCACTCTTTGGTCTTCCTTCCACGCTTCCTTACAGGCTTTGGCTGTGGTGGTGGAGTTGTGGCAGCAGGAGGAGGAGGAGGAGGAGGAGGATCATCCCTCTCAATGACATCCGTCTTGTGTGTCAGTTCCCCACTCAACCCCTTACGAAGGACTTTATAAATCAGGTCCTCAGAGATCTTGCATTGGCCCTCCTGCATGCCCTGCAATTTTGTGGCAGCCATGCAGGCAAAGGCCTCTTCAGGACTGGGGAAGGCTCGGAGGGACGCTGAAGCCTCCTGGATCAGCCTGTACGCTGAATCCTGCACGGGACTCGGAGTGGCCTTCCTGGCTCGTTTATATGGCAGGCGGAGGGGAGGGACCTGAGACTCAGTCAGGCTGCGACTTGTCCCTGGCTTCTCTTGGCAGCCACTTAGCCCCGCCTCCTCCTGGCTGACACTAATCCCCGCCTCCTCCTGACTGACACTAATAATTCCCGCCTCCTCCTGACTGCCACATTCCACAGCCTCCTCCTGGCTGAGGTCTTCCTGTGTATGAAAAAGGGACATAGTTTTAGTTTTTTATTCATCAATCACACACAATTTTCACCTCCTGACTTCTGCAAATTCAATGTTAACAAATATAACAGACTATCCTTCTGAGCCCAGCAGTTTTCATTCTTTTCCCAATTTTGGGTGCCCACTACTGTCTATTGATATGTAAAGCACTTTTTTTAATCAGCAATTAGTGATCAATAATAACATCTAATAAACATCATTTATTTATTGACCAGAAATCTGTAGAAGAATGCTATACCTGACTCCAGCTGGGCTCCTCCATTTCTTCCTGGCTGGAAGGCCCAGGTTGGACATCGGAAGCCTCAGCTGGGGTGGAAGGAAGAGTGGAAGGAAGAGTAGAGAGGGATTCCCTGACTTCAGTGTGGTCTGACAGAAATCGCAGTCTCTCATAGTACCACAGCCTAGGGGCATAAACGTCATCTGCTGCAGCTCCGGACCTCTGGGAATCTGTGACCTTCTTGTGCTCCCTAAGATAAGTGCTCCTCAGGCCACCAATTTTAGCTTTTAAATAAGGGGATGGTTGCTGTGGGGACCACTGGCTTCACCAACTCCAGCAGTTTCTCCAGCGCTGCCTGCCTCTTCTGTTTGTGATTATAGTGGGGGTGTCTCACTTGCCACAGACAGGGCAGCTCCCTGTACTTGTCTATGAACAGGGGCAGGAAATTGTGGTCGTTGAACCCATCCATTTTCTCTGTAAGACACAACACAAGACAAAGCCTAATGTCAGGCCAAACTCCCCTAATCTTGTTACAATATAGGCTTCCATTTCGAAGCAGTATAGGCCCAAGTTTAGATCCTACCTTCGTTAGCACGATCGGCGTCTCCGATGCTCCTTCCTCGCTCACAGATCGTACGTAAGACGCGCGCGTTACGATTTATACACACTGCGCATGCGTATAACTCCGCCTGCCCCTGACGTTCTTTCTAGTCTATTCCCCACCCCTTTTCGTTCGGCGCAGTGGAGGAAGAGCACATGGCAGAGAGACAGCAGGATAGTGCTAAGTACAGCAACGAGGAGGAGGAGGAGGAGGAAAGGCTGGAGCCTGAAATGTCCCGATCCAGAAGGAGATTAAAGGACTCAAATATGTCCTTTGGGGAGATGTTGGAGATGGTGGACATCCTGAAGAAGGCCGACTATGATGGAAAGTACGGGCCTTACCCCAACCCCAATGTCAGAAAGGCCAAGATCATGGCGAAAGTGGTCAGGAGTCTGCACCGGAAATTCGGGGTACGACGATCGAAAGATCAGCTCAGGAAGCGGTGGTCGGACCTGAAATTACGAGAACATGAGCAGTACAGAAAGATCCGGAGAGTGCTGCAAAAAAGTAAGTAGTTGTGCTGTGTTCCTATTCTTTTTGTGTTTATTACGTTCATGCTGCTCCATGTGCTTTTAGGAACTGTTGTACAGTTTAAAATGGCAACTTTCATGTTCATGGGCACATTATTCGTTCGGATCACACATTGTTATTTCGGACGATAAAATACCATTGTTTAGGCCATATGCATTTGGCCACCATTTTGACGCCCTATACTTGTCTTCAAAGAATTGGGTTGTGTAGATGGCTTTGTTACTAGAATGAAATGCAAACTAGATTGTGTGTAAGGAGAGGACACTGAGCAGCTGTTTTCACATCTTGACACTGGAGCACTAGTGTGGGACACAAGAACACCATTTTTATTAGGGGGGCCACACAGGTGCTCCAGTGTATACTATAGGGGGGGGGGGGGCTACATCTGTGAAGCTTTTACCAAACAGGTAAAGTATTGCAGCTTGACAAAGGGCACTAAAAAAGCTACATCTTGGAACTCGGCTAAAATAGACAATTGTACCCCACTTCCAAGCAATGTTTCATCTTTATAGTTCTGACATCAAATATCTGTGTGCTAATTATACCATTTTTGTTTTACATAGGGGAGAAAAAACTTGGAGGACACCCCTCATCCGAGGAGACCAGAGCCCCCCCCCCCCTCTGGAAGAAGGGGAAATCCACCCAACACAAGATGAGCAGGAGGAAGAAGACGTGGTGGAAGTAGTCACCACAACAGGTGAGTGTCTGCAACCACAGGCTCAGATAAGAGATGGATTGCGGCATTTTTTTGAAAACTAATTTATTTTGGGTTCCTCTCTTTTTAGGTGATCGTGAGGTTGTGGATCCAGATCCTTTTTACTTCCGAAAGTGCCCAGATCCTGATCGGGGAGATCATGGGGTGTAATTTACAATTGGAAAACATCAAGCAAAACATCAATGATGTTATTCCAAAATATAAAAACATCATTGATGTTTTGGGGCGAGTTTAAAACCCCTCCAAATCACTTTCTTCTTTTGTCTGCTACAATGTGTGAAATGTTTTTGTGATTTTTCCCAAAGCCAAATTTGGAGGATGCACACAGTGTGTCAACATGTGCTATCTGCCATCACGGGAGATCAATGGACGCGTTTTGGGGGTGCAACCCCTTCCTCAATAATAAAGTAGCGGTGAGGAAGGGCTTTCTCCCCCAAAACACATCCCTTGATCCCCCGTGATGGCAGATAGCACATGTTGACATTGGGAAATTTGTGTGCATCTTCCAAATTTGGCTTTTCCAGGGGTGATTTTCCCCCCATCTGAACGCTATATCAAACACAGTTCCTAAATACTCATGTCTGATATAGCCTTCCAGTTCTACCAAATGTGAACTTTGTAAGATCAAGATTTGTGTCTTTCTTGTGGGTTTTACACAGGCCTGTTTTCTATAAAATGGACATTTTGATTTTGGATAATGACACCACAAAAATTGTTATACAACAAACATGTTGGTTTGTCAGAAAAACCTTTGGTAAATGCACATGTGATTGTGCAGGTATTAAAAAGATTGCTCATCAAGAATGTGTGGATTATTGTCTCAACACTACAACACTTTTGGGGTGATGTAATTGTTGTTTTAGGAGAAAATGGGGGTTATTTCCTAAGGGGAAATCCACTTTGCACTACAAGTGCAGTTTCAGTGCAGTTGCAAGTGCACTTGTAGTGAAAAGTGTCTTTGCATTTAGTAAATAACAGCCAACAGTGCTTTGTATAAGGTTACACAATCACGACATTTTCTGCACTCCACACATTTCTGTCAGGGTCAGCTCAAACAAACACAAGCAGTAAATGTCCACAAAGAAGAGCCTGGGGGGAGATGCCTGTCGAGAACTTGAGGTCCTGCAGACTTCTCCCTGTGGCCAAATACCGCAAGGTAGCGATCAACCTCTGCTCCAGAGTGATGGCTTGCCTCATGCAGGTATCCTGCCTGCTGATATAGGGGGTCAGTGAAGCCAACAAACGGTGAAACACGGGGTCCGTCATCCGGAGAAAGTTCCTGAAATCATCAGGATTATTCTCACGGATCTCACGGAGCAAAGGCATATGACAGAACTGGTCACGCTGAAGCAACCAATTCTTGGTCCATGAACTCCCCCCCACCCTGTTCATGGACTGGACTTGTGTCAAGGTCAGGACCCCAACACCAAGCCCCCGCACAGCACGAACTTTACGAGGAGTACGCATACGAAACATGGCTAGAAAACGGTCGGCTGCTCAGAACGAAGTAACAGAACGCACTGAAGAACAGCAAGGCCTGTGAAGAGCGATCTGAAAAACAGCAACGAGCAGGCAAGATCACACAGAAAACTCTGATACGAACTGACTGCACGCACTGAAGAGCAGATACAAACCCACAAGCACAAACTGAACGGCAGAAAACGATCTGAAAGCCACGAGTCTGAAAAAGCGCGAATCGTCTCTCACCAAACTTTTACTAACACGAGATTAGCAAAAGGAGCACAAAGGGTGCCACGCTTGGTTCTGAACCGGCCTTTTCTAGTCTCGTCGTACGTGGTGTACGTCACTGTGTTCTTGGCGATCGGAAATTCCGACAACTTTGTGCGACCGTGTGTAGGCAAAACAAGTTTGAGCCAACATCCGTCGGAAAAAATCCTAGGATTTTGTTGTCGGAATGTCCGAACAAAGTCCGACCGTGTGTACGGGGCATAAGATGCAAACGGTGGTGTCAGAAATTTGTTACTCGGGTGGTAGGGTTGTCTCTGACCCGGAGCAAGAGCTGCATGCGTTTAGATCCTTTTACAAAACCTTTATAAAGCAATTCCTGGTTGGCCTAGTTAGCAGCTTAAAGTATACCTGCAATCCTTCCATTTACCCACTCTCTTGCAGGAAGATTTTGAGTACTTGGATAAAGATTTTACTGCTGAAGAAATAGAAGCGGAAATTCGCTCTTTTCCCTCTTTTCCCCAGTGGCAAAACACCTGGACCTGACAGCCTGCCTGGTGACTGGTATCACATGTATGCGGCCCTAGTCGCACCTAAACTTTTGAAGGTATATGCTGATTGCAAAGAGCAAATGTCCTTGCCCCCCCTCTATGTACCTGTCACGTACCTGGTAGGAGACTGAAATGACAAGGTCGGCCTCTCTTGTATCTCCAGGCCAGCCCAGGAACACAAGTGCCTGTAAGTGTTGCTTGCAGAGTTTGTGGCAGGAGTTGTAGGCTCGGTGATTCAGGCAGAGTATCAGGTAAGGAACTGGAATGATGCTGGATAGATCAGCCGAGGTTAAAGGCGAACTCCAACCAGCTTGCAGGTTCAGGATACAAGGCTTGCTGGAACTTCCTGTAGTCTGGAGACAGAAGTACACTGGACCCAATGGAGCTGGAATGAAGGGCAGCCAACACAGGCACTCGGAGACAGCGTTTAGCCAAGCAAGGAACTGGAGTGAGGTCACTAGGATAGTCGGGTTCGGTAGCAGGCGGGCAGCCTTTAAATAGGCTGTCCGGCGCCAATTGGGACTAGCGACGTGCTCCTGCATGTGCAGGCAGTCTGTCGTGCACACGCATGCGCACTGGTGCCTATAGGAAACCTGCAGTTGCTCGTGAGTGCTTGCATGCGCACGCCAGACGTATTACAATAGTTCTGACATTTCTCCCCCTTATGAGCAGCCTCCGGATGCCTGTCAGGGCTCTTTTTTTGGGTGGCATTGGTAAAAAGCTTGCACCAGTCTTGGGGTATGCACATCTGAAGCTGGTTCCCAAGAATTTTGTTCTGGGCCGTAGCCCTTCCATTTGATAAGAAACTGTTTGATCATTCTTAATTCTACAGTCCAAGCTGGCTTTTACTTTGAATTCCTCATTACCTTCGATAAGTAGCGGAGGAGGAATCTCTGAAACCGGGCTGGAAAGGGATTTGGCACTGTTGGTTTCAACAAAAAAACATGGAATACAGGGTGGATTTTCAGGTTCTTTGGCAACACTAATTCAAATGCTACTGCATTAATCTTTCTTTTGACTGGAAAAGGGCCCAGATATTTTGGGCCAAGTTTCCTCGAGGGGCAGCTTAGTTTAAGGTTTGCTGTGGACAGCCAGACCTTGTCTCCCAGTTCCAGATTCAAGTTGACTCTTTTCTTCCTGTCAAAAAACTTTGTTTGCCTGGGTCTTAGAGATTGTATCCTGAAATAATTGATTATTGATATTGAGAAAGTTCAATCTGTCTTGAACAGCAGGTACAGAAGATTCCACGGATAACTCATACAAGAAAGAAGGGCGATATCCATAATTAGCGAAAAAGGGTGACTGGTGGCTGAATGAATGGAGTTGTTATATGAAAACTCTGCAAGTGGAAGGAGGGATAGCCAATCATGTGCAAAGGAAGAAAAGCACCGCAAGTACTGCTCAGGGGGTTGGTTTGTCCTTTGTCTCTCCATTCATTTGCGGGTGATATGCTGTGGAGAGACGAAGCTCAATGATCAGCGCCTCTCATAAAGCCCTACAAAATCTAGAGTTGTACCCCTCGGTTAGAGACAATGCTGTCAGGGATGCCATGTAATTTTACAATCTCTTTGATGAAAGCAGGGGCAGTCTCAGTAGCAGAAGGAGTTTCTTGTAAGGGTACAAAATGAGCCATCTTGGTCAGGCGATCAACCACGACAAAAATGGTAGTGAAGTCTTCAGATGGTGGGAGTTCTACGATGAAATCCATGGAGATCATAATCCATGGTTTCTCAGGGAGAGGCTCTAGTAGTCCCTAAGTTCTGGCTCTGTTAGACTTATGTAAAATCTTGTGTAACATGCCTTTGAAATATTTACTGCAGCCCTGCATCAAATCTGGCCACCAGAAGAAAAATGGGAGATCAAATCACCAGTCTTGTGAATTCCAAAGTGGCCCGCTAGGGGGTGATCCTAGACGAAACTGTTGACGAAGTGCAGAGTTATTCCATTGAGTGTCTGCACTCCAAACATGAAAGTCAATTACATAGTCCTCGACAGGCCTTAGGCCCTGTTGCAATTTGCCAAGCATGGATTCAGCAGTCTGATGGTAAAAGGGATCAGCGTATAGCTGGGACATAGCGGAGTGTGGGACGTTTCGTTACAACGCCCAAGCTCTTGATATGCCTAAACAGGCCTTTACAAGTGTCAAGCATTTTTTTTGGCCAAAATGCTGCGGCCAGGAAAAAAAGGTGTCTAGGAGGGACAGCAAGACATCCAATGTGCATGTGGCCTTAAATATTTACCCCAAAGTTTCAACACACACACACACAAAGCAAGGTTGATTTATTAAAACTGGAGAGTGCAATATCTGGTGAAGTTCTGCATAGAAACCAATCAGCTTCCAGGTTTTATTGTCAAAGCTTAATTTAATAAGCTGAAGCTAAAGGCTGATTGGTTACCATGCACAGCAGCAACAGATTCTGAGTGCTCCAGTTTTTAGTAAATAGTGTAAATAGTGTCAGAGCAAAAGCGGACAGCCAATTTATTAGTAGGGTTTATATGTTGCATTACAGGTGACCATGCTAAAATTATTATTATCTGTGCATGAGCAAACATCCTTGAAGTCTGACATTAAATTGGCACCAAAGCATAAAGCTGTTTGACTTTGACACAGCCAAAATGTTATAATGTCCTACTCCACATTTCCAAATCCTTACTAAAGCTTAATTCACACTAAAGTAATCTAAAATGCTACATAAACATAACTAATAGCACGTATGCTCAAATTAGAATGCTCATGAAAATTTTTTTTTTTTTTTATGAATTCCCCAAGGGATCAAGTGCATATTGAGCACTTGGTCCTGTTCTGATTGGTGACCCCTTAGTCCCCTAAATGCACCTCTTTATGCTGACCGTAGCTTCACTACTTTCTTAAGCCCAAATTGTAGGTGTTTAACAAAGCCCCTGCCCCCTCTTTAAAGTGTTGTTATTTTATCTTTATTGGGCTATTCATTTTATCTTGGTAATTTTCACTGGAGTCCTGCTCCCAACTGAATGATCTATCAATATTATGAATTAATAATCAGCGCTGCTTTTTCATTAATAATAAAAAAAAGACCAATCAGAGCTGTGGTTCTGTGTAATCTATCTGCCGGTGGCCCATATGTGCGAAAGCAGCTGCAGACAAATCACACAGAGCCACAGCTCTAAATGATCTTTTACCATTATGAATGAAGAAGCGGCGGTGATCGTTCATACAGTGGGGACAGAAAGTATTCAGACCCCCTTAAATTTTTGACTCTGTTATATTGCAGCCATTTGCTAAAATCATTTATGTTCATTTTTTCTCATTAATGTACACACAGCACCCCATATTGACAGAAAAAAAAAATACAGAATTGTTGACATTTTTTGCAGATTTATTAAAAAAGCAAAACTGAAATATCACATGGTCCTAAGTATTCAGACCCTTTAAAATTAGCACTTTAGATTTCTTCCATTAGAACTTTAGGTTGCTCAGTATTTAGTAGAAGCACCCTTTTGATCGAATACAGCTATGAGTCTTTGGGAAAGATGCAACAAGTTTTTCACACCTGGATTTGGGAATCCTCTGCCATTCCTCCTTGCAGATCCTCTCCAGTTCTGTCAGGTTGGATGGTAAACGTTGGTGGACAGCCATTTTTAGGTCTCTCCAGAGATGCTCAATTGGGTTTAGGTCAGGGCTCTGGCTGGGCCATTCAAGAACAATCACAGAGTTGTTGTGAAGCCACTCCTTCGTTATTTTAGCTGTGTGCTTAGGGTCATTGTCTTGTTGGAAGGTAAACCTTCGGCCCAGTCTGAGGTCCTGAGCACTCTGGAGAAGGTTTTTGTCCAGGATATCCCTGTACTTGGCCACATTTATCTTTCCCTCGATTGCAACCAATCGTCCTGTCCCTGCAGCTGAAAAAACACCCCCACAGCATGATGCTGCCACCACCATGCTTGAGCAGTGCCTGTTTTTTTCCCCCACACATACCGCTTAGAATTAAGGGCAAAAAGTTTTATCTTGGTCTCATCAGACCAAAGAATCTTATTTCTCACCATCTTGGAGTCCTTCAGGTGTTTTTTTTAGCAAACTCCATGCAGACTCTCATGTGTCTTGCACTGAGGAGAGGCTTCCGTCAGGCCACTCTGCCATAAAGCCCCGACTGGTGAAGGGCTGCAGTGATGGTTGACTTTCTACAACTTTCTCCCATCTCCCGACTGCATCTCTGGAGCTCAGCCACAGTGATATTTGGGTTCTTCTTTACCTCTCTCACCAAGGCTCTTCTCCCCCGATAGCTCAGTTTGGCTGGACGGCCAGCTCTAGGAAGGGCTCTGGTCATCCCAAACGTCTTCCATTTAAGGATTATGGAGGCCTCTGTGCTCTTAGGAACCTTAAGTGCAGCAGAATTTTTTTTGTAACCTTGGCCAGATCTGTGCCTTGCCACAATTCTGTCTCTGAGCTCTTCAGGCAGTTCCTTTGACCTCATGATTCTCATTTGCTCTGACATGCACTGTGAGCTGTAAGGTCTTATATAGACAGGTGTGTGGCTTTCCTAATCAAGTCTAATCAGTATAATCAAACACAGCTGGACTCAAATGAAGGTGTAGAACCATCTCAAGGATGATCAGAAGAAATGGACAGCACCTGAGTTAAATATATATGAGTGTCACAGCAAAGGGTCTGAATACTTAGGACCATGTGACATTTCAGTTTTACTTTAATAAATCTGAAAAAATGTCAACAATTCTGCGTTTTTCTGTCAATACGGGGTGCTGTGTGTACATTGAGGAAAAAAATGAACTTAAATGATTTTAGCAAATGGCTGCAATATAACAAAGTGAAAAATTTAAGGGGGTCTGAATACTTTCCGTCCCCACTGTATATAACAGTGACACACTCAACATTGGAAACTGTGTGATCTGGCGGCAGCTTTTACACATACGAGGCCCCAGCCCTGCTGTAGGCAGCTGGTTCTCAAAATTTTTGGGGGGGCTCAAACTGAAAAATACTGCCCCCCCCATCAATTACAGCCTCACTGTGCCCATCACATGCAGCCATTGTGCCCAAACACAGCCACTTGTGCCCATCATAGGCAGCCACTTGTGCCCGTCATAGGCAGCCACTTGTGCCCGTCATATGCAGCCACTTGTACCCATCAAATGCAGCCAGGCTCGGCTGTAACTTCAGCTGTGACCCCCCTCACGGCCGGTCCAGCAGCACTTACCGCTCCTCTCCTGGAGTGATGGGGCTTTCCTCGGCGGCTCTCTTCCTTGGTGGCTCCCCTCCTTGGCGGAAAGCTGCGGTTGAGGGTCCTGTGCCCGCTCTGCTCATCTTCAGGCTTCCTCTGCCGTGTCTCCTCTGCCGCCAAAGCGTTAGGCAGCTAATAGGATCGCCCAATCAGGAGACAGGTCTCACTGACCTGCCTGATTGGCAGGGAGGAACGTTAGTGTGAAAATGGCGAAAATTTATTCGCTATGCCACACAACAGGGTGGGATCGAGACGCAGTGCTCTGCACCCTGAGCCCAACCTATTTTGAAGCCTATTAGAGCCTCACGTGCTTCAAAATACACATCCACCGCCTATCCCCACCACAGTATTTCATGTGTCCGGTGTCCTGAGAGGGGCCGAGCACATGAATAGAGAGGGCGGCAGAGGTGCCGGGGGGGGGCCCGTGCGCCCACAATGCAGGGGGCCGCCACTGCATACATGTCCCTGCAGCACACATCCCCGCTGTGGTGCTATACGATCTTTTACTTTTAAGGATAAAGGATCAGTGATGTTAGGTTGGTGCCATGCATGACAGTCCAGGAATGCTGATTATTCATTCATAAACGTGAAAGATCCCTCAGCCCTCTGTGGGGCTTTGCTTTTCTTCTGCCCAGGCTGTGTATGTTGCAGCTTTAAATAAACACATGGTTCAACAGGTTGTGTGATTTTTGTGAATGACAGAACTGGTCTCCAGAGCTCCCCTGCTACCAGAAACTAGAGCTGTCACTCACAAATCTGTCTTTCTAGCAGCATTGTTAGACAGCCTGTTTGGCCATGCTCCTTAGCAACTTAGGGGAAATATTTGAGTGGGACTATTAAGTGCTATACACACTTGGTCCCCTGGGGGAATATGTACAGTACTAGTTGAAAAATTAGACTTCTTCGAAGCTGAACCTTAGACAGATATCGGAGAGACACATTAATGCAGCCAATAAAACAAGCAGTGTACGTACCTAAATTTGACCTGGTATCATCCTGTTGCATTCCATGTACAGCAGGGTTCAAGAATGAGATGATGTAGCAGCACAAGAAGCCAATCAGTTCTTGTGCTAACGAAAAGCATGTTAAAGGGGAAAAGAAATCATAGTGACAGAGAGATAAATTAATCACATGCTGCTTTTCGTTTCACTGTACAGTACCATGCTGGGGTTGGTCCAGGACAACCTGGGCTAAGAGGAAGTTTGTTGAATGACGCTCACCCTCAGGCTGTGGCCACCTAAAGGCAGAATAAAATACTGCAGGGAAATCTTTGGATCGAAAGTAAATATCGCAGGGTTTATTTTTATCATTTTTTAACCATTTCAATACAGGGCACTTATACACCTTCCTGACCAGACTAATTTTCAGCTTTTAGCGCTCTCACATTTTAAATGACAATTGCGCAGTCATGCAACGCTTTTACCCAAAGAACATTTTTATCATTTTTTTTCCCACAAATAGAGCTTTCTTTTGGTGGTATTTGATCACCTCTGGGCATTTGATTTTTTGTGCTACAAATAAAAAAGAACGGAAATTTAAAAAAAAAAAAAAAAGGTTTCTTTTACAAAACGTACGCTTTCTCCTTCACTGATGGGCACTGATGAGGCTGAACTGATGGGCACTAATGAGGCAGCACACTGATAGGTGGCACTGATGGGCACATATTGGCAGTGCTAATAGATGGAACTGATAGGCAGCACTGATCAGAGGCACTGGCGGGCATCACTGATGGGCACACAGAGTGACATCCCTAATGAGCAATCATTGCCATCCGTAGTGGGTTCTAGTGGGCATCCCTGCTGACCATGGGTGGGCATCCCTGGTGGCCATGAGTGGGCATCCTGGGGGGGGGCTGCACTGATGATCAATCAATGCAGACCCCCCGTCAGGAGAGCAGCCGATCGGCTCTCCTCTACTCACGTCTGTCAGCGCGAGTAGAGGAAAAGCCAATACACGTCTTTTCCTGTTTACACTGTGATTGGACACAGCTGATCACGTGGTAAAGAACCTCGTCAGAGACTCTTTACCAAGATTGGAGATGTTGTGTGTCAGACTGACACCACACATCGCCGTGCTGCGCGCCCCCACGGGCGCTCTGTCGCGGCTTATCCTGCTGGACATCATATGACGCCCAGTCGGGATAACTGAACCACTTCCCGGCCCTCATTCTCCTCTAGGTGGGGCAGAAAGTGGTTAATGGACTATTCATTATTCATTTTTACTTATCTGCTCTGTGCAATAGTTTGCTCTGCTCTGCTCTGTGCAATAGTTTTGCACAGAGCACCACTGATCCTCTTCTCAGGTCCCCCACCAGTGCTTCTGGCTCCTCCCCCCTTCTGAGTGCCCCCATAGCAAGTCACTAGCTATGGGGCACTTGTGTGGGTTCAATCCTGAGATGGGCTCTGTATGTCCATTGACACAGTGCACAGCTCAGCCTCGTCCCCTGCTCTCTCCTTACAGGCTGTGATTGAAAGCAGTGGGCACTACTACCTCCATTGTCCAGCGAGGATAGAAAGAGCAGAGAGCCGCTGCTCTCGAGCATAGCCGTAGATCAAGAATGGGCTCGGGTAAGTATTTAGAGTTTAGAGGAGGCCGGGGAGAGCTAAACATGGAAGGTTTTTTACCTTATTCAGAGTAATAATACATTAAGGAAAAAAGCTTGCCTTTACAACCATTTTAATTGTTTTTTATTATGCTGCCAGCTTATGACCATTTTTAATATTGCATGCCATTTTTTGTATTTCCTTTTCCCTTCTTGCGAGGTTCCTCTTCCTTGTGTGTGAGTTTTACCCTTCCTCATTTATAAGGCACACAATGGGGCTAGTCAAAGCCAATATACTCTTTCTTTGACCGTCTAAAATACTAGTATATCTAGTCTACCGCACCTTACTGTATTGCCCCAGCTTTCTGTATGTAATAAAGACATACATGGATTTTAAGTGTTTGGTGAGTTCAGCTACACTATATTGTCAAAAGTATTGGGATGCCTGCCTTTATACACACACACACACAAACTTTAATGGCATCCCAGTCTTATGCCCCGTACACACGGTCGGATTTTCCAATAGAAAATGTGTGCTAGGACCTTGTTGTCGGAAATTCCGACCATGTGTAGGCTCCATCACACATTTTCCATAGGAATTTCCGACACAAAGTTTGAGAGTTTGCTATAAAATTTTCCGAAAACAAAATCCGTTGTCGGAAATTCCGATCATGTGTACACAAATCCGACACACAAAGTGCCACACATGCTCAGAATAAATTAAGAGATGAAAGCTATTGGCTATTGCCCCGTTTATAGTCCCGACGTACGTGTTTTACGTCACCGCATTCAGAACAATCAGATTTTCCGACAACTTTGTGTGACCGTGTGTATGCAAGACAAGTTTGAGCCAACATCCGTCGGAAAAAATCCATGGATTTTGTTGTCGGAATTTCCGATCAATGTCCGACCGTGTGTACAGGGCATTAGTCCTTAGGGTTCAATATTGAGCTGGCCCGCCCTTTGCAGTTATAACAGCTTCAACTCTTATGGGAAGGCTGTCCACAAGGTTTAGGAATGCGTCTATGGGAATGTTTGACCATTCTTCTGGAAGCGCATTGTGAGGTCAGGCACTGATGTGGACGAGAAGGCCTGGCTCACAGTCTCCACTCTAATTCATCCCAAAGGTGTTCTATCGAGTTGAGGTCAGAGCTCTGTGCAGGCCATTCAAGTTCCTCCACCCCAAAACTCACTCATCAATGTCTTTATGGACCTTGCTTTGTGCTCCGGTCCAAACCATTTGGTGGGGGGGTTATAGTGTCGGGTTGTTTTTCAGGGGTTGGGTTTGGCCCCTTAGTTCCAGTGAAGGAAACTTAAGGTGTCAGCATACCAAAACATTTTGGACAATTTCATGCTCCCAACTTTGTGGGAACAGTTAGGTGATGTCTCCTTCCTGTTCCAACATGACTGCACACCAGTGTACAAAGCATCTTTGAAGATGCAGCCGTAGTCCTGTGAGCTCTATGGCAGCCTCGTCTGCTATGCACACAGCCCAGCACACAAAATCCCACCACCTGAAGCGATGCTTCTTGCCTTGCAGTCTCCCAGCAGGAGCCTGTGTCCTTTCTCCTTTATCTCTTTGCAGCACACACTGTCCCTGGCATGAAGCTCAGCACCTTTTGGCAGTTACAGGCGTTTCAGCCAGCACACCTTTCTCCACTCACTCTCCATGTGAGACTGAGGCTTTCAGCCCTGGGTTTTTCAAACCTCTCCTCCCCAGACACAGACTTCCTGGGACTTGTAGTCCCATACAGTCATTCTCTGATTTGGGCCACTTTCCTGGAGAGTAAAAACACCCATGAGTCCCTGCAACTCCCATCTATACTGGACAATGCTTTGCCCTTGCCAGGCAATGGGTGGGGCTCCCAAGGCTGCAGCTGCAGCCAATAGGAATCTTCCATCTTCTATCCCTGAGGAGAGGGGAAATAGAGATGAATTGCAGCAGCACAGCAGTGTGAGTGAGCTCTTTACAGAACTGCAGTCTGTGCTGAGCAGCGCCACCCCCCCCCCTTTAAAGGGCCAACGCTACCTGGCTACACCAATAAAAGGTGCGCATACTTTAAAAAAGCTGAGAAACATTGCCTTATAGAAATGTACTATAGCACTACCTCAAACCGCATAGTTCATAATCTGTCACTCTGTGTGAGTAGGATCAGCACCATTTTCTTTCCTGTCTACACAAACCTGTATTTTAGTTTACATCTATACTAAAGATGTAATGAACATTACTGTGTTTTAGATTTTACATGTATATTCTTTAATGTTTTACTGCAACCTTCTGAAAATAGTTGCACCTATTCAGAATAGCGTGGCCATAAATGTATCATGTTTTCATATTTAGCCAGTAGATGGCACCTCATACCTTCCCAACGACCTTACTGCTAGTGAGAGGGTATGTGTAATTTGTTCCCTTTTAACATGTATAAAAATAATATTCTGGAATTATAGGTCCAGAAATCTTTTCAGGAAGGTACAGAAATCACTTTCTCACAGTTTCTATGTGAAACTACTTATTGTTAGATGTAAAAAATTCAACATTTTCTACTTTTACTATCACAGTACAACCCCAATTCCAAAAAAGTTGGAACACTGTAAAATCTAAATAAAATCAGAATGCAATAAAATTTTATTCACAATAGAAAATGTATCAAATGTTTAAACTGAGTAAATTTACCATTTTAAGAAAAAAATAAGGTAATTTTTTACATTGATGGCAGCAACACGTCTCAAAATGGTTGGAACAGGGCCATGTTTACTACAGTGTAGCATCCCCTCTTCAACACTGTAAATGTCTGGGAATTGAGGAGACCAGTTGCTGAAGTTTTGGGAGAGGAATGTTGTTCCATTCATGCCTGATGTAGGAATCCAACTGCTCAACAGTCCCGGGTCTTTGTCGTATTTTGCATTTTAAGATGCACCAAATATTTTCTGGTACAATAATTTTTATTGAAAATTTCCTCTTACAAAAGATTTAAAGGTTTTACAAAAGAAAAATGCAGTAAACTTCAAACGAAAGCAGTAACCTTGGAAATGATACAAGCTTGAGCATAGTGGTGCTCTATTAAAACAGGTACATTGAGCAATAAGTGCACCAGCAGCTACCAAGGGGTTATAAAGATCCAAAGTAATACCCCATTCATGAGGAAGTTTGCAAAAGGGAAATTAAATAATAAAAATGGGGGGGGGGGGGAATCAAAACCACTTGCCTGGTTAAGAGAAAAGAAAGGGGGAGTAAGAGAGAAGGGGGGGGGAGAAAGGAGTGGGGAAACTTGAGTGGATCCACCATTAGGCTTTAGCAGCCACCACTGAGACAGGTTACGTGGAAACAAAAAAAAAAACCCACGGTCGATGTTCCCCTGGGCATTTAAAATCTATCCAAGGGCCTCAGACCTTGAGGTATTGGCCGTGCGTATCTTCCAAAATTGAAGTGAGCTTCTCATGCATCTCAGTGCCTCTGTAAGAGAACTATTAGTTCCCATTTGGTGCGCGCGCACACGGACAGCTGCAGATGCCTGTGCATATCTTTGATGCGCATGCACAGCGGACGGCGTGCACGTGCAGGAGCACGCCCATAACACCAGTTGGTGCCAGCCAGCCTATTTAAAGAAGTGCTCTGCCCCCAGACTGGTGCTGACTGGTCTTCAGCTGTACCCTGATACCTGAACCCTGATACTACCTGCTTGTTACCTGTTGATGAACCTGGCTTGCCTTGACCCTGCTTCTGGATCCCGTTTCTGCTCCGACTACCGGTTTCTGATCCTGGCTTCCCATTGGACTTATGTCTACTACTGCCTTTTACAGCACTGCTCGTCTGTTACCAGACCCGGCTATCCATGCGACTTCGCTTCTGCCTGCTGCCTTGTACCCTGCTGCCCGCCTGTTACCAAACCTGGCTACCCTTGAGACTCTGCTCCTGTCTCTGGCGTTCTTCCTCATTACTCTGCAAGTGCCTGCAATCACAGTCCTACAACCTGATGCGACTTCTTGCTGCAAGTATTCCAGGGACTTTACATCACCTAACGTTCCAGCACCACAGTTCCTGCGGAGTGCCTCCTTAAGCCCAGCACCGCTTATCCTGATCTGACGGTTTCCCTGCTCATCCAACATCGCATCCTACACCACAAGTCTCCCAGTCCGCAGCTGTAGGCACTCGTGTTCCTCCTGGCCCTCGACTCCCACTGTTCCACTTCCAGCGGGACCTGGACTGGAGATACAAGAGAGGCCGACCTCGTCATTTCAGTCTCCAACCAGGTACGTGACAGCCTCTGTTTAACTTCACCAACATTAAGAAAAGTCTTAGATCGAGAGCGAATAGGTTAATGTAGTAAGGTTTCCCAGGGGTTGCGAGCTAAAGTGACATTAAGAGCGGAGCGAATCATAGCATAAAACACATGTCCAAAACCTTTTTGCTTTAGGGCAGGTCCACCAGATGTGGAGGAGGGTCCACCATTCTCTACAACCCTGGAAGCACATTGGGGATACAGAGGGGGTAAACGTAACAATATGATCAGGGGCCATATACCATCAAGAGAGCATCTTACAAGCGTTTTCCTGAGCAAAGAGGTTCCGGGAGCACTCGGAGGAGACAAACCAAATTTTAGCCCACATATTAATGTCTGGAGTTCTGCCAAGGTCTACAGCCCACTTGAATGTATAGGAAAGGGAGCCTGTATTGATTGAATTGGTCAGGGAAGCATATAAATCAGAAACTCAACCTTTGAAGTGCAGGTCTTTTTGGCATCGATTCTCAAAGGGGTTTAGGTGTTTTGGTGGGCCCTAATGATGACTAAGCAGGCTGCAAACATGATGGTGAATTTGAACGTCACCCCAGATGACGGCTCCTTAGCTGAAACATGTCGGGTGGACCCCTCACGATCGCCGCTATTTGATATTTGAGCTCTGTTTCGTTCTTCCAAAATGTGAGTCTGTTTTTTTTATTTTAATAAACTAGTGTTTTAAAACATTTTTACGCTATGTGAGTTTTGTTTGCTCCTCGCATGGCATATGAAAGTACACATTTGGCTTATGCTGGATTACCTATGGGAGAGGAAGCCGTGCGGACCCCCACCTTTTCTTTTCCACCATCTGTTGATGACATCTGACAAGACGCATTTCCCAGAACCAGTGGTTATTATGCTTTTTTGACTTGTCTGGCGTACGCCATTTCAGGTCAATTCTTTCCGGTAAGCCTCCTCTACTCCTGGTGTTGGCCCCGGCACTGATGTACAATCTATGCACACTTGTGGTCTCCCTTCTGCCCACTCGCCAGATTTGGTGCGACTAAAATTCTGTGAATACCATCTGGCCATGCATCACCCCCTTTGAACTCTGTTGATGTTTTCTTCACTATTTTTCTACACATTTTTTATGGACTTCTAAAGTTTTGGGTTTTTTATGTTTGGTGTCTGGCTCATGGAACCAGCACGGGTTTTTATTAATCACTGGCACATCTGATGATTAAGTATTATTGTGTATTTACCTTATATGTGATCAACACTGATTAATTATTTGACACTATCCATTTTATGGTCATACATTTTTTGGTAGTATTCACCATTTTTATATGTCTTCATTGTAATACACACGGCTGTGGATGTGATATATAGCGCCACACTTTTGTTTCTTTTGAATTTGAACATATCGAAAATGTTCAACTGTGGAAAGTTGCCAATGTTGTTGAAGGCATTGCCCCAGATGATGATCTACTGAACAAAAACAGTCGGGTAGATCAAACTAGCTCCACATTACTGCGCTTCTTGGATGTATTTGTGATCACATACCTATCTTGCCTGTCTATATCATTGATGCAAGTTCTACCTTTTACAATAAAACCCATAGTTGATGGTTTTACACTATGTGGAGTCCATGACTGGGTCCAGTGACAAGGTTGAAGGAAGCTGACCTCATGTTTCCTGAGAATGACCACATTCCCAGTTCCATGCCTGTTTGACACCGTGCCACTGGCATTGGGTCCACTGAGTCTGGTAAGAGTATCCATTTTTTTCCCCATCAATGGTGGATTCACTATCTATGGTGATTTCTTACTGGATGGTGCCCTATCCTTCAGAGGTCGAAAATACCTTCAATTTCAACATAAACACTTGTAACTTCATTTCACCTGTTTGGACTGCTTTTTGTTTTTTCCCTCATGAGTTATTTATTCGCAATGCCATGTCTGTATGGACTTTATAAATACAATTCATGAATTGAAATCACTATTCATTTATTGCTGTTTAAACCTATAGCACTTTATGTCACACAGTCAATGTGTTATATTACTGTTTGCATACTTGCACAAATTATATAATATCTGCCATCACCCAAAGGCCAAGGGGTTGTCATGAGCGGGAACAAGTTGGGTGGTGTTCAAGAGGCCAGAAAGACGCAGGTGGGAGAAAAGCAGTCCACTGGAGTATAAAGTCCCACAGCCGCAGAGAGCGCAGTCCAGAGAAGATTGGGAATGGGGAGCATAAAATGAACCCAAATGGGTATTTCAATAGTAACATGGAGAGAGACTAGAGGCACTATCTGGGCAGCGGTATAATATTTAAGATGGAGCACAGCCAGGCCACAGACCAACTTACAGTGATATAACATGGAGACAGGCAGCCTAGATCTATGGCCCTGCCATATGAAGTGAAGCACCTTACGTTGCTCGATACGCAGGATGCTAGAGGGGATGGCAATTGGCAAATCTGACATAATAAAAAAAGTTTTGGTAGGTAGGTCATACAGAGGGCGTGTATTCTGACAAACCAGGTAATTTGTAAAGCCACCCAAGAGGTGAGCAACTTAGTCAAATCCTTGTCATGCACGGAATCAAAGGAGGGAGTCAGGCAAATGCCGAAGTAAGGCAAAGAAGGGGGCCAGTAGAGTTTATAGTTTCCTTGAAGTTCTGCTAATTGACTTGTGGATAAGGAGAGATTTAGGGCTTTAGATTTTGTTTAATTGAGGTGAGGGGTGAGAAAAAGTACAGCAAGTTGTCATCTGTAAATAGCATCTGCTTATGATTAGCGCCAGCTAACTCTAAACCTCAAATGTCTAGGTGTGCTTAAATGCAAGGGGCTACAAAGCCAGGATGAACAGGATGGGGGGAAATGCGGGAGCCTTGTATCTCGCCAAACTGGAAATGGGTCCAAAGCGAGCCTGCATGTTTCAAAATGGCAGAAGGATGGGTGTAAAGCACAAAGACCCAAAAGAGAAACACGTCACTAAAACCCCATCGCTGAAGTGCAAAAAAACTGAAAACTGAATACTTACCTTTCCGTAATTTTCCTTTCCTGGTGCCTACCCATGGCAGCATACCAATGGTTGGTTGCTCCGCCCCCGACCAACCCACAGGACCACTTTAACTCTATAAATAAAAGAGTTGTTCCTCCCCACCGTCATTCTTGTAACTAGATCTCAGAAAACTAAGGATTATTAAAGGGAGGGTGTATGCTGCCATGGGTAGGCACCAGGAAAGGAAAATTACGGAAAGGTAAGTATTCAATTTTCTGTTTTCCTGGTGCCTCCATGGCAGCATACCAATGGTAAATAACTCGCTTACAGGGAGGGTACTGCAATAAGAAATTTTATGAAAAACTACAGCCTTGACTTCTGTAAGGTTATTTCCCCAAATTCCCGGGAAGTAAGAACCGCTGGGTCTACACTATAGTGAGACATGAAAGTGTTGAATGACGACCAACTAGCTGCTCGGCAAATTGTCTCAGGGGAGACCCGCGCCAATGCTGCCCAAGAAGAGGCCATTCCCCGAGTGGAATGCGCTCTGACCGCATCTGGAACTGCCAGACCACTAGCCCGATAGGCCCTTTGGATTAATTTTACGATCCAGCTTGCCAAGGTCGTCTTGGATGCTTCCATTCCCTTTCTGGTGCCTTTTGGGATGACAAACAGTCTTTGATCTTTGCGAAACTGTTGTGTTGAGTTTAAATAGTGTCTCAGGGATCTGGCTACATCTAGCTCATGTAATCTTGAAGACTCTGGATCTTCTCCAAATGCTGGGAGAACCCATTCCTGATTAAGATGATAGAGAGAAGGTACCTTAGGAATGAATTGATGGATGGGTTGCAAAACCACCCTGTCCGGGAAGAAGGTGATGTAAGGTTCCCGTGATCCTAGAGCTTGGATTTCCGATACTCTGCGAGCCGAGGTGATGGCAATCAAGAATACTGCTTTTTAGGAAATGTCCTCTAGGGTGCAATCTTCTGTGGGAGCAAAGGGAGGATTTGATAGGACATCCAGCACAATCGTCAAGTCCCATTTGGGGTATAATGCTTTCCTGGGAGGTCGCAATCTCAGGACTGCCTTCAAAAAGCGTTCGACCAGAGGGTTCAAAGCCCATCGTGTATCTGTCAGGGCTGAGAGAGACGAGACCTGGACCTTAAGAGTGTTTAGACCTAAACCTAGATCCAATCCATTCTGTAGGAAGAGAAGCACATTCTGGACCCCAGGGTCCAGGGGATCGAAATGATTAAGCTCTGCCAGTTCTGTAAATTTTCTCCATATTCTGTAATAGGTGGAATTAGTGGAAGATTTCCTTGCCTGTAGAAGTGTTTGAATAACATTATGTGAGCACCCTAAATCATCCAGCCTTTTCCGCTCAATTTCCAGACCCTCAAGTCTAGGATTTCCGGATGCAGGTGAGAGAAGTCGTTTTGAGACAGAAGGTCGTTCAGGTGTGGAAGAGGAAGCGGTCTGCATACAGCCAAGTTGACTAGGAGTGTGAACCACGGTCTCATGGGCCAGTATGGGATTACTGCCAAGACTGTGACTTTCTCTGTCGTCAGGCGCTGAAGAAACCTCAATATCAGAGGAGTCGGAGGAAATGCGTATCCTTTCTGAAAATTCCAAGGCTGGGCTAGAGCGTCTAATCCTGCTGACCCTGGGGACGGGAACCTTGAGAAGAACAGAGGCGTCTTCGCGTTGAGTGGAGAGGCAAATAGGTAGATTTGGGGGGTGTCCCATTGTTGGCATATCCAGTCGAAAACCTTGGGATTCAGGGACCACTCGTTGTTGTTGACGAATGATCTTGACAGATGGTCGGCTAACTGGTTCTCGGACCCTGGGATGTATGAGGCCCGCAGGTTGATTAAGTTCCTCTCGGCCCAGGTCAGAATGGGCGTCACTTCGCTGAGTAGAGACCTGCTGTGTGTTCCCCCCTGGTTCTGGACATAGGCCACTGCCGCTTTGTTGTCCATCTGTAGGAGTATGGATTTTCCTCTGAGGTAGGTGGCTAAATGTAAGATTGCCATCCATGCCGCCCTTAGTTCCAGTATGTTCGATACTACCACCTCCAAATTGAACTGCCATCTCCCTTGGACTAGTTGACCTTGGAAGTGCGCACCCCAGCCCAACTGACTTGCGTTTGACGTAAGAATAGTCCATGAGATGGGCCCTAGGGAACAGTGAATCTGCAGGTTGGGTGGTCTCGTCCAACACCAGAGACTGGACTTCATTATGGATGTGACTAATATCCTCTGATCCAGGCGATTCTTCCTCCGCTGTGCCAGAAAGCCCAGTTGGAATCCCCGCAGATGCCACCTAGCCCACTTCACCATGGGTATACAAGAGGAAAGGGAGCCCAGGAGACTCAGACAGTCTGATGCCAACATGGAGTGGCTTGCCAATACTCTCTTTACCTTCCTTATCAGGACAGGAATCTTTTCTAGGGGAAGTGAAACTGCCCTCTCTGGAGTGTTGAAAAGTGCTCCTAGATATGTCATCTTTTGTGTAGGTGTGAGCTGGGTTTTCGAGTAATTGATTAACCACCCGAACTTGCTCAGGGTGTCTAGGACCAGCCGTACATGCATTTCTAGGCTCCTTTTGTGCTGGGATAGAAAGAGGATGTCGTCCAAGTAGTGAAGCACTCAAATCCCTTTTTCTCGAAGAGGAGCCAGGATTGCCACTAGCACCTTGGTAAAAGTTCTGGGAGCTGTTGAGATCCCAAACGGCAGGCATTAAAACTGTAGGTGTAAATCGCCTACTTTGAAATGTAGGAAAGGTTGAAACTGCTGCAGGATAGGTATATGGAGATATGCGTCTTGAAGGTCTATAGAGACCATCCAATCCCCTGGCTGTACTGATAGGATCACTGTATTTAAGGATTCCATTTTGAAATGCTCTGTACGGATGTATCTGTTTAACCTCTTCAGGTCCAACATGGGCCTCCAGCCGCCCGATTTTTTGGGGAATAGAACCCTGAGTGTTTTTCCAAGTCCGGAACTGGAACTACTGCTTGCTGCCGGATAAGAATTTGTATATACTGAAGAAGGACCTCTTTCTTCTCTTTGGAGGTTGGTATCTTCGTTGGCTGGAATGAAAAGGGTGGGGGCCGTTTTCTGAATGTCCAGAAATGCCCCTGAATGACAGTGGAGACTGCCCATTAATCTGTACAATTCTCCACCCAAACCGAGTCGAGCTCCTACTGGAGCAGTTTGGGTGGATAGGGAGGCAAAAGGACTTCTGGCCCTCAACCGTGGATGTTGAGGTTTTCGGCTTCCCCGCCTTCAAGAAAGTTGCCTGCGAGCCCTTCCAGCCTCTTCTGTACTCCCTGCACGGGCGGTACGTTCTGGAGTCTCTTGCTCTCTGCTGACCAGCTGGACGTGACACAAATCTTTTCCTCCTGCTTCTGTCCTGGGGAATTAGACCACTTTTCCCTCCTGTGACTCTGGTAATCGCTGCATCCATTTTGTCGCCGAACAGAGCTTTCCCATTGTATGGTATGTGACACCACGATTGTTTTGAGGTTGGGTCGGCTGACCATGGTTTTAGCCACAATGCCCTTCTGGCAGTGATGGAATACAGCATAGCTCTGGAGGAACACTTGAGGACATCAATGGCGGCCTCTGCCATGAAATCTGAGGCCAGCTTCAGCTCATCTAGTGCTTTGATGATCTCGTTAGACCCCACCCCCTGTCTGAGGGCTGTCTCAATATTGTCTGACCATACTCTAGTAGCACGAGAGATTGAAGTCAGGGCTACTGCTGGCTTACATGCCCCTCCTGCAGCTTGATAAGATTTTTTTAGATCTGAATCGATCCTTCGATCAAGTACATCCCTGAAAGAGACCGCATCCTCTAGAGGCAGTGTTGTATTCCTGGCTAATCTCATAATTGAAGCATCTACCGTTGGAAGCGAATCAAAAAGCTGGGCATCTGCTTCAGTAAGTGGGTATAATTTGAGAAAACGATTGTAAGCTAAGGGTCTTTTATCCACCTTCTGCCATTCATCTGTCACAACTTCCTTTATTTCTTCCATTAAGGGGAAGGTTGATCATTTTTTCTTCAGGTGTGGAAAATATTTCTTTGCTTTAGATAGAGGCTCTGGATCTTCCTCCCATTGGATTGCGTCCTTTACCGCATTGATAAAGGGTTCCACTAGAGCAAAATCAAAGGCTGAAGCATTCTCTTCTCCCACATCCGAATCGCTTTCAGAAATAACCTCTGTGTCTGGCTGTGGATTGGGTGTATTCACTGCTGCTTCATCTGCGGGTGGGGTTGCTTGATCTTGGGATAAGGCTAACTCCCGGATAGAGTCTTTGATCATTCTTTTGATTGATTCCATTAACTCGAGTTTCTCTCTCTCTTTGTCTCCTGTAGCTTCCAGGAGGCATTGACCACATACCAATTTATCAGGGAGGGCTTGTTTGCCACACACCCAGCATGCTTTCTCTCCTGGATACACAGGTGTGTGCTGGGAGTCCTGTTTACTAGAGGTATGTCGGGATGATCTGTTCCCACTGCGGGAAGTATGGGCCGAGGACGAATGAGAATGACCCAAGCTCCTATGGTCCTTTGATCTTCTATCCGTAGAATCTCTATGGGATGATCTGCGGGAAGATCCGTGATGCGGGCTAAGACAAAAAATAGAAACAAAGACAAGGGTGTTTCAATCAGCCACTCAGAGGAGAGCTACACAGGCACATGAGGCATGCTGTGGAGGTAGGCAAAAACCTCATAGCGTTTTTGTAAAAAGCACAAGCATTTAAGCATTCAGGGTTTTAGTATGCCGAACAAGGGAATATATAGGAGAGAAAAACTGGCTCCTGTTAACCCACCAGCCCCAAAAAGATCCACAGAAAAACGGGCTCCCATACTTATCTGGCGCTTTTAGCAGCCCAAGCAATGGGACTCCATACTGCAGGAGAGCATGAACCTGCAATGGTCACACCATAAAGCGGTGAGGTAGGGCTGAGCGCTTGATCCTGTAGGAACGAGGACAGAGAAAAGAATGATGGTGGGGAGGAACAACTCTTTTATTTATAGAGTTAAAGTGGTCCTGTGGGTTGGTCGGGGGGCGGAGCAACCAACCATTGGTATGCTGCCATGGAGGCACCAGGAAACATGTATTCCCAGGAGATTGTTTTAAAGGCCTTCTGAAGATCAAGGGATAGTAGAAGGGTTGGGCAGAGTGGAGTTTGGGAAGGTAGATAAGTTGTATGGCCCGTTGAATGGCATCACCCGTGCCACGCACGGACAAATCCAACCTGGTCCTTGTGAATCAGTTTGCCCAAAAATGATTTGGGTTGAAGGCCAACATTTTATCTAGAATCTTAAGTTCGATATTTAAAAGCAAGTGTAGCACTAACTCTCGGTGGAGCTGCTGGTTTAAGCGGGCTTGTTACCTTCACTCTGCTTCCCTCTGTTTTACCGGCACCAGGTCTAGGGTTCTGTTGAGTTTACCTCTGGACGATACACGCACCAACACTTGAGTACGTTTTCAATGCTTTATTAAACAACTTACTAAGGAAGTAGCATGAAAGAGGCAGAAGGGAAACTGCAGAAGAAACTCAAATATCTTCTTGTAAGATTCTTGACAAATGTCCTGGTAGAATTTGGATATTACAATAGAATGCGCTCCCCTCATGGGACACACTCTTTGCTTGCCTGGATAGGCCTCTTTCACTTGCCTAGCAGCCAGTACGCAGCACGAACAAAAGTCTCCGCCACAGACTTGTTTGGGATAAACGTGTACAATCCTCTGCCACAAGATGTATTGTCTTTATGCGATGAACGTCAGTCACAGTGCTTGAACCTTTAAGCCAACCCGGCAACACTATGCTCTATAGTTACTTTAGCATACGTCCTCCAACCGAGTCACCAGGCCCCTCTCCAGACCAGCACGCTGCGTGATCCTTCCATGACGGGTCCTCCCCTGGGATCTCCTCAGTTGTCCAGCTTCTTCACTCCGGATAGACAGCCCAGGACCATTCCTCGGCTGCTGTGGAAGGCCCCAGACAAGCTTCTGGGCCCACCCATGCGCCGCAGGCCTCCGGAACGGAGGACCACAAGATTGCTCTCTAACACATACCTGTCAGCCAGGAGGGCCAGCAGGTAGCTGTAAAATGAACCCCACAATATGGCGTCTGTCCCATAAATACCCTTGCCCAGAATACAACTCAGAGGACCACCTCCACCGAGTTGTCTCCGGGACAGAAGAGCATCCATACGCTTCGACACGTTGCCTTTCCAACACTGGACTAGTGATAACAGCGACACCCACCGGTCAGTCTGGAAACCCACACAACGTCAGCCAAGCTGGAACAGAGGCAAATTTAACCTTCCTAACGAACAAGTTACTAAATTTACCTAACATATGGTAGATCGCAAATCTACCAGCGCTACACAAGATAGGGCAGAAACTGGACCAAACTTTTTGATCTGTGTCGGGTTTCAGGGTCATAAAGAGGTTTGCCCTGAAGTGATTGTAAAAGGTAAATTAAAAACAAACATGTCTATACTTACCTGTTCTGTGCAATGGAATTGCACACAGCATCCGCAAACCTCCTCTTTTTGGGTCCCCTCACCAGCGCTCCTAGCCCCTCCCCTCTGTCCAGTGCCTCAATGGGAAGCGGCTTCCCATGGGGGCACCCGTGCGTGCTCCCACTCAAGCCCCGCTGCTGCATCCATTGACACAGACAGCAGGACTTGGCCCCGCCACCCGCTCCCTCGTCATTGGCTTTGATTGACAGCACTGGGAGCCAATGGCTCCCGGTGCCCCAGCAAAGCCAGCAAAACCCGGAAGTGAGGGGAGAGAGGAGCTGCAGACATGCGCTGGATCAAATGAGGGCTCAGATAAATAAAAGGGGGTGAGGTGGGATGCTGACACCTAAACATTTTTTACCTTAATGCAAGGAATGCATTAAGGTAAAAAATGTTTAGGCTTTACAACCACTTTAAGAGATCCTGGCAGGAAGGAGTGACCTAGCTTAAAATGGTTACAGACCGCTTAGAGGTGAGGAATGAAAAGGTCCGAAAACTTCTTATAAAAGAGGGCTGTATATCCATCCTAGCCTGGTCCTGCTGCACAGTAATATCTGCATCCATAAAATCCCAGCGTTGTGTACAGATAGTAGGAAGGCGAATGTTACCAAAGAAAGCTTGTGCCCTGGTAATGGAAAGCAGTTTGGAAATAGGGTAAAGATCAGCTAAATGGTGGTGAAGTTCCGCAAGGACCACCTGGGGGGTTACTAGTCAGAACGTGGCGATGAGTGCGAAGGGCTATTAGTTGGTAGTGCGATAAGAAGCAGCATAGGTGTCGGTCTAACAAAGAGCCCTGACTTATTACTGTGGGCATAAAACTTCTGGTTTGCCAATCGCAGCTGTTTCTCAGTGATGTGTGTAAGACAAAGATTCAATTCTGTGCTCACTTTAAATGAGAATTAGTCGACTCGATGGGATTCAGCTTATGGGCGGCAGATGCCAATTCCGAATCTTGTTCCAGTTGTATCCTGCTTTGCTCTCTCAAACGGCGGTGCTTAGAAGCAGTCTGAGTCAAGTGGCCTCTTGATACTGCCTTGTAGGCTTCTCATAGCACTGTCAACACAGAGGTCTGCATTTGTTGGAAATATTCTATGGTAACAGCACAGAATTTGTCTTGCACATCAGGGAGAGACAGTAAGGAATCATTGAGAACCCAAGCTGACGTCTTCGGTTTGAGTAGCAGGGAGCAACAGATTATGATCACTGGGTAGTGATCTGACCATAAGACGCACCAAATACTTTTAATTAGTGAAAGGTCTGGACTGCAGAGCATTTAAGAACCTAAGCTCTTCAGCTACAAAGCCATGCTGTTGTCATAGATGCAGTATGCAATTTAGCATTGTCCTGCTGAAATATGCAAGGTCTTCCCTGCGAAAGACATTGTCTGGATGGGAGCATATGCTGTTCTAAAACCTGGATATATATCTTTCAGCATGGATGGTGCCTTTCCCGATGTGCATGCTGCCCATTCCATACACACTAATGATTCCCTATACCATCAGAGATACAGGCTTTTGAACTGAGCACTGATAACAAGCCAGAAGGTTCCTCTGCGCTTTAGTCTGAAGTACACGGCGCCTATAGTTGCCAAAAAAGAATGTCAAATTTTGATTTATCTGACTACAGACCAGTTTTCCACTTTCCAACACACCGTTATAAATGAGCTTTGGCCCAGAGAAGACTGCAGAGTTTCTGGACCATGCTCAGATATGGCTTTCACTGCATGATAGGACTTTAGCTTGCATTTTCAGATAGCACAGTGAACTGTGTTCATAGACAGTGATTTTTTTGGAAGTATTCTTGAGCCCATGCAATGATGTCCATCACAGAATCATTCCTGTTTTTAAAGTAGTGCCATCTGAGGGCCTGAAGATCACGGACATCCAATATTGCGTTTCGTCCTTGTCCTTTGCTCACAGAGATTTCTCCATATTCTCTGAATCTCTTGATATTATGTACTGTAGATGATGATACTGTATATTTAAAGTCTTTGCATTGCAGATTTTACACAGCGTTCCAACTTTTAGGAATTGGCATTGTACATTGCTGCTTGAACCCATATGCTGGACACTAATGATGAGCTGAACATACCTGGGTTTGGTTCAGGGTAGGTTCAGTGAACGTGACATAAGTTTGGATGCTGAACCCTATTGAATTAATAGGATCCGCATGTTAAAAAATATTAATGGCTATTTTCCAGGCCAATATGCTAGGAATTGTAAAGCAAATGGCATGGGAGCTAGGCACTGCCCTTGGAGACATGTACCAAAGCAAAATAAAATAGGAAAAAAAAAAATTCAGTCTGGCAGCCATGTTTTTTTTTCAGAATGCTAAAAGTGCATTAAAAAAATAATTTATCGGGGGTGCCCCGACCCTGCTTGTAAAGTGGCACATTTGTGCCATGTATACAACCTACTACAGCAACACTGGCATTTAAAAAGAATAAAGTGGGTTTAAAATTACCAGTCAAATGGCAGATCCCAGCCACTTCATCCTGTTTAAAAAAAAAAAAAAGGAGGCTGGGGATTTCCTTCATTTATACTACATGAGATGAGGGTCTCATAAAGAGGTTAATGGTCAACCCTCCAGGACTGGTATGGATTTTCTCCATAAAAAACAAAAACAAAAACAAAAACAAAAAAGAAAACAAACCACCACACACACACACACACACACACACGAGATCTCCCTAAAAATCCATATCATACTCTAATCTATGCATGCTGCCCTGCAGATCAGGAAATGGGGCCCCCCTCCTGAATCATATCAGACCACAGGCCCTCTACCTGGGGGGTACTTTGCTAGAAGAGACCTTGCCCCCATGTTGATGGACGAGGTCCTCTTCCCCACAATCCTAGCCTGATGGTTGTCTGCAAGCTGTGTCCTATCAGTATCTGGAAGGCTCCTTTAACAATAAGGGACACTCAGATATTACATGTGAATGAGTAATGGATTTTGTACCTCTACTTATTAACAAAAAAATGTAAAGGGTAAATAAAGAGACACCGTAATTGGTAAAGTTCCTTAACCATTTGCCTACTGGGCACTTTCACCCCCTTCCTGTCCAAGCCAATTTTTAGTTTTCAGTGCTGTTGCATTTTGAATGACAATTGTGTGGTCATGCAACACTGTACCCATTCAAAATTTTTATCACCACTGGGTTTTTTTTTGTTTAGCAAAAAAGACTGAAAATATTGAAAAAAAAAAAAACCCTTTTCTTTGTTTTCGTTATAAAATGTTGCGAAAAAGTAATTTTTCCTTTACAGATGTGCGCTGATGAGGCTGCACTGATGGGCACTGATGAGGCAGCACTGATAATCTAGGCAATTAATATCCATACCAGACCTGAAGGGCCTGGTATGGAATTTAGGGGGACCCCCCACGTCTTTCTTTTTCATTTTGGTTCGGGGTTCCCCTGTGGGGAACTCCCATGCCATTTTTATCAATTAACTTTTATGTATATTGTCGGACCGGCAATTCATTAATAGCCGCGAGTAGTTTTAAATTACTTTTTTTTCCTTTGAAATGTCATTTTGCTGTCAGACTGTTCTAAACACGGGAAACATGCGCCCCTTTACAGGCATAATATAGACACCCCCCAGCTACGAAATTTAAAGGGATATTACACTTTTATTGTTTCACTTTAAGCATTATTAAAATCACTGCTCCCGAAAAAAACGGCCGTTTTTAAAACTTTTTTTTGCATTGATCCATGTCCCCTGGGGCAGAACCCAGGTCCCCAAACACTTTTTATGACAATACCATGCATATAAGCCTTTAAAATTAGCACTTTTGATTTCTCCCATAGACTTTTAAAGGGTGTTCCGCGGTATTCAAATTTGCCGCGAACACCCCAAATTGTTCGCTGTTCGGCGAACTTGCGAACAGCTGACGTTCCAGTCGAACAGGATTTCGACTCGAACTTGAAGCTCATCCCTACATATAAGCCTTTAAAATTAGCACTTTTGATTATTCATGTTCTTGTCCCATAGACTTTAACGGTGTTTGTGTGTTCGAACACATTTTTTGCCTGTTCGCAAGTTCTGGTGCGAACCGAAGAGGGGGGTGTTCGGCTCATTCCTAATTGCCGGACCGACATTTCATTAAAGCCACGAGTAGTTTTAAATAACTTTTATTCTTTAAGGGCCAGTTCATACCACATGCAGTCCAGTGCGTTTTTTTCTGCATCAAAAACGCACAGAAAGTAGGTTATATGGTTTTCAATGGCATAGTTCACACCAGTGCTTGCAGTTCCAGTGCGTTTCCAGTTCCCAAAAAAAAAAAGTCGAACATGCTGCATTTTTTATGCACTGGACTGTACTGGAATGCTGTAAAATGCATCAAAAACGCACCTAAATGCACCAAAAACGCACTGCAACACACTTGTCCTTATTTAGGCCTGCTTCACACCTATGCATTTTTAGTGCTTTTTGCATTTTGCAGATTTGCACTACAGAACGTGTTCCATAGGAAACCATGTTAAATGGACTGTAGTGCAGATCTGCAAAATGCAAAAAGCACAGGTGTGAATCAGGCCTTAAGGTTAAGGAAAAAAGAGGGGGGGGGGGAAGCACTGGACTGCATCAAAAATGCACCAAAAACGCACTGGAACGCATAAAAAACGTGCATGCAGAAAAGCACCTGGAACGCGTCCGGACTGCGTTTCTACGGTGTGATCTTGCCCTTAGGGCCAGTTCACACCATAGAAACGTAGTCTGTTCCAGGTGCTTTTCTGCATGCACGTTTTTTTGATGCTTTCCAGTGCGTTTTTGGCGTGTTTTTGATGCAGTCGTCCAGTGCTTTTTCCACCCCTCTGTTTTCTTAACCTTAAATAAGTGCATTCCATTGCGTTTTTGATGCTTTTTACAGCTTTTCAGTACAGTCCAATGCAGAAAAAATGCAGCATGTTCTACTTTTTTTTCTGGCACTGGAATGGCAAGCACTGGTGTGAACTATGCTATTGCACACCATATAACTGAATTTCCATGCATTTTTCATGTATAAAATATGCACTGGACTGCATTGGTGTGAACTGGCCCTTAAGCAATTTGGCATATTTAAAGGCATTTCTCCTTGTTTTTCGTTTTTGGGGTTGTCCAATTGGTGACATTAATATATGTCCCTTAGGGTGGGACCTGGGCCCCATACTCATTTTAAGGCCAATAACTAGAAGATAAGCCGTCCAAGTGGGGACTAGTAAAATTGCCAAGTCAGTTCCCTTAGACTGCAATGATATTTGTTGTATAACTTTTGCACGTTAGGCTCTATAGTTGCCCCCCTGGACTGGGGGGCGTTTTGTCCCATCTGTAATTTTGGTGCATGCTGGATGATGTGCTTAATTTTGGACAGTGGGGTGGCTTATTTTGTGCTAGCTGCATTTGGGTTGTTCTGAGCATGCTCAGGGTCTTTGGTTTTTTTTGGTGGTGCTTTTTGTGTGTGAACAGCACTTGGATGTTTCTGGGCATGCTCAGAGTGTGTTTTTTGGGTTAGTAATTTAAGGACATCCTTAACAGGTGTACCCACTTTGAAGTTCAGTCTCTACATTGGGTGAACTTGCATTTTGTGTGTTTAATGGACTGTCCATGTGTTTGCAATTGCCTCATTAGCACACAAAACGGAAAATTGTATACTCACCTTTCCGTAATTTTCCTTTCCTGTCGCATCTCATGGCAGCATACACCTATGGGGTTGTGGCTCCGCCCCCGCAACCTGATAGGACCGCGTAGCTATTAAAGTCTGAGAGAGCCCCTGCCCCAGCATTCTCCGTGTATATATACCTCACCTCAGATGGGTGGGCATTTGTATGCTGCCATGAGATGCGACAGGAAAGGAAAATTACGGAAAGGTGAGTATACAATTTTCCGTTTTCCTGTCGCATCATGGCAGCATACACCTATGGGGAATAACTCGCAAACTGGGTGGGTATGAGCAAAAGATAAGTTTTTTTATTTAGAAGGTATTGAGGAGTTAGCCTGAATAATTGCTCTCCCAAATTCTACCGTGGACAATCTAGCGGAGTCCACTTTATAATGAGAGATAAAAGTGGTTTTCGAAGACCAAGTGGCTGCTTTGCAGATGGTTTCGGCTGATACCCTGCAGTAGGCCGCCCAGGAGGTCGCCATTGCCCTTGTGGAGTGTGCCCTTAAGCCCTCAAGTACTCGTGCATTGTTAGATGCGTAAGCTCTCTTAATGATCTTCACCAACCATGCTGCGATGGTGCGAGAGGTTGCTGCTTGTCCTCTTCTAAACCCATGAGGAATGACCAGTAGGTCCTCTGTCTTCCTTAAATTTCTGGTTGCCAGGAGGTAGGCCTGGATATTCGACTTTATGTCAAGCGGATGTGGATCACCCTGTTCTGTGGATAGGGTGGGGAGACATAGTTCTTGGTTAAAGTGGAAAGATGATGACACTTTCGGGATGAAGCGATCCGATGGTTTTAAGACTACTTTGTCTGGATAGAACATCAAGTATGGTTCCTTAGCCTGTAAGGCCTGAATTTCCGATACCCTTTTAGCTGATGTAATTGCTATTAGGAAAGTGACTTTGAGAGTTAGGTCCCACAGGGAAACATTCTCTAACGGAAAAAATGGCTCATGGGATAAGGCTTCCAACACTACTGAAAGATCCCATGTCGGGAAGGAAGGTTTCCTAGGTGGTCTCAGCTTTAGGCAAGCCTTCTGAAATTGGATGATGAGAGGTTCTTGAGCCCATTTCACTCCTGTCATAGCGGATAGGGCTGATACATGTACCTTCAGGGTACTAGACCTAAGACCTTTATCTAGACCTAACTGGAGAAACTCGAGGATCTGAGGAACTGATGGAGATGCCGGGTTCCAGGATTGCTGTTGTGCGACTAAGAGAAAACTCTCCCAGACCCTTTTATAGGTTTTATTGGTCGTGGATTTTCTGGCCTGGAGGAGAGTGTTTATCACTTTCTGGGAGCAACCTTGGACTAAGAACCTAGTCCTTTCAATCTCCATGCTGTTAGATGCAGCCTCTCCGGAAATGGGTGAAGGAGTTGCCCCTGCGACAGTATATCCGCTGTCATTGGGAGTGTCAGTGGTTCTGCTGTGCTCAATTGGAGGAGCGTCGTAAATCATGGTCGTCTCGGCCAAAATGGGAGGACTGCTAGCACTGTGGCTTTCGACCTCTTGAGTCTGAGTAAGAATCTCGGAATGAGTGGTGTTGGCGGAAATATGTACCCCAAACGGAAGTTCCAGTCGTGTTGTAGGCAATCCGTGCCTTCTGCCGATGGGAAAGGAATTCTGGCTAGATATCTCTGGCATTTCGTGTTGACCGGTGTTGCCTCCAGGTCTATATCCGGTATCCCCCAGGTCTGGGTTATGAGGGTAAAGGCTTGGTGACTTAAGGCCCACTCGTTGTTTGATACAAAGGTCCGACTTAGGGAGTCGGCTAGTTGATTTTGGACTCCTGGGACATACGCTGCCGTTAATCCCGACAGGTTCAGCTGTGCCCACTCGAAGACTGGACGGACTTCCCGCATCATGGAGCGACTCCTGGTGCCCCCCTGCCTGTTGATATAGGCAACTGCCACTCTGTTGTCCAATTTTAGCAGGACCTCTTTCCCCCTGAGGAGGGGGCTGAAGGCTAACAGAGCTTGGAAAGCTGCTTTCATCTTCAATATATTTGAAACCACGTTCTGTGTTCTGAATGTCCAAAGGCCCTGGACTGCGTGATGGCGGTAGTGTGCCCCCCAGCCCTTCAGGCTGGCGTCTGAAGTGATTATTTCCTGAGGAAGAGGGACTATATGCCTGAATCTCTTCAGATTGTTCAATCTGGTCCACCACCAGAGTGATTGTTTTATTTCTTTCTGGACTACGATCAGCTGAGACAATGATACCCCGTTCCATTGTTTTAACAATGATGCTTGCAGAGGTCTGGTGTTCCATTGGGCCCATTGTACCATTGGGATGGTTGCTGAGAATGACCCCAGTATGCTGAGGTACTCTCGGGCTGGTAGTGTGGTAGAGGCTAATAACTTTCTTGCCTTCTGAATGAGGCTGGGAATTTTTTCCTGCGGAAGTTCCACCGTATTGAGACGGGTGTCTAGTTCCGCCCCCAGGAATATCATTCTCTGAGTGGGCTGCAGATTGCTTTTCCCCCAGTTTATGATCCAGCCGAAGTTTTGTAGGGTGGTAATCAGAATGGATCGATGCAGTAGAAGGGAATCCTGATTGTCTGCTAGCAAAAGGATGTCGTCCAGGTAATGATGGACCCTCAATCCTTGTTCTCTTAGTAAGGCTATTACTGGCAGTAAGATTTTTGTGAATGTCCTTGGAGCGGTGGAGATCCCGAACGGGAGGCTTCGGAATTGAAAATGATGTAGACCTACCGCAAAGCGGAGAAATTTTTGGAATGAGATGTGAATGGGGACGTGCAGATAGGCGTCTTGTAAATCGACGGAAAGCATCCAATCCCCGATATTCATGGCCCGAAGAATTGACTGGAGGCTCTCCATTTTGAATGTCTCGACTAAGATTGAGCGATTGAGATTCTTTAGATCTAAGACAGGGCGTAGATCCCCCGATTTCTTCTTCACCAGAAACAACGGGGAGTAGAATCCCGTTGACCTTTGGGATATTGGAACTTCCACTATGGCTTCCTTTTGTAACAGGTCTTGGACGTACTTTGTCAGTAGCATCCTTTTTTCCCGAGATGCAGGTAATCTGGTTACAGAGAATTGGTCTCTTGGAGCCCGTGTCTTGAATTTCCATTTGTGGCCGAACTGGACAGTGTCTATCGTCCATGGGTCCTTTATTGTATCCGCCCAGACCTGCTTGAAACTCATGAGTCTGGCCCCCACTAAAGCTGGTTGGGCGGACGCACCTTCAAAAAGACTTTTGTTCCCCTGACGCAGGGGTCTTAGACTTTTGGAGCTTGAGGAATGATGACTGGGGATTCTTCCAGTTCCTCCTATACTCTTTTCCGGGCCTGTAGGATCTTGCCTCTCTGTATTTATCTGGCAGATTTATTCTAGAAACCGGTGGTCTCTGCTGCCTGGGCCTCCTATCTGAAGGGATGAGTCCCGATTTTCCCCCCGTGACTTTAGAAATAGCCACGTCCAGTTTTTTTCCAAAAAGGTTTACGCCATCAAAGGGTATTTTGCACCAATTGGATTTTGAGGAGGGATCTGCCGACCAGGGTTTTAACCAGAGCGCCCTTCTGGCCATTACTGAGCTTAACATTGCTCTTGAAGTGGTTTTAATTATATCCACAGAGGCTTCTGCGACAAAGTCGCCTGCAAGACTAAGTTCTTGGAGTGCTGAGATAACTTTCTCCTGCTCTATTCCTTCCGATACCAGCTTCTCGGCCATCGTGGACCAGCTTGAGATAGCCTTACCGACGGCAGCCAATGCTATTGCTGGCCTGCAAGCGCCACCTGCCGAGAGGTAGGTTCTCTTAAGATCCAGATCGATCTTTCTATCCAGGACGTCTTTGAATGTGACTGCATCCTCTATTGGAAGTGTTACGTGCCTGGCGAGGCGCATTAGGGAGGAGTCGACCACTGGAGGAGATATTAGTGGGTTGACATTAGGCTCTTTAAGTGGATAGAGTTTTGATAATCTGTTGCTGAGGCCAGTTTTTTTCTCTGGCTTTTGCCACTCATCCTTAATTAGATCCTCAAGTTCCTCAATGAACGGGAAGTTCTCTGGGTCTTTTTTAAGATTTGGAAAGTATTTCCTCACTTTTTGAGGAGTTTCTTTTCCTTCCACCCAGTCGATCGCCTCTTTTACTGACTTCACGAATGGGTCGATCAATGAGAAGTCGAAGCCGGTGGATGCCTCTAGATCATCAGTGTCAGGGAGAGGGTCTGACGTCTTTGATGATGATGGGGCAGTGGATGAGGTACTTTGTATAGGTCTGCTAGCTTCTGGCTCTGCGACTTGTGGTGATGGATCAATTGGTTCTCTTGCCTCTGTTTCTCTGTCTTTAGTTGCCTCAATGAAGCATGTGCGACAGGCCAGTTTGTCTGGAAGTGCTGTAGCACCGCAAATCCAGCAGGAGTTCCCGGGTGGACGGGAAGGCTGGGTGACAGGAGATTTCCTGCGCGCAGGGGATTTTTTGTGGTGGGAGCGACTATGCCTTGATCGGCTTCTCCTGCGACTTGATCTGCTCCTCCTGCGACTTGAGCGGCTTCTGCGATTTGAGCGACTTCTGCCGCGCTCTGAGCGACTCTGCCTGTGGCTTGAGCGGCTCCTTCTTGAAGGCTCCCCTCGTCTTGAATGTGACGATCTGGAAGACCTGGTGGGGCTGTTCAATTTAAACAGCATTAGTGAGGGCTCTCTTTTTCCTTCTCTTCATACTTACCCATCATCCCCTCTTACCTAGTAGGCTGGCGATGGTCTACCTTGGCAACGGTCTCCATGAAAGGTGATGAATCAACCTATAATTATATAGGTGGCTTAGCATGCATGGGATAGCAGGTAGTAAACAAGCAAAGAAAAAAGCCATCATAGATCTTACCTGGGTGTGGAGATAGCAAGAGAGAGACAGGGTAGATTAGCAAAAGAAATCCGGCCAAAATTCCCCCTTACAGGCTCAGGAGAGAAGAGACAAGAAAATGCTGACATTACAGCATTTTTAAACTTGCCGCCGTCCCGGGGTGATGACGTCACGCTCGAGCATGCTCAGATGCGCTCTGAGGCCTCCGACGCCATTTTGGAAGCTGGAAAGTGGGATGTCCTGACAAGCTGGAGCTATGGAGACAGACAGGAGGGGAAGTTACCCACAGGTGCACAGAAAGGAGCTGGAGACCGCTGCGATCCATAAACCTGTTTAAGGTTTGTAATGTATTGTAACACACCCCTGAGACCATCAGAGTGGGGTTCCTTCCATTGAGCTCATTTAGAGGCTGTACAGGATAGGACTTCCACCCAGGAGAGGCTAGAACCTGGCTGGGGAGAATGTTTTAGGTAAGGGATGCATGTTTTCGGTCCTTGACAGGTGAGGAAAAAAAGGAGAATGCTGGGGCAGGGGCTCTCTCAGACTTTAATAGCTACGCAGTCCTATCAGGTTGCGGGGGCGGAGCCACAACCCCATAGGTGTATGCTGCCATGATGCGACAGGAAACCTATGTTATATAAAGCTTGCAGATAGCAATCTTTACTTTGCCCTGAAAAGAGACAAGATTGTGTGTGTGGGCCAGCAAGAGTACAGTTGGGTGTCCTTATCGAGTTCTAACACATGTATTTTCTATTTGTATTTTGTTTGTTATGTTGTTGCAAAACAGATGTGATTTTATGCAATTTGTTACTTTGGCTTGTTTTTTTTTTTTTGGGTGGTGGTTATTTTACCATGAAATCTTTTTTATGTTGGCAATTTTTGTTTTTACGTTGTTCACTTTGATTCAACTGTCTGTGCTGCCTTATTTTTAAAATTCTTTCTCAAGATGTTGTGGCTAATGTTTTAATCCTTAATAGATGTCCATTTGTGGGTGCACTCCTTTTAACTCCTGTTAATTTACACTGCAAAAGGGTCAAACCTATTCTGTTAGTGTTTCAAATTAACATACATGTGTATTTTGCTTTCCTTGCTTCTTTTCCAAGTCCTGTTTGTTAGTTTTTTTTTTTTTTTTTTTTGTTTTTTTGGACCAATAAAATTGTTTCAAAATTCTTTGTTTTATGTGTGTTCTTTTCAAGCATCGGATTTCCCAGCTGCAGCTTAACTAGGCTGATTGGCATGTCTTGGACAAATCCCTTTTTCATTTTTTTTTATTTCCTGGTGCCTTCATGGTAGCACATACATGGATTGTGTGTATGCTGCCATGGATAGTGACCAGGAAAGTAACATTTCTGAGTGGCAAGTATTCAATTTTCTTTTTGAGCAGTGGTTTTCAGCCTCAGTCCTCAACTACCCCCCCTGACAAGACATGTTTAGGAAATTTTATCTTCTCTAAAATAGCTGTCCAAAATACAAAGCCATTGACTTTGATTTAAAGCAGCTGGAAGGAAAACCTGCAAACATGGCCTGTTGGGGGGTATTTGGACAGGGTTGAGAAGCCCTGATTTAGAGCACTGAGCTAAAATCAAGCTGAAGCCAATCCTTTTCCAATTGTGGACATTTGAGGGAAATCAAGATTTTTATTTATTTTATTTTTTTTAAAAGGTTGGGCTTTGTCCCTTTTCTTAAAATTGGCTTCACTTCCTGTCATAGCCAAACAGGAAGTAAGAGTAAAACCCTAATTTTTCCTTGGTGACACACAGGTCAATCTAACTAGTGCCCCCATTATGCAAATTGCACTCTAGCACTTTGTTGTGTACACCCCCAATTATTAGGTATTTTGGGGTTTATTAAAGGCAAATCCTTTCTACAATACAAGTGTAGTACTGGTGATTTTATCATCCAATCATGTAGATGCAAAGATGCTGTTTTTTTTTTTCTTTTCCTTGCATGTCCTCTTCGGATCTCTAGCAACTGAACTTCTAAGTGCACTTGTGGTGCAAAGTGGATTTACCTTTTAGTAAATAAACCCAAAGATACATAATAATTTGGGATGTACATGGCAAAATGCTAGAGTGCAATTTCCCGAATGGGGAAACTATTTAGATTGACCTGTGTGTCCCTAAGGACATACATTGGTAAGGTTTTAACCTCACTTCCTGTTTGGCTATGTGACAGGAAGTGAATAATTTTGACTGCGAAATTGGCAAAATTTGGTAGGTGTCTTCACCCTATCAGGGTTGTAGACATCCCCCAAAACTTATAATCCTTCTGCAGTCTAAACCCCAAGCAAAAATAAGAAAGGATTTTAATGAGTTTAACTTTGCAAAGACACATTCCTAAGTTCAATTGTGATGCATGTTAATGGCCCATTTAGACCTTTAATAGAAAGTCATCAGTTGCCTTTGACTCTAAACCAGGGATCCTCAAACTACGGCCCTCCAGCTGTTGCAGAACTACACATCCCATGAGACATTGTAAAATTCTGACATTCACAGACATGACGGGAATTGTAGTTCCTGAACACCTGGAGGGCCGCAGTTTGAAAACCCCTGCTCTAAACATTATTTTTGGCCAGTCCTAGAAATCTGCATCTGTTTTTCTCTTAACCACTTGGTGTCTGTGCTATAACCAAACGACGGCCACAGCGTGGACCTGAATTCCTGGGAGGCTGTCATAGGACATAGTCACTGAGACTCGGGTGATCACAGATCGAAGTAAGGGCCGATCTGTTTATTTTTTCTACTCACGCTGACAGCATGAGGATAAAAAATAAAAGCTGATCACCGGCTTAGGTGCAAGGGACACTGGTCCCGAAGAGGCAATTCTTGCCTCATCTGTGCCCACCAGTACCCCCTTCCAGTGCCACCTATCAATGCCCACCAGTGATCCCAAGCAGTGCTGACTATCAGTGTAACCAATCAGTGCCGCCTCATCAGCGTACATCAATGAAGGAGAAAAATTACCTGTTTGCAAAATTTAATATCAAAATATACCATATATTTTTTACAAAATCTGTCTTTTCTTTTGTTTGAACAAAAGAAAAAAAAAACAAAAAAAAAAAAACACACAGGTGATCAAATACCACCCAAAGAATGCTCTATTTGTGGGAACTTTAAAAAAAAAAAACAAAAAACAAAAAACAAAAAACACATTTGGCTAAGTATGACCGCGCAATTGTCATTCAAAATGGATCAGCACTGAAAATTGGTCAGGACAGCGGGGGGGGGGGGTTTAAGTGCCCAGTAAGCAAGTGGTTAATTTCCATGCCAACTATGGATTTCTGTAATAAAGATGTGTGCCCGCTGTGTATATGGCATGTGCGTAAGCAAGTCGCACACATATGAACTGTACTCATTGTAAATCATGGGGTACAACTTGTGATGCAACTTTTCAGTCCCAAGTGGCCTTAAGCTCTCTTTCCACTACTGCGAGTTGTTGTGCGACTTGACATGTGAAGTCGCAGGACAAGTCAAAACACATGTATTTCAATGTTCCCCCATTCTAATTGGTGCAATTCCAAAAAAAGTTCTTGCACTTCTTTGTTCCAACTTCAGTGCGACAGATGTTTTGAATTTGTCACATGACACGGCATTAGGGCTCGGTTTCCACTATTGCAAGCCCAAAGTTGCGTGCTTTTTGCTGCGAGTTTCCCCCAACTTTTTGCCAAAACTTGAAGCAATGCCTGTGTATTTTTGAGGTCTATGGACCTCAAGTCGCATCAAAGTGGGACCAAAGGAGTGCAGGGACTACTTTGAAGTTGCTGCGACTTGAAGTCGCAGACATCTGAATGGTACTCATTGTAAATCATGGGGTAGAACTTGTGATGCAACTTTTCAGTCCCTAGTGGCATGACAAGTAGTGAAAAAACAAGCCGAAAAAGCACATTGTAAATCACGCAACTTAGGTGTTGAAATAGTGGAAAGAGAGCCTTAGGCTAAAGCGTTAATAGGGAGATGCACTGTAAGAATTACTTCTAATTGTACAAAATCAAACCGGCTCTTGCACTGAATCTAATTTATGGAAGATCTAACTGATTGGCCAGTGTATGGTGACCTTTAAAGATATGAAAACTTGAATTTCTGGTGTTTAAGCCTCATACACATGATGGGACTTTGTACCCCGTGTACGGAGCACGCTCTGCTCAGCGGGGGATCGCTCCGTCGATCCACGCTGGGCAGGCAGATGACAGGTCTGTCTCTGCACACTGTGCAGGGACAGACCTGTCAGAGTGCCGCTCTCCTCTATGGGGGATCGGATGATGACGGACCGTACAGTCCGTCGTCACCCAATCCGCAGATGGATGGAAAAATTTGTATTTTTCCTTCGTTACACTTTTTAGGATTGGAGTGGGTCGGATGTCAGCGGACATGTCACCACTGACATCCAACCCTCCATAGAGGTCTATGGAGTGTCCGTTCAGGTCCGAGGTGGACCTGAAAGGTCAGTCCGTGTGAGGGGAGCCTTAGGCCCCTTTCAAACGCGTTAAAACTGCGCTATTTTTTGCGCTGCTTTACCAGCGGTATTCGGACGCTAGCGGTTTTAACCCCCGCTAGCGGCCGAAAAGGGGTTAAATCCGCCCGCAAAACGCCACCGCATCGGCGTTTTGCCGGCGGTATAGCCGCGCTGTTCCATTGATTTCAATGGGCAGGAGCGGTTTATACACCGCTCCAAAGATGCTGCTAGCAGGACTTTTTTTTAGCCCCTTTCACACTGGGGCATTTTTAGGCGCTACAGCACTAAAAATAGCGCCTGAAAAACGCCCTAAAGAAGTGACTCCATTCACTCCAGTGAGGGCTTTCATACTGGAGCGGTGCGCTGGCAGGCCATCAGAAAAAGTCAGCAGCTTCTTTGGAGCGGTGAACTCACTGCTCCTCCCCAATAAAATCAATGGGGCAACGCTGTGATACCGCCGGCAAAATGCTGATCCAGCGGCGTTTTGCGGGCGGATTTAACCCCTTTTCGGCCGCTAGCAGAGGGGTTAAACGAATAACGCTGCTAAAAATAGTGACGCTTTACCGCTGACACCCCCCCGCCCCAGTGTGAAAAGGGCCTTAGGCTCTTTTCACACTAATGCGTTTATTTGATGCATTTTGCAGAAATGCATGGGCATTTTTTAACATGGGTTCCTATGGAACATGTTGACATCAATGCATTTTTGTGCCTCTGTTTTTGGAAAGGGTCGGGGACTTTTTTTCCCGCAAAATGCAGCGTTTTGCTTGTAATAGATTTTAATGGACCTGCATCCAAAACGCAAGTACCGCGTTTTGCATTTTTTTTTATTTATTTTTTTTTACACTGTATATAGCTGGTTGCTAAGCAGGGGGCCGGGAAACCGGCCGCTGTGTCCTTAACAACCTATGAGTCATCAGCTGACTTCCCGCTCAATGTAAAAAAAAAAAAAAAAAAAAAACACACCGTGGGGTCCCCCCCAGGTCCACGCCGGGCCCTTGGGTCTAGTATGGATTCGGAGGGGACCCCCATGCCAAAATTTAAAAAAAAAAAGCGTGTGGGTCCCCCCAAAATCCATACTGACCCTTATCCGAGCACACAGCCTGGCAGGTCAGGAAAGGGAGGGGATGAGCAAGTGCCCCCCCTCCTGAACCATACCAGTCCGCATGCCCTCAACATGGGGGATGGGTGCTTTGGGGCAGGGGGGGCACTGCCCCCCCCGCCCCAAAGCACCTTGTCCCCATGTTGATGAGGACAAGGGCCTATTCCCGACAACCCTGGCCGTTGGTTGTTGGGGTCTGCAGGAGTCTGCCCCCAGCCCCCCACCCCATGTGAATGAGTATGGGGTACATGGTACCCCTACCCATTCACCTAGGGGGAAAAGTGTCAAAAAAAAAAAAAAACACACTGCACAGGTTTTTAAAGTAATTTATTAGACAGCTCTGGGGGTCTTCTTCTGACTTCGGGGTCTTCTTCCGACTTCGGGGGTCTCTCCGGGTTCTTCTCCACTGTCTCCGGCCTTTTCTCCCGTTGTTCGACCTGTTCTCCGCGCTCTCCGGGTCTTCTGCCGGGCTCCTCCGCTATCTTCTGCTATAGCGGAAGAGCCCGGTTCTGCCTTCTTCCCTTCTTCCGATGTTGACACGACGCTCTCTCCGGCTGGAATGCTCTCTGGGCGCTCTGCTCTGACTTATATAGGCAGTGACCGCGCCCCCTTATGCCGTCACAGTCCCTGGGCATGCTGGGACTGTGACGTTTTAGGGGGCGTGGTCACCGGGTGATGTTGACCACACCCCCTAAAACGTCAGTCCCAGCATGCCCAGGGACTGTGACGGCATAAGGGGGCGGGGTCACTGCCTATATAAGTGAGAGCGGAAAGCCCAGAGAGCATTCCAGCCGGAGAGAGCGTCGTGTCAACATCGGAAGAAGAGGGAAGAAGGCAGAAGGCAGCAGATTGGGCTCCTCTGCTATAGCAAAAGAGCGGCAAAAGAGCAGAAGATAGCGGAGGAGCCCAGCAGAAGACCCGGAGAGCACGGAGAACAGGTCGAACAACGGGAGAAAAGGCCGGAGACAGTGGAAAAGAACCGGAGAGACCCCCGAAGTTGGAAGAAGACCCCGAAGTCGGAAGAAGACCCCCAGAGCTGTCTAATAAATTACTTTAAAAACCTGTGCAGTGTGTTTTTTTATTGACACTTTTTCCCCTAGGTGAATGGGTAGGGGTACCATGTACCCCATACTCATTCACATAAGGGGGATCCCAGCCCCCCACCCTATTAAAGGGGGCTCCTGGATTCCGATAAGCCCGCCGCCTGCAGACCCCGACAACCAACGGCCAGGGTTGTTGGGAAGAGGCCCTTATCCTCAACATGGGGACAAAGTGCTTTGGGGTGGGGGGGCCGCAGCACGCCCCCCTTCCCCAAAGCACCCATCCCCCATGTTGAGGGCATGCGCCCTGGTACGGTTCAGGAGGGGGGTGCTCGCATTTCCCGACACCCTTTCCTGACTGGCCGGGCTGCGTGCTTGGATCGAGGTCTGGTATGGACTTTGGGGGGACCCCACGCCGTTTTTTCGACGTAGGTGGTTCCCCTTGAAATCCATACCAGACCGAAGGGCCTGGTATGCCCCTGGGGGGGGGGGAACCCACGCCGTTTTTTCTTACGCTGCTTTAATTGGAAGAGTATTTTTCCTATTGCAGCAAGCGCGAGATGTACCTCGCCGAAAACCATTCTCGTGTGCAGGTACTTCTGTGTCTGTGCTGGTTCACATGCTGGATTAAGGATTTATCCAGCGCACCAATTAAGGTCTGAACCAGCGCAGTGCATTCATCTTAGTATAGACACCCAGTGTCTGTTGCATGTATAGAGGTACACATATCTCTGCGCTTAGTTTTCCTTTTTGTATACCTGCCATACATACACGATTGTCACATTTAAATTGAGTGTATTGTCATATTTGGACTATCCCACTGCTTTAAATATAAAAAAAAGTGGTTCACACATTTATAAATTACAGCAATATGCTTTGCACTCCACTGGCTTGGGAAGTCTGATGCCAAAAGAGCTCATTAAAAATGAATAGAAGTATAAACAAAAAAAAAAAAGAAGAGCTTGGTCACGTGTCTGTAGTCTCAATACTGTAATCTGCATTTTAAAGGTTCTCTGCATCACAAATCTTCCCCGACACTAAAGCAAAAAGAAACCAAATGGGTAAATCATTAGTACTTTGACACATTCTCTGTCCCTCCACAGAATATGAAGACTGTGGTAAATAGGATCAAGTATCCCCAACACAATATTAAACAAGTAACAAGCTGTAGTTAAAGTAGCTTGGGCATCAATCCAAGATATAACCCAAGACCCCTGAGCTTCACCAGTCCTTATGTACACCATTTTGCCCCTTGTATGTGAAATAGACATGTGCGGTTTGTTTCATTCCGAATCGAAATTTGAACAAATTTTTCATTTGGACATTTGGATGTATCCCAATTTCCGAATTACAATAGTAATAAATTTAAACGAAACTGAAATAATGAAACAAAATTTGTCCGAAATTCTAATTAAAATCGAATTTGAAAACACATTCGAAATCAAATTCGAAAACAAGAATAGAATAAAATAAAATAGAAAATAAAAGGAGTAGAATAGAAAAAAAATAGAATAGAGTAAAACAGAACAGAAAATAAAATAGAATAAAATATAACAGAAAAGAATATGAAATAGAATAGAGTAAAACAGAATAGAAATTAGGGGAATAAAAAAAAAGAATAGAAAATAAAAGAATAAACTAGAATAGAAAAGAATAGAATGGAAAAAAAACAATAGAATTAATTAGAAAGAATGTAACGGTCTTCCTAAATTTGAATTTCGCATAGCATTAATTCAAATTTGAATACAATAGATTAGAATAAAAAATATATAATATAATTCAAAAGAATAGAATTAAATAACAGAATATAACCATCTTCCAAAATTCAAATTTCTAATAGAATAGATTAGACTAAAATAAAAAAAGAATATAACAGAAATAAGAGAATAGAATAGACACAATAGAATAGAAAAAAAATAAAATTGAATAAATTAGAAAGAATAAAACCATCTTCCAAAATTCAGATAGAATAAGCAATAGAATAAATATGAAGAATATAATCGTCTTCCAAGATTCAAATTCCGAATAGAATAAATTCAAACTTGAATGCCAATTGAATTTAATGTGTCCAAATTCTGAAAATTCTAATCAAATTCAAAAATTAATAAACAAATTCCGAAAACAAATTAAACTAATTTAACTAAGACCCTTTTCACACTGGGGCTGCCCATGCATTAGCGGTAAAGCGCCGCTCATTTTAGCGGCACTTTGCCTCTGTTTAAGCCGTGCTTTTCAGCCACTAGCGTGGCGCTTTTAACCTCAAAGAAGGGGGTTAAAAACTCCCACGTTGCGGCACTTCTGAAACACTTTTTAGGTGCTTCGGAACCGTTGCCCATTCATTGCAATGGGCAGGGGCATTTAGGAGTGTTACACATACAGCGCTCCCAAACCACCCTAAAGATACTGCTTGCAGGACTTTTTCTAACATCCCGCAAGTGCAAGCACCCATTGCAATGAAGTGGAGGCGGTTTTCAGGCGCTATTCCTATCGCTAAAATGCCTAAAAACTGCCTCAGTGTAAAAGGGATCTAAACAAAATTTAAATAAAGTATCAAAACAAAATGAAACAAATTTTTTCGTTCTTCACATGTTTAACATGAAACCCTCAAACTTTGTAACCTGTTACCACACCTTCAAAAATATTTATTGTGTAAATAGTGCAGCGCTACCGACTCTCATGTGATTGTTTAAATAAATAAAATCTCAACACAGTGAAAAAGTATAAACATTACATTTCCATGAATCAAAATATAAAAAAAATATATATATGAAAATGCATCTACCACTGAGCTGAACAATCCCCCATGCCAATATATATATATATATATATATATATATATATATATATACACATACATACATACATACATACATACATACATACATACATATACATATTTTGGCATGGGGGATTGTTCAGTTCAGTGGTAGATGCATTTTCATGTAGTGAGTCCACATCAGACAGGCGTTTATAGTTAATGGCCTGATAGCCCACGTTTATTAAATGATAAAAACAAAAGTCAACTCAGGAATCCCACACAGGGGTTTAAACATCATTCAGACGCAAGTGAAAACACAAGCCCACCTGGCTATTCTTCAACAGCACTGCTGCTACAGGTACTGGTCCCTCAAACCACCAGCTCTTCCAGGCCCACAGTCTCAGATGCACACAGCTTCAGGCTTTTTAAACGCACACAGGCTTCAAGCCCCTCAATGCACACAGCTTCTGTCTTCACACAGCGCCACTCACTAGGAGTAGGGTGCCCACGTGTCCCGGATTGCCTGGGACATTCCCGCAATCAGCAGGTCTGTCCCGGGTCCCGGGCACCTCCATTCCGGGACCATACAGTGTCCCGGAATGAATATGATGCAGCCGTTCGCGATTATCAATTGACTGCCGAATGTCAATGATGTCATCCGGCCAGGCCAGCCCAGTGGTGTAGCGTGGGGGTGGGCAGCCCAAGTGACTTCTTCCAGGCTCCAGCCCCTATAATCACCATACACCAGCAACGAGGCAGACACTCCTCAGCACCCAGGTCTCCCCCCGCCCAGGGACTCCAGTGGTGCAGCCTGCCCTGTCCCCAATGATTCCTCAGGTGCATGCCGCCCACAGGCAGCCCGTGTGTGTGAGGGGGAGGGGCGGTGCTTGATGCAGACGAGCGTATGGTGGCTGCTGGCAGAGTTCCTGGCCTGCGGGGGATACTGAGGTCTGAGGAGCGACTAGGAGATATACATCTATGGATGATCTTCATGGAGGCCTGGAGTGGTGAGTGAAATCCACCGATCTACCTTATGTTTGTGTGGGGGAGTAGTCAGTAGTGTGAGTAGTGCAGGAAGGAGTGTAGTGGTCAGGGGGGTCAGGTAGGTCAGTGCAGGGGACAGGGAAGTCTGTGTAGTGGGCAGGTGGGTCATGGTAGAGGTCAGGTAGGTTATAGTGGTCAGGTAGGTCATTTAAGGGGTCAGGTAGGTCAGTGTAGGAATCAGGTAGGCACTTGGATCAAGGGACTTACCCAGCAAGAGCACAGGGTGGCAAGTGCCACTGCATCTGGTGTCAGGAGACGGTGGCAAGTGACGCTGCATCTGGTGGCAGGATATGGTGGCAAGTGACGCTGCATCTGGTGGCAGAAGACGGTGGCAAGTGACGCTGCATCTGGTGGCAGGAGATGGTGGCAAGTGACACCCTGCATCTGGTGGCAGGAGATGGTGGCAAGTGACACCCTGCATCTGGTGGCAGGAGACGGTGGCAAGTGACGCTGCATCTGGTGGCAGGAGACGGTGGCAAGTGACGCTGCATCTGGTGGCAGGATATGGTGGCAAGTGACACCCTGCATCTGGTGGCAGGAGACGGTGGCAAGTGACACCCTGCATCTGGTGGCAGGAGACGTGGCAAGTGACACCCTGCATCTGGTGGCAGGAGACGGTGGCAAGTGACGCTGCATCTGGTGGCAGGATACGGTGGCAAGTGACACCCTGCATCTGGTGGCAGGAGACGGTGGCAAGTGACGCTGCATCTGGTGGCAGGAGACGGTGGCAAGTGACGCTGCATCTGGTGGCAGGAGACGGTGGCAAGTGACGCTGCATCTGGTGGCAGGATATGGTGGCAAGTGACACCCTGCATCTGGTGGCAGGAGATGGTGGCAAGTGACGCTGCATCTGGTGGCAGGCTACGGGGGCAAGTGACACCCTGCATCTGGTGGCAGGAGATGGTGGCAAGTGACACCCTGCATCTGGTGGCAGGAGACGGTGGCAAGTGACGCTGCATCTGGTGGCAGGCTACGGTGGCAAGTGACACCCTGCATCTGGTGGAAGGAGATGGTGGCAAGTGACACCCTGCATCTGGTGGCAGGAGATGGTGGCAAGTGACACCCTGCATCTGGTGGCAGGAGACGTGGCAAGTGACACACTTCATCTTGTGGCAAGTGACAAGCTCAGGGTTCCCAATGATTCGGCATTATGGTGAGTTGAACTATTTCATTATATATTACAATGTAGTAATAGAAATAATATGATTTTATCCTCCTGGCACCATATCAAGCATGGTGTTGGGATGATATAAGGGCTAAAACCAGCCATTCACCTGACAAATTACTCGCTCCTGAAATCCCCGTCAACCCCGAGACTACATTCAACGAAAATGCCCCCCCCCCCGGTCCTTGGCAAAATTGTCCCTGAATGGCAGTTTCGAAACTAACTAGGAGCCACTGCTCCAACTCCACCTTCTGCTCTCACCAGCCCCTCGTTATATAGGCTGTGTGCAGCTGGGCACACACCCTGCTTGCTATCCTCAACACCCGGACACAGGGTTGGAGATCCCGTCCCACCCATGACTCTCAGGGATCTCCAAACTACAGAATCCCATCCAGAACTAGCAAAACCTGGAGAAAACTGACAGAGCAGTTTTCCCCATTTAAACTCTACACTCTGTAGTCTTGCAGTCCGCAGATATGCAAACTCTGTGTCTCTTTTACCTCCAATTTCATAGGGACAGAGCCTCGCTCTGCCACTATATATATATATATATATATATATATATATACAGTATATCTCAACTTCTGTAATTTTTTGATTGCTGTGTACAAATATTTCACCGTTGTACTTCTATCACACTTCTTAAGTATAATAAGCTGTGCACACCTCTACCAGCTGTTATGCCTGCTCACCTCAACAATGAGACAAAAAAGCTCTGAATGAAAGCTCCCTCCTTTATCTCCACTTTGATATCAGTTCTCCTGCTCCAGCCTGTTGTATAAACAACTCACAGACAAGATATTTCCCCTTGGGATATGGTTTGTGTTCATGCAAATACAAATGCAAGAAACATAGTGCTCTCCATTTCAATCATTCATTCAAAATCCCCCTTAAAATATTGTACTTACAAGAATAAAAAAGGTAAATTCGCTTATCACAATGTTACAAGACGTCCGCTCGCTCACCACTCCGTGGCGTGACATCACAGGCTCGGCTCCTCCCCTCTACATGCGTATCACCTTACGATTTGGCTTTCTCAATAGAATCCTTACCACACCTAATGGTTCCCAACACCTATAATGTCCTCCATTTTGCACAGTATACAAAATGTACTACAGGTACTCCTCACTTAACGATCAGGTTTCGTTCCAACGACCAGGTCGTTAAACAAATTGGTTGTTAAACGAGGAGCCACAAGTAATCAATATTTTAAGCATTCTTAACTACTTTACTGCAGTGTGAAAAAAAGGTCTAAACACAAAACTCCAGCTCAATAACGTTGTTTTAATTTGCATAAGTACAGAACACAAATGGAAATACTGTACAGTACAATACAATGATGGTCATTCGGGTGGGAAGAGCTGGTCGTAATTCCCAGTGGTCATTAAACAAGTAAGTCGTTAAACGAGGAGTATCTGTAATACAACAGCGCCAAAAAAAAAAGAGTGCCAATAGAACACACCGCTGCCACCCTGACTTTGATAATATTTAATCGCATAAGATATGCAAAATACATGAACTGTATTTTTCATATTATATGTGATGAAATATTTTGATTGTTTGCACTAGCACTTTGGATATATGATTGTGAGGTGGATTATTCACCCATTTTGGGGGGTAATTATAGTAGCATAATAGGTAGGTGCAGACCAGCCATACTCATTTAATTATTCAGCATTTTGCACAGTATGTTCCTTCTCCTGTTAAAGGATTTAACTACACTTGCTTCATGAGATGGCAAAAAAGGGCATTCAGACATTGCTAGATACTCCAGACTAAGTTGCTACCTCTTTTACAATGCCACTGAACAAGATAATTTTTCCAGAACACTAAATTACCTGCAAGGACCCAAGATGATCTGAGGTCTCCAACAGTAAAAATTCACATTAATCTCTTCTTCTCTAAAGAGAGAATACATTTAGTTCCTCTAATCTTTCCTCATAGCTGAGCTCCTCCAGTTTGGTTGCCCTTCTCTGCACTTTCTCCAGTTCCCGGATATCCTTTTTGTGAACTGGTGCCCAAAACTGGACTGCATATTCCAGATGAGGTCTTACTAAAGATTTGTACAGGGGCAAAACGATATCTTTCTCTCTGGAGTCTATACCTCAAGAAAGGATTTTGCTCACTTTGGAAACCGCAGCTTGGCATTGCCTGCTATTATTAAAGTGATTGTAAAGGCAGAAGGTTTTTTATCTTAATGCATTCTATGCATTAAGATATAAAGACTTCTGTGTGCAGCAGCCCCCCTCAGCCCCCCCCCCTAATATATACCTGAGCTCATCTAGATCCAGCGAGCGATGTTGTAGGAGTGTCTCGGCTGCCCAGGACTCCATTCCTCATTGGCTCAGACAGCAGCATGGTGCTATTGGCTTGCCCTGCTGTCAATCAAAGTCAGTCAGCCAATGAGGAGAGAAAGGGGGTGGGGGCGGGGCCGGGCTCCGTGTCTGAATGGACACAGGGAACTGCAGCCCGGCTTGGGTGCCCCCATAGCAAGCTGCTTGCTGTGGGGCAATCAACAGGAGGGAGGGGCCAGGAGTACCGACGAGGCTCCTGAGAACAGGAGGATCCAGACTGTTCTGTCTAAAACCACTGCAGGTAAGTATAACATGTTTGTTATTTTTAACTAATAAAAAATGAGACTTTAGTATCACTTTAAGCTTATGATCTACCACAACACCCAGATCCTTCTCCATCATTGATTCCCCCAGTTATGTATGATGCATGCATATTCTTAGCATCCAAGTGCATAACTTTACATTTATCAACATTAAAACGGAAAATTGTATACTGACCTTTCCGTAATTTTCCTTTCCTGACGCATCTTCATGGCAGCACACACTGGGTTGTGACTCCGCCTCCACAACCTGACAGGATTGGTCTAGCTATAAAAGTTGAAGAGAGATGCCCCTCACTATTCTATGTATATATCATCTAGGAACAGTGTGGGTTTCTGTGTGCTGCCATGAAGATACATCAGGAAAGGAAAATTACAGAAAGGTGAGTATACAATTTTCCGTTTTCCTGATGCCTTCATGGCAGCACACACTGGGAAATAACTCGCCAGTCGGGAGGGTGCAAAAAAATTAAAGTTTTATTTCTTAAAGAGCTGTAGGCTCTAATAATGGATCTGCCAAAGTCTACCGTTGTTAGCTGAGCAGAGTCTTATAGTGAAAAATGAATGTATGTCTAGACGACCAGGTCACTGTTTTACAGATTGTTTCTGGTGAAACTCTACAGTATGCTGCCCATTAAGTCACCACTGCCCTGGTTGAGTGTGCCCTGATGCCTTCCGGAATAGTCAGTTGACAAATGGAGTATGCCTTCTTGATAGAGTTAACCAACCAGGATGCAATTATTTGAGAAGTTGCTGGATGACCTTTCCTAGGCCCATGTGGAATTATGAGGAGAGTATCCGACTTCCTGAAGGAAGCTGTGGCTTCCAGATAGTTGGTAATGCCAGTTTTCACATCCAATGCATGGGGTTCGCCTTGGTTGTTAGTGAAGGATGGAAGGATGATATCCTGACTGTAATGAAAAGAGGATGATACTTTGGGGATGAAATGGTCCGAGGGACTCAGTACCACTCTATCGGGATAGAAGATTAGATATGGTTCCGTTATCAATAATGCTTTAAGTTCCGAAACTCTCCTAGCAGATGTAATGGCGATAAGGAAGGTTAACTTCAAAGTCAGGTTCCAGAGAGAGATTGGCTCAGCCGGGAAAAAAGGAGGGTTTGACAGTGCGTCAAGTACCGTTGAGAGATCCCATGCCGGGAATGTTGGTTTTTTTTTGGAGGTTTGATTTTTAGGAAGGCCTTCATGAACTGGATTACCAGGGGGTGTAAAGCCCATCTAATGCCCGTTTTAGCAGATAGGGCGGAAACGTGAACTTTAAGGGTACTTGAACTGAGTCCTTTATTAATACCAAATTGAAGGAACTCTATAACTTGCGGTAGTTCTGGTGATTTTGGGTTTCAGTTCCTTTGTTGGGCCAGCGAACAAAACCTACTCCAGGCTTGTGTGTATGTTTTGTTGGTGGTGTTTTTTCTGGTCTGTAGAAGAGTCAAAATTACTTCTTGTGAGCATCCCTGCTCTAGCAGCCGAGTCCTCTCAATTTCCATGCTGTCAAGTGTAACTTCTCCAGTGCTGGATGCAGGAATTGACCCTGGGATAGGACGTCTGATGTTACCGGGAGAGGCAGTGGTTGTTGCAGGCTGAGCTGTAGTAGAGTTGTGAATCAAGGCCTCCTCGGCCAAAAAAGAATTTTCCTTGGCCGATGGGAAGGTTGCTCTCGACAGAAATCTCCGACATTTGGTGTTCACAGGAGTAGCCACCAAGTCGATCTCCGGTATTCCCCAAGTTTCTGAAAGGAGAGAAAAGGCCTGCTGGCTCAACGACCACTCGTTCGAGAGAAGTTCCCTGCTTAGATAGTCGGCCAGCATGTTCTGTGCTACCGGGACATACACTGCCCTCAGGTCTACCAGATGTACTCGTGCCCAATCCAAGATAGGGCAAACTTCTTCCATTAGTGTTCGACTCCTCGTACCTCCTTGCCTCTGTATATATGCCACTGCAACTCTGTTGTCCATTTGAACCAGAACTCTCTTCCCCGTCAGGTATGGAGCAAAGGCTAGAAGCGCCTGAAAGGCTGCTCTGAGCTCCAGTATATTCAATACTATACCGTGAGCTTGAAACTGCCACTGCCCTTGGGCTGCTAGATTTTGGTAATGGGCTCCCCATCCCTTCTGACTGGCATCTGAAGTAACAACTTCCGGCTGTGGAGGGACTATAGGCTTGTACCTGTTGAGGCTGCTGAAACGTGTCCACCACCACATCAATTGTTTCACATATCTGTGGATGTAGATTGTCTGAAGCATTGATGCTCCATTCCACTGCTTCAGAAAGGAATTCTGCAACAGTGTCGTGTGCCACTGGGAGCACTGGATCATGGGCAGAGTTGCAGACATGGACCCCAGGACGCTCATACAAACTCTGGCTGGTAAACGTGTTGCTGAGATTAGCCTCTGTATCTTTTGAATTAGAGGCATAACCTTCTCCTGAGGAAGCTGTACTCTGTTCAGAATGGTGTCCAATTCCACCCCCATGAATACCATATTATGTGTAGGCTGCAGTTTGCTCTTCTGCCAGTTGACTAGCCAACCAAAATCTTGCAGGGTTGTCAGTAAGATCTCCCGGTGCTGGATCAAGACCTGGTGACTTTCTGCTAGAAGTAGTATGTCATCCAGATAATGGTGTATTCTTAGACCTCTCTCTCTCTCTCTCTCTGAGATATGCAATGATGGGTAGAAGAACATTGGTGAAGGTCCTGGGAGCCAACGAGATGCCGAATGGTAGACACTGGAACTGGAAGTGATAGTGGTTGATTGAAAAGCAGAGAAATTTTTCAAAGGCAGGATGTATTGGGATGTGAAGATAGGCGTCTGACAAATCTACGAACTGCATCCAGTCTTTTAGATTCACTGCTAATAGTATGGACTGGAGGCTTTCCATCTTGAAGGACTCTAATTTGATGTTCTTGTTGAGTCTCTTTAAGTCCAGCACTGGTCATAAATCCCCTGTTTTCTTTTTTACAAGAAATAGGGGGGAGTAGAATCCTCTGCCCCTTTGACATAACGGAACCTCCAGGATAGCCTCCTTTTGTTTTAACTCTGTTATATATTTTAGTAGGATCTTTCTCTTGACTGGAGAAGATGGAAGTCTGGTTGGGTAAAAGTGGTTTCTGGGAATTCTGTTTAAGAACCTTCACTTGCGACTGAACTTGATTGTGAAAATGGTCCAAGGCTCTTTGATGTTTTTCTCCATATTTGTACGAATCTCTTGAGTTTGGCGCCCACCCTTGGAGGATGGGCGGGCGTATCCTCAAAAAGATTTCTGCTGTTCGCTAGAAGGGGTGGTCTCGGTTTTTCGCATTGTCAGGAAAGATGACTGTGTGTTCCTCCAGTTTTGCTTAAACTCTTTGCCTTGTCTATAGGTCTTGGCTTCCCTGTATCTTTTGGGAAGGTTGCATTCGTAGGCAGATCCTCTTGGTGTCTTGGGTCGCCTGTCAGAGGGAATGAGGCCCGACTTGCCCCCCGTAACCTTGGAAATGGCTGCATCCAATTTGGAGCCGAAGAGATTAGAGTCGTCATAGGAAACTTTCCACCAATTTGTTTTTGATGCAGCATCGGCTATCCAAGGCTTTAGCCACAAAGCTCTTCTTGCCATCACCGAGGCTAACATTGCCCCGGCCGAGCATCTGATAACATCCACTGAGGCTTCTGCGACGAAATCGCCTGCCAACTTGAGTTCTTGCAGAGAGTTAATTATTTTCTCTTGGTCTGCTCCTTCCTGAATAGATCTTTCAATATTGGAAGCCCAACCCGAGATGGCTCTACCAACTGCTGCCGTGGTGACTATCAGTCTACAGGTGCCTCCTGCTGTTGAGTATGCTTTTTTTAGTTCTAGATCAATTTTCCGATCTAAAACGTCCCGAAAGGAGACTGCGTCCTCAATGGGTAGAGTGACATGTCTTGCCAAGCGCATTAGGGATGCATCCACAATAGGAGCATTAACTAAGGGGTTAACCCTAGGTTCTTTCAAGGCATACATCTTTGTTAGCCTATTATTAAGGCTGGGCCTCTTGTCGGATCTTTCCCATTGGTCCTTAATTAAGTCTTCTAGTTCCTCAATGAAGGGGAAGGTTTGTGGATCCCTTTTTAAATTTGGAAAATATTTTTGGGTTTTCTGGGGTGCTTCCTCAGATTCCTCCCAACCTATGGCCTCCTTGACTGACTTCGCAAAGGGTTCAACCAGAGCGAAATCAAAACCCGCTGGCACTTCTGGAGCCTCTCTCTCGGAAGGGGATTCCGGTTCTGCTGAGTGAGGAGGAGCCGCAGAAGAAGTGCTCGCGGCTGGTCTGGCCGGCTCATGGGGTGCTAACTCAATTATGGATTCCCGCACAGATTCTTGGATCAGCTCGGTCACCTCTCTGGCATCCAATTCCTTTTCTCTTGTGGCCTCATTGAAGCATGTGTGGCATGCTAATTTATCTGGCAAAGCGGGGGCGCCACATACCCAGCAGGCATTTGCTGCAGGACGGGTGTGTTAGCTTTGCTCGTGACGTGGTGAAGGTGATCTTCTATGACGTGATCAGCTATGTCGCGAGCGGCTATTGCATGAGTGACCATGGCGTGAGTGACCATGGCGTGAGTGACAATGGCATGAATGACTGTGGCGTGAGTGCCTATGGTGAGATGTGGAGCGTGATCGGCTTCTGCGGGATCTTCTGCTTAAGGCATGGCTTGACTGGTCTTTACGTCTTGACCTTGACCTGGAAGGGCTGCCAGAAAGTGCCATGTTAGTAGTTATGCTCTCTTTTTTCTATCTTCAATGAAGGATTAGAGCACTTACCTGGAGATTTAGGGTGATACATACAACGTTTGTACGTAATACAGTGACCTGGGATCACTGATAGGCATTCAGGTGCTTTTAAAAACGCTGCCGCCGTCGCGGCGGAAATGACACTTTCGCGCATGCGCAGAAGCACCGCGATTGTGCCGGTGCCATCTTGGAATCTGGCAAAGGTCTCTGAACAGCCGAATCGTGCGCAATACAGAGGTAGAGACGCGGCAGCCATAACAGTCCGGATCGAGTGCTGTGGGACTAGAGGTCCCAGAAGGTATAAAGGAAAAAATAGCATAATTTTATTGCAATAGGGACAGCAAAATAATAGGAAAATAAAGTGGACACCACTGCAATATTAAAGCTTTTTTAAAGCTTACTTCAGTGCCAGATGATTCTGTTGCAGATCCCCCTGAGACCACCAGAACGGGGTTCCCTCCATAGAAGGTCCTTTAGAGACTGTACAGGAGGGACTTCCAAACAGGAGAGGCTTGAACCTGCTGGGGCGATGCGGTAAGAGGCTTGCGATGTCCATCCAATCGCATCAGGTGAGGATAAAAAAGAGAATAGTGGGGGGCATCTCTCTTCAACTTTTATAGCTAGACCAATCCTGTCAGGTTGTGGAGGCGGAGTCACAACCCAGTATGTTCTGCCATGAAAGTGTCAGGAAACCTTATTTGCCACATAGTTGCTCAATTAAACTGTGCATTGAGGTCAGCTTATAAGTGGGAGACATCCTGTAAGGACGTTATTCCACTGCATAGCTTGGTGTCATCTGCAAAGACTGAAATGGTACTTGGTACCCCTATATCATTTATAAATATATTAAAAAGTAAGGGTTCCAACACTGAACCTTGGGGTACACCACTAACAACCCTAGACCATTTAGAGTAAGGATCACCAACCACTACTTTCTGAATAAAGTATTTTAGCCAGATTTCTATCTATTAACAAACTGATCATGTAAACCCTGTATCCTAAAAGAAGAAGAAAAAAGCTATCACTGTAACTGCTTGTGTAACTGCAGTGTTAGCTGGAGTTTGGCTTCAATTTGTTAGTGTATCTAAATCTGCTAGTCCATCTAATACTTCCCTACCCCCAGACTGACAATGCCACTGTCCAAAGGTGCCCCTGTGCTCCTTCATCCAGAGTGGGGTCACTCTAATACAGAGTTACTGGCCAGACCCCCAGGGGAAAACAGAGGGGAGAAAGCCTAACAAAAGAAAACAAATTCACATCTAAGGATTGGTAAACTGCAATATATTACATTTTTGGTTATGGTTTTGATACCGCTTTAAGGTTAGAGTTTAGATTTATAGAATTTGATGTTTGGTTACATTTAAAGCAGTAGTAAACTCCACTTTTTATTTGGTACCTACAGGTAAAGCCTTTAATAAGGCTTACCTGTAGGTAAAGTGAATATCTCTTAAACATGCACCTTTGAGGAAATATTCCAATGTGTGGCAGCCAGGGACATCACCGACTCATGCACACTGCGCTCTCAATGGAAGGCACACTCAAGTATTCTGTCCATTGAAAGTGCTGTGCTGCAATGATGGCTCCTGTGCACATGCACAAGAGTGACATCACCGTGGCTTGGCTATTCAAATGGCCAGAGCTCACAAACCCAGAATGAAGACCAGGTGAAGATGGAATCCCTGTCAGCAGTGCTGGAGTAATGCTTTTGATAGGTAAGTCTGATATAATATGGCTGTAGCTGAACTCAAACATTCTGAGTCACTGATCTAGTATAAGCAGAGCTTTTTTTCAGTGGGAACTTGGGGGAACGCAGTTTCAGTACCTCCAGCACTGAATGTATATGCCAACGGTGCTGGGTGATCTTTTGCTGTTGGCTGCTGGGGACTCGTCGCTAGGGGGATTTATTGTTGCTGGAGAGCTCCATTACTGCTGGTGGGGGGATCTATTGTTTTTGGGGGTCAATTGTTAATGGGAGATACTGCTGGATACTGCTGGATATTGGGGGGTCTATTGTTGCTGTGAGGGATCTACTGTTGCTGGCTGCAGGGGACAAACTACTCTGCACTAAAAAATTTATATTTTTCTGTATTCTCTAGGTGGAACGAAAGGACGGTGCTTGGAGGTGGGTAGGGGGCGGAGAAAAGGGTTGACTCGGAAAGGGGGAGTACCTGCACCTATGAAGAATGTGAATTTGAAAGTCAAAGTGAAGTCAGAATACTTGATCAGCATAAATGTTCCAGGACAGTTCCTTAAAATGTATTCTAGTCACTGGATCACCATGATAGCCAAGGCAACTAGGGGGAAATGATAGTGGCAGCCTCTATATTCTGATAAAACATGTTTTCATTTAACAATTGTCTTCCGTGATCCTGTCACAGGATATCTTTACACATTCCAAATGACAGTGGCAGGATCATTCCTGCTCAAGTAAAGCCTTATTAGCATGAGGGGTACTGGATTAATATGGCATTTGCAGTATTGTTTAAAAGGATAACGGATCTAATGTATTACAATGGAACACATTTTAAAAAAATGTATGAAAAGCATATTTTTCATAAAAGCCTCAGTGGTAAAGGTGGTTTAAATAAAATAGCAATAAAATAGCAACCAATCAAATGGGAGTTTTCATTTCTGTAGTGCATATAACATAAAAGGGTCTCTTCATGCCTGTGAACAATTTATACATCTGCCCGTTGTCTCTTTACAGGTTTGTGCATAATACAACCAATAAATACATCTATTTATACTTGCAAAAATATTCCATGAAATCTACTCTAACACATTTATCAAAATGGGTGTGGGGAAAAGGGGGGCATATTTGTCTTAAAGACAAAGAGATTCATTATTTTTTATGGAATCCTTATTCGTTTTAAACAAAAGATACATTCAGCTGCATGTGTCACATGGTTTATAATATATTTCTACATGTGCTAAAGGAACATTTTATAGAGACAAGACAAACTAATTAAGAAGCTCATTCTATAGCTGACAGAAACTCTCATCCCTGCATAAACATTCACAATATTTGAATAGCCTCATCACCCTTGATAAATCAGTTTTATGGCAGAGTAAGTCTGATTGCTGTACCCTTCAATGAGGTGTTTGTGTTTTATTCACAGTGTCACGCATTTCATTCTTATATATGCACAATTGTATTATTTAACTAAACAGAATGGCGTGAGGCTGACTTGAGCAAGCAAAGTTGCTTGTGATGATCTCAGAGGGTGAGCTCTTCCCCAGTTATTAGTCTTCAGGGGTCTTATTAGAGATGAAGGGCATATTCACACTGAATATATAAGGACAGAGTAACCTTTTCCACATTAATGCCATGTTAATTAAAATAAGAAATGAAGGTTTCGGAGTTATGTATCATTGTTTCCAGAGATAGTAGGACTGGTTCTTATAGTTCAGGTTTTTTTGGTAACAACCATCCAAGTGATATTTATAGACTGTTAATTGGAAACTTGAAAAGATTGTTTCTATCCCACTAAGAAGGGATATCTATATACAGCAATGTTTTTATTACAGAATTTGCATCCAAAGCTGGACCATTGACAGTATATAAATGTGCATTATTTTGAACTATAGGACCAACTATAGCCATAGCAGCCTAAGTGACCTGGGGTGGGAAAGGACCCCACTAGGGAGGTTGTTGAGGCAACTTAGAAACATATAAAACCATTGTGCAACACAGATCCAGTACTGTATAACTAACCTTGATCCTGAGTTGTGGTTAGTCACAGATCTCCTTTTCTTCACCCTATCTGTGAGTAGATGTATTGCCTTCAGAACTTCTGGTCATATCCTAGCCAGAATGCCTAACATAGTCTTCCTGAGGCAAAAAAAAAGTGTCTACTCAAAAACTGAAAAGACATTTGAGGTTTATAATTCAGCAAAATTAATTGAGTAATTATGTATAGTTACATAGTTACATAGTTAGTCAGGTTGAAAAAAGACACTAGTCCATCTAGTTCGACCAAATAACTAAAGTATAGTACTAACAATTATGTAATAATATGAAAAAACAAAACAAAACAAAAAATACAGTGAGGGAAAAAAATATTTGATCCCCTACTAATTTTGCCCACTGACAAAAAATGACCAGTCTATAATTTTAATGGTAGGTTTATTTTAACAGTGAGAGACAGAATAACAATAAAAATATCCAGAAAAACGCATTTCACAAAAGTTATAAATTGATTTGCATTTTAATGAGTGAAATAAGTATTTGACCCCTTTGCAAAACATGACTTAGTACTTGGTGGCAAAACCCTTGTTGGTAATCACAGAGGTCAAATGTTTCTTGTAGTTGGCCACCAGGTTTGCACACATCTCAGGAGGGATTTTGTCCCTCTTTGCAAATCCTCTCCAAGTCATTAGGGATTCGAGGCTGACGTTTGGTAACTCGAACCTTCAGCTCCCTCAACATATTTTCTATGGGATTAAGGTCTAGAGACTGGCTAGGCCAGGACCTTAATGTGCTTTTTCTTGAGCCACTATGTTGCCTTGGCCATGTGTTTTGGGTCATTGTCATGCTGGAATACCCATCGACGACCCATTTTCAATGCCCTGGCTGAGGGAAGGAGGTTCTCACCCAAGATTTGACGGTACATGGCCCCGTCCGTCGTCCCTTTGATACGGTGAAGTTCTTCTGTCCCCTTAACAAAGCCCCCCCCCCAAAGCATAATGTTTCCACCTCCATGTTTGACGGTGGGGATTGTGTTCTTGGGGTCATAGGCAGCATTCCTTCTCCTCTAATCCTGGCGAGATGAGCTGATGCCAAAGAGCTTGATTTTGTTTTCATCTGGTCTCATCTGACCACAACACTTTTACCCAGTTCTCCTCTGAATCATTCAGATGTTCATTGGCAAACTTCAGACGGGCCTATATATGTGCTTTCTTGAGCAGGGGGATGTTGTAATATGTTGGCCGATTTATGTATAATGTTGTATTGGAGTGCCATGTTGACCAGAAATTCAGTTGAGTTGTCCAAGCCAACTGAATTTTAACATATCAAGGGGACAGCTGAAGACCCTTTGATGTGTTAATCTTATGCAAGTCTACCTAGGTGTGTGAGGTATGGCCTGTTAACCTAATTGAACATTTCAAAGGGTACATTGTTTAAAGGACCATAGAAGAAGTATTTATTGATGGTAATTAGACTTGGGGGGGTAACAATAAGATCAAAGAGTATTTTGGGTTGACCTAGCAGAAACTCCCTCCTAGTGTACTAGTATTTCAGGGGGACTATTCAAGCTGGCAGTCAGTCTTGTCTGTGTTTGACTATGAAGGCGCAGACCTAGGAAAAATGAGACTCTAAATTATATTTACTCTGTTGGATTTTTTGTCATCTGTGGACTTTGGACCTAGTTCTGTGTTGGAAGTCAAAAAAGTGTATCTCTCTGGAAGAATTGGGTTGCTGCGGAAGTGTACTTGCATCATCATTATAATAACTACTAATTAATTATCTACCCAATATAATATATCACTACATTGGTGCCGTTCAAGTGACCAGAAGAGCATTTTCGGACTTAGTAACAGAAGTCGGTGGTAACAACAATCCTGTGAGGTGGACAGAAGTCTGATGAAAAACCAAGAGCCGTGCTGTGACTCTAATGTCTGGTTGTGACATAAGAGAGTCTGATCTACAAAATTTAACAAGTTGGGAACCCCAGAATTATTCTCTGGAGACAGGAAACAACAAAAAAAAAGGACTGTGTCGTGTACCAGAAGACCTGAACTGGAAACTGAAGGAGTAACTAATGCGGTGAGTAAAATATTTCCTTTTTAAAAAAAATTATTAGTAATATAGTCAAAATGCTTACTCAGCGTGAAGCTAGTGTCAGTTCTGATAAAGTTAACAGATGGGTATTAAAATGTATTAAGCACCATGGCGGTCCTTATGAAATTCCAGAAAAATGTAAGCAGACGTGGACTATGATGAAGGAATTTTTGGAGAAAAATGTTTTTGATAGCAAAATTTCAGAAAGTAAAAGAAAAGGTTGTATTGTGCAGGCCTTGTTATCTTGCTGTTTAACAATGGAAAGTTCTTTGAATGGTAAGGTTGAGGTAAGTTAAGGTAAGTTACAGAAGGTAGTTGATAAGAGCAACAGTGTTTGTGAGAGGTTACAAAACCAGACACTGAGACAGTAAATTTAAAATTGCATGCAGTTACCATAGGGGGAGATTTGCTTGAGGAATCTAAACGTTGTGATGAATTATCAGAGGAAAATGAGAGATTAAAATTAAGAATTATGGAATTAGAGAAGAATTCTCAGGAATGCAGATATGCATCAAATCTTGGATTCAGCAATCTGCAGCAAAATACAAACACAATCTTTCTATCAAATGAAACAGAACCACATATTATCTGATAATTAATTGCCAGCCGCACCCACTGTGACCACCACAGTTTATAACAATAATAATAATACAGGTGAAGTTCAGCTTGTAATGAAGCCTTTGAAACCAAAGGAATTAGATGCAATTCTTAAAGAAATAGGAATGATTCCCTGCCATAATTTAAACAGATTTTTAAAATGGTTTTGTGACGTGCAGCAGGTCAGAGATATGTACAATCTCAACCCATCTGACTTAGAAAGAGTTTTGCAACATTCTGTAGGAAGTGGTCTTTGGATGAGAATTAAACAAATCTGTATTCAGCCTCTGAGGACAAGGGACATATTACTGGAATTATTATGTGTTTTGTATGGTGTACGTTTTGATGTTACTATTCATGGGATGATCCAACAAATGCAAAGTGAATCTCCTTATGAATTGTCACACAGGATAGCAACTATTATGGAATTATTGGTCGGTAATAATCTTGCATTTGAGCGTGGGGGCTTGATACATATGAGTATGTTTCTAGATGCGTTGCATGAAGATATCAAACACAATATTTTATTAGTTACCCCAAATCCTCATGATTTAAAAGACATATTGTTGAGGGCAGACCATTTATGGAGAAAGTCAAATGAGCAGGCTGTCAAAATTGATTTAGCCACATTGTTTAGGACAAATACTGAACATAAAGATCAGAAGATAATATCCTATGATAACACCCAGAGAGGAGACACCGGGTCAAATATAGGTGATAATTATATGAAAAACAGAGCTGACCAAAATAATAATAAGAAAAGGTCCAAGACCTGGATACCGTTTTCTCAGTTAAAACAGAAATATGACCACCTGAAGATTGAGTATGACAAGATGAGAGGGGAACATGATAAATTATTAGAGTAGTTGAAGGGGGTACAAGATGTACATTCTCCAGATCTGTTTTTGAATGCAAATGACACTTCTCGTTTGCGTGTGAATAGCAGAAGCACTCTCTCAATATTCATCAAGCAATGGACCCTTTTTCTTTGAACATTCAAATGTTTTTTTTCATTTTTTTTATTTTTTTTTGCTCTTAATTTTTTATTTTCATTATGTTTTGTTTCTTGAACTTTATCTTAAAACCAAAGAGAAGCATTTAAACCTAAAATATTTTTCCTAACACCTGTACATATTACATAATGTGTACTGATCAATATATTTGACATCTAAGGTGAGATGCTGCACAATGGCTTGGCATAGCATAAATTATAGTATGTTGGGTGGTTTTCCTAAATTTATAAGAGGGGTGAGTGAAATTCATCACTCCAGTCATGATTTATAACTTTGTTGAATCAGTTGTTTATAATATGCTAAAGGCTATGACATATATGGATGAAAAAGACCTTTCTACCTTTCATGGTGAGGATACTGGCAAGAATTTCCACTGCCGCTTTGTCTGGATAGAAGATCTGATAAACACTGATGTCAAAATGATTCTATCTGAACCATCGTGTGGGAGTATATGTATATGTTGGTATACCATTCAGGTGTAATTATGGACTGAATGATCCAAGTAACTGCTCTATTGAAGGCAATGAGGGGTCAGCCTACAGCAAATTACAAAAGCAAATTGTGGCTGGCAATCAACAAATTCTGGTACTTGACAGGTACACAACTGATCATCATTGCTCAAATAGGAATTGGAAAGAAGCAGATGTGAATTGTAAAATGCTTGCAAGATGGACTCATGAATGTCAAGTGCAAGGAAATAGTTTGCAGCACAGTTTAAATACAGCTGTTCTGTAAAGCCCTCAGAGGTTTGTTAGTGAACAAACAGCATCATGAAGGCAAAGGAACACACCAGACAGATCAGGTGCTGTTAAAAATTTTATCAAAAATTGTAATTACATGACCCTGTTAAACAGGGGCAGAAAAATTGGGCCTTTGGTTTTGGTGGCATCAGAATATTGTAATCCCTCACAGTTACTCTTGTTGGGCGCAGGAACGGGCCCTGCTTAACTATTGTTTCAAAAATTGTAATTACATGGCCCTGTTAAACAGGGGCAGAACAACTGGGCCTTTGGTTTTGGTGGCGCCAGAACACTGTAACCCCTCACAGATACTCTTGTTGGGCGCAGGAACGGGCCTTGCTGTGAAATAATATATCAAAAATTGTAATTACATGCACTTTTAAACAGGGACAGAAAAATTGGGTCTTGAGTGGTAGTGCCCTAAACCAAAAATAGTGTTGGAAGCTAGCATCATCAAGATTGAGGAGGAATAGGATACTCAGTCTTCAAGGGATCCCTGTCATGAAGATGGCCAGGCGTGGTCACACCCCAAGTGGCTCAAGGAGGTATTGAACCCATGACTTTCTGTTTACTGCTCCTATTGCTTTGCCTCTGAGTCACACCTCAGTTCATTATTCAGCCTTGTTTCCAGCTATGCTTTGTCCTGCATGCAGCACTGAGGGCTATACTCTGGATCTTGCTTTGCAATTAGTACCTGTCACTCCTGGTTCAGTTGAGGCAGTTTATCTAATCAGCTGGGTATAAAACACTGCCTCACTCTGGGTGCTTGGTCAGTTGTCTCTTGTATTGCCAAAGGTTCCTGTGTTCTTGTTTTCAAGTTACAGTGTTCCAAGACTGACCCTGGCTTCTGACCCTGGCTCTGTTCATCATTAATTCTGACTTCTGGAATCCCTGACTATAGCTTCACCTCGACAATCCTTTGGTAAATTCCAGTCAAGCCCCCCGTGCACAGATTCACAGCTCAGGTAGTTATTTACCTTGTTACCGTGGGCTGTGTGTATTTGCAAGGGTGAGCATACATCTCTGCTCTATGGACTCCAACCAAGGTATGCCCTTACATAATGAACTGACCATCATGGAGTTCACAGAGAGGTACAAGATGCTCACCCTCCCTTGCTCAGCAATTCTCCAGCCCATTTTGGAGCTGCAGCAAGAAGTCCGCTTGTTTAAAAACTACAGTACGCCCAGCCCCTGAACCATTTGTTGTAATGCCTGAGAAGTTTGATGGTAATCGTGCATCCTTCTTGTGTTTTAGGATGGATTGCGAGCTGTTGTTTGCTCTTAAGCATATGTCATATGCCACCGATTATATAAAGGTTTGCGCTACTATCAATCTGCTCACTGGGCAAATCAAAACATGGACTCAATAGCTACTACAGGAAAGGAGTCCAGTTTTGAACAGCTGGGAAGCATTCATGTTTGCTCTGGGCTCTCACATTACAGTTTCTAAGAAAACCAGGGTTCCCAAGTCTGCTCCTAGTTTGCATGACCTACGGGTACCCAGGGACAGGAATACCCTGTACAGATTTGACTCCAAGCCTTTCCAGTACGTGCCAAGCCATGAAGCTTTAAATCCACAAAGTCTAGACGCTCCTGAGGATATACACACACCTACCCTGGAAGATGTGGAACCCATGGAGATCGGGGCCATCGGGTCCAAGCTGTCTAAAGGTGAAAGAGAGCGAAGGAGAGGCTGTGGTCTTTGTTTCTATTGTGGAGAAAGAGGGCACTTTATCACTCTCTGCCCAACTCACCCACCTCGGCCTAAGGTTCTTCAAGTAGGTACTATTAGGATCCATCCTGCTACCCCTGCTTATCAGCCTGTAGACTGCCAAGGTTGCTGTAAGACCTGTCCACGTTCAATGACACAAGTGGGTACCCAGACTACGGTGGTTAATGATACCGGTGTCCCTCAAGAATCCGTAACCAATATCCCTGAGAAGCTCTTACCATCTGGTCTAGAGGCAACTATGCAACCTTCTGACAACAAACCAGTTCCTGCAGTCATCCCAAGCTCCATAGCGGTAAGTGCAGAAACATCATCCTGTCCTGCCAAGGAAGTTTTACCACCTGACTGCACGTATGCCTCGAATGGCATCATGGTCCGTAAGCAGGAACTGGAGATGTTTGAAAAGGCTATTCAATCGACGAAAGTCTCCCCTGCAATAACTTCAAAAGCAACAATGCCTAAAGGGAATAAGGAAAAGTCTTCTAACACTACTGTTGGTACATATGCCATGGATGCCTATCATGAACTATCTGTTCACACCCAGAGGGCATTTCTAAGGGGGGGAACTGTCACGGTTACTACAATGCCATGCAGACAGCCAGGTGTGGTCATGCCCCAAGTGGCTCAAGCAGGTATTGAAACCATGACTTTCTGTTTACTGCTCCTGTTGCTTTGCCTCTGAGCCACACCTCAGTTCATTATTGAGCCTGGTTTCCAGCTATGCTTTGTCCTGCATGCAGCACTGAGGGCTATACTCTGGATCTTGCTTTGCAATTAGTACATGTCACTCCTGGTTCAGCTGAGGCAGTTTATCTAATCATCTGGGTATAAAACACTGCCTCACACTGAGGGCTTGATCAGTTTATTGTCTCTTGTATTGCCAAAGATTCCTGTGTTCTTGTTTTCAAGTTGCAGTGTTCCAAGACTGACCCTGGCTTCTGACCCTGGCTCTCTGACTTCTGGAATCCCTGACTACAGCTTCACCTCGACAATCCTTTGGTAAATTCCAGTCAAGCCCCCGTGCACAGATTCACAGCCCAGGTAGCTTTTACCTTGTTACCGTGGGCTGTGTGTATTTGCAAGGGTGAGCATACCCCTCTGCACTATGGACTCCAACCAAGGTAAGCCCTTACAATCCTAGATCCATAGAAAATTACATCAGGTACATCAGCATCACGTGCTTGATAGCTGCTGATCCAAGATTCATTTTTATGAATGTGAGCCTATCAATGGAGCCTGTGGACAGGCGCACTCTTGGATCCATTACAAACCCTCCAGCAGCACTGAATGTACATATAGAAAGCACACTGGATGCAGGACAGCCCAGTAGCTCGATTGCATATTGAGCAAGTTCTGGCCAGTAGTCCATCCTCAAGACCCAGTAACCCAGTGGATACTCTGTTGGAAAGGTCTCCAAGTCTGCTCTTGCCCCTAGATATGCCTGCATCATATAATGCAGACGCTGGCAATGATTGCTTGAACCAATCCGACCTTGGTGCTGAGGACTGAAAAATTGTTTAAAGGCATTGGTCAGCCGGCCACCTTCTCCACCGCTCTTCCTCTAAAGTTCTGCAACTTTACCCTTGTAACGTGGATCAAGAAGGGTTGCCAGCCAGTAATGATCCCTCTCCTTGATACTATTATACAGGATTTATATAGCGCCAACAGTTTATGTAGCACTTTACAACTTGAGGGTAGACAGTACAAATACAATACACTTTAATACAGTAGGAATCAGAGGGCCCTTCTCCTTAGAGCTTACAGTCTAAGAGATTGTACCACAAATCCTAGGGCTTTGCAGAATCAGGGAGTCCATGCAGCATAAATTTGCAGAGGCATTCAATTCTGAGTCCTCTGGGTCACTAAGGATCACATTATCTGTAACTACCTCCTCCCAGTCACGTACAACTCCTTGGGTTTCTGGGGACTGAAAACCATCCCTTGAAGACTGCTGCTGAGTGTTATGCTCTACATCCATGCTGACACAATCCTCCTCCTCCTCCTCTTCTTCCTGTGTGTTTGGCAGGACCGCAGGAATGCTATCTGGATAAAATGGGCCTTGAGAGGAAAGGAAGTCCTCCTCTTCCTCCCGCTGTTTTGCCTCAAGTGCCCTGTCCATGATTCTACAAAGTATGTGCTCCAGCAGAAAGACTAGAGGGACAGTGCCACTGATGCATGCATTGTCACTGCTCACCATCCTTGTGGACTCCTCAAATGGTGACAGGACAGTAAATGCATCCTTGATCAGTAGCGAAAAGAAGCCAAGCTCCCCTGACCCTGTCCTGGTGCCATACACGCACAGGTACTCATTGATTGGCCCTCTGCTGTGTGTGCAGCCGCTGCAGCATTGCTAACGTTGAGTTCCACCTGGTGGGCATGTCACAAATGAGGCGGTTGGTGGGCAGGTTGCATTCCCTTTGAATATCAGCCAGCCGAGCACTGGCATTGTATGACTGACGGAAATGACCACAGACTTTTCTGGCCTGCCTCAGGAGATCTTGTAAGCCTGGGTACCTGGTCAAGAACCACTGCACCACCAAATTCAGCATGTGTGCCAAACATGGAACATGGGTCAAGTGTCCCTGTCAGAGGGCAGAGAGAAGGTTGGTGCCATTGTAGCATACAACCCTTCCTGCCTGAAGCTGGCGATGTATCAACCACTTCTGAGCCTGCCCTTGCAGACCTGACAGAATCTCTGCCCCAGTGTGGCTACTGTCCCCTAGGCCGACCAACATAAGCACCGCATAGCATCTTTTAGCATGACTGCTTGCGTAGCCCCTTGAACGCTTATGGAGTACTGCTGGTTCAGAGGACAAATCTGCAGAAGAAGCCATAGAGGAAGAAAAAGGGGTGGAGGAGGGGGTTGAGGAGAGAACTGTGGCAGAATCCCCACTAGCATTTTGGAGGCGTGGTGGCCGAACAAGCTCCAACAATACTGAACCCTGTCCTGCATCCTTCCCAGCTGGCAGCAGACTTACCCACTCCCCCGTGAAGGAAAGGTAACGTCCCTGCCCATGGCTGCTGGACCATGATTCAACGGTAATATGAACCTTACTGCTGACCGCCCTGTCCAACGAGGCCAAAACATTGCCTTCCACAATGCGGTAAAGAGCCGGAATGGCCTTCTGTGAAAATAAAATGGCATTTTGGAACCTGCCACAGGTTGTGAGGTACAGCACATTCTACAAATTCATGAAAGGGGGCAGAGTCTACCAGCTGAAAATGCAGCAGTTGCAGTGCTAGCAATTTGGCCAAGCTAGCCGCTGAGCATGTGGATGGCTGGGACTGAAATTATTTTTGTGGTTCAGCAACTGGGATAGGAAAATTTGCCTTCTAAATTCAATTGGTGGTGTACTGCTAGCAGATTGGCTGCAAGAACTTGGGACACCTATTGCTATACCTTCATTCCTCTCAGTGCAGGTTTTTGGGAGGACTGGAGATATAGTAGGGTTGGAGATCCCAGATGAGGTGCAAGGAGAAGTCCACCTTTTTCTATGATGTGGGTCTTTCAAGTGCTGTTGCTAACAGACTGCATGGCAGGTTGTCATATGTCTGGTCAAGCACGTGGTGCCCAAGCAGCTGCTGTTCTGGCCATGCTTGATCCGCTTCAGACATAGGTTGCAAACAGCAACAGTGCGATCTGCTGCACACGTGTTGAAAAAGGCCCACACCAAGGAACTTTTAAAAGTCAGCGGGGAGTCAGCAGCACCCTGCACCTGTGGAGCTCTGGGGTGTGATACAGTAGGGTGGCTGCCCTTAAGCTGTCCCCTAGAGGACATCCTGCCTCGTTGAAGTTGTGCCTCCTCCTCTTCTCTGGCACTCAAGCATAGTCAATGACCTCATCATCCCCTCCCTCCTCGTCACTGGAGCAAACTTGGCAGTATGCTGCAGCTGGGGGAACATGACTGCCAGTTTCTTGTTCTTCTGTGGCATCCCCTCTCTGGGCTCATGTTACTCCCTTACTCAACCTGTGAACCAACATTGGAGCCTTAAAATCGCTGCTCATCCTCCAGCAGCATATAACTGACACTGTGGTTGAATGATTCTGGGGACTCCTCCACGCATGATAGTGGGGCTATGGAAGGAGTGACTTGGACAAGGAGCCGGTGGAATAGGCTGCTTTGGCAGCTGCGTTGGAAGGCAAACTACTCTGAACCTGAGTGACAGAGGATGAGGACTGCTTCATTATCCACTCCACCAACTCTTCTGCATGTTGTGGCTCGCTAACACGGCCAGCAGCAGAAAAAAAGGACAAGTGTGCCCCACGGCCACCTGCAGAGAATGCACCATGTCCGTGACCACCACTGTTGACTGTAGACGCAGAGGCTGCTTGCCCTCTTTTAGTGGCCTGTGAGCGTCTGCCTTCTTTGGTGGCCTTCCGGACATGATGTATTTTTTGTTTTGCAACACCACACTGTATTATATACTGTGTACACCGCCTAAAGTGTATTTAGAAACTTTAAAAAAAAAAATTATATTATCTCAAAATAACTCAACACACAGCCATTAATCTCTAAACTGCTGGCAACAAAAGTGAGTACACCCCTAAGTTAAAATGTCCAAATTGTCAATATTTTGTGTGGCTACCATTATTTTCCAGCACTGCCTCTTGGGCATGGAGTTCACCAGAGCTTGACAGGTTGCCACTGGAGTCCACTTCTACTCCTCCATGATGACATCACGGAGCTGGTGGATGTTAGAGACCTTGCACTCCTCCACCTTCCTTTTGAGGATGCCCCACAGATGCTCAATTGGATTTAGGTCTGGAGATATGCTTGGCCAGTCCATCACCTTTACCCTCAACTTCTTTAGCAAGGCAGTGGTCATCTTGGAGGTGTGTTTGGGGTCGTTATCATGTTGGAATACTGCCCTGCAGCCCATTCTCCGAAGGCATCATGCTCTAGTTCAGTATGTCACAGTACATGTTGGCATTCATGGTTCCCTCAATGAACTGCAGCTCCCCAGTGCTGGCAACACTCATGCAGCCCCAGACCATGACACTCCCACCACCATGCTTGACTGTAGGCAAGACATACTTGTCTTTGCACTCCTCACCTGGTTGCCCCTACACATGCTTGACACCATCTGAACCAAATAAGTTTATCTTGGTTTCATCAGACCACAGGACATGGTTCCAGTAATCCACGTCCTTAGTCTGCTTGTCTTCAGGAAACGGTTTGCAGGTTTTCTTGTGCGTCATCTTTAGAAGTGGCTTCCTTCTGAGACGACAGCCATGCAGACCAATTGGATGCAGTGTGTGGCATATGGCCTGAGCACTGACAGGCTGACCCCTTACCCCTTCACCCTCTGCCGCAACACTGGCAGCACTCATACGTCTATTTCCCAAATACAACCTCTGGATATGATGCTGAGCACGTGCACTCAACTTCTTTGGTCGACCATGGTGAGGTCTGTTCTGAGTGGAACCTGTTCTGTTAAACCGCTGTATGGTCTTGGCCACCGTACTGCAGCTCAGTTTCAGGATCTTGGCAATCTTCTTATACCCTAGGCCATCTTTATGTAGAGCAACAATTCTTTTTTTCAGATCCTCAGCGTTCTTTGCCATGAAGTGCCATGTTGAACTTCCAGTGACCAGTATGAGAGAGTGAGAGCAATAACACCAACTTTAACACACCTGCTTCCCATTCACACCTGAGACCTTGTAACACTAACGAGTCACATGACACGGGGGAGGGAAAATGGCTAATTGGGCTGAATTTGGACATTTTCAGTTTTGTTGCCAGTGGTTTAGACATGAATGGCTGTATGTTGAGTTATTTTGGGAGGACAGCACATTTACAGTGCTATACAAGCTGTACACTCAATACTTTACATTGTAGCAAAGTGTAATTTCTTCAGTGTTTTCACATGAAGAGATATAATAAAATATTTACAAAAATGTGAGGGGTGTACTCGCTTTTGTGAGATACTGTATATACTAGACCAGGGCTCAAAATTTCAAGTCCTGAGCCACTAGCCAGGCCTTAAGAGTCACTCGCCACCAGTTGCCCCACCCAACTCCTCCCCTGCCCTGCCCCTAAGTCTGCCCCTAAACACGCCCTTGTAAATTATCTCATGAAATTACACTGTTAAATGTTTTATGCAGAATTAAGTTCTAAAAATAAATATTAACAACTTTAACAATATTAACATAAAGCATATGAGTACCCATCAGTGCAGCATCATCAGTGCAGCCTCACTGTGCCTATCAAATGCAGCTTAACGGCGCGCACCATTGCACCCTCACTGTGCCCATAAATGCAGCCTCACTGCCCACGAATGCAGCCTTACTGTGCCTGTATATTCAGCCTCACTGTGCCCGTGAATGCAGCCTCACTTTGCTTGTGAATGCAGCCTCGCTGTGCCCATGAATGCAGCCTCGCTGTGCCCATGAATGCAGCCTCGCTGTGCCCATGAATGCAGCCTCGCTGTGCCCATGAATGCAGCCTCACTGTGCCCATGAATGCAGCCTCGCTGGTCCCATGAATGCAGCCTCGCTGGTCCCATGAAGGCAGCCTCCGCCCATCAAAGCAGCCTCACTGTGCCCCATCAAATGCAGCTTAACTGTGCCCATCATCAATACAGACTCACCTATAACACGAGCCGGTCTAGGAGGGTGGGAACTTGTAACAGCACCGCCGAACACAGACCCAGCTCTGTGACACTCAGCAGGAGATGCCCGCTGTGTGTGTGATACATAAGAGGAGGAGGAGAGAGGGGGGAGGAGGGCAGCGCTGCATTCTTAGCTCAACTCTAAGCGGCATCATGGCAGTCCAGCCCTGCCACTCTGTGTCCTCCCATTGACACTTTCCTGGCTGATCGCGATACAGGCTTTTTTACAGGACATCAGAGCGGCAGGGAACCCCCCTCCGGGCCGCTCTGATGGCCGCACCGCTTCTGCCAGAAGCAATCAGCTAGAAAACTGTCAGCCTGGTCTAGCCCTGCTCCTCACTCGCCCTGCACTAAATTCCACTCGCAAAATGCAAGCAGGCAAGTGGAATTTTTGAGGGCTGTATTAGACTGACTGTATATACAGTATATATCAAATACACTGCCACTGAATAACCTGCCTGCTTAATCTGACACAAGCTATCTTTCTTTCCACGCCAACAACACTACACACGGCTGCTATGTAAGCAGCCTTATATAGTGTGGGGTGTGGACTTAGTCCCCCTGAGTCATGATTGGCCAAAGGCACCCTGCCTTTGGCCGATTATGGCTCTCTCAGAAGAGCGCGCTGTGATTGGCCAAAGCATGCAGGTCAGGTGCATGCTTTGGCCAATCATCATATAGCAATGTACTGCGATTTCGCAGTGCATTATGGGGCGTTCTGCGGCGCTTGAATTTCCCACGAATGCCCCATATGTTCGGCTCATTTCAGAACAAACAAAAACCCAGTATTTGAGTCGAACTTACGGTTGACTTGAACCACGGGCTCATCCCTAGTCTAGATTAAAATATGTGCAGAGTAAAGACCTCAGCACTCGATGGCACTCATTGAGCTATTGTTTCCATCGAAAACTAAATGAGGAGAAGATATCATCAAAGAGTGTCAGGGCTGGTCTCAGCCCTTCTTTCTCAAAGCTGGCCGCTCAGCTGTCGGCTAATTGCCAGCTCCTATCTCTCCACAGTGACACACCTGTTGATAATATCCTGCTCGTTAGTCCTGGCTATATAAGCCGTCCAGTCCAGATGATCTCTGCCTTTGCCTTGGTCACATCTCTAGAGACGCTCTCCTGTGTTCCTGTTAAAGACTTGCTTGGCTGACATTCCTTCTGGCTCCAGATTCTGATTGTTTTATTACACTCATCTCTGGCTCCCAAATGTTTTGGCTTGTCTGACTATCCGTTCCGGTTCCTGAACTCTGGCTATGTTTTGACTGTGTTTACTCTGCTTACCTTTTTTTTATTATTATCAAACAAGTGTGATTCAACTGTACTTCTGTCTCTGTCTGATTCATGGTTTCTGACAAAGAGTGGATCAGTCACAACAAAAAAGAGATGCTTCCCTTTTTACAACTATTTTAATTTTCTAAGGCATGCCATTAAAGCTTGCTGTGTTGCAGGAAGGTGATGATACCAAGCTTTTTTTTTTTTTTAAATACTTTCCTCTGGCAGTCACACAATCCTATTGTTAGAGGTCAGTTTTCCTCACTTCATGTTTTTTCCACAATCCTTGTCAATCTCCATCTTCTGTTTAAAGATCAACTCTTCTGCAATATTTCATGCTTGATCCTTAGAGAAACAAGAGGGAGTGGGAACAAGGGGATAGTGGCTGATGTTGACCCCATAACATTCCCACCCTAAGAGTAGCTGGACTATCTCGGTACTGATTGACAACAATATACAAATTATGTAAAAAAGGTTTATTACAAAAAGGAAAATACATAGTATACTTATTGAAATTGAAAAACAGAAGCTCAGGATTTCCTCAAGGGATATCTGTTGTTACAAAATATAGGTCTGGGTCTCAACTAGTTTTGCGGTGTTACCGCTTCCTCAGGAGGACCAATCTATGAAACAGATAATACAATAAAACACAAGCATAATAAATACAATAATCATAATACAGCATGTAAAAAAGGGAAAATAACCAAAAAAATATAATATAAAGAACCATCTTACCCTGTAACTAGGTGATCATGTGCGGCATCAGGCTGCCCAAATAAATTCCCCCTGCGGTGGACAAGGGGGATTGTGCGGAATTCTCTAAATAAAAGGCATAAAACAGGTGGGGGGCCTAATGAGTTGGCTGGTTAAAAGTTAAAGGAAAATTGACAATTCACATAATGGGGGGGGGGGGTTGGAAAAGAGAAGTGGTGGGGGCAAGGGAAAAAGGAGGGAAGAAGGGAGGAAGGGATAGGAAGATAATAGGAAGGAAAAGCAGGGGGGGGAGAGGGGGAGGGGAATGAGGAAGGAGAGGAAGTGGGGGGGACAGGGGAAGGGGGAGAGGGAAGCCATGGAGAAGGGGGGGACAGAAGGGAACCAGAAGGGAGGGGGACGGAAGAAGGGGGAGAAGGAAGAACCAAAGCAGATAAGTGGGGAGAGGAAAAGAGGGGAGAGAGCAAACTAGGGAAAGACAGGAAACAGGGAACAAGGAAAAAGGGAGGAGGTGGTGACCAGCTCCCTAATTAGTGAGTGATTAGGCAAGATATCAACACATGGTGTAGCTCACCGTTATAAATGTATCAAGAGGTAATAGAGATACCAGGCCACATAGAGGTTCCTGATGATGTGGAGGCTGGATGGCCGGTAGGGAACAAGGACGCCAGCTGAGTCCACTAAATAAGGCATCATGGAGGGTACAGAAGTGTGGGAGCCCAACAATGTGGGTGGATATCCCGTGGATAAAAAGGGAGTCTGTCAAAAGAAAGGTATCGAATATAACATAAGATACCGGATAGTATCCATGGGGAGGTATCAAGTATAAATAACGTTAACGTAAAGGATAGTATCTGAAAGCAGCAAAGAAAAAAACGTACCCATAGACATCCTTAGTGAGCCAATGAAGGCGTCCTTTCCATCCAAGCCCCACGTGTACGAACCTCCAGTGGAGAGATCCGCAGTGCTCACTCAGAGGCCTAAGGGCCCATTAAGTGAGCTCCCTAACCTGGAGACGCCCAGGACACCGCCGGTCAGTGGCGTCTGACGTCACCAGGTCAGTTTCTCCGCACTGCGCAGGTGCGCGGCCCATGCTGTATTATGATTATTGTATTTATTATGCTTGTATTTTATTGTATTATCTGTTTCATAGATTGGTCCTCCTGAGGAAGCAGTAACACCGCAAAACTAGTCGAGACCCAGACCATTCTATATTTTGTACATATACCATTATATATTTTGTATCCCTTGGGGAAATCCTGAGCTTCTGTTTTTTCAATTTTAATAAGTATACTATGTATTTTCCTTTTTGTAATAAACCTTTTTTTACATAATTTGTATATTGTTGTTAATCAGTACCGAGATAGTCCAGCTACTCTTAAGGTGGGAATGTTATGGGGTCAAAATCAGCCACTGTCCCCTTGTTCCCACTCCCTCTTGTTTCTCTATATTAATTTGGATGATGGTACGTGTTTAAGACCAGTTATCTTTTATTACATGAGGCCATACTCAAAATCCTTGTATATTTATTGTGTGGATAACACACCCCTCTTCCCCTCTCTGAGTGCCTCTAACTCTTAACACTTATTACCAATTACTTTTATCAATTATCGATTACATTGTAAATTGCCCCCTACATGGTTCGGACATGTGGACACTCTCAGCACTGATCAGGCAAGCTCTATGATTCCCATACAGTTATCTAGTTTCATCTAGTCATTTAAACATAGGGACGTTGAAACATAGGCTTTTAATCATCAATGCAATTTATTATGCTTCATTAGTTGGGTCAATTCAGCTTAAATTCACTACCTCTTACCAAAGAGTATGTGTTCTAATGGACCGGAAATTGTCCGGCCCAATTGGGATTTTTTTGTGTTACCCACACTTAGAATTCTTAGCTGATGTTCACCCGCTAGGTCATCTTTCTCCCCTTTTGAACACCACTTTATACGTCATGTTATCGCAAATTGCGATTACTCTCTGTATTTCAAAAGATTATGATACTGTAGGGAGTTACCTGCCATCTATTTCAAATGGATCCCAAAGTCCACTACTCTAGGGACACCTTTATATTTATTTTACCTGGCACGGCATCCTATCTGTGGGTTGTCACCTTGTCACTCTCTTACTTTATACACATATATTTACTCTACATATTTTACCAAGAACAATGCATTTGTACCAAGTTCACTGTTTCACACTCCCTACAATCCCACCTTGCTTCACTCTCTTTATATTATTTCTCACCTCATCACCCAGGATGTGTCCCGAGTACATTGATCACCTCTTGGGTTCTTTCACTCACACTCGGCACTATGCACTTGGTCGGTGGAGTCTATTAGCTATCCATTTTGGTTGGGCCCTTTTGGTGCCCGGCAACAACCCTCTGTAACCCTCACTTCCCCCTTTCCCCCCCTTCCCCACCCTCATCCCCTTATCACCTTTCCCCACATTCCCTCCCTCCACTTCCACTACCCACCAATAGGAGGCCTAATGAGATTATCTTATGTTTTTTGTAGCTGCCTGGATTCTATGATCTACCCTGAAATATGGGCTCTTTTTAGTAATGACAGTCCTCTTTTCTCCTGAGCCGTCTATGGGTGTCAATTCCCGCTTGTGTTTATCAACACAGTAATCGTTATTGTGGCATCTATACTGCCACTAATACTATTAATTTTATATTTTTTTGTTTTTCATTACTACGTGATGTTTAATGTTTTTCTATATTGTTTCAGCGATCCCTGGGTGCTCTGTGCGGTTCCTGGCTGCCTGTGCCCTTCCCACAGCGGCAGACTTGTGTTTCTCCTGGCAGGGGTGACTTTCACCAGCTCATCCCCTTCTTGTTCTCTCCGAGCCCAGGGCTCCCCGCCCATGGACTCGTCTTGAACGTGCATGCGCAGCAGCATGGGCCGCGCACCTGCGCAGTGCGGAGAAACTGACCTGGTGACGTCAGACGCCAGCGGCGTCGTGGGCGTCTCCAGGTTGGGGAGCTCACTTAATGGGCCCTCGGGCCTCTGAGTGAGCACTGCGGATCTCTCGCCTCGCCTTCATTGACTCACTAAGGACGTCTATTAGTATGTTTTTTTCTTTGCTGCTTTCGGATACTATCCTTTACCTTAACGTTATTTATACTTGATACCTCCCCATGGATACTATCCGGTATCTTATGTTATATTCGATGCCTTTCTTTTGACAGACTCCCTTTTTACCCACGGGATATCCACCCACATTGTTGGGCTCCCACACTTCTGTACCCTCCATGATGCCCTATTTAGTGGACTCAGCTGGCGTCCTTGTTCCCTACCGGCCATCCAGCCTCCACATCATCAGGAACCTCTATGTGGCCTGGTATCTCTATTACCTCTTGATACATTTATAACGGTGAGCTACACCATGTGTTGATATCTTGCCTAATCACTCACTAATTAGGGCTCTGGTCAGCACCTCCTCCCTTTTTCCTTGTTTCCTGTCTTTCCCTAGTTTGCTCTCTCCCCACCTATCTCCTTTGGTTCTTCCTTCTCCCCCTTCTTCCACCCCCCTCCCTTCTGGTTCCCTTCATTCCTCCCCCCTTTTCCATGGCTTCCCTCTCCCCCTCCCCCTGTCCCCCCCCCCTTCCTCCCCTTCCTCCCCTTCCTCCCCTTCCTCTCCTTCCTCCCTCCTCATTGCCCTCCCCTTTTTTTTCCCCCCTGCTTTTCCTTCCTATTCCCTTCCTATCCCTTCCTCCCTACTTCCCTACTTTTTCCCTTGCCCCCACCATCTCTCTTTTCCAACCCCCCCTATTATGTGAATTGTCAATTTTCCTTTAACTTTTAACCAGCCAACTCATTAGGCCCCCCACCTGTTTTATGCCTTTTATTTAGAGAATTCCGCACAATCCCCCTTGTTCGCCGCAAGGGGAATTTATTTATGCGGCCTGATGCCGCACATGATCACCTAGTTACAGGGTAAGCTAGTTCTTTATATTATATTTTTTTGGTTATTTTCCCTTTCTTACATGCTGTATTATGATTATTGTATTTATTATGCTTGTGTTATATTGTATTATCTGTTTCATAGGTTGGTCCTCCTGAGGAAGCAGTAACACCGCGAAACTAGTCGAGACCCAGACCATTCTATATTTTGTAACAACAGATATCCCTTGGGGAAATCCTGAGCTTCTGTTTTTCAATTTTAATAAGTATACTATGTATTTTCCTTTTTGTAATAAACCTTTTTTACATAATTTGTATATTGTTGTCAATCAGATTCTCTTAGGGTGGGAATGTTATGGGGTCAACATCAGCCACTGTCCCCTTGTTCCCACTCCCTCTTGTTTCTCTATATTAATTTGGATGATGGTACATGTTTAAGACCAGTTATCTTTTATTACATGAGGCCATACTCAAAATCCATGCTTGATCCTTAGACAGATTATAACCATTACAGAATGAAGTTATTTGCCAATAATTTGCTAATCAAGGAAAGCTGTTTTATAACTACAGTTTGCAAAAGAGAATAGGGCAAACCCAAAAAAATCTTCAAATATATTAATAATAAAAAGGTCAGGTCTGAGCATGTAGGCCTTTTACGAGATAATTTTGAGTTGGTGACTGGGGACAAAGAGAAGACAAATGTATTATAAATACCTTCTTTAGCTCTGTATACAGAGGAAAATTGAGGAGCTCAAGTCCTTAATAAGAATAGTATTGATATAGTCCCAAATGATTCACAATGGCTCAAGCCATTTAGGTGGATTTACTAAAGGCAAATAGACTTTGCACTTTGCAAGTGTAGTTGCACTCATTTTCCCCAGAGCTTAGTAAATGTGGTAAAGCTCTGTTGATTTCCATCATCCATTTTCCTTGCACCTGATTGGGTATTCTTTACAAAATTAGGCTTCCCTACATCACATTTACTAAGGAAAATTAGCACAACTGCACTTGCAAAGTGCACAGGCTATTTGCCTTTAGTAAACCAACCCAAGTGATTCTAATTTTTAGAGAATTTTTCATATTCAAATATGTTAGTGGACAATGCAAAAGCGATCACACACAAATTGACAGCTAAAGTAGACAGTATGAGTCTCCAGGCATAGAGAAATACAGAAAGCGTTACTGTTAACAGGTCAGATCAAAACATTTGCCCCTCTCAGTCAGGGGGATAAACCCCCCTGACCTATTGTTACGTATAGGTAAGCCTATAATAAGGCTTACCTATATGTACAGAAAATATCTCCTAAATGTGCACCGTTTAGGAGATATTTCATGTAAACTGTGCCGATGATGTCATCGGCGCATGCGCAGTGAAGGAACGGCCCTCTGTCCCTTTTCTTCCTCAGTGTGTGCTGTGATGGCGATGCATACTAGCCCATTATGCTTTTACTTTGCAGGGGAATAAAGAGGAAGTAAAACCCATCAGGGTTTACTTCCTTATTAAAGTAGCAAAGAGGGTCCGGCAGGCGATAGCTTTTGTTAATTTTTTTTAAATGTTTACATTTTAAACAATTGAAGGTTGAATGAGACAAGAGAGCCAACACTATTTTTAGAGACTTTTTAATGACTGGCATAGTACCACTACATTGACACAAGGCCAATGTGGTGCCTGTACTTAAAAAGGGATCATAGTCTTTACCAAGTAACTACAGACCTGTTAATTTAACTTCTATACTTGGGAAGATACTGGAGAGTTAATAAAAGACCACATAGTGTTTGCTAGAAAATAATATTTTAAGCAATAGACAGCATGGATAGATGAAAGATGTCAACAAATCAAAATTCTTTTTATGAGGAGGTAAGCAAAAACTTAGCAAAGAAGTGGCTGTGGATATAGGGCTATACATATATACCTGGATTTTGCAAAAGAGTTTGACACAGTTACCCACACAGGGCTAATGTGTAAATTAAAGTCTACAGGCTTCTAAAATTCAGTTTGTGAATGGATAGAAAACTAACTTAAGACCGTATTCGGAGAGTAGTGATTCATGATTCATACTCTGAATGGTGTAAGGTTATTAGTGGTGTACCCCAAGGTTCAATGTTGGGACCCACACTTTTTAACCTATTTATAAATAAGATAGAGTTTCGGATTAAAAGTTCCATTTCAGCATTTGCAGATATTACCAAGCTATGCAGGGGGATAACATCCTTATATGATCCCCCAAACTTACAAGCTGACCAGAGGGTTAAAGTAGTACTAAAGGCTCCATTTAAAAAAAACAAAAACACACATGTCATGCTAACCTGCTCTGTGCAATGGTTTTGCACAGATCATCCCGATCCTCCTCTTCTCAGCTCCCTGGCTGGTGCTCTTGGCTTTTCCCCCACTACTGTCCTCATAGCAAGCTGCTTGCTATGGACTAGAATTGGCCTACTAATCCCTCCTCACTGGCTGTGACTGACAGCATCGGGAGACAATAGCTCCTGCTGCTGAGTCTCAACTAATGAGGATGCAGCAGCTCTTGTGTACCTCCATTGGGTCGCGATCTGGCTAGGGTATGTATTAAATGGGGCTCTGCAGGAAGCTGCATACTGAAGGTTTTTTAGCTTCATGCATAGGATGCATAAAGGTAAAAAACCTGCAGCCTTTACAACCACTTTAATGTTGATAAATGTAACGTTATGCACAAGGCGGCTAAAAACTTGCATACGTTATACATACTAGGAGGAGAAAAGTTGGGGGTAGTCGATGGTCGAGAAGGTGTTCTGCAGGATCAAAAACTTAATAATAGTATTTAATGCCAAGCTGCAGTTTCTAAAACCAGTAAAATACTTTATTGTATTAAAAGAGGTAAAGACTCCAAAGAGAGAGAGACATATTTCCTTTCCCAGAGCTCCATACCATTTTACAGTGAATAGAGCATACCCAACAACCTGTAGATTGCACATGTTGACCCCATCTTTCAGCCAATCACAAAGCCGCTTTTACTTGTCATTCCAGTCTGAGACATATGGTACCAATAGCTCTTGTCCAACCACCCAGATATCACAATATGTATTAAGTTTATTGTAAAACATATGTTTGAGAAGTACTTGCACTTTATCCATTTACATTTGCACTTTTTTTGTTATCCTTTTATTCATTTACACACAGAGAGTTATCAGACTCAAAGACAAGCAAATATTTTCCACGTAGATTAGGAATGTAAATTTTTATGTGTTCGTGTATTTCTTTCAGAGCTGTGTAATAACCTAGCATGATACTTTGTCTTAGGATCCTGTGACAGAGGTCTGGTCACTGCTGCACTCTCTGCTTGTCCAAGGTTAAATGGTCTTTAACTGCGCTTTTGAAGTTTACTGCTGCCATCTTATTGTGTGTGATCATGCTGGACTACTTCCACAGCTCTGTTCTCTGGATAGGTTATTTGCAGTGTAGTGATATTTCACTACTACTTTTCCAAGGTTATGGCAATTTTTGGCAGGAGCAAACTCTAGCATAAGTCAAAGTAGATGAGGCATGTGTATTTTGTGTATTTCCTTGACAGCTATTCTTTAACCCAGCATGACACTTTGTGTATAAGCTCCCTGCAGAAATTGTGCAGAATACCCAAAATTGGCAAACTGTTTTGAAAGGTTTCAAGCTTTGGAGATAGCTATGTTATCTTTTGTATACTTCTAAAGAATGCATCCGATGCCCACAGATTTATACACAAAGTTAAAATCTCAAACTTGTTTTCACTAATGAATCCAGATAAAACATTTATACATTGCCCATCAAAGTTTTTTATTCAGATTTTTGAGCAAGAACTTACAGTCATCATGTCTACAAACAGATGGCTTCAGCTTTTAAAACTTCAGCTTCCATAAACTTTCTGTTCATTACTAGATCGGGCAGGATGAAGCTGACTGGGGCTACATTACACCTATTAACTAAGAGAAGGGAGCAGGGAGTAGGGTAGAGGCTTCCCTGTACCTCTGAGTTTTTGGAGAAAAACCCAGGTTACTAGTATGCATGCAAGGATGTCACCATAGGAAACTTTGCAAATGAATGGTGACACCCAAGATATCATGGTCACCGCTAATTTTTATTTCTTTTGGGCATAGTGGTAAAGGTTATTTGTAGAATTTAGAGATGTTATGGGGGTAAAGCACAGGTTTCCCTTGTAATTGTGCGCTAAAACTCCTGAAAACTGCCTCAGTGTTATTAGGTACACAACACACTGACCATACATAAATGTTTTTTTTAGAACACGGCAAAAGACCAAGAGGACCTGACTTTAAAAAAGTATTTAAATAAAATAACTGGCATTTTTAGGATTTAGGTTCCTGTAGTGTTTCAGACCAGGAGGAGGTAGAGAGGTTATTAATAGTTTAGCTAAGTCATGGGGTCCACACAAGCCAGATAAATAACTAATCTATATGGTGCTGTAAATTGTCAGGAGAGGTGTGCACCACATTAACTAAGCAGATAGACCTGTTTTCAGGTCTATCTGGGTCACCTACTCCAGTTTCTATTTCAGAGTAAAGCCAAAATTGGTGCAGAGGGAGTGAAGCAGTTTTAAGCATAGAAAACTGCCACATAGATTTATGAGACTTGTAAGAAGGTCTGCCCAGAGGACTGTAGTGGTATAATAATGAAAAAAAATTTGGTGCTGCGCTAATCCTTTAAATGAACAATAATTCTATGTGTGATACCTCAGTGATGGTGGGTGTCTCCAAAAAATACATATATGACAATAGAACAATACCTCAATGTGACTCTGTGGTAAAAATATAGTAGTGATATGTCTTCTAGCAAAAGGTATAACTATATACCTCTCATACAGGTAATCTACTAGATATGACAATAAAACACACAAAATTTGTGAAAAGTGACTGGTGCTTATAAACAGATCCTAGTACATAAAATATATAAAAATAGCAGCTAGCTTTAGACGTAACCAGTCTCTGACTGGACTGGCATGCGCCTGGTGTGACTCAACACACACCCAGGTGTATATATGCAAAGTGAACAGTGCTTATAGTGCATAACATAAAGTGACAGTCTTAATATGGCTGAGTAATATAAAGTTCATTCGTATGCATGCAAAAACACATGCAAAATAATAGTGCTCCACTTGAAAACAATCAGCTATTCAAAGTCCACAAAGTATATATATATTAGTGATCCACTTGGTGCCAAGTATACGTGACGGTAGTGGTAATTCTTCATGCAGCACAGCACACACTAGTGGGCAGTGGCCCCTTACCTGAAGGTAATGGGGTACTCGCATTTAGCCACTTTTAGGCATGGCAACCTTTCGTTGTGAAAACCGTGGAATCAACCAGCTGTGGGGGATGGTGGTGATGCAGTCCTATCCTGGTTTATCTCCTATGAGGGCGTATATTCCTTCAAGTAGTGTCCCGGGGTCACCCAGATAAATCAGAAAAGGAAGATCCCACAATGGTATAATATTGGGATCCCCTGAAGAAGTCACGTGACCGTGACGTCACGCGTAGGGACGGGACAGGCACTCTATGTTTATTTTTGCATTACGAGCTCGCTGCTCGTCGGATCTCCACCCGGTATTGTTGATTGTAATGTGACTACATATGAATTTTCAATAAAGAGTTGTACGTTTGCCATACAATATTATACCATTGTGGGATCTTCCTTTTCTGATTTATCTGGGTGACCCCGGGACACTACTTGAAGGAATATACGCCCTCATAGGAGATAAACCAGGATAGGACTGCATCACCACCATCCCCCACAGCTGGTTGATTCCACGGTTTTCACAACGAAAGGTTGCCATGCCTAAAAGTGGCTAAATGCGAGTACCCCATTACCTTCAGGTAAGGGGCCACTGCCCACTAGTGTGTGCTGTGCTGCATGAAGAATTACCACTACCGTCACGTATACTTGGCACCAAGTGGATCACTAATATATATATACTTTGTGGACTTTGAATAGCTGATTGTTTTCAAGTGGAGCACTATTATTTTGCATGTGTTTTTGCATGCATACGAATGAACTTTATATTACTCAGCCATATTAAGACTGTCACTTTATGTTATGCACTATAAGTACTGTTCACTTTGCATATATACACCTGGGTGTGTGTTGAGTCACACCAGGCGCATGCCAGTCCAGTCAGAGACTGGTTATGTCTAAAGCTAGCTGCTATTTTTATATATTTTATGTACTAGGATCTGTTTATAAGCACCAGTCACTTTTCACAAATTTTGTGTGTTTTATTGTCATATCTAGTAGATTACCTGTATGATAGGTATATAGTTATACCTTTTGCTAGAAGACATATCACTACTATATTTTTACCACAGAGTCACATTGAGGTATTGTTCTATTGTCATATATGTATTTTTTGGAGACACCCACCATCACTGAGGTATCACACATAGAATTATTGTTCATTTAAAGGATTAGCGCAGCACCACATTTTTATTCATTCTTATTTTAGCCAGGGACAGGCTGTACCCTACCCGGTGTAGGCTGCTTTTCCTTATTTCACTTTGATTTTGGCTTCTCCTTTCTTCTTCACCCCGTCTCACGATAGCGCAGGAATACCCTATACTCCTTTTTTGTAGTGGTATAATAGCCTGTGTGTGGCTATGTGACAGGCCTGTGTGGCCAAGTGTAATAAAGTGCCATTTGACGGCTACTGTGTGTAGCCCGGAGAAGAAAAAAAATTGGGTGACGACCCACAATTTGTTAGAGTTTCAAAGTGAGGACTCTAAGAATGGGGGCACGGCTCTCCCGTGGACCTCTCGATGCAGGGAGAGGTAAAAAAAAAAATGGCACAAGTAAATAAAGTCCTCTGACAGAAATGACACACAGATATGGTCAGTGGTTAAGAAATTACACCAAAACTATTATAGGCTGGACTAAAAATAGAGCAGATCCAATTCCAACTGAAGGAGTTTAAGATGTCTCAATTTGGGTCTCTGTGTATGTTAATTTTCATGGCAGATTGACAGAGTTGGATAAGGGCATTAAATGTGTGCAGTATTGGATTTTTGAAAGTATGCACCGTGATCAAACCTTGACTAGTCATGAGCCTGTTAAGATTTTTCTAACGCATATCACTGATGGGCCTAGCAAAAAGGAATTAGATCAGGCAATGCAAGTGTTATCAAAATGTTTAAGAAATGGAAAGATATGTGAACGAAATCTGTCAGAGATGGATGAAGCTTTATATTTGTCCTGCGACAATGCAAGTCCTAGATGAAGCAAGAGAGGCAAAGGTAAAGGGAAGGGGAAGAAAGCTAAGGATGAAAGTGAGGATGAGGACAGTGATTGTGACCAAAAAGATATAGTAGAGACAAAGACCCTTCCTCCGTCCAAAAGGCCACCCCAAGCTTATTCCTTACTGTCCCCATCTCCTACAGCACCCTCTTATTCAGCTCCTCTTCCTCCCCCTCCAAGTTACCAGGCACACCCTGCACCTAATGTGTAGGAGTAGGAGTGGATCTGGCTGACCACACTAACATTACTGCCATAGGTTGTAAGAATGCTGTTGTGATGGGACTCAGAGAAGCAATAAGGAAACGGTTGATGGCAACAAAATCAAAATGGAAGGGATTTGAATGGGCTTTACTGAGAGAAGTGTGCAGAAGCATTGAGGCTCAGGAAGAAGAAAGAAAAGAGAAAAGGCTGAATGCTTTTGTAGCCCAAAATGATGGCCAAGGAGCTGTTTCTCAAAAAGAAACCAGGAAATGCTATAATTGTGACAGGATTGGCCATCTTGCCAGAAAATGCAGATTGCCTGACAGACGTAAGCAGAAGAAAGAGGGAGATGATGATAAATGACTAGTAAAGCAGCATGAACTTTCTGAGCACACAGAAGTTAATTTGTGCATCTCTGAGACAGATGAAGCTCTTTTGTAACATTACGCTTTCCACAACTAACAGATCAGGAAATTTCATGCTTAGTCGATTCTGGCCCTGCCTGGACTATAATTCAAAAGTCCCGCCTACCAAAAGACATCCCCCTTACATCTGGGCCACTAGAAGTTGGAGTGGGAGGAAAGTCTACCCCTTTCAAGGAAACGCCCCCCAAACAAATTGGAATTGGAAGCCACAATATGTTTCAAAGGCTGCTTGTCTCTGACACTGTACCACACAACCTATTGGGAAAAGACCTACTGAGTTACTTACAAGCCTGTGTACAGTATACACCCAACGGAGTAGAAGTACATGTTGTAGAATTAGATGAAGAAATTATATGTGGATTGACAGCAATGGAATTAGAGGAAGAGATTGAAGGTAATATTCCACCTGAAATTGTTGCTCAAATACCTGATATTCTCTGGGCCAAGGGAAAATATGATGTAGAACTTCTACAAGTCCTTCCAGTTAAAGTCAAAATAAAAGCAGGAGCTCAAATCCCACGCATACCACAGTATCCACTGTCACCAGATCAACTCGCTGGTGTACGAGTACAAATAAAAGAATTACGTGAAGCAGGTGTCATAAAGAAAACAGAAAGTAGCGCACAGACACCATTGTTTCCTGTAAAGAAAAAGGTCAAAAAGGGAGAAAAGCCAGTATATCGAATCATACATGATTTAAGGGCCATCAAAAAAATCATCGAGGAAGACACTCCTGTTGTCCCAAATCCCAGTACTTTGCTCAATGACATACCTACAGCAACAGGGGTGTACGCCGTAATAGACCCGGCAAATGCTTTCTTTAGTGTTGCCTTGGATGAAGAGAGCCAAGAACGCTTTGCTTTCCGGTTTGAAGGAGAAATGTATACCTGGACAAGAATTCCACAAGGAATGATTTCATCTCCAAGTCCATTCTCAAAGGCCGTGATGACAATCCTAAACGGGTGGCAACCAGCCCATGAAGGCACAGTGATCAAAGTGTACATTGACAACATCTTACTAAGTGCAGACACACAAGAACATTGTGAACAAGACTCTCTTTCTCTATTGAAATATCTCAGTGAACAGAATTGTAGTGTCAAATGAAAAGGCCCGGGGAGCAGACCTCATGTGAAATTTCTTGGTCACTGTCTAGGCACTGGAACCAAACACATTGACATTGAAAGAAACCGGACAATAACTAGAATGCCTCAGCCGAAAAATCACAAGCAGCTCACAGAATTCATCGGGATGGTGTCATATGTGAGACGATGGATACCAGATGCTAACACCAAGTTGAAAACCTTGTATAGTAAACTTCCGGTTCCGGCGCTGTATGTAGGAGGCAGAGTGACTGGCAGCTCCGCTCACCGCCAGAGAAAGAATCGGCATATTAAGCCCAGAGACAGCTCTCCCCCCTCCAGGAAACCTCCACACAAGCCCCAGCATCACGGTGGATGGAGCGATACCTCTCTCAGCTGCGATCCCGCTCTCGATCTTGATCGAGGGATGCTTCTCCCTCCCCCTCAGGAGCTCCATGGAGACCTAAGATGGCCGCTGCAGCGTCTGCCTCTCCTCTCTCACTGAGTGATCTGCAGCCACAGCTTACAGGTAACTCATGTGAGGGCGATAATCACACAGAGGACATGGATGCCAGTAGACCGGGAAATCAGGAGGCTCTTGGCTCATATGACAAAATAGCCCAGGTGGTAACAGCCCTGCTCTCCCCCACAATAACAGCAGCAGTGGAAAGAGCAGTGTCAGTGGGCATCATACAGCTACGCAAAGGGCTGGGAGAACCACCCCCAAAGGTTAACTGAAGCTGAACAACGTATATCTTCATTAGAAGACGATCAATATACAATAAATAAAAAATGGGGTAAATGGCGCTACCCTGTAAGGTATGGGGATAGTTAACTGTAAGCCCACCCTATAAAAGGAAGGGGCGAGCCTCTCTCAATAAAGCTAGATGTATGTATGTGTGCACATCAAAATGAATGTGAAAAAAGTGCTGGTGCATATATGTCTAAAATAAGCCCATATATGTACAGTAAGTGATCAAACAAATATAGTAGAGTGTCAAACTAAACACATGATGCAAAAGTACAGTGGTAGTGTAAACTTAAGAGACCAAAATGACAGTAATACAAGATGAAAAAAACGACCAAAACTGTAGTAATAGGTGACGTGAAAAAATAAACCAATACTAAATAGTGAAGTCCCATATATAAACGTATAACTTAGAAATATATATAAAAAGCCCCACACACAGTGTGTATATATAGAAACAGCATCAAAAGTCCCAAAAAACTGGTAAATATGAAACGTGGATAAGAATTGTGATTCCAGAGTAGCTAATTCCAGCTCTTAAAGGTGACTTCGGTGCTCAGCAAACCAGGTGACTTGCAGTGCTCCCCCTGTTGGGTTCCCCACTTGCCAGAAGTTGTTACCCCTACAGGGGTACTAGGCATATGTGGGTACCGTGGATGGACTACCTCCTCAGCTCTCCCAGCGTTCCCAATAATGGTCCAATAGGCTGCTGTAGCTGTTTCCACACAATGGGGGTGTTATGCACCGATCAGTATCTCCTGGGGGTCACTCCACAGCTTTCTCAGGCATGGGTCCTCAGAGGGAGGAAGAAAAGAGCTCCCATTATGTAGTAAATAAGATGAAGTTTTATTAAAAATAAATTGATTAAAATCAATAGCTTCCCGTCCACAGTATGGGATAGCTTAAAACAATAACAGATGTAGTGTGTAGGAGAAGCCGGTCAACGGCGTGCATACCACCTGTGTTCCAGGCTTCCTACTTCCGTATCAGAGATGACGTCAAAGCATAGCCCTGCCTTACGTGTTTCATCATTGGACGTTCTCAAAGGTGGCGCCATCTTTCTCCACTTGACAGCTAATATAGGCGAACGGACACATCGGTTCCTCCCCCTCCCGGGGTGTAGCGAATAGCCGCTCGGAATTAAACTAGAGGGGTGGTAACTCTACAAGCACGCATCAAGCGGCAGTTTCCCATTGGTTAGTTAAATTAGTGTGTGTCCGTTTGTCTTTAATGGACATATAACAACCAGATAGCATATTGTAAACAGAGGTGTGTGAGGGGCATGCACGATATAATTAACAAAAAAGCGCACCATCACTAATGCACATGTAAATGACCAATATTATATGGTAAGTTCCCCCGTGTATGTACCCGGCCGCAGTTATTCAGAATGCCGGATGGCTAAAAATCCTGGCACAGACAGATATTATCTAGTAAAACTCACATCAGGAGATAAATGTCAAAGACAGTAATGCTTGTTAAAAGCAAAAAAGCACTAATATGTAGTATACGATGTGTAGAGGTAAGTACAATACGTGGACCAGCATACTGTTATGTACGGCCAATAGAGGAAAGTAAAAAAATTATGTTAAAATAGCAGATGAAATAAAGATAAAGTATATAACTAAAAAATCAATTAACTGGAGTTTTATATGTATAAACGGGTCCTCTGCTATCACATAAAGGGAGGTAAATCAGAATTAATACTATACCAGAGACTCCCAATCATCACAAAATTTTACAAACCCAGGTACTACCTGGTAAAGCTGGTTATGACTGGCCAGAGAGCTGCTATACTCTACAGACTAAGTAGTTGTACATGTGAAGAATTTATGTGTATGTTAGAAAAAGGAGGGTACCTATGGAATTAACAAAAAATGGAAACTATAAAAATATGAGACTATACATCCTTGATGTCAGAGAGTCAGTCCTAGGTCTCAGACAGGCTGAAGCTAAAAGTTAATATATTAAAGAGATCTTATACCATCCATTGGTATAAACACACCAATGGATGGTATGCAGAGAGCTAAAGAAATATATGTAGTAGACACCCCACTGCCATCCCATAAATTGGATCCCAACATATACCCAAGCCCAACTGGTATGTGGAGTATGTAAAATAATGGAGTAGATAAATGATACAGTAACCAAATCTGTACTAACCATCAGGCATCCTGCCCTCAATCTCCCACTTCAGCTGGAATTAATTATGGGTTGGCTATAAAACAATTGAGGTCTATGTCAAGGTTGAGCCCTTTAGGGGCAAGGGGTCCCAGCTGGTATATCCACCTGGTTTAGTTCCTAGAAAATAAGGTTTCCTTGCCCCCCCCCTCCGGTGATCCTGAACTAGATCTATGCCATAGAATATAAGCCCACTCGGGTCTCTATGGTGCACCTCATCAAAATGTCTTGATAGACTGTGGTTAGGAAATCCATTTCTGATATTTTTAATGTGCTCCTGTATACGAACAAAGAGTGGGCGAGTAGTTCGACCCACATATTGGAGGTGACATGGGTATTCAATAACGTATGTAACATGGGTACTACGACATGTAATTAGATGTTTTATTTGGCACTCCTTGTGGTCATTAAGTGATTTAAAAGATGTCTTCTTCCTTGGTTGTCTCTTGCTAGCTTTGCAGGGTAGGCATCTTTGGCATCTATAAAAAACTTTCATGTCAGAAAAGATTTTGATTGATTTGGGGGCGTCTATGACGTTATGTACTAGATGGTTCCTCAGAGTGGGTGCTTTTCTGTACACAAATTTAGGTTTGGCAGGCAGAATTTTAGCCCGAACGCGGTCCTCTCTAAGGATAGGCCAATATTTCTTCATGATGCATTCAAAATCCTTATACTGGCTATTAAACCCAGTTATGAAGGCTAAATCTATTTGTTTATTCTTATTCCTGTTCTTGTTTTGGAGTAGGTTATTCCTATCCATCCCCATGATTTCTTGTTTTAGTATCATGAGGTTATCAATTGCATAGCCCTTTTCATGGAATTTGTGTATAAGAATGTCGGCCTGTGCATCAAAATCTTCAGGTGTGTCACAGTTTCTACGTATCCTCAGTAGTTGGCCCTTAGGGATATTGCACTTCCACTTCAGATGATGGCAACTCGAAGGAGGAATGTACCCATTACGAATGGTTGCCTTGAAAAAGGTACGGGTACATAAGGTATCCTCTACCTTAAAGATTTCTAGATCTAAATAATCAATCTTCTGGTGGTGCCATTTGCCCGTGAATGTGATACCATACCTATTTTTATTTAGATCTTCAAGGAATTTTGTGAAGCTTTCTGGTGTCCCATCCCATAATATGGTCAAGTCGTCTATATACCTTCTATACATCTTGATTTGGGGGATGTTATTATTGAAAACATATTCCTCCTCCCACATGTTCATAAATACGTTTTCTACGCTTGGGGCGTAGTGGGCTCCCATAGCAACACCTTTTGTTTGTACAAAATAATCTTTATTATACCAGAAATAGTTACATTCCATAGCAAGTTTCAGACCCTCTAAAATATAATTGATCTATTGTTGTTTCATTCCTGTATTTTTATACAGTGCTTTCTCCACTCCAAGTAATCCATCTTTTTGTTCAATGCTTGTATACAATGAATTAATGTCTATTGTTGCAAGTAACCATTGTTCTGCACCCTTTATCTCCTGCAGCTCTTGAATAAGCTGCAGGCTATCACGTAGGTACGATTTACCTTCCTGTACCATTGGTTTAAGATATTTATCTAGATATTCCCCAAGCCGGGAGAAAACAGAGTTAATTCCGCTGATAATAGGTCTCCCCGGTGGTTTGTCTAATCTTTTATGGATCTTGGGGGTGTGATATATAACTGGAGTCTTGGTGGAATTTGAAACCAAATACTCCACTTCTTTAGGGTTCAGAATACCCATTCTTCTTCCCTTCTTCACATACGTCTTTAATTTTGTCTCATATTTCTTCTTAGGGTTCCCTTTCAGTTTTTGTATGTATTTTCTGTTTTTAGGAGATTCTCCATCTCTTCTTGGTAGTCCTTTTTGTTCAAAATCACTAAACCTCGTCCTTTATCTGCAGGCCGTATTATTACCTCATGTTTTTTTCCTATTTGCTTAATTGTTTTCCATATGTTTTTAGTTTTCCTATTCCTATTTTCCAAATTTCTCAGGTCATCCTCCACCATCTTCTTAAATGTACCCATACACTGGTTTCCTGACGTTGTGGGTTGAAGATGGAATTATTTCTGAGATTTGTTTGTATGAATTCCGAATCTTCCTTTGTCCTATTGTCTGTATTCGTGGCGAAGTGCTTTTTTATATTAAGCTTCCTAATAAATTTTTGGAGGTCGATGAAGACCTCAAATTTGTCCAATGGTTTATCCGGGGCAAACTTGAGTCCGAGATCTAATACTTCTTTTTTTTTTTTTTTTCTTTTCTTAAATAATCTTTATTAACAATTCTTAATTTACATACACCATATTAAAACATCTGCAAGTTCATGTGGGCATACTCCACTAGTAAAGGGACAAGCTTCATACGGTACACTAAGGCGACAGGGAACTAATTTTTCCCCCAACCCTCCCTCCCTTCCCTTACCCTCCACCTACCTTAAACCAGATCCTTCCTTTTATTCCTGACACCCTACGCTTATTAACCACGGGTTCCACATCATTTCAAACTTTTTAAGATTCCCTCTTCTAATGTATAGGGCTCTCTCCTTCCATATTACATCATTTATTGTTTTAACCCACTCGTCAACTGCAGGGGGAAGAACTGTTTGCCATCTCTGCATAATAAGCTTCCGGGCCTGGTAAAGGCATCTCAGCACGGCTAGTTTAGCCGCTGCCTCCTCCCGGCTCCATGCCCTGTATCCAAGAATACAGAATCTGACGTCCGTCTCCAGGGAGAGCCCCCACTTGCCCTCGATAGAGCCCACAACCCCCCGCCAGTAACGTACTAGCTTGGGGCACCTCCATACCATGTGTATCAAATCGCCCTCATCCCCACACCTGGGGCATTTGGCATCAGGTCTTACTCCAAAACGGAATAGTTTTTTTGGGGTGTAGTATGCTCTATGTAGCAACATTAAGTGGGAGAGTCTCTGTGCAGGTGAAACTGAAACCTCCTGTCCTACCTCCAGTACTTCCCTTCATTGTATATCTGTTAACTTTCCCACATCCTTCTCCCACCCCTCCCTGCAGCCCAGATGCTCTGATCTGACAATGGCTTCCTTGCACAGTTGCGCATATATTCCAGAAATAAAGCCCTTCATCTTCCCAAGTTTAATCACCCTCTGAAGCAGTGCAGCATCTGTCCAGGCTAGGGGACTTACCCTAAATTGTTCCTCCAATGCCGCTCTCATTTGCAAATACCTGAAGAATGTTTGTCTTGGGATGCTATATTCCTTTTGGAGGTCCTCAAAAGTTTTCAATACCCTCCCTCTGTACAGCTGGGATAATCTATTTATACCCCACCTCGCCCATTCCTTAAATTCCCCCATAGTCACTATCTCCTGTAGGTTTCTATTATGCCAGAGGGGAGCGTATTCTGTGAACCCAACATATCCCATTAAGGTCTTTGTTGCCTTCCAGACTTTTGTTATTAACTTAGTTGTGGGGCCGCTACCAGATAGTGAGTCTGCCTCCAATGCTTCCACTACGGTTTTATGGGGTGCCTCCAGGGTTAACAAACCTCTGTCAGCACTTTCACCCCCTACATGCTGCAACTGTGCTGCCAGAAAATAGCACCTCGGATGCGGGAGGGCTATCCCACCTTCTTTAACTGGTAACTGTAAGCTCTGAAGGCTGATCCTGGCCTTCCCCCTCCTCCACAACAGCTCCATCACCCACACTGGAGAATTGTGTAACAGATACAGCAGTTGAGGCAACCAAACCATCTTGATTAGGTTGCCCCTTCCTGCTACAGATAGGGGCAGCCGGCTCCAGATATCTATTTTATACCTAAATTTACCCAGTAATGGATCTAGGTTGTCTACAATGTACTGATTGGGATCTTTTGACATATTTATGCCCAGATAACGAATCATTGAAACTACTTTTAAGTGTGGAATTCCCGACAGGTCCGGACCACTGAGGTTATCTAATGGCAGTAGTGCAGACTTCCTCCAATTAACCACCAGTCCTGACACATTACCAAACCTTTCCATTATGTCCATTACCTGCCTAAGAGAGCCCCCCGTATCTCCGAGAAACAGTAGGACATCGTCGGCATACAGGGCAATCTTCTCCTCTCCTATTCTTCTTACAAAACCTCCAATCTTGGAGCTAGATCTAATATGAATTGCTAGTGGCTCCATAGCGAGGGCAAACAGCAGGGGGGACAGGGGACATCCCTGTCTCGTCCCCCTCTCTAAGCATATTTTCCCTGAAAATTCTTTATTAACCCTAACCTTCGCACTTGGGCCCCTATACAGTATTTTTATCCACTTTCTAAAGACAGGACCCAAGCCAAACTCCTCCAGCACCCGCCAGAGATAGGGCCATTCCAAGCTGTCAAAGGCCTTAGTTATATCCAAGGATACCACTGCTCTTGAACCCATGTTCTCTGTCGGGGTCTGGATATTCATATATGCCCTCCTAATATTCATACTCGTGGTCCTATGGGAAATAAATCCCGTTTGATCCACGTGGATGAGTTTATGCACAATTTTGTTAAGTCTGGCAGCCAATACCCTTGCCAGGATTTTGGCGTCTGTACACAACAAGGATATAGGCCTGTATGCCGACGGTTCCAGTGGGTCACCCCCTTCTTTATGAAGCAGGATGATATTTGTTTCATTCATAGAGACAGGCAAACACCCTCCCTGCAGAGCCCAATTCAGTGTTTTCAGCAACTCTGGCAGGAGGATCTTCCCGTAGTGCTTATAGGCCTCCACCGGGAGACCATCCGGCCCCGGAGATTTTTGATTTGCCATTCCGTTTACAGCTTGTTGTAGTTCAGCTAATGTAATTGGCGCATCTATACCCTCTCTATCCTCTTCAGAAACTATGGGGACCTGTATATCCTTAAAAAAATTTTCCATGTCCTCCTCCCCAACGGACCCCTGCGACCTATACAGATTTTTATAATACCTCTCAAATGTCTCTGTGATTTCTGGACTCTGAGAGGAGATCTCACCACTTGGAGTCCTGATTGCCGGGATCGTCGAGGAGGAGGAGTTAGTTTTTACCAAATAGGCCAACATACGTCCCACACTTTCTCCTTCCCCAAAGGTCCGTTGTTTCTGGAAGAGTTGCTTATTTTCACCCCTCTTCAGGACTGCTGTTCTATATGCCTCCTGTTTTTCCTCCCACAGTTTCTGCCTCTCTGGTGTAGGGCCTTCTATAAATTGCTTCTCTGCCAACTCCAGTTCCCTCCTAATTCCCTCCTCCCACTCCCATGCCCTCCTCTTAACTCCTGCCACCCCCTGGATCAAAATGCCCCTAAGGAATGCCTTCAATGTGTCCCATTGTACACCTGCTGTCGTTGAGCCTTCATTAAATTTAAGAAACTCTTCTAACTTTGTTATTATCCTCTCTGGCTCCCCCATTAATTCCAATGGTTGGAAGATCTAATACTTCTAATTCCTCCTTTGCAAATTGTACATCACTAAGGTTATAGATTCCTTGCCCTAGTGTTCTCGTCTTCTTTTTCTTATTCTTGCCTCCTCTCCTTCCTCTTGTCTGATTTCTCTTTCCAGATTTCTTTGTATGGATCCCATTTCTCTTTCTTGGTTGTGATTCCTCCCAGCTCCAGGGTACATGTTGTTCCCATGTCCCTGGTGTCCATATGGGGCCCTCTCTTCCCTCATATTGCGCTAACCTTCTCTCTGGGTACGCCCCCTGTGCCCATTCTGTCCTCTCCATCCCGGATTCCTGTAGGGGATACGGGGTCTCCATCTGCCAGGTGGTCTGTCCCGATGGCCAGCCCTGGGAAAAACCCTATCCTCCTCATGGTCTCTCTTATAGGGGGAATAGGGGCCCCGCTAATTCTGTCTCCTAAGTGGTGAGAATCTGTTATGTGTGGGTACATTATATCTGTTATTACTCGGTGTTCTATGTTCAGGAGGTTCCTGATGGTCTCAAGGTTGGGGTGGACCCATACCCCCCAATTGGTATCCTGGGAGGAGGGATATAAGAAGAGACCATCAGGAACGGGAACACATTAAAAATATCAGAAATGGATTTCCTAACCACAGTCTATCAAGACATTTTGATGAGGTGCACCATAGAGACCCGAGTGGGCTTATATTCTATGGCATAGATCTAGTTCAGCATCACTGGAGGGGGGGGAACAAGGAAACCTTAATTTTTAGGAACGAAACCAGCTGGATATACCAGCTGGGATCCCTTGCCCCTAAAGGGCTCAACCTTGACATAGACCTCAATTGTTTTATAGCCAACCCATAATTAATTCAAGCTGGAGTGGGAGATTGGGGGCAGGGTGCCTTATGGTTAGTACAGATTTGGTTACTGTATCATTTATCTACTCCATTATTTTACATACTCCACATACCAGTTGGGCTTGGGTATATGTTGGGATCCAATTTATGGGATGGCAGTGGGGTGTCTACTACATATATTTTTTTAGCTCTCTGCATACCATCCATTGGTGTGTTTATACCAATGGATGGTATAAGATCTCTTTAATATATTAACTTTTAGCTTCAGCCAGTCTGAGACCTAGAGCTGACTCTCTGACATCAAGGATGTATAGTCTCATATTTTTATGGTTTCCATTTTTTGTTAATTCCATTTATGTAGGTACCCTCCTTTTTCTAACTACTTAGTCTGTAGAGTATAGCAGCTCTCTGGCCAGTCATAACCAGCTTTACCAGGTTGTACCTGGGGTTGTAAAATTCTGTGCTGATTGGGAGTCTCTGGTATAGTATTAATTCTGATTTACCTCCCTTTATGTGATAGCAGAGGACCCGTTTATACATATAAAACTCCCCTTAATTGATTTTTTAGTTATATACTTTATCTTTATTTCATCTGCTATTTTAACATAATTTTTTTACTTTCCTCTATTGGCCATACATAACAGTATGCTGGTCCACGTATTGTACTTACCTCTACACATCGTATACTACATATTAGTGCTTTTTTGCTTTTAACAGGCATTACTGTCTTTGAAATTGATCTCCCAATGTGAGTTTTACTAGATAATATCTGTCTGTGCCAGGATTTTTAGCCATCCGGCATTCTGAATAACTACTGCCGGGTACATACATGGGGGAGCCTACCATATAATATTGGTCATTTACATGTGCATTAGTGATTGTCTGCTTTTTTTGTTAATTATATCGGGCATGCCCCTCACACACCTCTGTTTACAATCTACAATCAAATCAATTTGCTATCTGGTTGTTATATGTCCATTAAAGACGAACGGACACACACTAGTTTAACTAACCAATGAGAAACTGCCGCTTGATGCGTGCTTGTAGAGTTACCACCCCTCTAGTTTAATTCCGAGCGGCTATTCGCTACACCCCGGGAGGGAGAGGAACCGATGTGTCCGTTCGCCTATATTAGCTGTCAAGTGGAGAAAGATGGCACTGCCTTTGAGAACGTCCAATGATGAAACACGTAAGGCGGGGCTACGCTTTGACATCATCTCTGATACGAAAGTAGGAAGCCTGGAACGCAGGTGGTACTCATGCCGCGGACCGGCTTCTCCTACACACTACATCTGTTATTGTTTTAAGCTATCCCATACTGTGGACGGGAAGCTATTGATTTTGATCAATTTATTTTTAATAAAACTTCATCTTATTTACTACACAATGGGAGCTCTTTTCTTCCTCCCTCTGAGGACCCATGCCTGAGAAAGCTGTGGAGTGACCCCCAGGAGATACTGATCGGTGCATAACACCCCCACTGTGTGGAAACAGCTACAGCAGCCTATTGGACCATTATTGGGAACGCTGGGAGAGCTGAGGAGGTAGTCCATCCACGGTACCCACATATGCCTAATACCCCTGTAGGGGTAACAACTTCTGGTAAGTGGGGACCCAACAGGGGGAGCACTACAAGTCACTTGGTTTGCAAGCACCGAAGTCACCTTTAAGAGCTGGAATTAGCTACTCTGCAATCACAATTCTTATCCACGTTTCATATTTACCATTTTTTTGGGACTTTTTATGCTTTTTTTTATATATACACACTGTGTGTGGGACTTTTTATAGATATTTCTAAGTTATACGTTTATATAAGGGACTTCACTATTTAGTATTGGTTTATTTTTTCACGTCACCTATTACTACAGTTTTAGTCGTTTTTTCATCTTGTATTACTGTCATTTTGGTCTCTTAAGTTTACACTACCACTGTACTTTTGCATCATGTGTTTAGTTTGACACTCTACTATATTTGTTTGATCACTTACTGTACATATATGGGCTTATTTTATACATATATGCAACAGCACTTTTTTCACATTCATTTTGATGTGCACACATACATACATCTAGCTTTATTGGGATAGGCTCTCCCCTTCCTTTTATAGGGTGGGCTTACAGTTAACTATCCCCATACCTTACAGGGTAGCGCCATTTACCCCATTTTTTATTTATTCTTTGTAAGTTCCTTTGGGAACCCAGTAGGGGGGGCTGCAACCCGCATTTATCCTGAGCGCGGAGTATACTACTTATTTGATCAATATACAATGAATGCAGCTCTAGAAAAATTCACCCAAGCTCAGCAGCATCTGCACGAACGAATGGAGGATCTGGAAAATCGTTCCAGAAGGAACAACCTCCAGATAATTGGGCTCCCTGAGTCATTCACTCACTCCTAGATATTTGCACCTCTGCCTTTCCAGAAGCCCTCAGCTTACACTGCAGATGCACCGTGTCAAGGGCTCATCGTATCGGGGCCCCTGCTAACGATCACAATCGCTCAAGGCCAATCATAGTGAAATACCTAAATTATGCGTATCGCATGGACATTTAGCAGAGCTTCCGACGCGATCTGCGGTGATAGAGGGTCACAAGCTTCTTATATTTGCAGATTATTCGGCCAAGGTTTCCTGCAAACGTAAGGAGTTTCAACCCGTTTGCGCAGAGCTATTCAAACGCAGCATTCGTTTCACACTAGCCTACTCTGCCGTCCTCTGTTTGCAAGCCCTGGATGGAGAACAGCTCACTTTCCAATCTCCTGAAAAGGCAAACGCTTTTCTGCGTTCATTTCCATCACCAACCAAGTAGCCCTCTTCTGACACATACGCAGATAAAGTGAAAAGTGGGCCTAGGGAGCAAAGGAGCCCCAGGAAGGACCTGCCAAAATGCCTAAAGCACACCTCCACCATAGATCAACACACTCATCGTTGAAATTGATCTTTCCCTCCAGGCACCTATCGCCTCTAGGTCAGTCCTCACAGTGATAACCTAGAAATATCAATGGTTACTCTACATATGGTATCCCTCATTAAGTCATTGTTCTCTGATACAAGTTACATATGTTTTCTGAGCAGTCTTCTAAAATGTTCACTATGTTCTATGCTATGTTTTTCGCTGCCAGAATCCACCTAGTGTCTTCTTGCGGGCGAGGCCAGTATACTCCTTAGCCACTTGGCCCACCCACCAGGGAAATCTCGTAAGCCAGGGAAAAGTGGAGTCCCTCTCCTCAATCTACTATATTTTCTGGGGAGTATCACCTAACCTAAGCTACATGCTTCTCTGGCCTGCGGATTTGCAGTCTGACTGGTGGTGACATTAACATACAGAAAAAAGTGAAGTCACACTATTGTTTATATCTCAAGGTTAATCTGTTCTATTCTTCTTTCCTCTTCTTCTTCTTCATACCCCACTTTCTCAAGAAGGGATGATTCCCCTGTTCACGAATCCGGAGACTTGAAGCACTACACCCGACTCCGTCCACAGATCACTTCAAGCAGGTAACTTACACACTCTATCCTATACACTATCCTCGCTTAACCTGATTTATGGCCACTCTACACATAACATCCTGGAATGTTAAGGGGCTACACTCCCCAATAAAAAGAATGAAGGTCCTTAGACACCTAAGTAGATTAAAATCTGACATAGCACTGCTCCAGGAGACACACTTGGCGGAAAGCTATTTTTTCCGAACGCAAACGTTATGGGTAGGCAGGGTAATAGGATCAGCATCTAAAGGCCACAAAGCAAGTACAATCATACTTCTTCATAAAAAATTAACATACTAACATACTACAACATATTATCAGTAGACAGCGACAAGGATGGAAGGTCAGTATCAATCCACTTTAAATTCCCCTCCAGAGAAATCAGGATAAAAAACATCTACACACCTAACTCTCCAGACAAATCCTACTTCACTGACCTCACAACCCATTTCAACTCAGTCATAAAAAACTCTGAAGAGGTCCACTGTTCGCTGTAAATTAAGACCGATAAAACGAGACCTGTTCACCAACTTTTATCACACAGTGAACGCCCTCCACTTAATAGACACGTGGAGAATTCAACACCCCCAGATAAAGAATTCACTTTTTTCTCACCAGTCCATAACTCTTTTGCCCGGCTTGACTAATTTTTATGCACCCCCTCCTTGCTCCACATGGTCAGGGACTCCCGTATTCATGACATGGTCATTTCAGACCACTCCCCCATCTCAATCACGTTGGACAACCTCCAAACCTGCCCAGAATTTAGACAAAGGCGCTTCCCATCACATCTAATCAAAATGAATGCTTTCAGACCATGCTGAAAGAGGCTTGGAAGGAATACACACACAACAATAGCTCCCATGTAGACAACCCTAATCTGTTCTGGGAGGCAGGCAAAGCATTCCTCCGAGGAAGGATAATATCCTTCGTATCGGCCTACAAGAAGAATGCCCACAAAATATACCTAGAGTCCAGTCATAGTCTATGTAATGCCCAGAAACAACTCACTGAGCGGAACACTCCAGAAAACCGTAATGCCGCGTACACACGGTCGGACTTTTCGTCTACAAAAGTCCAACGGACGCCGACGGACTAAAGCTGGCTGGTAATCCGTTCGTGTGTGGGCTTCTCTGGACTTTCAGCAGACTTTTTCAGCCTCAAATCCGACGGACTTTAGATTTGAAACATGCTTCAAATCTTTACGTCGTAACTACGACGGACCCGAAATCCGCTCGTCTGTGTGCTAGTCCGACGGACAAAAACCCATGCTAGGGCAGCTATTGGCTACTGGCTATGAACTTCCTTATTTTAGTCCGGTGTACGTCATCACGTACGAATCCGTCGGACTTTTGTGTGGTCGTGTGTAGGCAAGTCCGTTCGTTAGAAAGTCTGCTGCAAGTCCGCCGAAAGTCCGCCGGAAGTCTGTCGGACAGGCTGTCGGACTTTTGTAGACGAAAAGTCCGACCGTGTGTACGCGGCATAAGACATGGCAGGACAACTTTGACACTTGGTCCCATAACCTAGAACACTTGAAAATGACCCATGCCCAATTACATTTTCACAAATTTGGCAAAAAGGCAGGGAAATTACTTGCCAGACTCTCAGGCACTTACCTCCCCACACATATCACGGCCTTACATAACCCTGACGGCACCCTTTCCACTCCTCCCAAGGACATTAACAAAACTTTGGAAACATTCTATGCCAACCTTTATGCCCAAGAACCGATAGATCCCAATGAAGCAACCAAATGGCTAGAATCATTACCCCTGCCATGGATTAAACCTGATTTACTGACAACTTTAAACTCCCCAATTACCGAGGAAGAAATCCTAGTCTCCATTAAAGGTCTGACAAATGGCCCTGATGGTTACACTTCTGAATTTTTTAAATTGCTAAAAGAAGAAATCCCCCCCTCCCTATTTTCAGTCTACAATAAAATTTAGGATGGTGGTCCCTACCTCCCGACAGGACACCAAACAAATATAAAACTGATTGCTAAAAAGGGAAAGGATACACAGCAGCCAGGGTCTTACCACCAAATCTCATTGCTAAACATAGACTGCAAAATACTCTTTAAGATTATAGCCTCTCGTTTAGCACACATCATGCCATCCCTTATCCTTCCTGCACAGTCGGGGTTCACAAAGGGCAGGTCAGCCTCATCCAACCTGAGGAAAGTCCTTGCCACCCTAGAATACGTGAAACAATATCCCCTTGAAGAAGTGGCGATCATTATCCTAGATGCTGAAAAGGCATTTGATAATGTCAGCTTCCAATGGCTAGCCTTAGTGATGCAAAAATTTGGGATATCAGGCCCTTTTTATCATTTTATACACACCCTTTACTCGGCACCGTCAACTACGGTAATAGCTGCTGGGGTTCAATCCAATCCCATTTGATTACATAAAGGAACAAGACAGGGCTGCCCCCTCTCTCGCCTGTTATTTAATCTGGCTATCGAACCTCTCTCATGTCATCTTAGTTCCACAGCATGCATCCATGGCATACCACTCAGAAAAAATTACTTGAGAGTTACCCTTTTTGCAGACGATATCCTGATATTCACCACGTCCCCCCAAACAGACATATCCGCCATACAATCGATCTTTACATCCTTCCGCAAATGCTCTGGCCTGAAAATAAACTTCACCAAGAGCAAAATTCTCCCTCTAGGTACTTGCAACCATCGAACATGGTCACTTTCTTCTCCCTTTCACATTAACGAGAAACACATCACATACTTAGGCATTAACATAAGAAAGGAACCATCCTCTCTCTACTATCTCAACTATCCTCCTCTGATATCAAAAATAGTAGGTGAATTGGAGGCATGGTCCAACCTCCCACTCTCGCTCTTAGGTAGATGTGCACTTTTTAAAATGATCAGTTTTGCTCGTCTGCTATACCCTCTACAAACGTTACCATTACTATTGAAGCACAAAGATATACAACATTTAAATAAGGCAATTACCTCCTTCATATGGAATAAAAGCAAACCTAGAATTGCACTGACCAAACTTTTTCTCCCAAAGAGCAAGGGAGGCCAACGTATTGAATATTAGAGTATATAATTTAGCATGTCTCCTGGGAACAGGAATGGACTGGATCACACAAGCGTCAAAATACTCCAATTATGGATTGGAATCGGACTTGGTTTACCCAATAAATCTTTCTGCCCTCCTACATAGCTCGCTGCAACAGATCCTGATCCATATCAAACAAAATCTGCTGTTCAGAGACACTATAATAGCATGGAGAGAGGTGAGGAAAAAATTGGGTCTCTCACCTTATGTTTCCAGGTTCCTTCCAATCCATGGCAACCCTATGTTTCCGCTTGGTCTCCAGTATGAACCATTCTCCGAATGGAGAGATAAAGGTTTAATCAATGCTCACTCTCTATACCATGGCGCAAATGGCTCTCTCAAACCTTTCCACCTCATCGCGGAAGAGTTCAATCTTCCTACCCACCACTTTTTCCAAGTGTCGCAATACTCCAGCTTCATTGTCGACATCTGTCAGAAGAAAAGCATAAGATTCCAAAAATCCTTTTTAGACAAGCTAATAGTGGAACAGAGGTACTCCATATCAGATATTTACCACCCTCTCAACGGGAAGTTCACTAAACCCATACATAATACCTCAATCACATCCTGGTCAGTTGACTTACCGGGCCAAGTCGACATAGACAATATCTTGGTAGGATATAGGTAGGATAGGATATACGAGACACCCCTCCACCTCAGGGACCGTATGCCCATGGTGTTCCTTCCATAAACCTTCTTTACTCCATCGCTTATGGCTCTGTCCACAGATAGCTACCTACTGGTCCACAATTCTTAACCTTATCCAAAAAGTGACTGACTTCACTCTGGAGAAAGACCCCATGCTTTTGCTATTTGGATACCCACCAAAAACCGGAGCAACACCAGCCATCTCCAATACATTACCATGGGAAAACCTTCAATGGTCTTTCCTTACTCTCCTCATAGCCAGAAGGACTATATTCAATCATTGGACCTCTCCCTCTCCTCCGACCGTCTCCGAAGCCATAAAAGCTCTCAAAACCCTGCTATTCCAAGAAAAATTAGATGCTATGCTCCACAAGAACTGGCCCAATACCAAATTCAAAAAACAATGGGCATCTTTCATCGATTGCTGCCTGACAACTTCAGGAAAAGCCATAGTAAATGCAACTCATTTTTCATTCAATGGAAGGAGTCTCATTTACATTTACTGGATTCACATGTACATTATTATTGATGTTTTATCTGCTCCTTTTCTCAAGGTTTGGGCAGGGGTCACCGGGAAGGGTGATTCCTCGGACACCCCTTCCCTATCTCCCGTCTCCCATCCTCTCCACATTTCCCACAACTTACTCGCATCCTTTCTTCTGCTTCTTAACTATAGCTCCCCCTTCTCTCTCTCTTTCTTCTGTACTCTCTCTACCCCACCCTTCATATGTTATAAAGGGAGGTAGGAATTTTCAATACAAAGTCTGTATATTTTATTTTTATTTCATGACATTGTCTGTCAACTCTTCTCTGTTAAAATCTAATAAAATATATTTGAAAAAAACAAAACAAAAAACAAAAAAACCTTGTATACTGCCCTGACTACAACCTTTTATGGACAAAGGAACTGGAGGATGTCTTTAATTAGTTAAAAGCTGATATCCAGGTCGCACCTACCCTCAAATTACCTGACCAAAACAAACCTTTCCAACTATACTGCTCTGTTAAGGGAGCCACAGGCAGTGGAGTTCTTACACAGAGGTCACCATCAAGAACACACATAGTGGCCTATGAAAGTGTACAACTGGATCCAATCCTCCAGGGAACACCAACCTCTGTAAAAGCAGTTGCAGCTGCTGCATTACTGGTTGAGAAGGTTGCCATTATAAGGATGAATCAGCCTCTGACAGTTTATACAACACATGCAGCAAATTAAATCTTGAAAAGAGCAAGGACCAAACACTTGTCATCGGCAAGGCTGAGCAAGTATGAAACAATCCTGCTTGAATCAGGAGAAATAGAAGTGAAAAGGTGTACCACAATCAATCCTGTCAGCTTTCTTCCAGAGAGAGAGAAAGACCTCGAAGAGGAGGGTGACCACAATTGCTTGGAACTCATGGAAGAAGAAATGCAGCAAATATCCCTAGTAAAGGACACTCCTCTTGAAAATCCTGATCTGATCCAGTTTGTAGATGGTTCACGCTTGTACAAACAGGGAGTCCCAAGAATGGCATATGCAGGGACAACATTGGAGGAAGTGATTGAGACTCAACTACTCCCTTCATGACTTTCAACGCAGGTTGCCGAGTTGGTAGCACTCACCAGAACATGTGAGACCACAAAAGATTAATCAGGTAACATCTATACTGACAGCAGGTATGTGTATGGAGTAGTCCATGATTATGGACCCATATGGAAGAACAGAGTATTAATAATTGCTGCAGGAGAACCAATTCAAAACTGGAAATATGTTCAAGAACTTTTTAAAGCAGTCAACCTCCCAAAGGACGTAGCCATCCTGAAGGTCAAGGCACATACTGGAGGACAAACCATGGAAGAGAAAGGAAACCAGTTGGCTGATCATACTGCCAGGAAGACTGCTGAAACACCAATGGAAGCAATCATGACCCTTGTCACTGATTTTGCCAAGGAAGAAGAAGCCCATAAAAGATTGGAGGAGAGAAAAGAACAAATACAGAAAGCAAAAGAACTGATTAAGAAATTGCAAGAATCTGCACCCGATGATTGGTATGAAATCATGGAAAGGGACGGAGCAAAGAAGGACCAAGATGGGCTCTTGTACAAAGCGAATGAAATATGTGTCCCACCTCAAACAGGGAAGATGATCATGCAACTAGCCCATGGCCCAGGTCATGTAGGCCTTAAGGCAATGGCAAGAAACATTGAAAAGGCTGGATGGTTTATGCAATACTGCAAAAACGCAAGCCACTATTCCCTTTCCAAAGACTTTAAGACTGATTACATCCAATTGCCCAAATCAGGCCAATATCAATATGTTTTGGTGTGCGTAGACATGTTTTCAAGTTGGATAGAAGCCTGGCCGGTGGCTAAAGCAAATGCCAAGACAACAGCAAAGAAGCTCCTTTCTGAAATAATATGTAGTTTTGGAGTCCCAAAAACCATTGAGAGTGACCGAGGAACACATTTCACTGGACAGATCATGCAAATAATATGCAAAGACTTGGGAATTGAGCAGGCCTTCCATACCCCTCATCATCCTCAGAGTTCAGAAAAGGTATTAAAACAGGCTAGCTAAACTTATGCAGGGGCAGGAGGAAGGGTCAGTAAAGAAACAGTGGCCAGAACTGTTGCCTCTGGTTCTTTACAGCATCAGGACTATCCCTACTTGTAAGTCAGAGAACTTGAGCCCTTATGAAATTTTGTTTGGGGGCCCACCTAAGACAGTGTTGTATTTTCCACTCCATGTATAATGATCTTGTTTCTTATGTAATTGCCTTACACAAACAACTAACTGCTACGCACAAGCTTGTTTTTTATTAAATTCCAGATCAAGTAACTGGAACACATGATTTACAGCCAGGTGATTGGGTCCTATTGAAAGAACATGTGAAGGTGCTCTTGGGACCAAAATTTGAAGGACCTTACCAAGTACTCCTGACAAATGCCACAGCTGTAAAGTTGGAAGAAAAGCAGACGTGGATACATGCCAGCCATTGCAAGAAAGTAGAGCCAACGTTAAAAGATGAGTAAAATAATACTATGCCTTTACTTGATCTTAACAGTCAAGGCTATAGAGAAAAACCAGCTGTACAAATTACACATGATGGCGAGCATAAGGGGTAACTTGAGTAATTGCTGGATCTGTTCACATAGGCCAGACAGTTCAAAATGTATACACCTAGTACCCATTCCCATTAATTTAACCACCTGGAAAACTGTATTCTTATGGGCCAAGCCAGGCATTGGCCTTAGCCAGGCCCCGGACGTTAAACCCATTTACCTTCACTCTGATTTTACACAATACAAGGCTGCCCACATACCAGTATGTCTAGAAATGCCACAAATGTTTTACTTTTCTGAAAAATCACCTTATTTTAAATATAACTGACGGCCTTTGGGAATATCCCCTTGCTCAGCACAGGCAAGACGTATACAATGTGGCATCAAATTGAAGATATGACAAACCCAGATTACATCCTGTTTAGAGATGGTAAATTCATTAGGGCAGTAGATGGTATTTAGCCTCCAGGGACTGTGCGGGAACAACACATACACCCAAAAACTACAGATCTCAGGTTGTCCGTATACATGTATCTCCTATTGCGTCCTCATGGGGTTATACTCAACCTGAAGTGGATCATTTTCCCCAGTTCGATCAGATTTATCTAATCCATGCTGTAGCAATATCCTAGGGTAGAAAATGTTTCTGCAGCCAAATGTTACAATTATCAGACCTATGAGTATGTACACTGCCATGGTCATAGACTTTTTACACCATATGTACTAATAGACCCTTACTACCTTATCTGTGGTCAAAAGGGTTATAAGTGGATATCTCCCCAAAGTTATGGTACCTGCTATATTGGGACATTAGCGCCATCCCTTTTTGTGGTCGAGGAAAATTACAGTATATACAAAGTAGCAATGAATCATTTAGAGGACTACCATCAAACCATGCCTGCATGAAAACATAGAGCTATGTTCAATACTGGAGACAAGAGATGGGCATGGTTTCCAGCAATGTTTGGGGAGTTATAAATATGATCAATAAAATGGAAAATGCTTTTAATAATTATAGTACATTAGTTGGCCAGATGTTTAATGAAACTTAGTGCGGTCAAGGAAATAGCTGCAGACCTAAGATTACTACACAAGCATACCCTGCAAACTAAATTTGCCTTAGACTATCTGTTGGCTAAGGAAGGAGGTCTATGTGTGCTCATAAATGATACTACTTGTTGTTGCTGGTTTGAAGATCCTGAAACACAAGACATGATAGAAGCCCATCTCCAGAAGATCCTGGTTTGAAGATCCTGAAACACAAGACATGATAGAAGCCCATCTCCAGAAGATAGAGAAACTGAGGAAATAAGCCAGTTTGATCTCACCACTCCTGTAAACGGTAGTAATTGGAATCCATTTGGTAAATGGAACATTAGTGGGTGGATGGGCTCATGGATTCAACAAATGAATTCCTTGCTGGAATCATTGTTTTTGGATTACTTGCTTATTTGTTTTTAAGGTGTACTAAATGTGGAATACAAAAGATTACTACAATGACAGTTAGAACTGAGGGAGATGACCCCAATGAAGAGATAGAGTGTTATCAGATAGTCAGATTAGCAGATTCATATGATGCCGAGATGGGTGATATGAATGAGTAAAGATATGTATCCACATACACCCTAAGAAGAACTTTGCTCCACTGTGAAGTAGTACTGTGGACCCGCTGGTATCATACCAGGTAGGGAAGATATGGTAGTGACCCCTCCATAGTGGTCAAGAGGAGGGAAATTAGTAGAATTACAGGGGTCTGATAATGTTGATATATATATATATATATATATTATCTCACAAAGGTGAGTGCACCCTTCACATTTTAGTAAATATTTTATTATATCTTTTCGTGTGACAACACTGAAGAAATGACACAATGCTACAATGTAAAGTAGTGAGTGTACAGCTTGTATAACAGTGTACCTTTGCTGTCCCCTTAAAATAACTCAGCACACAGCCATTAATGTCTAAACCACTGGCAACAAAAGTGAGTACACCCCTAAGTGAAAATGTCCAAATTGGGCCCAAAGTGTTAATATTTTGTGTGGCCACCATTATTTTCCAGCACTGCCTTAACCCTCTTGGGCATGGAGTTCTCCAGAGCTTCACAGGTTGCCACTGGAGTCCTCTTCCACTCCTCCATGATGACATCATGGAGCTGGTGCATATTAGAGACCATGCGCTCCTCCAACCTCCATTGGAGGATGCCCCACAGATGCTCAATAGGGTTTAGGTCAGGAGACATGCTTGTCCAGTCCATCACTTTTACCCTCAGCTTCTTTAGCAAGGCAGTGGTCATCTTGGAGGTGTGTTTGGAGTTGGGTCTGGGGTCGTTATTATGTTGGAATACTGCTCTGTGGACCAGTTTCCAAAGGGAGGGGATCATGCTTTGCTTCAGTATGTCACAGTACATGTTTGCATTCATGGTTCCCTTAATGAACTGTAAGCTCCTCAGTGCCAGCAGCACTTATGCAACCCCAGACCACGACACTCCCACCACCATGCTTGACTGTAGGCAAGATACACTTGTCTTTGTACTCCTCACCTGGTTGCCCCCACACATGCGTGACACCATCTGAACCAAATAAGTTTGTCTCATCAGACCACAGGACGTGGTTCCAGCAATCCATGTCCTTAGTCTTCTTGTCTTCAGCAAACTGTTTGTGGGCTTAATTGTGCATCATCTTCCTTCTGGGATGACAGCCATGCAGACCAATTTGAAGCAGTGTGCGGCATATGGTCTGAGCACTGACAGGCTGACCCCCCACCCCTTCAACCTCTGCAACAATGCTGGCAGCTAGGGACGAGCCGAACACCCCCCTGTTCGGTTCGCACCAGAACATGCGAACAGGAAAAAAGTTCGCTCGAACACGCGAACACCGTTAGACACGAACATGAATAATCAAAAGTGCTAATTTTAAAGGCTTATATGCAAGTTATTGTCATAAAAAGTGTTTGGGGACCCGGGTCCTGCCCCAGGGGACATGGATCAATGCAAAAAAAAGTTTTAAAAACGGCCGTTTTTTCAGGAGCAGTGATTTTAATAATGCTTAAAGTCAAACAATAAAAGTGTAATATTTAAATTACGTAACTGGGGGGTGTCTTTAGTATGCCTGTAAAGGGGCGCATGTTTCCCGTGTTTAGAACAGTCTGACAGCAAAATGACATTTCGAAGGAAAAATTCCATTTAAAACTACCCGCAGCTATTGCATTGCCGACAATACACATAGAAGTTCATTGATAAAAACGGCATGTGAATTTTTTTTGCATTGATCCATGTCCCCTGGGGAAGGACCCGGGTCCCCAAACACTTTTTATGACAATAACTTGCATATAAGCCTTTAAAATTAGCACTTTTGATTTCTCCCATAGACTTTTAAAGGGTGTTCTGCGGCATTCGAATTTGCCACGAACACCCCAAATTGTTCGCTGTTCGGCGAACTTGCGAACAGCCAATGTTCGAGTCGAACATGAGTTCGAAACGAACTCGAAGCTCATCCCTACTGGCAGCACTCATACATCTATTTCCCAAAGACAACCTTTGAATATGACGCTGAGCATGTGCACTCAACTTCTTTGGTCGACTATGGCAAGGCCTGTTCTGAGTGGAACCTGTCCTGTTAAACCGATGTATGGTCTTGGCCACCGTGCTGCAGCTCAGTTTCAGGGTCTTGGCAATTTTCTTATTGCCTAGGTCATCTTTATGTAGAGCAACAATTCTTTTTTTCAGATCCTCACAGTTCTTTGCGATGAGGTTCCATGTTGTACTTCCAGTGACTAGTATGAGAGAGTGAGAGCGATAACACTAAATTTATTTTTTTTTTTGTTTTGTTTTTTTTCCTTTTTTTTTTTTTTCCCCCTTTTTTTTTCCTTTCCCCTTTCTCCCTTTTTTTTAAAAATCAAATCATCTTTTTATTCATTTTATACACACACACACACAACAGGAAGGAAAAAAAAAAAACACAGCAAAAAAAAAAAAAGCACCCATGCTCCCACTCCCCCTCCCCCCGTTACTCATACATTGATCCTCTCCTCTCTCATCATACCTCCAAGGTATCAAACCACCTTTTCCATATTTTTTTGAATTTTTCTACCCTGCCTCTATGTAGGAAAATATATTTTTCCTTAATTAAAGTTTCCCTTACTTGTATTTTTTATTCTGCTACAGTAGGTGGATATGATGATAACCATTTTAGTGCTATGAGTTTACGAGCCTGGAATAGACTTCTATTTATTGAAACAATATATTCCGCTGGTATTCTTGATTCATCAAGTATACCTAGAAGGCATCCCCCAGGCTCCATAGGCATCCCACTCTCAAATACCTTATTGAACATAGATACCACCCCCGACCAATAGCGATAGAGTTTAGGGCATCTCCATAGCAAGTGTATTAGATTGGCTGCTCTCCCTTTACATCTAGGTCATTGGTCTGTATCTCTGCGTTTCCATATGAATAATTTCTGTGGTGTGTAATGTGCCCTGTGTAAGATGAATAATTGTGTTAAATTTTGTGTTGGAGATAAAGAGGCCTGAGGTATTGCCGATAGTGCCCGTGCCCACTGTTCATCTGAAATTGGCCCTATGTCGCCCGTCCAGGCCAATCTAGCTGGTATATCCACAGTGCATTTAAATTTATCAAACAATATATCATATAATTGTGATATCAATCCCTTTTTTTCCCCATCTTATCCAACAAGGCTATTACCCCTGACTTATTAAACTTCAGTTCATGCGATCTAACCTTTATTTTTAATGCATGCCTGAGCTGTAGAAATTGAAAAAATCTTTGATTTGGAATATTATATTCTTTACTTATTTCACTAAAGTTTTTCAACACATCATCCTGAAATAGCTGTGCTATGTACCTTAGTCCCTTCTGCTTCCATGTCTCAAACCCTTCCAGTTTCATCAATTCCTCATAGCTGCTATTATTCCAGATTGGAGTATATGACGTATATCCATTTATCTCAGTAATTTTCCTCATTTTCCTCATTTCCTGCCATACCTTGTCAAACAATTTACCCATAGGAAATCCTTTATCACGCAGTTGATTTCTCGACTCTAACCAATGGATATACTTCATAAACTGATAGCAGCAGACTCTGTATAGGGTCAGAGTCCGCTACTATTGTCCATCCCCTAAAGTGTTGTAATTGTGAGGCTAAAAAATAATTTTTGGGATGGGGGATCGCCAAACCTCCCTCTTCTTTGGTTAGCATCAATGTTGTTAACTTTATACGTGGTTGCTTTTTCCCTTCAGATCAAGTCTCTGAAAAGCAACTCTATTTTTCTAAACCAAAATGCTGTGATCCATTGGTGAGTTATTAAACACATAAAGTGATTGCGGGGCCCAAATCATTTTAATAAGATTTGCTCTTCCTATCACCATCAGAGGTAACTTACACCAACTTTGGCTTTTATCCTTAAATTTTGCTAATAAAGGTTTCAAATTTAAATTAATATAGTCTTTTACATCCCGAGAGATCTCTATCCCCAAACACCAAATTTAACACACCCGCTCCCTATTCACACCTGAGACCTTGTAACACTAACGAGCCACATCACACTAGGGAGGAAAAATGGCTAATTGGGCCGAATTTGGACATTTTCACTTAGGGGTGTACTCACTTTTGTTGCCAGCGGTTTAGACATTAATGACTCTGTGTTGAGTCATTTTGAGGGGACAACAAATCTACACTGTTATACAAGCTGTACACTCACTACTTTACATTGTAGCTAAGTATCATTTCTTCAGTGTTGTCAGATGAAAAGATATAATAAAATAATAAAATATTTACAAAAATGTGAGGGGTGTACTCACTTTTGTGAGATACTGTGTATATGTATATATATATATATATATATATATATATATATATATATATATATATATATATATAAATAATCACTTTAAGAATTGGTAATGCACTTTTTTTTTACTTTCCCTAGGCGTTTTTTTTTTGTTTTGTTTCAATTCCTGGGAAATCGAAACTACTGGATATGTGACCACACAAACTACTGATCAGAACCCAATAAGCTGCTTAACCGGTTCCCGACCGGCGCACGCCGATGTACATCGGCAGAATGGCACGGGTGGTCAAATGGACTTACAGGTATGTACATTTGAATTCCCCGCCATGCCATTGCGTGCGCGCGCCAGTCGTGAAATCCGTGAGTCGGGTCGCGGGTCGCGCGGACTCGATCGCCGCGGGGATACCCACGATCGCCTCACGGAAAGGACGAACGGGGAGATGCTGATGTAAACAGCATCTTCCCGTTCTGCCTAGTGACAGTGTCACTGGATCTCTGCTCCCTGTCATCGGAGTAGAGATCAGTGACGTCACACACACAGCCCATCCCCCCTACAGTTAGAATCACTACCCTATGACATACTTAACCCCTCCCCGCCCCCTAGTGGTTAACCCCTTCACTGCCAGTGTCATTTATACAGTAATCAGTGCATTTTTAATCGCACTGATCGCTGTATAAATGACAATGGTCCCAAAAATGTGTCAAAAATGTCCGACATGTCCGCCATAACATCGCAGTCACAATAAAAATCGCTGATCGCCGAAATTACTAGTAAAAAAAAAAAATATTAATAAAAATGCCATAAAACTATCCCCTATTTAGTAAACGCTATAACTTTTGCGCAAACCAATCAATAAACGCTTATTGCGATTTTTTTTTTTTTTTTACCAAAAATATGTAGAAGAATACGATCAGCCTAAACTGAGGTAAAAATCTTTTTTTATATATTTTTGGTTGATATTTATTATAGCAAAATGTAAAAAATAATGCGTTTTTTTCAAAATTGTTGCTCTTATTTTGTTTATAGCGAAAAAAATAAAAATCGCAGAGGCGATCAAATACCACCAAAAGAAAGCTCTATTTGTTGGAAAAAAAGGACGTCAATTTTGTTTGGGAGCCAAGTTGCACGACCGCGCAATTGTCAGTTAAAGTGACGCAGTGCCGAATCGCAAAAAACGCTCTGGTCAGGAAGGGGGTAAAATCTTCTGGGGCTGAAGCGGTTAAAATGACTTCCTTATCAAAGCCAGTCTGAACCGACCAAATACTGCTGAAATTTCTTTTTTTGCCAATCACATGATGTATATATAATCTTTTAATTAATTTATACTACTCTTTCTTGAATTTATACTTCAACATAATGTTTTTTAATTTGACGGACAACACTTCCTCCAGATGCAGGGAGTAGCCATGGGAACGTACCATCTTTGAAGATGGGGATCTCTCTGTATACCTGTGCCAGGTACATACATGACATCTTCATACTTTGGGATGGACCCGAGTATGATGGACCCAAGGACCTTCTATGTGAGTGCTTAAATGCTTTAAAACACAATGAGTTTAACGTGACATTTACAATGTCCCTCAGTACCTCCAAAGTTACTTTTTTAGATGTCAAAATCTATAAAGATAATCAAAACATGCTCTCCTGTAAGCTATTCAGGAAGTCAACTGCAGGGAACACCATCCTACACTCCTCCAGTTTCCATCCTAGGACCTTACAGCCAATATTTGCGAATAAAACACAACTGTTCTAATCCTAGGCCCCCCAGCCAATATCCAGAGCATTCTCTTATGCGATGGGGCATTCTAGGGATTGAAGCCCCTCCTTCAGGTGAATCCTGATGTGCACTCTTTAATTCGCTTAGATAGTTATATTGTAAGTATCACTTGCTTTACTACTTGCCATACATATATATATATATATATATATATATATATATATATATATATATACCATGCTATTACCTACTGTACAACTTACATTTGTACATTTGTTTATTTTCTCATCTTTTTGATATCTTTGTTATTTCATTATCAGACAAAAAACACCTTGTTTCTAATCAGTCCCTGAAGAAGGAATTTATTACTCATACCTGTATTCCGAAACATGTTGGGACTTGTATGCACATGCACTCCATTTGACCTCCTACCATGAGATCAACTGTGTGTTTTGGCATATAGCTGATATGTAACTATCCAGTCTGACTAATTTGTTTTTAGGTTTACATACCCTATGTACCTACTTTACTACTGTTTTGTATTAAATACATTTTGTATATTTTTATACGCTTATTACTCCCTTTTCTGGTTAACATCCTTTGCCCATAAAATTCCCCGGGGCACCCCTTTTGCAATTTTTTCTTTTGTACTGGGATGTGGTGAAGGTTTCCAGCATTATACCTATAGGTGGTTTTCTTTTATCTATACTTTTTGGTTGCATGATGTATACACCCATTTGACTCTTCCCTTGCTACTAAGAAGATATGGACATTGATTGGACTAAACTATATGATCACACCTAGGTCACACCTATATCACGCCTAGAATATACTTAACACACACCCAAATTTTATGCATATTCATACGTATAAAAAGTGTATAACCTGTAGATGTAAGCTTAGAAACACTTTAACCTTTACTCACTTATAGTAGCCAAGAACTGTGTTGTATTTCTCCACTCTTGGATGAATAAAAGCACCTAATTTTTTTAAGATTTGGACTCACTGTCTCATCAGAAAAAGGTCTTGATTTGAAGACTCCCAAATTAGATTTAACAACACTCATAATACACACAGAAAATACAGCAATGGAACATGGCCCATTGTAATATTTTCTTATGCCTCGTACACACGACCAGTTTTGCCATCGGAATAAACTCCGAAGGTTTCTCCGACGGAACTCCAACAGAATTCCGCTCAAGCAGTCTTGCATACACACGGTCACACCAAAGTCTGACCATCCAGAACGAGTTGACGTACAACACGTACGACGGGACTAGAAAAAGGAAGTTCAATAGCCAGTAGCCGATAGCTTCCATCTCGTACTTGCTTCAGAGCATGCGTCGTTTTTGGTCCGTCGGAACAGCATACAGACGAGCAGTTTTCCCAATAGGAATTGGTTTCGTCGGAAATATTTAGAACATGTTCCATTTCTAGGTCCGTCAGAATTTTCAAAAAAAAAGTCTGATGAGGCATACACACGATCGGAATAGACGATGAAAAGCTTCCGTCTGACTTTTTCTGTCAGACATTCCGCTCATGTGTACGCGGCTTTAGTTATTTTAATTATGTTTCATTGCTCATAGACTCTGCCAATATATCTTATGTGCAAATCCAGCTGAGCCCTGTGAGCTTTAAGTGAATGGAGTTAAACTATAAAGGCCAGGAGCATTCAATATTCAGAGTTGTATCATATTTAGTTTAGTTTACATTGAATGTGTTGCAAGATGGCTGATACTATGACACATAGACATGGCTATTCCCATTGTATTTGTGTTATAGCTACACTTGTTTTTAGTGCACATTTGTCCCTGCTTAAAGCTTTGTTGAAACACTACATAGCAAGTACAGGCAAGACACAAATATTTATATTGTGAACTGAGGAAAAGTCAATAAAATCAGCTGCATTTTTACTACACTAAAACTGTAATCCCATTGTAATAGCCAAACCCCCAAGATGTACACAATACTTAAAATTTACACTTACTGCAGGTGTGCTTAAAGAGAGCATTTCACATTGACAATTTTTAAAGTGACATGCTCTTGACAGGGCACCCTCCCAACCCAGATTCACCTTTCCAATGCTCTACTGTCTCTCCATTCATTTGTCTGAGCCCTAAGTCCAATCCATGTGTAAGCTCAGAGTCAGTCTTTGTTGGAGTTTATACAGGGTTAATGAAGCTTACCCAATGTAACACTGTTTAATCCTGGTGATTGGCTACTCAGGCCCAAGAACTTGCTCAACATAGTCAAAAAATGGTGTGATTTTCTGAGTACTCTGACACACAAATGGAGGTGAGTGTCAATGGGTGAGTTCTGGCCAAGAGAATGGGACTTTGCCCCATATTGACAAATTTTCTTTAAATAGTAGGTAGAGCTTTTCACAAGCAGACAAGAATCCCCATGGGACTTTGAAGGGAAACACAATTTCTATATGTAAAAGAGTAAGGGTGCTTTCACACTGAGGTGCTTCTAAGCTGCCAGTAAAACACTGAGCGCTTTTGCAGAGCTTTTGAAGAGCTTTTGAGGCACTTTTGAAGAGCTTTTCAGGCACTTTCAGGTGCTTTTGAGGCACTTTCCATTCATTTCAATAGAGAGGGGCGTTATTGAGGCGCTTTTTTTAGCGCTCCAAATATGCGCCAAATATGCTGCTTGCAGTCTTTTTATCACCGCCCCACCAGCGCACCACCCCAGTGTGAAAGCATTCATTGATTTTAATGGAAATAGGTTTTTTGTGAGCTTTTCAGGTGCTTTTTTTTTTTTTAATACGCGAAAGTGCATGAAAAGCGCCTCAGTGTGAAAGGGGGCTAATTGTACAAAATGTATTTTAGAACAATCCTAAAAATACAATAAAAGCAATCTTATGACTTCAAAGACATGGAAAAGCGTGAAACCAGTAGTGCATGTTCTAATGAAACATGCATGGTGTATTATAGTTATACCACATCCTCTCCCCACATGTGTCTGGCCTCTTGAGGGCCTAGTGAGTAGAGGAACTAGGATGTTCTTCTACTCTCTAGGCCCTCAAGAAGCCATACACATGTGAAGAGTGGATGTGAAATAACTATAATACATCATGCATGTTTCATTAGGACATGCACTACTGGTTTCACTTTTTTTCACACCTTTAAAGCCATAAGATTGCTTTATTGTATTTTTAGGATTGTTATAAATAAATATTTGCACATTTACTCTTTTACATATCGAAATTGTGTTTACCTTCACAGTCCTATGGGTATTTATGTCTGCTTGTGTAAATCATATTAGGGATGGTCAGGGGCGGACTGACAACTCATGGGACCCCCCGGGCAATAGGAGATCCTGGGACCCCATATAATCCACACTCATGCCACACCCACACAAAGCCCCACCTACATATTGCACTGCCCACATTACATGCATTCGTCACAGAATTTCTCTACACTATGTTCAAAATAAATGTTTATTAAAGAATATAAATAAAAATTAACTTACATTAAAGAAAGTGCAACAATGGTACATTTCCAAAATGAAGGATTTCATAAATTAACACAATATAACAGGTGCAATAAATGTCTCCATAGCTGAACAGTTTGATAAAAAATATACAAAAAATAAAAAATAAAAAGCTCTGTCCAGAGTGTTACAAAATTACGGCTCTAGAATTGCTCTTACTCCAACGTTCCTGACGATACCATGCATGTGTGGCGCTATTATTGTTTACATACATGTGCTTGTCCTACAAAAAGCTTTTCATATAGAACATGTGCGGGGGTCATGGGTAGGCTTTACATTTTTTAAAATAATTTTCATTTAATTTATAACATTTTAACTGATCACCAATGTAAGGGGCATTCTTCCCACTGACCACCAATGTAAGGGACATTCCTCCCATCGACCACCATTGGAAGGGGTATGCTTTCTACAGGCCATCAATGTAAGGAGGCATTCTTCCCACTGACCACCAATGTAAAGAGCATTCTTCCCACTGATCACCAATGTAAGGAGCATTCTTCCCACTGATCACCAATGTAAGGAGCATTCTTCCCACTGACCACCAATGTAAGGGTCATTCCTCCCATCGACCACCATTGTAAGGGGCATTCTTCCCGCTGACCACCAATGTAAGGGGGCATTCTTCCCGCTGACCACCAATGTAAGGAACATTCTTCCCACTGATCACCAATGTAAGGAGCGTTCTTCCCACTGACCATCAATGTAAGGAGCATTCTTCCCACTGACCCCCAATGTAAGGGGCATTCTTCCCACTGACCACTAATGTAAGGGGCATTCTGCCCACTGATTGCCAATGTAAGGGGCATTCTTCTCACTGACCACCAATGTAAGAAACATTATTCTCACTGACCACCATTGTAAGAAACATTATTCTCACTGACCACCAATGTAAGAAACATTATTCTCACTGATCACCAATGTAGATAAACATTCTTTCTGCTGACCACCAATGTAAGGAACATTCTTTCTGCTGACCACCAATATAAGGAACATTCTTTCTACTGACCACTAATGTAAGGAACATTATTCTCTCTGACCACCAATGTAAGAAACATTATTCTCACTGACCACCAATGTAAGGAACATTCTTTCTGTTGACCACTAATGTAAGGAACATTCTTTCTGCCAACCACCAATGTCAGGGACATTATTCTCACTGACCACCAATGTAAGGGGTGTTCTTTCCACCAAAGTGTACATATATCAGTGTTGTATATAAGGAATAGCACTCAGTATACAGATATCAGTGTTAGGGAAAAGCACTCAGTGTATAGATGTCAGTGTAACACATAGGGAATATCATTAAGTGGTATTCCCTATATATAACTGACATCTATACACTGAATGCTTTTCCTTAACACTGATATCTGTATACTGAGTGCTATTCCTTATATACAATACTAATATCTGTACACTGAGTGGCATTCAGTGTGCAGATATCAGTGTACCAGGGAATAGCACCTGGTAGATGGGCACTGGGCAAGAAGGAACACTCAGTCAGCCTGGCTGGTGATCATAGGCACACTAAACTGCTGTGATTACACACTGACCTGCTGCTGCACACAAGGCAGGTCAGGTGGCTATCTCTGACATGACTCCACTCTGTCCTCACTCTGCAGCCTCCAACTCTCTCACTGGCTTTCCCCCGTGGCATGGATGTATACTGTGGCCCCGCCCCTCTACTGAATTCCCCAGGAGGAGAGGTGGCCAGAGTGCCTGTCATTGCCATCATCCTCATGGCTCCATGATCGCTCTGTAATCCTGGTCAGCACCCGAGTCCTCTCATATACCCTCATCAACTACAGGCAGAGATGACATAGCTTACTGCCTCCGCGGTGCATAAACTTCCTCTATCCTGCATGATAAGCTTTGGGCACATCCAGGGGCAGACTGAGACGCTCATGGGGCCCTCCCTAGTCTAGGGCCCTCGGGCAGTGCCTGAGTGTTCGAATGGTTAGTCCGCCCCTGGGGATGGTAGTAAACTCTATTTTTCTGATGGCATCCCGTATATATTGTAGTGGGCAGAGCTTAGTACAAATAAGCATCTGGTGTGTCTGCATATAGATGACAGAAAGGTTATTTGCCCTTCCTTACACAGTAGGTTATTGACAGATCAGTAAACTGGAGCCTTATCTGAAATCTCTGCTCACGCTTTTCTTCCACAGACACTACACCATCTTAAATCCACATCCATTGACTCAATCTAGTTATTATATTTTAGCATAATTTTCCATTGTTTTACTTAAAGTGGATGTAAACCCAATGTCATCCTTTCTAAACTACTGCCATAGGGGTTATCTATAAGGATATACATGACTCCTGCATGTATATTTACCTGTCAAATGTCTCCCCTCTGTCTGTTATGAGACCCGAAAAACTGCAGATTCTGTGGGTGGGTCTGTTGTCTGGAGCTCGGTGGGTGGAGTCGTGATGTCAGTAGACTCCCCGCCCACCTCTACACTCCCCTTGTCAATATGCATTTTCTCCTGTGTATTTCTTACACTGAACTTCTGCTATGATCTCCAACATCCAGTAAAAAGACAGGAAAGTAACCACATGACTTCAGCATGCCAAATCATGCTGAGGTGTGGGACAGCCAACCCTTGCAGAGCTGCTGAAGAAAGGAGTGGGGGCAGGAATTAAAAAATAATGCATGTTTTAAGCTAGTGCATGAGATATGTAAATCACCTGTCACTCACAGCAAGGGGGAGGATTTGACAAAGTTTTTCTCTGTTTGTCAAGTTTTATCTCACTGAACAATAAAAGAGGATTGCTCAGAGCTGAATTAACTATTTGTGGCAAGACTGGGCTCAAATGATAGGCAATCCTATACTCTACATTATGACATCAAAAAAAAAATTTGGATTTACATCCACTTTAATGGTTATATTTAATGGTTGTATTAGGTCAACAATGGCACCCGCATAAGAAAGTGAAAAGAAGAAAAACATTTATAAAGGCAAGTGGATACTTTGCAGATTTGCCCCCAGCTATTAATACTTACATGTATAATCTGAAAACAAGCATGTCCAGCTGGACCTAGGCATGGAAAACATATTGCTGTGTTTGGCAAAACAATACTCTGTGGGATTTCAACTAATTGTACAGTTCTGTTTCTTGGTTCTAAATCACGTTCAAGATATCAGATATTAATATTCAGTGTTTTCTTAATGTACCACCACAATATTATGGACTGCTTTTTAAAAAAGCATCCTGTTTGGTATGAATATTGATGTCTTGCATGCTGTCAGGATAATATGGACCAGAGGGAAGTATAACTCAGTCCTGTAATGACTTGTAATGCATTCATAGGAGTCTATGTTTTATACTGGCTTCTCATTCTATAATGTCATGGTTTGAAGCATTGTAGATACAAAATGGTTTAACAATTTCATAAACTGCTGAAAGCCCTGTAAAATTAATAGTAAAGGTTACATTTTGTTCAAAATGCTTTTTTTTAACGGCATTTTTTTTTTATACCAGAAAGGCATAGGTAGACATTTGGACACTGATAATTAGCAGTGATTGAAGAAGGGGAATTGCAGATTCAGCCCTTTTTGATTATCAACAATATTTGCATGTGGGTCTGTCTGATCTGTGGAGAACTATGTAATTTAGAAAATGATGCAATCATGATTAATAAATAGTATAATACTCTGCAGACTGGACTAATCTGTATGCAACGATTCAGAAAATTGAAAAAAAAAAAAATTTTAAGAATTATCTGGGTTTTCAAATCAATTTGCTCATCTCCACAGCTCTGCCAGTATCCTTCCCTAGGACATACCATAGAAGATAGTTTGACAAGAAGTTAGTCATCTGTGTTTCTAACATACCAGTGAGCTCTGTGAGTGAGCAGCGGTTTCTTTTCGTTATTCGTGTGGAAGTTAGTCACAGGAACTTCCCTTTTGACATTTTAATGGATCCGCTATGGTGCGCATGGGCTCTGGGCTTTCAGCTGAAAAAACTGCTACTTTACTTGTACAACATTGACTGTTTATGCCAGTTTTGGCTGTGTTTGTTGACAGCCTAATGCTTGCCATACACAGCTTGAATGTATTCTGCTTCCCACTGAATCAGCAAAATGTGAGCTCTGGATGGCCCTGTCCTTAGGAAAATTGAAGGAGCTGAGTGGAAAATTCTTGGCTGAACAGTGACCATATCTAATCAGATGCAATCACTGTTCAAGTATTCTAATAGCTGTGGGAACAAGAAAAATAGGTGGTTCCTGAGCAGCCCTCATTTCTTTAAAAGAGAAGTATGGAATTTGTTTTTATCCCATAATCATACTTACCTAGGTGGATGCAGCATCGGTCCAATTTTGCATCTTTCCCCCGCCGCATCTTCACTGAGAACCAAGCCACCGAACACCACTGATGGCTCGGTTCTCTCACCTGCCCGAGCAGAGAGCTGCTGCCTGTCAATCAGCAGCTCTCCTGCTCTGCTCCTCCATGCTCACTGGAGTGCTGAGCTGTGAAGGGGCGGGGAGCGGCCGTTTTAGCCTCTCAGTAGCTTGCTGAGACGCCTATAAGTCCAGGCACCTGGTGGATTCAGACTTCCAGAGTCAGGATGACGCGGTGCCTGGAATGATCTTTAGAGCGTCATTAGAAACTGGATGAGATTTAAACCGTTAATGGGCAGGCTGAATGTGCCAAGTTGATCAATCGATCAACTTGGGTGCAACAAGCCTGCTAGATTCTCTTGCGATTAGCAGCCGCTAGTGATAATTGTTATAATAAGTGATAATTGATATTTGTGTTAGAGAGGGAATCGTGCAGGAAAGGATAGATAATAGGCAAATTGGGGTGAGTGGCGCTACCTTACTTGCTGTCACGTGAGGGTAAATTAAATAAAAATATATGTAACCAAATATATCTGCCTATATGGGTAAGAAGCTTGCCCCAATAGTGCAGACAGCGTACAATCATAACAGTGTGTATGATGTGAGAAACAAAACGTGATAAAAAATATATATACCCAGTGAACCTATATACATATTAATGTCAAGTATATATGTGAGATATAAATCAAAACAAGGTCTGGTAGTGAAATAAGATCAAGTAGATATGGCCTAAAGTCATCAGAAAGTTACCAGTAAATTAGCTCAAACCAAGCCATATATCACAAAGAAAATTTGTATAAAATATTAAAAGTTATAAAAAACATAAAAAGCAGAACAAAGTCCAAAAAAAAAGAAAGAAAGAAAAATAAAAATAAAAAAATAGTGAAGCTCCAAAATGGCCAAGTGTCTAAAGTATTCAGGTGACTCTTGTGTTCAGCAAATCAAGTGACGTGTGTGCTCCCTCTGATGGGTCCCCACTCACCAGCTCCTTGTACCCCTACAGGAGTAATGGGCATGTATGGATAGCCTCAGATGGTGTCCCTTGGTGGCTCTGCTCGCGGTCCGTCTGTAGTCTATAGGGCCTCTGCAGCTCGCTCCACACGGTTAGGGTATCCAGAGGGGTCTCGACAGTCACTTTTCCCAAAGATTAATTTGTCAGCTTATCAGGGATGGATCCTCATAGAGAAATATAGGGACCGCATTGTGTAGTATTTAAGAAAACTTTTTTTTAAAATAAAGTTAAAAACAAAAGCAAAAACTTCCCATCAAAGAGGGGAAGGCTAAGTATACACAATGAAAAGCAATGTGTAGGGACAGCCGGTTCGCAGTGTGCATTCCAACTGCGTTCCAGCCCCCTACTTCCATACCAGAAATGACATAAGTGCGTAACTCCGCCTTACAGGTTTTGTCATTGGACTTTTTTTAGTTTTATTTAGTTTTTTTATTTTATTGTTTCTTTTTTCAATTATAATTTTTATTCAACTTCAGAAGAGGGTAAAGCTCCAGTACAACAGCATATACGTACAGATGTGGAAATGAATGAGGATGCAGCCTCTATCAATATGAAAGTGAATGAGGACGCAGCCTCTATCAATGTAATATTCTTAATTCCAACATTTTAATTATTTTAGCGGTGATTTACAATCAAAATGCCTTATACTGTAATGCTATATAATCGAGTAGGGCCTTCCCTCTCCATTTCCAATTTTCATATCAAAAAGATTCGAGAATAGATAGTTCAAGAAAAAAAAGAGAGGGGAAGAAGAGGGGTAGCGTAGAAGGGAAGACAAGAGAAAGAATGTTAGTAGGAGGTAGAAAGGGAAGGAAGAGAAGGAATCTAAAGGAAGGAGAGGGAGGTTGTAAGAGAGTAGAAGGGGGCAGGGAAGCAGGAGAGGGGGGATGGGACGAGGAGGCACATGGAGGCAGCGGACGCGCCCGTCTGAGCCGCAAGGAACCACCCACACCTTCAGACCATACTGACCAACTTTTCCCACCATCAATCCCTCAAAAAGGGGAATATGCTAAACAGATGTGCTATTTCCCAGGAGGGTCTGACCCTTGTCTGAGAATATAAACGTATTCCACTTGGTCCAAGTCTTGGTGAACCGTTCGTTTTGATGTCGGGCTATGAGAACGAGATCCTCCCTTTTTTTTATATCTTCCACTTTTCTAACCCACATACTAACAGTAGGAGTCTGTGTGGACTTCCACAGTAAGGGAATGCAAGCTTTGGCGGCGTCAAACAGGTGACGAATCAAAGATTTTTTGTAAGCCCTTTTTCAGCCCTTTTTGATTATCAACAATATTTGCATGTGGGTCTGTCTGATCTGTGGAGAACTATGTATAATTAATAAAGAGTATAATACTCTGCAGACTGGACAAATCTGTATGCAACGATTCAGAAAATTGAAAAAAAAAAACAAATTTAAAGAATTATCTGGGTTTTCAAATCAATTTGCTCATCTCCACAGCTCTGCCAGTATCCTTCCCTAGGACATACCATAGAAGATAGTTTGACAAGAAGTTAATCATCTGTGTTTCTAACATACCAGTGAGCTCTGTGAGTGAGCAGCGGTTTCTTTTCGTTATTCGTGTGGAAGTTAGTCACAGGAACTTCCCTTTTGACATTTTAATGGATCCGCTGTGATGCGCATGGGCTCTGGGCTTTCAGCTGAAAAAACTGCTACTTTACTTGTACAACATTGACTGTTTATGCCAGTTTTGGCTGTGTTTGTTGACAGCCTAATGCTTGCCATACACAGCTTGAATTTATTCTGCTTCCCACTGAATCAGCAAAATGTGAGCTCTGGATGGCCCTGTCCTTAGGAAAATTGAAGGAGCTGAGTGGAAAATTCTTGGCTGAACAGTGACCATATCTAATCAGATGCAATCACTGTTCAAGTATTCTAATAGCTGCGGGAACAAGAAAAATAGGTGGTTCCTGAGCAGCCCTCATTTCTTTAAAAGAGAAGTATGGAATTTGTTTTTATCCCATAATCATACTTACCTAGGTGGATGCAGCATCGGTCCAATTTTGCATCTTTCCCCCGCCGCATCTTCACTGAGAACCAAGCCACCGAACACCACTGATGGCTCGGTTCTCTCACCTCCCCGAGCAGAGAGCTGCTGCCTGTCAATCAGCAGCTCTCCTGCTCTGCTCCTCCATGCTCACTGGAGTGCTGAGCTGTGAAGGGGTGGGGAGCGGCCGTTTTAGCCTCTCAGTAGCTTGCTGAGACGCCTATAAGTCCAGGTACCTGGTGGATTCAGACTTCCAGAGTCAGGATGACGCGGTGCCTGGAATGATCTTTAGAGCGTCATCAGAAACTGGATGAGATTTAAACGTTAATGGGCAGGCTAAATGTGCCAAGTTGATCAATCGATCAACTTGGGTGCAACAAGCCTGCCAGATTCTCTTGCGATTAGCAGCCGCTAGTGATAATTGTTATAATAAGTGATAATTGATATGTGTTTTAGAGAGGGAATCATGCAGGAAAGAAATTCACATTGTGTATAGCCTGCCTTAATGGGACTTTGTTTTCCATGCAACTTTGTTGCTAAAGACAAAGTAGTAAAGTAGAATTGGGATATGCTCCGCACTCAGGGTAGTGTTAGGTTGCAGCCTCCCCTAATTAGTACCCAAGAGGGAACTAACAAAGGATAGATAATAGGCAAATTGGGGTGAGTGGCGCTACCGTACTTGCTGTCAAGTGAGGGTAAATTAAATAAAAATATATGTAACCAAATATATTTGCCTATATGGGTAAGAAGCTTGCCCCAATAGTGCAGACAGCGTACAATCATAACAGTGTGTATGATGTGAGAAACAAAACGTGATAAAAAATATATATACCCAGTGAACCTATATACATATTAATGTCAAGTATATATGTGAGATATAAATCAAAACAAGGTATGGTAGTGAAATAAGATCAAGTAGATATGGCCTAAAGTCATCAGAAAGTTACCAGTAAATTAGCTCAAACCAAGCCATATATCACAAAGAAAATTTGTATAAAATATTAGAAGGCATAAAAAAACATAAAAAGCAGAACAAAGTCCAAAAAAAAAAAAAGAAATAAAAATAAAAATAAAAAAATAGTGAAGCTCCAAAATGGCCAAGTGTCTAAAGTATTCAGGTGACTCTTGTGTTCGGCAAATCAAGTGACTTGTGTGCTCCCTCTGATGGATCCCCACTCACCAGCTCCTTGTACCCCTACAGGAGTAATGGGCATGTATGGATAGCCTCAGATGGTGTCCCTTGGTGGCTCTGCTCGCGGTCCGTTTGTAGTCTATAGGGCCTCTGCAGCTCGCTCCACACGGTTAGGGTATCCAGAGGGGTCTCGACAGTCACTTTTCCCAAAGATTAATTTGTCAGCTTATCAGGGATGGATCCTCATAGAGAAATATAGGGCTCCCATTGTGTAGTATTTAAGAAAACTTTTATTTAAAATAAAGTTAAAAACAAAAGCAACAATTTCCCATCAAAGAAGGGAAGGCTAAGTATACACAATGAAAAGCAATGTGTAGGGACAGCCGGTTCGCAGTGTGCATTCCAACTGCGTTCCAGCCCCCTACTTCCATACCAGAAATGACGTAAGTGCGTAACTCTGCCTTACGGGTTTCGTCATTGGACTTTTTTTAGTTTTATTTAGTTTTTTTATTTTATTGTTTCTTTTTTCAATTATAATTTTTATTCAACTTCAGAAGAGGTTAAAGCTCCAGTACAACAGCATATACGTACAGATGTGGAAATGAATGAGGATGCAGCCTCTATCAATATGAAAGTGAATGAGGACGCAGCCTCTATCAATGTAATATTCTTAATTCCAACATTTTAATTATTTTAGCGGTGATATACAATCAAAATGCCTTATACTGTAATGCTATATAATCGAGTAGGGCCTTCCCTCTCCATTTCCAATTTTCATATCAAAAAGATTCGAGAATAGATAGTTCAAGAAAAAAAAGAGAGGGGAAGAAGAGGGGTAGCGTAGAAGGGAAGACAAGAGAAAGAATGTTAGTAGGAGGTAGAAAGGGAAGGAAGAGAAGGAATCTAAAGGAAGGAGAATGAGGTTGTAAGAGAGTAGAAGGGGGCAGGAAAGCAGGAGAGGGGGGATGGGACGAGGAGGCACATGGAGGCAGCGGACGCGCCCGTCTGAGCCGCAAGGAACCACCCACACCTTCAGACCATACTGACCAACTTTTCCCACCATCAATCCCTCAAAAAGGGGAATATGCTAAACAGATGTGCTATTTCCCAGGAGGGTCTGACCCTCGTCTGAGAATATAAACGTATTCCACTTGGTCCAAGTCTTGGTGAACCGTTCGTTTTGGTGTCGGGCTGTGAGAACGAGATCCTCCATTTTTTTTATATCTTCCACTTTTCTAACCCACATACTAACAGTAGGAGTCTGTGTGGACTTCCACAGTAAGGGAATGCATGCTTTGGCGGCGTCAAACAGGTGACGAATCAAAGATTATTTGTAAGCCATACTGGGTATGTGGGAGGCATGAAGTAGGAAGAAGGCTGGGTCCGCCACAATGGGGAGCTCAGTGAAATTCTGTGCCATATGTTGGATGGTCTTCCAGAATTGCTCCAAAATGGGGCATGTCCAAAAGATATGGAGGAGTGTTCCTCGATCGCTCTGGCATCTCCAGCAACGATCCGAGGAAGATGGTAATATGATATGTAATTTTGCAGGAGTATTGTACCAACTAGTAAGAATTTTATAGTTAGTTTCCTGCATCTTTGCGCATAGCAAGGATCTATATGTGAAACGTATGATATTTTGCTTTTGATGGGACGTGAAGGTACATTGCAAGTCCCGTTCCCACGCATTGAGGCATTGCAGTCGGAGGTCTTCTGATGGTGTAATCAGCAATTGATATGTAGCAGACAAGGCGTGGGGCATTGCACCCTCTTCCAAATAGTAGGTTTCATAAGTGGTCAAAGTTGGAGCAAATTTTCTGGGAGGAGGAAGTGACTTGAGAAAATGTTTGAGTTGAAAAGCTCTCCAAACGGAATGGACCGTCCAAGCTCATGAGTTCAGATGTGGTGGGCCAACGGCCGTCCATGAGAAAGTGGGAGGCTTGGAAACAGTTTGAGTTTCTTAGGGAGTAAAAGATTGGGTCTGTATAACCCGTCGTGAACTCTGGTGTTCCCAATATCAGACGGAGAGGGGAATCAGATGATGAGAGTCGGTATCGTGTAAAGAGAAATGAGCACGTACGCACGGTCATGCCTATTAGGGGATGATTTTTGACTTCTCTGGGTAGCACGTGATGGCACCATGGTGTTCTGTTCAGGGGTCACACTGAGTCTGTTCCAGTCTGGTCCACAGTTTAGTGGACTGATGGCGGTTTCAGTCAATGAGTCTGGTCAGATGGGTCCCATAATAATATTTGCGGAGGTCTGGGACTGCCAGTCCTCCATATGATTTGGGGAGTGTAAGCTGACGTCTGCTAAGTCTGGGCCTTTTGTGAGCCCATATGAAATCAAAAAATAGGGCGCTGGTTTGGGGCGAAATAAGAGGAAGGGATTTGGATCGGTAATGCCTGTAGAAGATACAGAAATTTGGGAAGAATACACATCTTAAGAATATTACATCTACCAAACCATGAATGTAACCCTGTATTTCATTTGGCGAGCAGAGCACGTACAGCTGACAGTAGGGGAGGAAAATTTAATGCAAATACCTGATATATTTTGGGGGGAATATGTGTACCTAAATATTTCAGAGCCGTAGCAGTCCACTTGAATTTAAAACTGTCTCTAAGTGTTATAAGTAGGCGTGGGGGCAAGCCCACACTCATTGCTTCGGACTTGTCAAAATTGATTTTCATATTAGAAATACTTCCATATATTTCGAAACTCCTGCAGAAGGTTTGGAAGGGAGACTACCGGATTAGAAAGTGAGAACAGCATGTCATCCGCGTATGCGGCGATCTTCTGCTGAGAGTCTCCCATAACAACCCCAGTTATGTCCAGGTTGGAGCGCACAGTACACAGTACACAGGAAGGGTTCCAATGACAGGGCGAAGAGGAGCGGGGATAGAGGACATCCCTGACAAGTTCCATTCTTAATTGTAAAGGAGTCTGATAGGACACCGTTAGCACGTACAGGGGCTGTAGGGTCGGTATAAATTGTATTTATCCAGTTTAACATCGTGCCTATGTGGTTCAAGACGGAAGTCATAAATTGCCAATTCACCCTGTCAAAGGCCTTCTCTGCGTCCGTGCTTAGGAAGACACAGGGGATCTTATTCTGATTGACTATGTGTAATAGGTTAAGGACTCTGATTGTGTTGTCCCTAGCCTTTCTAGTTGGGACAAACCCCACTTGGTCCTGGTGAATCAAGGACGGGAGATATAGGTGGATTCTAGTGGCCAGTATTTTGGTAAAAATTTTTAGATCTACGTTGAGGAGTGAGAGTGGCCTATAGCTCCCATAGGCAGTAGCATCCTTCCCGTCCTTGGGTATCACAGCAATATGTGCTGAGAGAGTGTCGTGGGGGATATTCACTCCCCAACCCAGTGAGTTGTAGAATTTGTGTATGTGTTCCCCAAGGTATGGTAACATGATCTTGTAATATTGGGCAGTGAACCCGTCCAGGCCTGGGGCCTTCCCCAGCTTAATAGTCCCCACCACCAACTTTATTTCATCTATGGATATGGGTTCATCCAGCAACTCACTGGCCTCAGCGGGTAGTTTAGGCAAGCCTGACTTGGACAGATAGTCCTCTATTTGAATTTGTGAGGAAGCTGGCTTCTGTAGGTTGTAAAGGGACACATAAAAATCTTTAAATTCTCGTGCAATGTTTTGAGGGAGTGTAATTTTCTGGCCCGAAGGTGCCATATGTGGGATGTAGCTCGCAATACCTGTTCCTTCAGGGAGTTGGCCAAAAGCTTACCACATTTATTCCCTGATTCATACGACACGTTCCGGCAAACCTGTATCGCAGCTTTAGCGCGATACTGCATTAGATCTGTGATTTTGGCACGCAAAAGCAGAATTTACGCATCCCCTGCAGGAGTTTGAGCATGTTTGTGTCTAGCTTAGGCTCTATGTAAGTCATCAAGAAGTGACGTCAGCTGTGCCGAGCGTTGTTTCTTAATGCGTGCCCCATGTTTAATTAGAACTCAGCGGATCACCGCTTTATGGGCTTCCCACACAATTTCAGGGTTACTATCAGGGGTATTGTTGTTCTTAAAGTAGCAGTCCAACTCCCTTACTACGTCTTTGTGAATCTCTTCATCCTGTAAGAGACTTTCAGGGCATATGACATTAGGACAGGGGTGTGATCAGACCATGTAATAGATCCAATCGCGGAGCTGCATACGGCGTGCAATTGGGCATGAGGGATATGGCAGAAGGGATGATCACAGAATAGTCAGGCAGGCAGATGTTCGGCAACGGGGTAGGGTAGGAGACAGTGGAATGGTTAGACGTAGCCGGGTCAATAGCAAATAGTAACAACAGGCAGGATACAGGAACTCAGGTGCAGAGCTGCAGACGAACAGCACCTGATGGAAGTAACTGACACCCTTTTAAAGGGACTTTGGCGCCAAACAGCGCTAGCGTGAACGGGCGTGCACAGGAGCGCGCCAGCGCCCCCCAGTGGGGAATTCCGCTGAACTGCTCTGGAAAAGCCTCTCGTGCACCTACGTGCACGCATGTTAGCCCGACGACCACCGACATGTCCCTGACATTGCCCCCTCCCAATGGGCAGCCTCCGGATGCCCAGATAACTCCTCTTTTCAGGATGAGCAGAAAAATAGGCATGGATCAAACGTTTAGCATGAATATTGCTATTAGGTTCCCATGAATTATTCTCCGGACCATACCCTTTCCATTTGATCAAAAACTGTACCTGCCCCAAACTCTTTCTGCAATTGAGGATTGCCTCTACCTCATATTCCTCATTTCCATCCACCAAGACAGGTTCAGGGACCCTGGTGCCCCTATTAGGGAAGGGGTCGGCTACAGCAGGCTTCAACAACGACACACGGAATACAGGATGGATTTTAAGTGAGTCAGGTAAACACAGTTCATAAGACACTTCGTTAATCTTCTTTTTCACCGGGAAAGGCCCAATAAACTTAGGAGCAAGCTTTTTGGAAGGACAAGCTAGTTTAATATTATTGGTAGACAGCCATACCTTATCACCAATCTGCAGATCTAGATCTCCTCTTCTCTTTTGATCGAAGATCCTCTTACTGTCTGCTTGTGCCTTGGATACTGCTTCCTGTAACATCTGGTTGTTGTGACTGAGGAACTGTACTGTGTCCTGGACCGCTGGAACTGGGGATTCTGGAAGAAAATCTGGTAAGAAAGATACATAAAAACCATAATTGGCAAAGAACGGGGACTGACCCGTGGCAGAGTGGCTAGCATTATTATAAGCAAATTCTGCTAGAGGCAGTAGGGACACCCAATTGTCTTGTACAAATGAGGTAAAACACCTAATGTATTGCTCTAGCGTCTGATTTGTCCTTTCGGTTTGCCCATTAGTTTGGGGGTGGTATGCTGAGGACAGGGCTAATTCAATTTTCAGGATCTCACATAGGGCTTTCCAGAAGCGTGAAGTAAACTGCACCCCCCTATCGGACACTATATTTGCAGGAACTCCGTGCAGCCTGATGATCTCTTTTATGAACACACGGGCCGTCTCCACAGCAGAAGGTGTCCCCTTTAAGGGCAGGAAGTGGGCCATTTTAGACAGACGATCGACGACCACAAAGATCGCCGAACATCCTTCCGAGCATGGTAATTCAACTATAAAGTCCATTGCTATCATCCTCCAGGGCCTATCTGGTATGGGCAACGGCCTCAACAGTCCCCAAGCTTGGTTCCTGGAAGTTTTATTTTGAATGCAAACAGAACAAGAGCTGACGTACTTCCCGCAAAATTCTTTCAGGTTAGGCCACCAGAACGTGTGTTGCACGAGTTCAAGGGTCTTACGAACCCCAAAATGTCCTGCAAGTGGATGATCATGCAATAAAGTCAGCACCTTGACTCGGACGTCTTCTGGTACGAATATTTGACTTCCTTTCCACAATATCCCATCTCGAGATGCTAAAGTGAGTCCCTGAAGACTTGAAGGTTCTGGTGATGCTTCTCTGATCAAGGACAGGAGGTCCGTCTGAAGGAGTAAGAAACTATTTGCTGGCAGAATGGTGTCAGGTACAGAAGGTTCTTTGGGATGATCAAACATGCGTGATAGCACATCTGGTTTTACGTTCTTAGTTCCTGGCCGGTAGGTAATATGAAAACAGAAATGTGTAAAAAACAGGGCCCACCGGGCTTGTCGAGGTTTCAGTCTCTTAGCAGATCTTAAATATTCGAGGTTCTTGTGATCAGTATATATTAGAACCGGATGGACTGCGCCCTCTAACAGGTACCTCCACTCTTCTAATGCTGCCTTGATGGCCAGTAACTCCTGATCACCCACATCATAATTTCGCTCAGCCGGCGAGAGTTTCCTGGAGAAAAATCCCACGGGATGCATCAGATCCTTGTTACCCTGCCGTTGAGAGATGACTGCACCCACGGCCACTTCGGAAGCATCCACCTCCAGAATAAAAGGTAGGGATGGGTCAGGATGGCTGAGGATTGGGGCTGAAGTGAAACGCCTTTTCAATTCTTCAAAGGCCTCCTGAGCCTCTGAGCTCCAGTGAAAATGACAGTTCTGCTTGGTTAACTGCGTGATGGGTGAAATGATGGCAGAGAATCCTTTAATAAATTTTCTATAGAAATTTGCGAATCCGATGAAGCGCTGCACGCCCTTCTTGTCCAGGGAAGCTGGCCAATCTAGCACACCGGACACTTTTTGAGGATCCATTTTAATGCCGGTGGGGGAGATCACTAGCCCCAAAAACTGAATGTCCTTTTGTTCGAATTCGCACTTCTCTGCTTTAGCATACAGTCCGTGTAAGCGAAGACAGCCCAAGACTTTGTGAACATGTTCCCGATGTTGGTTAAGTGAATTAGAGAAAATTAAAATATCATCCAAGTAAACGATCACAAAGATGTCCAGGAAATCTCTGAATACATCATTGACCAGATGCTGAAATGTGGCAGGGACATTGCATAGGCCGAAGGGCATGACTAAGTACTCATAGTGTCCGAAACGGGTCCGGAAAGCCGTCTTCCATTCATCCCCGGCCCGAATGTGGACCAGGTTGTAGGCCCCTCTTAGATCCAACTTAGTGAAGATGATGGCAGACCTCAACTTCTGAAATAATTCAAGTATCAGGGGCAACGGATAGCGGTTTTTAACCGTGACCTTGTTTAACTCCCGATAGTCCACACATGGACGAAGAGTCTGATCTTTTTTAGAAACAAAAAATATTCTGGCCCCAGCTGGGGAGGTAGAAAGTCGAATAAAGCCCTTTTTGAGGTTTTCATTAACGTATAGTTTAAGTGCCTCTTGTTCCTTCTCAGATAGCGGAAAGATGCGCCCGAAGGGAATCTCGGCCCCAGGGAGCAGCTCAATTGGGCAATCATAGGGGCGATGGGGTGGCAGGGAGTCCGCTCCCTTTTTTGCTGAATACATCTGCAAATTCCCGATAAGCCTCTGGTATGGCTTGGAGCTGATCTGGATCCACATCCATGCAAAGTAAGGTGGCAGCCGGTTTGGAGGGTTCAGGTAAACAATGTCTCTGACAATAGGGTGATAGAAACTTGACTTCACCGGTAGTCCAATTTACGTGGGGGTTATGGACCTGAAGCCAGGGCATGCCCAAGATGATCGGGAACAGTGGGGAGGACATGACGTCCAGAGTCAGGATCTCTTTATGCTGAGATGAACAGTTGGGAGACAGAGGAAGGGTTTCTTGAGAGACTTGTCCTGACTTTATGTGGGACCCATCGGCCAGGAAAACTGAGAGTCTGTGTGTCTTGTTTTTCAGGGGAAGATCTTGTTGAGCAGCAAAGGCAGAGTCAATAAAGCAGCTGCAAGCCCCAGAATCAATGATGGCGTTGACCTGGATTGTTCTTCCCTGGAGCTGTAACGAGAGAGGGAGAGCAAGTTGAGTGGCATTAGCGGTTAATGCCGAAAGACTGGCCGGAGTAGAGGAAACACACTTACGGGTCTTGGCCGGACAGTTGTTCACATAGTGGCCTGCCCCACCACAGTAGAGGCAGAGGTTTAGCTGGCGTCTACGTGCCCGCTCTTCTGGGGGTAGAGTAGAACGCATTAGTCCCAGCTGCATCGGTTCAGGAACATCAGGTGTTGGAGTGGCCGGGTTGGAACAGGTAGAAGGCAGGTATCGGGAGGTGGGCACCGGAACTCTTGCAGTCATCCACATGGGGCGTGTTTGCTGGGAGGAACGTTCAGACTGGCGTTCACAAAGACATCGGTCGATCTGAATTGTTAAAGCAATAAGTTCTTCAAGGGTATAAGGCATTCCTACCCGGGCGAGCTCATCCTTGAGACTCTCTGATAACCCCATGCGAAATTGATGGCGTAAAGCTGCATTGTTCCATTGTGTGTCCGCGCTCCAGCGTCGAAAGTCAGTGACATAGTCCTCGGCCGGTCTGCGGCCTTGCTAGAGAGCGAACGAAGCTGACTCAGAGGTGGCAGTCCGCTGGGGATCCTCATACAACTGAGCCATGGCTTCAAAGAAGGAGGGCAAGGACTGGATCTGCACAGAGTTAGTTTCAAGCAGGCGGTGGGCCCAGGTTTGCGGCTCCCCTTGTAGGAGGGATATAACAAATCCCACTTTAGTAGCCTCTAAAGAAAAAGTCTGTGGCTGTAAGGCGAAGTATAACTGACAGGCGCTGCGGAAAGCCAGGAACTTCGTTCGGTCACCAGAAAACCTCTCAGGAATGGGGACCCGCGGTTCGGGTGGAAGCATAACCACAGAGGGAGGTACAGCAGCTTGTACTGGAGCCACTGCTGAGGCAGGAGACGCACCTCCTGGGCCACTGAGGTTCAGGACTTGACCCTCCAGTCTGGTGTAACTGTCTTGCAAAGTCTTTACGGCTTGTGTGAGTGCCGCTAAGTGCGTACAGATCTCCTTGATAGGAGAGGTCTCTCCTGCGGGCTCAGTCATGGCTGTTCATACTGTTAGGTACCTGGTAGTTGAACCCAACTGGTAGAAGGAGACCTCTCTTAAGTGCTGGTTCAGGAGCCACTGGAGTGGGAACAGTGGTCTCCTGAGCACAGTGGGTAGGAGTGCCTGTTGCAGGTCCTTGCGATGGCCAACACAGGAGCTGAAGAGACTTCCTCTGGGGTGGCTGTACTATGGATGCTGGTAAGCTGAAGCGGATCCGAAAGCCGGCAGGTGAAGGATATTGCAGCAGCGGAACCTGGAGCTGGAAGAGCAGGTGGTGAGCAGTGTCACAGGACACAAGCAAAGCAGAGTCAAACAGTCCGTATTGGCAGGAGATCAGGCAGGTATATGGCAGAAGGGATGATCACAGAATAGTCAGGCAGGCAGATGTTCGGCAACGGGTCACAAGATATCAGCAAGGTCAGGCAGGCCGGGTAGGGTAGGAGACAGTAGAATGGTCAGACGTAGCCGGGTCAATAGCAAATAGTAACAACAGGCAGGATACAGGAACTCAGGTGCAGAGCTGCAGACGAACAGCACCTGATGGAAGTAACTGACACCCTTTTAAAGGGACTTTGGTGCCAAACAGCGCTAGCGCAAATGGGCGCGCGAACGGGCGCACGCGGGAGCACGCCAGCGCCCCCCAGTGGGGAATTCCGCTGAACTGCTCTGGAAAAAGCCTCTCGTGCACCTACGTGCACGCATGTTAGCCCGACGACCACCGACATGTCCCTGACATTGACTATTCAGGGCGCAGTGGTGGAAGGACAGGTGTGGGCATTATTTATTTTTCCTGGTCATCCTCAGTTTGTAATCCTTGAATATTGCTTATGTGGAGTGGAATAAAAGGTGTAATCCCATTCAGTCGGGTGAAGGAGTCTCCAAACGTCAATCAATTGTGTTTTATGTAGAGAACGTGCTATGCGTTTCCTAGCTGTCGGTGTAACCGAGGAGTGTCCAGAGGAAGTATCCTCAGTGGGAATCAATGGGAGATTAAAATCACCCCCAAGGATCAGCTGACCTCTAGTGAACTCCTCCAGAATGTCTAATGTCTTAGTAATAAAGTGATCCTGTTGGCTGTTGGGTGCATTTATGTTTGCTAGTGTCACTTCTACACCCCCAATGTCTCCCCTGAGGAACAAAATCGCTCCTCCATGTCAGTTTTCACATCTGCGCATTTCCAAGGAACAGAACGGGAAATAAGTATGGACACACCCCGAGATTTAACGGTGCCGAATGTGGAGTGGTACACCTTCGGGAAGAATTTGTTTTTCAGTATTGGTAGACTACCTCCTTTAAAGTGAGTCTCCTGTATGAATGCTAATTTAACCTTATGACGGTGGAGGTCGTTTAGCAACATGCATCTTTTTTTCCAGCACATTTAGGCCCTTCGCGTTTAATGAAAACACATTCACTGCCTCCATGGCCCCCAAATGTGGATAAGGTTCTAGGAACAAGGGTAAACTATAGAGGAGGGGAAAAGCTTGAGGTGAGGGGAGAAAGGGGAAAGAAATTAGGTATTAGAGGATAGTAAGGTGAAAAAGAAGAAGTAGTGTTAAGCTCGCATCTAGTGGATGCAAGAAAAGTAGTCTAAATAGGTAGCACAGTAGTGCTGGGACGCTCACTAGTATAAAATTAGTAATCGAGCGCAGGCCTAGGTGGGAATGTGGAAAGAAACAGCCAGTAGCAAGACCACTGACCCCCCCCCACTCCCACTCCGCATTGTAGTGAAATGTGACTTAACTGAGATGTTAACGGTTAGTACTCACAAGTGAGAAGAATATATTTAGTGAGGAAACGTATGAGCTTCCTTCAGTGGATTAATACATAAACATATAGGGTACATATAACAGTCAGTCCCCGTGCCCAATCATAATAACAACTGAACTCGTTGTATCCCCCTGCCAACTCTGCACATCAACTGGGTGATAACCAGACATCAAACCCAGCGGGAAAGGAGAGAGCCCCCGGCATCATAGGATCTATGAGCTCATTCAAATACTAATTTGTCCAAGTCTCCTGCCATAGCTCTCTCAACCCCCGCTGTCCCCGACCCATCAATACTCCACCTCCCTGATCCATTCCCCCCCCCCATAATTTACCGGCAGCACCGTACAGGAGCACATACTGCCCTCCAGTCTGTCAGTATGATGTGGACCGTCCCCTCCATGTCCTCTTGGCCAAGGTTCCTCCCCTCAAGATACATAACCTGAGGAGTGACTATGCAAAACTATGCCTTAAGAACTCCCCTGTAATTAGCGGGCCTGTAGAGGCAGACATGGTCTCGGGGAAATTTGTACCTAAGTCCCCACCCCCCTAAATTCTTTAATCAGTTAGAACCCTCGAGGTGATGGGGGGCCAGAGAAGGAGGGGGGAGGTTCCAACATCTCAATGTAACATGCATCACAGTGTCAGGAGAAACATAACTGTAGGACATTTTCACATAACTGAAGCTGTTGAAATCTCAGTATATTGAAAGCGCCTATCGCCTCATCACCTTAAACATATTCCCTTTAGGGAAGCATTATTACCTGCACATTCTTACATATTGGTCCAATGTAGGTATCGGGGAGTGTATGAGAGCAAAGGCGTGAGCACCTTCTCCTCCCATGTGCGGGTATGGTATATGTTACCCTGGGCTTGGGAAACAGTCTCCAGGGGATTCCCTAACGTGATCCGGTCTAGCTCCAAAAGTTTGTTAACGGATTTCCACAGCTGAAAGCGTTCACATAAGGTCCCTCAAGACAGTATTCCGGCAGTGCAACAAGTTCTGTCTATCTTAACCTGGCATTTGACGGAGATAAAGTACAGTAAAGAGGAGCGGCCAATCCCGATCACGGGGCAAAACAACGTTAGCCATCCGGGAGGTAAAGGTAACATATACTCTGCCATCAGGCCGGTATAGAGGAGCAATCAATCAGTGGCAGTCTCAGGGGTAAAATTAAGTGAACGTGATCAGGCTAAAACATGGGCTGAAAAGAAACGTGAAAGTCATGACTCACGTGATCCCTCGGCGGAGGGCGCCCGGGGTCTCCTCCTGGAGCATTGTTGACGGGGAGGTTGGTAGGTCCGCTGAGTAGAGGAACCCGTGCGACCCGGTGCATGAGGAACAAGAGCAAGCCAGTTTGCATCGGTTCCACTCCAGGAAATGTGAAAAAGGCTGGTAATTCTGTCGGGGCGCGTAGGGTAAAGGAGGCATTTCCATTCCTAAAGGTAACTGCCAAAGGATACCCCCAGCGATATGTGCAGCCCTGTCTCCTGGCCAGATCCAGAATGGGTCTCAGCATCGCCCTCCTCTGTAGTGTGGCTCTAGATTAATCCGGTAGGATTTTGACAGTAGCACCATCGAATTCCACCTCTCCGTGATCCCATGCCTTACGGAGGATGAGCTCCTTTTGGGTTTAGCGGTGGATCCTGCAGAGATTCTTGTAAAATGGCGCGGAGATCGTCGGGCAAACCACTCTTATTTTGATAAGAGCTCGCCATATCAGAGTGGAAAATAGCCGGCGACTCTGAGAAAACCTCCAAGGCAGTGGATGGAGCAGGGGAGACAGGTAATTCCAGGGTGTCACTTTCTGCCCAATATTGTGCACATTACAATGGCGCCCGGCGATCGCCTCTGTGAGTTGCGGAAATACCTCTGAATACTGCTCCGTGGAGACGATGTCTGGCTACCGCTGACCGATGCTCTTGTCCTGTACCTCTTAGAGGTTAGCATACCTCACATTCACGTGGCTAGACCGTTGAAGTTGCGGGTGAAAGGGAGACCAGGAGCTCTCAGAAAGCACCTCTTCACTCGGCCATTGCTAAGCCACGCCCTCTTATTTTATTGTTTCCACCAGTATTTTTGGGTGTATATATATATATATTTTTTTTTTGGACTTTGTTGCACTTGTGCTTTTTATGTTTTTTATGCCTTTTAATATTTGATACGAATTTTCTTTGTGATATATGGCTTGGTTTGAGATAATTTACTGGTAACTTTCTGATGACTTTAGGCCATATCTACTTGATCTTATTTCACTACCATACCTTATTTTGATTTATATCTCACATATATACTTCACATTAATATATATATAGGTTCACTGGGTATATATATTTTTTATCACGTTTTGTTTCTCACATCATACACACTGTTATGATTGTACGCTGTCTGCACTATTGGGGCAAGCTTCTTTCCCATATAGGCAAATATATTTGGTTACATATATTTTTGTTTGATTTACCCTCACTTGACAGCAAGTAAGGTAGCACCACTCACCCCAATTTGCCTATTATCTAGAGTAGTAAAGTAATTGCAAAGCTGTCTTTGTGCTTTTTTCTGTTAATAGTCGTATGCAATTCCAACAGTAGATTGGCTTTTGCACTGGGGATCAAGTAAAAGATCATTCCATTCTTCAGTGCCATGCAGGGTAGTGATGAAATTCTGCTTCTCAAATCTCAGGACAAAGCCTCTGTTGGTGCCAGTCACACTCCTGTTTGTAAAATGAGTCATTTGGTTGAGTCTTGCTAAAACTGGTGCACACAGAATCTGGCGCAGCTGTGCATAGTAACCAGTTAACTTCAGCTTATTCAATTAAGCTTTGACAATAAGGCCGGGTTCATACTGATACGACACAACAGGGCCATAACGTCACAAGGGGGCAGGGTCTCTTGATGATGTCACTGGATGGCCATGACTCATGTCTATAAAAGAACTGGCAGAGAGCGGAGCTTGCACAACTGCGGGAGCTAGCGTTGGCGAAAGAAACTGAGGAAGAACCGGCAGCAGAAGACGACATCAGCACAGCGAGCAGAACTGGCAGCAGAAGAAGACATCAGCCCAGCAAGAAGAACCGGAGGATGAAGACATCACCGGAGGGAGAAGAGACGCTGGAGTTGCTTTAATAAAGGACTTTGTCAAAAACCTGAGTGCTTGTTTTATTTCTTTGATGCTCTTTTGGGGTGAATGGATAGGGATACAAAGGGTGGGGGCCCCCTTGTTAAAGAAGGGGTTCCAGATTTCGATAAGCACCCCTGCCCGCAGACCCCGACAACCACCATCCAGGGTTGTCAGGAAGATGCTAATAGGACAAGGTGCTTTGGAGTAGCACCCCCATGTTGAGGGCATGTGGCCTGGTATGGTCCAGGAGGGCGCTCACTCGTCCCCCCCTATTTCCTGACCGGCCAGGCTGCGTGCTTGGATAAGGGTCTGGTATGGATTTTGAGGGGGACCCCACACTGTTTTTTTATTTTGGTGTGGGGTTCCCCTTCAAGATCCTCAGAGCACAAGTTGCATGCCAAAGTTGGATCAGTTAAGATAATGATCTGACTTTAATCCGACTTCACTGATTTTCAATGGGCTGAAGTAAGACCAAAGTTGGACCAAAGTAGTGCAGGAACCTTTTTCAAAGTGGGACCAACTTGTGTCGGACCAAATAAGACAGCTCTCTTAGGGAACCAGTGATTTATACACATCATGCGACATGTGCTCCCAAAGTCGGATCGTATGTCGTACCAGTGTGAACCCGGCCTACAACCTAGAAGCTGATTGGTTACTATGCACAGCTGCGCTAGATTCTGTGTGCACCAGTTTGGTAAATCTCCCCCTAAATGTCTTAAGAAATAGGAGACAGCTAAAGGATCTTGAGGCATGCTGCAAACCTGTCTAGACCTTATTCACACTGGCACTGCTCTAAATGTATGATCTAGGAAAAAATAAATGCAGGAGTGCTAGTGTGAATGAGGTCACTGGAAGGAAATGGCTAAAACAGATTTATCATTTTGTCTCACTATCAAAATGGGCTGAAGGTGTTCCTGGCTCTGAGCTGCTAGGTAGTACTTCCAACAATAAAAGCACAGCATCAGATTCACCATTCTGTTAAAAACTTTTACCTCCTTTGTTCTGCCCTCTTACATTCTTATTGTGTGTGGAGTCAATATGTAATTATTTTTGATATATTTAAGAAACTGCTAGAATGTCAGGGTGAGGAAGGGGAGGGGGGTAGTTATACTGTAGAATATAGGACCAATATAGTAAGGGATGTTCTACATTTCCCCACTGCCACTAGATTTAAACCTGTATAGTGGGTAGGGATGGGCTTTATGTTCGGGTCGAACATGAGTTCGACTCGAACATTGGCTGTTCGTCAGTTCGCCGATCAGTGAACAATTTGGGGTGTTCGCGGCAAATTCGAAAGCCACGGAACACCCTTTAAAAGTCTACGGGAGAAATCAAAAGTGCTCATTTTAAAAGGCTTATATGCATGGTATTGTCATAAAAAGTGTTTGGGAACCAGGGTCCTGCCCCAGGGGACATGTATCAATGCAAAAAAAGTTTTAAAAACGTCTGTTTTTTCAGGAGCAGTGATTTTAATAAAGCTTAAAGTGAAACAATAAAAGTGAAATATTCTTTTAAATTTCGTACCTGGGGGGTGTGTATAGTATGCCTGTAAAGTGGCGCTTTTTTCCCATGTTTAGAACAGTCTGACAACAAAATTACATTTCTAAAGGGAAAAAAAAGTCATGAAGTAATAGCGGTGTCGGCTATAGTGAATTGTCTATGGGAGAAATCAAAAGTACAAATTTGATGGGTTAATATGCAAGTTATTGTCATAAAAAGTGTTTGGGGACCCAGGTCCTGCCCCAGGGGACATGTATCAATGCAAAAAAAAGTTTTAAAAACGGCCGTTTTTTTGGGAGCAGTGATTTTAATAATGCTTAAAGTGAAACAATAAAAGTGTAATATTCCTTTAAATGTTGTACTTGGGGGGTGTCTATAGTATGCCTGTAAAGTGGCGCGTGTTTCCTGTATTTAGAACAGTCTGACAGCAAAATGACATTTGTAAAGGAAAAAAAGTCATTTAAAACTACTCGCGGCTATAATGAATTGTTGGTTCGACAATACACATAAAAGTTCATTGATAAAAATGGCATGGGATTTCCCCACAGAAGAACCCCGTGCCAAAATGAAAAAAAAAATGGCGTGGGGGTCCCCCTCAAAATCCATACCAGACCCTTATCTGAGCACGCAACCGGGCAGGCCGCAGGAAAAGAGGGGGGGACGAGAGAGCGCCCCCCCTCCTGAACCATACCAGGCCACATGCCCTCAACATTGGGAGGGTGCTTTGGGGTAGCCTCATCCACACAACCCTTGACCGTTGGTTGTGGGGGTCTGCGGGCGGGGAGCTTATTGGAATCTGGAAGCTCCCTTTAACAAGGGGACCCCCAGATCCTGGCCCCCCGTGTGAATTGGTAATGGGGTACAAATGTAACCCTACCATTTCACAAAACAAGTGTCAAAAAGGTTAAAAAACACAAGAGACAGTTTTTGACAAGTCCTTTATTAATTTCTTCTTCTTCCTGCTTCTTCTTCTATCTTCTTTCTTCTGATCTTTCTTCGGTGTTCTTCTTCTTCCTCCATCTTCTTCTTCTGAAGGGTCTGGTATGGATTTTGAGGGGGACCCCCATGCCATTTTAAAAAAAAATTTTGGCGCAGGGTTCTTCTGTGAGGAAATCCCATGCCGTTTTTATCAATGAACTTTTATGTGTATTGTCGGACCGACAATTCATTATAGCCGCTAGTAGTTTTAAATGACTTTTTTTTCTTCACAAATGTCATTTTGCTGTCAGACTGTTCTAAATACGTTAAACATGCGCCACTTTACAGGCATACTATAGACACCCCCCAGGTACGAAATTTAAAGGAATATTACACTTTTATTGTTTCACTTTAAGCATTATTAAAATCACTGCTACCGAAAAAACGGCCATTTTTAAAACTTTTTTTTGCACTGATACATGTCCCCTGGGGCAGGACCCAGGTCCCCAAACACTTTTTATGACAATAACTTGCATATAAGCCTTTAAAATTAGCACTTTTGATCATTCATGTTCGTGTCCCATAGACTTTAACGGTGTTCGCGTGTTCGAACAAATTTTTCGCCTGTTCGCATGTTCTGGATGCGAACCGAACCGGGGGGTGTTCGGCTCATCCCTAATAGTGGGTAGTGCTGAGCCCCAATTCCAACCAATATGCATGCAAGTTCTACAATTTTGTCTGTGTTTTGCATGGGTTTACTTTGGTGCTCTTGTTTTCTTCCACCATCTAAAAAACATACTGCTAAGCTAAATGGCTCTCACCCACATTTCCCCTATTTTGTGTACACCTGTGTGACTGTGGATTGTATGTTACCATATAAGCTCCTTTGAGGGTAGAACTAATGTTTTATGGTCCCTGTATGTAGAAAAAGTGAGAGGACTATAATAATGAGTGAAATAAATACTCAAGATAAATGTGGCCAAGTTTTTGTTGGGTGAAATTATTCATTAATGCAATCAGACAATAACAAATATACTTGAGAGTTGCTTTTATATACTGTCTAGCTACTTCCATTGTGATTAGATAATCTAAGTAGTGAAATGTAAATGAGTGTTATCACATTGGCCTCTATCAACATCACAGTCTTCAAACATTAATTTCCTTCAACATTTGTCCATGATGCGACATTTGGAAGTTATCACTCTTTATGAGTACTTGTACATTCATTTCCATTTTCATTGATTTAAACAAGAGCTATTTTGTAGCAATGCATTGCACTGCAGTGTCACAAATGGAAAGTCATCCAGTGACAGAATGATGCTTTACGGAATCTGACTTACATTTCGCTGAAGAAATATTTATCATCACGTACATTAATCACGTAGTATAATAACAATCTTCTGTCCTGTAGTGCCGGTTGATTTTGCTAATTATACAGTAGATAGCCTTGTTCCATCACCTTTCAAGCATAAGTAATAATATTGTATCTTTGATATATATTTCCACCAGCCTCTTTTTGCCATTTTAATTTTAAATGTCTAAAAAAAAAATACCTGTCAACCTTGATATACCTTGTTGACCTGGGTGAATGCAATTATTTAGCAGTTGTATTTCAACATGTTTTTTTTTATTAAAATGTATCTTCTTGGAGTGGATTACACAAAAACAGACTAAATATAATTGGATTTTCGTTATATGGCATTGTCATTGATATGCAACATGCTTTTCAAAATTGCAATGTATAACCTTAATATTTGCGAGTCTATCAGGACTCTGGCATAAAAATGTATATTTTCTAATATTCTCTCTTGCACCGAAATGATTTCATTTATATGCAAATGAGGCTCAGCTCCACACCTGTTTCTTGTTTGTTACAACTGTGGGAATTATTTGCACTTAGTAATAAAATTCCATAAACTGAATTTGTCACCAATATGGTAGGGAGAGAAAATGTATCTTTTTTTACCTTTAGCAGACACATGCTTTTGCTTTTAGTTTGAAAGATTGATGGCATCTAAAAGTATTTTTAATAACAGAACAAAGCATAATTTATTTTTTGCATAGTGTTGACTGTGTTGTTGTGTTCTTGCTTGACTCTTTGATGAAAAACAAATCCTATAAGGCACTTTCAACACTAATATAGAACTCTTACATAAACACTGTGATATATGGTGGGCCATTCAGATAAATGTACAGTGCATACTTGTAATGAGATATTACGTGTACTGTACTTTTTCAACTTACTCATGACTTGAAAGGTATTGAATACCACAAAAAAAATTGCCCACATGGCACATTTTAATTAAAAGGGTTTAATCTCACTCCCATGTAAAAGCTCATCAACCATTGTTATATTAACGGTGAGCACAGTTATTGTGCATACATTTAAATGCCTTCTGGATTGTGCATCATTACTTTGTGATTGTAGGAGTAGTAGACAAACAGAGCAACTCATGCTTGCGAAGTTATAATGCCCACCAAGCATCATTGTTACATCACAAGCATTACCAGGTCTGCTGTTCTACATAGTGTGATTTATTTAGGACACATGGTAGGAGAGACTTTCCCACAGCAGCATGCTATTACTAGATAGGTAGGGAAGGTATTGGAGTGCATGACACAGAGTTGACATGGTCACAATCCTAGACTCCAGGCATCATTTTTCCAGTACCTTTTTCCAGACTTTAAATAACACACACCATACCACAAATTCCTAATAAATTACCAAAGCCTCCAACAAGATTGAATTTGAACCTACCCATGGGTTTGGTTTTAGGACAAAAAGGGTGCCCCAGCTATTTTTTTTCAACTGTGGTCTGTTAACGTTAACATTTTGTATTACAATAGGTGAAGCTGAACTCCAGGAAAAGTAAAAGTCCTCCCCTACAGTGGTTGCGTGCCCACACTGCAGGGGTTAACTGCTCATTTATTTCTAGGGGACCAGGAAAAGCAGTTTTACTTACTTGATCGACACTGCTAGGCTGGTCTCTGCAGCTTCTTCTCCTCTGCGCTCTGGCAGTTGATGCCCCTGACATCATTAAACCAATGCATTGCATTCCATAGTCCAGCATTGGATATGAGGATGTTAAAGGACAATCCAATGCCAGAGCATGGTCAAGCGAATGATCAGGTAAGTAAAACTGCTTTTATTGTCCCCCAGACAGAAACAACCAGTTAACCCTTGCATTTCCTCACTGCAAGGGGGGACTTTACTGGAGTTGGGCTTTAAAGCATAACTACAGTATGCAAGAATTACCTGCCCTTCTGCAATGGGGCATCCATAAGCTCCCTAAGTGATGCTTCCAACTTTGATCGATCTTCCAAGTTTGATGTAAGTCCTTCACGTGTTCATAGGAATGAATTAATCCTCAGCACCAAGACATGCAGAGAATGTACACACTGAACCACGCAGTGTAAATTTAGTAGAAGAGAAGCTGACCAAATCTTTATTGCACTAGAAACATAAACAGTCTTCTGCACTACAGCTTTGATTTAACTACCTATATTTCCTCCATTTTAGTCAGTTAAGTATACCATTGAAGGTGTTTTGTTATATCTGCATAAGTGCAATATTCTTTAAATGTCAGCTTAAAGTCATCACACAAAGTATACAGTGCTCATAAATCGGCACATTGGCTTTAAAACATTCCCATGCATGCTGAGCACCCACGGGTAAAGTTTCATATTCCCATCGCACACGTTCCTGGTATAAGCTCTAAAGGTTGGGTGGTGCAGCAACAACCAGCTGGATACTGGTTCAAGTCACAATGTAGATACTTGCCAGCACACCAAGGATCAGCACAAGGTGGCGTCCAAACGGTTTAGTTTATTGCATGATCACAACACAAAGAGGTGCAACGTTTCGGAGTCACACAGGACCCCTTCGTCAGGCATGTGATGCCATGGGTAAAGGTGCACAAGAAGACATGTAAAAATGTGCAGTAATTTGTAGTAGTACTTCAGGGATTCTTCATACACCTGAACAACCAGGGTGCTGCACTGACAAAAATATTATAAAATGAGTTTAAAATACTCAATAAAAAAAAAAAGCATGTCACCAGGACACCCTTATGCTCCTTCAGAGCAACTTTATTGATTAGATACAGAAAGCAATTATCACTGTTGCTTGATAAAAAAAGTGACTCTTGAAATATCACTTGTAATAAACATACTCTGGGGGATCAGTTGAGGGTGCTGGTGACATGCTTTAAATGTAAGGAACCTTTAATCCACTAGCGTAGTTCAACACTCTGCTTCACTAGGACTACTAGCTCTACTAGAAGAACAAAAATAGTGATGGAGTGCAACAACCAGTTACATGTAATTGGATTTAGGATTAACACCATGGTATTGCTGAAAGATGACTTCTAAGGACTTGCTTTGCTTAGCATATTGCTCCTTGCTTTATTAAATAAGCCCTCATGTGTCTTTGAATAGAAAAGCAATAATGTACTGCAGCTGACAGTGAAATTAACCAAGGCGTACTTTTACAATTCATTGGGGATGATGTGCATTATAATGGTGATATATGCTCATGGTTGTAATAACATATGTCAATATTTTATAATCCTTTACACAATGAGCTTTGTAGGGAAGTCAATAAGAAAGTTGCAGAGTAACATTTGAAATATATTGGCATATATTGGCAACCTGCAGTTGCTCAAACAGTTGTGCTCATAAGTTTACATACCCTGGCAGAATTTATGATTTCTTGGCCATTTTCAGAGAATATGAATAACGCAAAATTTTTCTTTCACCAATAGTTATGCCCTGTACACACCGACGGAAAATGTGCGATCGGAGCTTGTTGTCGGAAATTGCCATGTGGGCTCCATCAGACTTTTTCCATCGGAATTTCCGACACACAAAGTTTGAGAGCTGGCTCTCAAACTTTCCGACAACAAAATCTGTTCGCGTAAATTCCGATCATGTGTAGACAATTCCGACACACAAAGTGCCACGCATGCTCGGAATCAAGCAGAAGAGCAGCACTGGCTATTGAACTTCATTTTTCTCGGCTCGTCGTACGTGTTGTACGGCACCGCATTCTTGACGTTCGGAATTTCCGACCAACTTTGTGTGACTGTGTGTATGCAAGACAAGTTAGAGCCAACATCCGTCGGAAAAAATCTGATGGATTTTGTTGTCGGAAGGTGCGATCGTGTGTACAGGACATAAGTGTTTGGCTGAAGTCATTTTTTTATCAATCAACTTTGTTTACTCTTTTTAAATCATAATGACAACAGAAACTAGCCAAATAACCCTGATCAAAAGTTTACATACCCCAGTTCTTAATCACTTCAATACCAGCCACTTTCCCTCCTTCCTGACTAGGACAATTTTTAGCTTTCGGCACAATTTGAATGAGAATTGTGCGGTCATGCAACACTGTACCCAAACTAAATTTTTTATCATTTTCTTTCCACAAATAGAGCTTTATTTTGGTAGTATTTGATCACCTCTATGGTTTTTAATTTTTGCTCTATAAATGAAAAAAGACCGACAATTTTGAAAAAAAAAAATAATGGGCACTGATATGCGGCACTGATAGGTGGCACTGGATAGGCAGCACTGATGAGGAGCTACTGACAGGCATTACTGAGTGGCACTGATTGGCACTTTGATGGGGCACTGACAGGCATTACTGATGGGGCACTGATTGGCACTTTTTTGGGTACAGATTGGTACTTTTTTGGGCACTGACAGAAGTTTATAGAGGGGGACAGGCTGGCAGGTGATGGGCACCGATTGGCAGCTGATGGGCACCTTTTGATGGGGGCTGTGCTGATAATAAATGTGCTGTAGAAGACCTATTTGTTGAAACGTGTCAGACTTCCACACATCTCTTATGTTGCCCTAGACTTTATTGTGATCACTGTTTTTACATGTATCGTTTTTTTAGCAATAAAAGATACCTTTTTTATCTGCACCATGGAGAGGCTTTATTTTTCTCTTTGCATAAAAGAAATGAATGCCTGATCTCCACCATACGTTGTGCATCCCAGCTGGCATCACCCTACCTGCACCCATCGAGAACATCCATCTGATGACCAGGTCAATACCGGGGAACCACTTACCTGTTAACCTTGACGGTCCGGATATCGCTCCGCATGCCCTGGGTGGCACCATGCCTTCATGACTCCATGTCTAAGACAGGGGAGTCCACTGGATCCGGTAAGAGTTTACACCTACCATTTTCTGTTTTGATGCCGTTGAGAGTTGAGGAGGTGTCCATTGAGTGATTTTCCAAGTCCCCTCCAAGTCTCCTTTCAACATTCAGAACATCCACTACTGCTGAGAGACTTTCTTTATGTATATTTTTAGAGATTCTGGTCTTTATTTACCAACTATTTTTTAAACTCACGGATTGATATTTTTATTTGCTCCATTTGCCACACCTTGTTGATAGGTCAGTGGTCCCTGGGAGCAACACGCATTTATATTTATATGCGCTACATTTTTATATAGTTTTCATTGTTTGCTTGTCACATTGTATGTAGCTGCTCTCTTATTTTGTCACTAGTTAGCGCAGTGTTTTTCTCTTGTTATTTCTACCTTAGGGCAGGACAACAGCTTGTAGGACCTTCCTACCAAACGCCAGATCCTGAGGAGACAGCAACTCCACCCTGTAATGTCTCAGGAAGGTGCTCCGACTTGTACATGTAGCTGCTCTACATATCTGCTCCACCAATGCTTTGAACTTTTCTGCCCAAGAGGTCGCCAGAGACCAAGTGGCATGTACTTTAAGGTCACTCGGGGCTGCCCTACCAGTCTGATCATAGGCTAAAGAAATAATCTGCTTGATCCCTCTTTCTATGGATGCCCTAGACACTTGCTGACCCTTCTTCTGGCCAGAAAAATAAGCTAATAAAAGGCTGGACCTTCTAATCTCTTTTATTTTATCTAAATAAGCCAACAGACAACTTCTGACATCTAAACAATGAAAATAACTTTCTCTCTCGTTCTGAGGATTGGTGCAAAAAAGAAAGAAGGACAATCTCTTGAGTTCTGTGGAACTTTGAGGATACCTTCGAGAAATACAGGGGGTCCTGCCTAAGTACAACCTTGTCATTAAATTATTATTCACAGAGCCTGAATGTCACTTATGCTCCTGGTCGTTGTAACCGCCAACAGGAAAGCTATTTTAAAGGTAAGGAATTTAAGAGGGATAAGAGCTAACGGCTCAAACGGTGCCCTGGTTAGCGCTTCCAAAACTAAAGTAAGTTCCCAGGGCGGAAATCTGCTTATCTGCACTGTCTATCTCTGACCGACAAGAACCTTTTAATCAGAGGGTCCAGAGCCAATCCCCTGTCCAAAAAACAGGACAGAGCTGCAACCTGAACGCTGAGTGTCTTGGTCACCAGCCCCTGACCCGTGCCATCCTGGAGAAAGTCCAGGATGGCAGGGATCTCTCGTTGGGAAGTCCCCTTTGCCTGGCACCAGCTCAAGAAGACTCCCCAGACTTTTGAGTAAATATGTCTGGTAACCGGCTTCCCACTTAAAAGAAATGTGTCGATTACTCTCTCAGAACAACCCCTTTTTCATAGGTTCTCCCTTTTAAGAGCCAAGCCGTCAGCTTGAAGAAGCCAGGATCTGGGTGGCAGACTGAGCCCTGAAGGAGAAAGTTCTGCCTGACTAGAAGATGCTGAGGGGGAGCTATGAACCAAATTCCCAGGGAAGGGAACCAGGTCCTCTTGGGCCACCGTGGGGCGATCAGAATCAGTCTGCCCTCTGAAAGACTTTGTTTCTGCAGTATCCTTGGGATTAGAACTAAGGGGGAAGGCATATGCTAAGCAGAAGTCCCAAACTTGGGTCAGCGCATCTACCCCCTCTGAATCCCTTTCCCGAGAGAGTGAGAAGAATCTCTTCACTCTTCCTTCTGCAGGTGAAGAGGTCGATCTCTGGGTTGCCAAAGTGCTGGAACACAGGGGAAAACACTTCGGGATTCAATTCCCACTCCCCCTGGTGAATCAGCTGCCGACTTAGATAGTCCTTTTCAACATTGTATCCCCCTTTATATGTACAGATGAAATAAAGGGAATTTGTTGCACTGCCCAGGATTTCCAGAGCCAGGATCAGAAGAGCGCGAGACCTGGTGCCTCCCTGATGATTCAGGAATGCTACCGCGGTTGCATTGTCAGAAAGGACTGGACCTCTTGGCCCCTGATTCTTTCTTCGAAGGCCCTTAAGGCTTCTCTGACTGCCAAGAGTTCTCAGAAGTTGGAGGAAGCGTTCCTCTGACCCTGGTTCCAGGCACCCTGGGCTCAAAGTTCCTCTAAGTAGGCCCCCCAACCCTGCCCGCATTGTCCTGCTGGGACTGGCACTATGACTCCCTGCTCTGCCAGTTCTCTGGCATTGTGCAAAATACCTGCTGTCTTGAGAGGGTCCTTGGGCAAGTGGGTTAAAAGGAAACTTGGGGGAGGAGAGTAGAGAAACTCCAGCCTGTAGCCCTCTCTTACAATCTGGAGGATGTGGGGACTCTGAGTAATCCTTTCCCACTGAGAGAGGAAGTGGGAAAGTCTTCCCCCTACCCATACGTCACTTGGTGTCCTTATTGGCAGACTTCTGGCTGGGGAAGCAGAGACCTCCCTTCTGCTTGCCTTTTTCGACCCCCCAACGCTTGTTAACAGTACCCTTTCTATCTCCAAACCAGTTTTTAGCCTGTGGGCCTCAAAATTTTTTTCCCTTGTCCTTAGGTTTAATGGGAAATTTCTTGCCCTTCTCTGTAGGCCTAGAAAGGGCTTGATCCAACCCCGTGTCGAAAACCAGGGAACCCCCAAATGGAAGGCCAAATAACCGAGTCTTAGAAGAGTTGTCCCTATCCCAGGTCTTAATCTACAAGGCTCTCCTTGCGGAATTTAACAGGGCACCAGTCTTGGCAGTTGTACGCACGTTTCCACGTTTTAAACTTCAAAAGCTTTCTTTCAGGTTCCTTCTATTCCCTCAGGATGATATCCTTGAGGGCCTGGTGAACCGGGAGAACCTTGGCCTGGGGCTTAACCAAGCCTCTATACATTCTGTCCTGGGCAGACACCTGGGCTGCGGGTTCCTGAATTTCCTCTGACTCATACACTGCCCTAAGGAGGCTCTCCATGCCGTCGGTTAAAAAGATATGTCTGCCGGGTTTGGAGTCCTCTTCCTCCTCATCCTGACTGTCTACTAAGCCCTCATCAGAACAACTGTGGTCAGGAGCCTTAGCCTCATCTTCCTCCTCAGAATCCTGCGACAGAAGAGATCTTAGGGGTTCCAGATGCCTTCTACTGCCCTCTGCCCTGTTAGAGGAGGAGCCCACCTGGGAGGAAGCACCCTCTGTGCTAGTGTGGGGTTCCGGCTCCCTAGACTTAATGGATGCTTGGAAGGCCTTAAGAGTTGAAATCATCTCCGTCTGTACGGATGTACGGAGAGAAAGTCCCTCATGACCTGAGATGTTTCTTTCCCCGCTAGCTTGTGAATACATTTGTAGCAAAAGGGCTTAGAATGGTCCTGGGGTAACTTATCGTTACAGTACCCGCATCTTTTAGAGCGGGAAGGAGTCTTTATAGGATGGCTGGCAAACCCCTGGGCAGTGACATCCTCTCCTGTAAAAAGACACACAAGGTAGCTTATAATAAGCGAAAAGCTGTGTCCCACAGGGGTAAGGTTCAGGGCCCCTCCCCCATCATAACCTCTGCCAACTAGGCCGACTCACCCCCTGTGGTCTCCTCCATAGTTATAGCCGCTGCAGGCCTCTCCTCTCGCTCCATCCGCCACACCGCTTGCGTCCTCAGATGGGTAGGTATTGACCAGACATGCGAGAGCAGGGTGTGGATGCCTGTTCCTCTGCCAGCCAGACCTCCGCTCCTGGACGAAAAATACCGCCGCCATTTTCTTGAAGCCCGGAAGCCAGAAGTGACGCGGGAACGCGACAACCTCATTTCTGGCGCTGGAGAGGAAGCCATGTCATTCCTCTTCGAAACGCCAGATAGATGGCGCCGGGCTCTCACTCCTCTGTAGGAGAACTGCCAACCAGCGCCATCTCCTCACTGCCAGCCACCCACGCGACCCAGTTGGAGCCTCCAGGAGTCGGGGAACACCTTGGGAGCCACCGATGTAGAGTCTGGCGTTCCCCATGGGAAAAAACTGATTGCCAGCTCCCCTATTGAATAGATGCCCAGTCAGGTAAGGGGGAGGGAGCAGGAAAGTTGTCCCTGAAGTTCTGGGTACCCCACTGTACCCAGAGTCCTTCAGTACTCAGGGAGGCTCTTCCAAATCTGCTGCCCCCCCCCAAGAGAAAGGGAGACCCCCCAGGAAGGAAAGATATCCTACCAGACCCAAAAAACTGCACAAGTACTTATTGTGAAAAAAAGTTGACTTGTTAATAAAAAAAAAATATATTAAAAGCATTTCCACTGGTTTCGAATCATGACTAAAGAAAACTACGTACAAGTACTCCCCCATCGCATCAAAGTATCCAATGTGGTACTTTCTCAAGCCTCAGAAGACACTTAAAAATAGAACCATTATGAAGACTGGAACCATGGTCTGCAGATGCTGGATAGTACCTGCTATTTACACAAAAAGGTTAGTTAAATGTGTGTTTTCTAAATACATGCCTGCTCAAAAGGAAGGTATTTTATTAAAATCATTGAAGAAAATAATTTAATAGCCCCATTTAGGTTTAGCATTTAGCTAAATGCAAACATTATTTGCTTAATAGCAGAGAAGTACTTTCTGCACACTTGACAAAGGCCAGCCTGAGAGATCTTTGCAGTATGTCTTTACAGATTTATTGATGTGCAACAATTTTTCAGTGTTTGGGGGCATTATGGAAAAAAAAATTAAACACACAAAAGTATACCTGTCATAAAAAAATATGGGAGCTGTCACTGCTTTTTTTTTACGGCATTGCTAGTTCAGGACTTTATCTCAAACACACAAAGTTTTTATGCAACAGTGGAAAGCACAAACATAAGGAAAATTTTACAGAATGACAAAAAACAAATTTTACTGAATTTCACATATAATTGCTGGGGGAGGGGGACACTCAAATGTAGTGCTTTTTATTTACTTCAGTCCAGTCACTGAAGTACATTTAAGGAAAACATTCCGGACTCCTACAGACTGTTAGTGTAAGCTATCTGCCCATACAGGCAGTTTCACACTGACAGGAAGAAACAAGGTAGTTTATTGAGAACTACAAGCCGACAGCCACAAAGGCTGAATGACTGACGCGGCCGAGAAGGGCCCCCACACGGCCATGTTTTTTTTAAATTGTGACAGCGAGTGGGTGGAGTAAATACCCCACTCGCTGTCATAACAGAGGATCAAGGGGGAGGAGGGTAGTACTACAGTAACATGTTACAAAAGGTGAACTTATCCTTTATGGGTTTTGCACACCTTTTTTTAAAGTAAAGTTCTAAACTCACACAAAGTTACCCTTGCAGGGGTTTTCAGCATCACAACAACAAAATGGAAATGTTCCAGCCTCCTGGCTATCTGAACTCCATAGCCCCTGAGCCTGTCTCCACACAGACTCCCCACGCTATAACATCTAGCTTTGTGACACATTGCTCAACTTGGATTGCACAGGCTCCTGTCTAATTACACACAGTCTCTTAATACATCTTCTGGTGATGGCCTGGTCAAACTATATTGCCTCTTCTTGAGGCTAGGGTAGACACACTCCCAGTGTCTGTTCACACCTACTGCTCCTGCAACAGCTTGTCTCCAGGGAAAAAGTCCTCAACCATAGACAGTCAATTGACTAAAAGGGTGCTAGTTTCCTGTTTAGGGACTCGTTCACATTAGAACGCTGGGTGTGCGGACTGCTGCAATGGACTGAAAACCACACTGTACTGAATGCAGAGCACATTCCTGTGCTATTTCAGTGTGAACTGGCACTAAATTTGGATTCAATCCAGATGTTAATAATCCTAGAGAAAAATGCAAAATCTGTTTTTCGATTTAGAACAGACTTCTAGAGACCCTCAACCTGCATACTGTACGTGAGAGCCCTGGATGATATCAGCACTGTCACACTGCAAAGAGACAATGATAAAATTAATAAAAATGCAGAGAATACCAATCAAACCTCCAAATTAGTATGCATGATATTATTAATGAGTTTCTAAGCCCTGCGATAGGAACCCTATGTAGAAGATATACAAAAATTATAACTCATGATGTAAAAATGTGTACCATATTTTAAAGCGCATTATGTCAAATTAAGCCCAACAGGAAATTCGGAATAGGAAAAAATATACTGTACATGGAGCCACATCAAAAGAAATAAAAGAGAAGAATAGCCGGGCAACTTATCTGAGCTGGAGGCACAGGATTTGGGAGTTTCTGAGTCATGGAAACTCTAAATGTGGTGTGGTGGAGTTCCATCACCCCCACGAAGCTACTGTAGCGGCTGACTTTTAATATTAGGACACTTACCTGTCCTGGAATCTAGCAATGTCGGCACCCCAGCCGATGCTTCTATCGGCTCTTTGGTGCTGCTGCCGCCATTGCGTAAAGCACTTTGTGAATGGCCCGGTGGCGGGGGAAGGAGGGGGGGGCGAACTTTTGGGGGACCTCGCCACAGCCAGGTTTCCCGGAAGTGGGGAAGGGGACCTGTCAAAAACAGGTACCCGTTCCCCCCTCCTCCCAAAAGGTGCCAAATGTAGCACCTGAGTGGGGGGGGGAGTAGATAAGCGGAGCTTCCATTTTTGGGTGGAACTCTGCTTTAAGACTTATGACTTCACTAACCTGTTTTAGGTAACTCTATCACTAAGTAGTGAAGTAATGGGATAAGCAAGATTGTCAGAGAAGTAGCAACTAAAAAAGTCAACCCCCATATTTCTATGATAAGGGGACAGGTTTAAAAACTGAGCAACCAATTATTGCCTCTGGCTTACCCAGTCCTCTTCAACAGCAGACCCCACTAAACAACAGTAATCTTCTAAAAAAATTCAACTCATGTGAATATTTCCTTCACTGTGAGTAGTGGCAGTGTCTTCTGTTACATTTAGCTATAAGTTTACCAATTGATGTTCGGTCCACCCAAAATCCTTTGGATGAGATGGTGATCACATAATGTCTATGAATACAATGGCAAATATAATTTATAGCAGTGGCGGCTGGTGGGATTTTTTTTGGGGGGCGGCAAACAACCGCCCCGGGGGGCCACCAGTGGAGCGGCACTAACACAGCTACCCCTACCCCCCCCGCGGCACAGCACTAACACCCCCAGCAAACCCCTCCACCCCACCCGCTGTCTGCCGGTCAGTCCTTTACCCTGGATGCGAGTGGTGAGAGTAGCGGTCGGGTCTTTATGGAGTGCGGAGCTGATGCAGCCATCTTCCAGCCCGGTCGCCCCTGTCCTTAAGTATGGCAGGCTCGGGGAAAGCTGCTCCTTTGTCTTCTCCTCGAGCAGCTTCCGCGGTGCTTCTCCTCTCTGCTTCTCCCAGCGCTAGGCGTCCAATAGGATTGCCTGACATTTTGGCCAATTGGGAAACGGGTTTCATACCCGTTTCACGATTGGCTGGGAGGAGGATCAGTGTTGCAACAGCGAATGTTCATTCGCTGTTGCAACACACCTGGGAGGGATCAGAGCGCATTCTCCGCGACCCTAGTCCACCCTATTTTGAAGCCTATTAGAGCCTGTAGAGCCTATTATTGCCATCTGCCAAACAAGGACAAATAGATTTAAAGAGAGCTTATTTCCCAGGGCTGTTGAGGCTATCAATGCAGGAATGAAATGAAAGAGGTTACATAGTTTTATTTTATTGACTTGTTTAGTTTAGTTTTAGTTTTTTTTAATATGAGGGCACTTTTTATACTTTTTATAATATGGGGACACTTTTATATATTTATATATATTACACACTTTTTGGTATAACTAAATCCTATGTGGTAAATATATGGTTGGAAATTGTGATGTATGAATAATGAGTGGAGTAGAAATGTAATTTCATTGTGATTTGTTTTACAATGACAATACATCTTATCTTAGCTAATAATCTGGCTTTAATTAGGTGCTTAAAAAAACCCTGGCCGCTGTAATATATGCACCGGTTCCCTGAAAGGGGCCGGACACAAGAATAGGGGGTGGCCTCAGCAGCCAGGGATAGATTCATGCTATGCATGAATCTATCCATTGCATATAGGGGGTGGCGTGGAGAGAGGGGGTAATGTCGGGCGCCCCTAATGGGTGGGCCGCCATTGGTTTGTAGAGTGCCTCTGTACAAAGAAATTGTTTTGATATTCATCTCTGTTGTTCCATATACTGTGCATGCAAGTTTCTTTGTTATTACACCATTTTGTGAGAATCTCTTTCCATATGAAACACACATTAAAAATACAATATATATTATATAGGTTACCTACTGTGTACCTTTTTCATGAAACACCTTCTGATTCACTAGTCCATTTGTTTCAGATGCATCACTGGCATCACTAGCACCAATGGCATTTATTTGCTGCCACATGGCTATGAAATCAATGCATTATAGCACTTACATAGGTAAGCATCTTTATTGGCTCAAGTTACTCTGAACAGGGCATGCTAATCAAGTGTGGAAAATAAGTTCTGCCTTCGCTCTGAGGACCATCTGAGCCCCTCTGTAATAGCACTAGTTAAGAAGCCAGTAGGTCCACCTTCCTTCCCATATACATGTGTAAACTAAAAAATATTATAAAATGCAAGCACTGGCTAGGCAGCTAGTATGTCCACCCCTGCATTCTACAATTCCCAATGGGTACAGATATTTTTAAACTAAGAATATAAAAATAAGGTAAATATAAGTGCACCAAGTTATCGTGCATTTTTTTTTCTGAAATGGTCTTCTAAAATGATCTTGCTATTTTTTTAGCCCTCAAATGTTTATGATTACAAATGTTGTGTATTTAAATTGCATGCTTAAAACTAACACTTGAAACATGTAGTTAACACTGAATGCCATTGTAGAGAATTTTACTATAATTCAGAACACATTGCTGTATTGTTACTAGAATTTAAACATTACCATTTAAAATATATTTTTTCAGAGCACTTTTCAATTATTCCAAAAGCTATTTTCAAGTAGATTGCACTCTTGAATTTATTCATAGCGCACACTCTGAAGAAGTATTATTAAGCCTGCCCAGCTCTTATTTAAAGTGACATAGAACAACACATTAACAATTTAAACATACTTTATTGCAGTGTTCCATTGCAGTTTGACGCCTTCATTTATTTAAATGTGGCAACAAACCAGAACAAAATGGTTTCTATGCAAATGTCTGTAATAAAAGTAATATGCTCGCAAACACTCTTTATATAAAAGGTGTGTTACAAATGAAAAATAAACCTGTTTCACATTTGGAAATAAATATACGTTGTGGATAAGTACATTCTAAAAAAGATGGAAATGGTCTTTAAATGCAACTCCAGATACACCTTTTTATATTTTGGCTATATTTGGGAAGGTTAAACCTCTTGTATTTTGTCTGTGTCCACAATTGGGGAAATTCCTTCTCATTTCTTGTCCCAGGGACACCCACGGCATTGCTATGAAATCCTTGTTTTGCTTCTCTAGAGTACATTATGTACATATACTATAAAACAAGTTTAGGTGGGTGGGTTTCAAATTGAGAAAAGTGGGGGCCCCACTTCAGGTGAAACAATAAAAATGAAAAATTACTTTAAATATAGTGCCTGGGGGGTCCCCTTGGTCTGCATGTAAAGTGGTGCATCTGTAGGATGTACAAAACATACTGCAGCAAAAATGACATTTCTAAAGAAAAAAAAAAATAGTCAATTCGCATTTAAATTGACTAGCAGTTGCAATTGTCAGCCCTGCTAAAAAAAGAAAGAAAAAAACGGCGTGGGGTCCCCACCCCCCAGTTCATACTAGGCCCTTTGGGTCTGGTATGCATTTTAAGGGGAATCCCATGCCAAAATTAAAAAAAAACAAAAAACGGCATAGCTCCCCCCCCCAAAATCCGTACCAGACCCTTATCGAAATCAGGAAGCCCCCATTAACAAGGGGGCCCCCAGATGCTAGCCCCCCTATGTAAATGAGTATCGGGTACATAGTATCCATTCACCTAAAAAGTGGAAAAAAGTCATAAACACAAGAGACAAAAGTTTTTGAGAATTCCTTTATTAAAAAATAAAAAATAAAGTCCCTAGATGTAAATCCATCTTCAATCATGCTGCCCGCAGACCCAAAAAAATAAAAAACGCTCCGCCTCCTGGGAGGCCTCCCACCATATAGCCGCTCTGCACTTTGACATTTCTTATATAGGTAAGGGGCGGGGCCACCTGGCTACGTCCCCCGGTGGCACCGCCCTCTTCTGACGTCACGGACTGGTCTTGGGTCTACGACTTATACAAGAAATGTCAAAGCACAGAGGAGGCATAAGGCGGGAGGCCGTATGATTTTTCGGGTCGGCAGGTGGCATGATTGACGATGGATTTACATCGAAGGACAATATTTTTTTTTAATAAAGGAATCGTCAAAAACTTGACTCTTTTTTGGTGAATGGGTACAGGTACTATGTACCCGATACTCATTCACATAGGTGGGGGGCGGGATTAGCGGCCCCCTTGTTAAAGGGGGCTTCCAGGTTCCGATAAGCCCCCCGCCCACAGACCCGACAACCACAGCCCAGGGTTGTCGGGTAGAGACCCTTGTCTCCATCTACTGTATATGGGGACAAGGTACTTTGGGGTGGGGGGGCAGAAACCACCCTGCCCCAAAGCACCCATCCCCCATGTTCAGGGCATGTGACCTGGTATGGTTCAGGAGGGGGGAGCTCTCGCTCATCCCCCCTTTCCTGACCTGCCAGGCTGCATGCCCGGATAAGGATCTGAATTGCATTCTGGGGGGGACCCCATGCCCTTTTTAAAAAAAAAATTGGCATGGGGTTACCCGAAGGGCCTGGTATGGACTGGGGGGAACCCCATGCCATTTTTTTTATTTTTGTTATTGCTGGGCAATTGCTGGCATTGTTTTCTTTACACTCATCTGGCATTGGGGAAGTACGCTGACAGATGATGACTCATGGTTGTTAAGGATGCAAGCGGCCAGCCTCCTGGCCCGCTGCTTAAAGGGTAATTCCACTTTCATGGGGAAAAAATAACAAAGAAAAAATAATATAGCATATACAATTGTGACACAAATCATATTGTATCTGAATGTTATTAAAAATTACCTTTCCTTTTTAATCTGCAGCCACTGTAATTACCTGAAAATGCAATGCAATATGGCTACCTGGAGTTGTTCTGTACACAGAATGTGTACTGACCACCCCCCAGAAACATAATTTCCTGCTTGTGTGATTAGCTCACCAATTTTCCCAGAAGTCTGCCAAAGATAAAGGTCAGATTTCAGGCATCCCCTGCAGCAAAAATGTCATTTTTGGTGAGATACTCCCAATAGAATCACGTCTAAAAAAATGCAGGCCCTGCAGATTTCCTCATTAGTGCTCTGCAGCTGCACAGCTGGCTGATAATTATGAAACTCCCATTAGATCCACTCAGCACAGAGAAACAAACAGGGATTTCTTCAGAATAAGCTTTCACTACACTTTCTACAAACAAATCTTCAAAAGATTCCACTTATCGAAATGGCCATGGGATGACGTGATCCCGTGGCAATTTCCATAAGTGGAATCTTACTACATGTGTTTTAAAGCTAGCACTGCTTAAGTGCTTTATTTGTGAGTGTAATTTTACTTCTTTTTTTAATATTAAATCTTTTATAAACGAAGAGCACTAGATTCTCTTTTTTGTTCCTCCCTGCATAACATTTATCAACAATACTTTATGCAGACCCTTAGCCCCGGTTCACACAGGGGCGGCACGACTTGCATGTCGCCTCACCTCACCTGCACACGACTTCCACGGCGACTTGCAAAATGACTTCTTTATGGAAGTCTATGCAAGTCGCCTCAAGTCGCCCCCAAAGTAGTACAGGAACCTTTTTCTAAGTCGGAACGACTTGCGTCGCTCCTATTAGAACGGTTCCATAGTACAGAATGGGAGGCGACTTGTCAGGCGGCTAGGTCGCCTGACAAGTCGCCCCTGTGTGAACCGGCAGTTAATTGTCCCCGGAGGGGAACAGCTGATTATGACCTGCTGGTAAACAGGGGTCGTATTATGAGGTGAGCGGCCAGAGCACACTGGTGGAGAAGAGAACTTGCCCATTGTGTATGATATTCTTCAACACTGGGTTAAGCACCATTTGGATACTTTTTGTTGAAGATAAATGGACACTCACCCATTTTCTTGATTATATGGACGCTTTGTTACGTATTCAGCAATTTATTACAGAGTGGTGGTAATATTCGTTTATGGTAAAGCAATGTATGTAGATAATTATTTTTGTTACAGATATATAAAACATAGTAGTGCAGCACTGATATTTTATTTTAATTTTTACAATTATTTGGACACTTTTTATTTTTAGTAATATATCCCTGATTTTTGGCATTCATAAACATATTAATCGTGTATGGTGATAAATATAGATATTTATGCATAGATATATATTGTCAAGTAGCGCAGCACCTATTTTGAAGGTTTAAATAGCCAACACAGCCGCAGACCTCCCCAGCAGGCTCGTGCATAGTGATGTCACTAAATCCGGCTCCACCCCAGTGACGTCATTATGCTCGAGCCTGCTGGCGTGGTCCGTGGCTGTGTTGGATATTTGTTTGTATTGCTTCTGAACTATTTTTAACATGTAAGTGCAATGATACATTTTAACTAAATGATGGTTTTACATACTGCACTATGAAGCTTCTTCCATATGTTATCCTCTATGTATGAGAGAATCCATAGCGGCATGTCTTGCAGGGATCCGGTGGATACTTTGGATACATTGTAACTAGGGAGGAGCACGTGGTTACGTTCAACTCGAACATCGGGTGTCCGTTTGCTCTAAAACGTATGAACATACGAGCGTTCGCGGGAAATTTGAGCGCAGCGGAACGCCCCATAATGCACTGCGAGATTGCACTGCATTGCTGTATGATGATTGCCCAAAGCATGCACCTGACCTGCATGCTTTGGCCAATCACAGCGGGCTCTGCTGAGGGTGCCTTTGGCCAATCATGGTCCACAAGGCTGCTTACATAGCGGCCATGTATAGTGTGTATGTGTATATATATATATATATATATATATATATATATATATATATATACTCTGCATTTAACTTAGGCTATATAGTATACTCTATATTCAGTCAGTGCAGGCAGTGTAGTATATATAACACAGTGCACAGGGCACCCTGCGTCAATTTGTTTTTTTTAAATGGCGTGGGGGTCCCCCCCAAAATCTATACCAGGCCCTTCAGGTCTGGTATAGATTTTAAGGGAAACCCCGCGGCAAAATGTAAAAGAAAATGGCATGGGGGTCCCTCCCAAAATCCATACCAGACCCTTATTTGAGCATGCAACCTGGCAGACCACAGGAAAAGGTGGGGCGACGAGAGAGCCCCCAAAGCCCCTTGTCCCCATGTTGATGGAGACAAGGGCCTCATCCCCACAATCCTTGCCCGGTGATTGTGGGGGTCTGCGGGCGGGGGGCTTATCGGAATCTGGAAGGGGGCTTCCAATATACATTGTACCCCTTTAACATTGTACCCCTACCCATTCACCAAAAAAGTGTCAAAAAAGTAAAAACAACAGGAGACAATTCCTTTAATAATTTTTTTTTAAAACTGCAGTCTTTTCGCTTTGACAGCTGTTATATAGGCAAAGGTGGGGCCACCCAGGAATGGAACCGAGTGACCTGCCCCCTACTGACATCATGTGATGTCAGAGGGGGGCAGGGTCACCTGTTTACGTCACCGGGTGGCCCCGCCCTTGCCTATATAACAGCTGTCACAGCCAAGAGACAGCAGTCGGCTGGACGCCTCCCATCAAGGTGGAGCTTTTTTTTCTATTCTTCCGGTCCGTTGGCGCCATGATTGAAGATGGATGGACATCGCGGGACACTTTTTTTTTACATTGTGGCGCAGGGTTCCCCTTAAAATCGAAACCAGACCTGAAGGACATGGTATGGATTTGGGGGGGATCCCAAATTTTGGCGTGAAGTTCCCCTTAATATCCATGCCAGACCTGAAGGACCTGGTAATAGACTGGGGGGGACCCACACCGTTTTTTTCAATGATTTTTTATGTATATTGCCGGGATCCAACAATACATTACAGCCGCAAGCAATTTTGAATTACATTTTTTCCTTTAGAAATGTCATTTTGCTGCAGTACTGTTATAAACATGGGAAAGATGCGCTACTTTACAGGCAGACTAAGGGGACCCCAGGCACAATATTTAAAGGAATATTTCATTTTTATTGTTTCACTTTAAGCATTATTAAAATCACTGCTCCTGAAAAAACTGCAGTTTTAAAAATGTTTTTTTGCATTGATACATGTCCCCTGGAGCAGTACCCGAGTCCCCATACACTTTTTATGGCAATAACTGGCATATAAGCCTTTAAAATGAACACTTGATTTTTCACATTCGTGTCCCATAGACTTTAACGGTATTCGCATGTTGGCACAAATTTTTTGTCTGTTCGCATGTTCTGGTGTGAACCGAACCGGGGGGGTGTTCAGCTCATCCCTAATTGTAACTGTGGAGCTGTGATCATACACAGAGGGAGTGTTCTAGAAGTGGCCAAGGAGTGGAATATCTCTGGAGGTTGGAATCTGTTGGAGCGAGTTAGATTTCTATAATTTGAGATCCAATCCTTCTGGTAAGAGGCGTGTGTATATGTGGGGAAGGCACCTTGCTGAGCACTTGTTTACAAAGCACTGTTTATTTAACAGCACAGATAAATCAATTGGACTTTAACTTTTCTCACTGTGGACTGAATATGTTTGGATTGATTTTATAATCTATACTGTTATGATATTCAGAATCTTGATGCTTCAAATTTTGGAAAAGAGGTTGCGCACTTATTTCTTTTATATATGTTTGCAAGTCATGTATTATAGAAGTAGCAGCACCTTTAGAGATATATATTTTTGTAGATATAATTAGGGTGAGCGCAGAGTAATTTTTGCTGTTTTAATATCCTAAGAAATTTTTTTCTGTATCCGAGATACTCTATAATGACTAAAATATAAATTGTTTATTATGAAGCAAATGTACTACCTATTAGGGATGAGCCGAACACCCCCCCCGGTTCGGTTCACACCAGAACCTGCGAACGGACCGAAAATTTGCGCAAACTTTAGAACCCCATTGAAGTCTATGGGACTCGAACGTTCGAAATCACAAGTGCTAATTTTAAAGGCTAAAATGCATGGTATTGTCCTAAAAAGGGTTTGGTGACCCGGGTCCTGCCCCAGGGGACATGTATCAATGCAAAAAACACTTTTAAAAACAGACGTTTTTTTCAGGAACAGTGATTTTAATGATGCTTAAAGTGAAAAAAAAGTGAAATATTCCTTTAAATATCATACCTGGGGGGTGTCTAAAGTATGCCTGTGAAGTGGTATGTGCTTAGAACAGTCCCTGCACAAAATGACATTTTTAAAGGAATAAAAATCATTTAAAACTGCTTGCGGCTTTAATGTGATGTCGGGTCCTGGTAATATGAATGAAAATCAGTGAGAGAAAAGGCATGGGTACCCCCCACCACAGCCCATTACCAGCTGCTTTGGGTCTTGTATGGATATTAAGGGGAACCCCGCACCCAAATTAAAAAAGGAAAGGCGTGGGGCCCCCAGGCCCTATATACTCTGAACAGCAGTATACAGGCGGTGCAAACAAGACAGGGACTGTAGGTTTGTTGTTAAGTAGAATCTGTTTGTAATTTTAAACTGGTACATTTTTAAAGTGTAGCTCCAGCCAAAAAATCTATTTTTAATTTTTTTAGAAAACATAGGGAAGGGTTATCACCTCTGTAACATTTGTTTTGCTGTCTGTGCACCTCTTCAGAAGATTTCACCTCACTTTCTGTCCCAATGACAAATGTTTTTTGAAAATTTGGGGATTTTAGTGAAACAAGGATTGTTGATAAAGCATCAGTGGAGAGGAGACACATTTTTCCCATATTAACTCTAATGCCCCGTACACACGGTCGGATTTTCCGATGGAAAATGTGCGCTCGGAGCGTGTTGTCGGAAATTCCGACCATGTGTGGGCTCCATCGGACTTTTTCCATCGGATTTTCCGACACACAAGTTTGAGAGCAGGCTATAAAATTTTCCGACAACAAAATCCGATCGCGTCAATTCCGACCATGTGTGGACAATTTCAACGCACAAAGTGCCACACATGCTCAGAAGAAATTCCGAGACGGAACAGCTCGGTCTGGTAAAATTAGCGTTCGGAATGGATAGAGCACTTTCGTCAGGCTGCAATCTTTAAAGTTGTTTAATACAGCGCACTCTCTTCTTCTTTATAATGCTAGACGAATTAAGTAGTTTTGCTGCTCATATTCACACAGACTTCTCACAAACTTATTTCTTTATTATTTATCATGATTCCCTCAATATATTTTGATTTGTCACATCTGACCAAAAATCTTTTTTTTTTTTTTTGGTTTTGTATTTTTTCAAGGCTGATGTTTTATTTATTTATTTTTTACTCCAGAATATTTTTGTGTGTGTTTTGTGTGTCAAGTTACCACATTACCACAGCACCATTATTATCTTGTATTATTTAATCTCAAGTTGCTTCCTGTTGGTGTGTCTTGTTAATTTCACATTGTAGTTTACAAATGTACCTGCCTCCTCACAAACAAACTGTCCTTTTTGAAGGAAAACACACATAGGCGAGTATAACTGAACCAAAAATTCATTTATTAAGGGCTCAGAACCAAACAAAGAGGGAGGCAACGCTGGATAAACATCATAAATTGGCGAAGCCTTTGACCCCCAGGGCAGACATCAATTAATTTCCTGCAAAATTGGTGGCCTGAGGAGTCCATATCTATCGGAGTGCAGTCTGGTCCAGAAGTCCCAAAGATCGTGAAAGCAGCAGATGACATCTGTGTCCCCACGCTGTGGTACTACAAGAGCCTGCATCATTTGCCAGACCAGACTGGACCAAGGGTCATCACTCTCTGGTCTTCCTTCCACGCTTCCTTCCCGGCTGTGGCTCTGGTGTTGGAGATGTGGCAGGAGGAGGAGTAGGACCTGGAGGAGGAGGAGGAGGAGGAGTAGGACCTGGAGGAGGAGGAGGACTATGGGTTAGGTGAAAAATGTGGGTTGCACATGTGAGTTGGCCCCTCAACCCCTTATTTAGAGCTTCCAAAATTAAAAACTCACATAGGAGTCGTTGGCCCTCCTCCATCTGCATCATTTTGCATGCAGTTATGCCAGCAAAATCCTCCTCCACACTGTGGGGTGTTCTGAGGGCCTCAGTAGCCTTCCAAAATAGGCCTATTGCAGCCTCCTCCAGGTTACTCCTCTTCCTGCCACTTTTTCTTTCAAGGCAGAGGGGAGGGACCTGGGTATCAGGCAGCCTGCTTGGCCTGGCCACCTCCTGGCTGAGACTTCCCTGTGTATGAAAAAGGGACATGGTTTTAGTTTTTGCTTCATCAATCACAATCATAAATTAGTACTCCAAAATAACATCTATTTAACATCATTGATTGGACAACCAGAAATATTTTGAAGAATGCTATACCTGGCTCAAGCTGGGCTCCTCCACATGTTGCTGCCTGGAAGGCCCAGGTTGGGCGTCAGAAGCCTCAGCAGGGGGGGAAGGAAGCGTGGAAGGAAGAGTGGAGAGTGCTGGCCTGGGTTCAGTCTGACCTGCCAGAAAATGCAGCTGGTCATAGTACCATAGCCTGGGGACATAAATGTCATCTGCAGCTCCTGATCTCTGGGAATCCTGGACCTTCTTGTGCTCCCTTAGATAAGTGCTCCTCAAGCCACCAAATAGGTGATGTCTGCCGTGGGAATCGCTGTCTTCACAAATTGCAGCAAATTACCCAGCGCTGCCTTCCTCTTTGTTTGGTTCTTATAATCAGGGTGGTTTATCTGCCACAGACAAGGCAGCTCCCTGAACATATCTGTGAAGATTTGCATAAAGTCATGATCCTTCAAGATTTCCATTTTAACTGCAAGACACAACACAAGACAAACCCTAATGTCAGCCTAAAGTCTTCTAAATACAGGCCTCAATCTAGAAGCAGTATAGGCCCAATGTTAAATCTTACCTTCGCTATCACGATCGGTGCCTCCGTTACTCCTTCCTCCGCTCACAGATTGTACGTACTATGCACACATGTTAGGCTTTATAGACACTGCGCATGCGTGAAACTCCGCCCGCCCCTGACGTTCTTCCTAGTCTATTCCCCGCCCCTTCTCGTTCAGCACAGTAGGGGAAGAGCACATGGTGGAGACAGAGCAGGTGTCTGTTAATTACAGCAACGAGGAGGAGGAGGAGGAAAGCCCGGAGCCTGAAACGTCCCGATCCAGAAGGAGACGATTTAAGGCATCAAATATGTCCTTTGTGGAGATGGTGGAGATGGTCGACATCCTGAAGAAGGCTGACTATGACGGGAAGTATGGACCTTACCCCAACCCCAATGTCCGAAAGGCCAAGATCATGGCGAAAGTGGTCAAAAGTCTGCACCGGAATTTCGGGGTATGACAATCGAAAGATCAGCTCAGGAAGCGGTGGTCGGACCTGAAATTAAGGGAGCATGAGCAGTACAGAAGGATCCGGAGAGTGCTGCAAAAAAGTAAGTAGTTGTCCTGTGTTCCTATTCTTTATGTTTATTACGTTTGTGCTGCTCCATGTGCTTTTCTTAACTGTTGTCCAGTTTAAAATGGCAACTTTCATGTTCATGGGCACATTATTCGTTCATATGAAACATTGTTCGTTCGGTCTAGAAAACACCATTGTTTTGGCCATATGCATTTGAATACATTTTTTATGGCCTACTTGTCTTAAAATAATTTGGTTGTGTAGATGGGTTTGTAACTAGAATGTAATGCAAACTAGATTCTGTGTAAGGAGAGGACACTCAGCAGCAGTTTTCACATCTGGACGCTGGAGCACTAGTGTGGGACACAAGAACATCCTTTTTATTAGGGGGCCCACACAGGTGCTCCAGTGTATACTATAGGGGTGTCTCCATCTGTGAAACTTGTACAAAAAAGGTAAGTATTCAAGCTTGACAAAGGACAAAAATATTTCTTCATCTTGGAACTCTGTCAAAAGAGACAATTGTACCCAACTTCCAAGAAATGTTTCATATTTCTATTTCTGCCATGAAATATCTGTGTGCTAAGTATACCTATTTTTTTTAACATAGGGGATAAAAGATTCGGAGGACACCCCTCATCCAAGGAGACCACAGACCCCCCACCTCTGGAAGAAGGGGAAATCCCACAAAGACAACAGGAGGAGGAGGAGGAAGGAGACGTGGTGGAAATAGTCACCACAACAGGTGAGTGTCTGCGACCACAGGCTCAGGTAAGAGATGAATGCCGGCATATTTATAATACATGGTGTGTTTTTGTTTCTATCTTTTTAGGTGATCGTGATGTTGTGGATGCAGGACATTTCACCTCTGAAAGTGCACAGATCCTGATCGGGGAGTTCATGGGGTGTAATAGGGACTTGGAAAACATCCAGAAAAACATCAATGATGTTCAAAAAAAATGAAGAACATCATTGATATTTTAGGGAGAGTTTAAAACCCCTCAAAATCCCTTTATTTTTTTTGTGATCTACAAATTTGACATTTTTTGACATATTTGTGAAAAGCCAAATTTTGAAGATGCACACAGTGTGTCAACATAGGCTATCTGCCATCATGGGAGATCAATGTAGGCGTTTTGGGGGTGCAACCCCTTCCTCAATAATAAAGTAGCTGTGAGGAAAGGGTTGCACCCAGAAAACACGTCCCTTAATCCCCCATGATGGCAGCTAGCACATGTTGACATTCGGCAATTCGTGTGCATCTTCAAAATTTGGCTTTTCCTGGGGTGACTTTGCCCCATCTGAACGCAATATCAAACACAGTTTGTAAATACTCACGTCTGATATTGCCTTCAAGTTCTACCAAATGTGAACTTTGTAAGTTCAAGATTTGTGTCTTTCTTGTTGGTTTTAAACATGCCTGTTTTATCTTAAATGGACATTTCTACTTTTTCTAATGTGACCCCAAAAATTGTTATACAACAAACATGTTGGTTTGTTTTAAAAACCTTTTACAAATGCACATGTGATTGTGCTGGTATTAAAAAGATTGATAATCAACAATGTGTGGATTATTGTTTCAACGCTCCAAAACTTTGGTTGTGCTCTAATTGGTGTTTTCTGTGACAATGGGGGTTATTTCCTAAGGGAAAAGCCACTTTGCACTACAAGTGCAGTTTCAACTGCACTTGTAGTGCAAAGTGTCTTTGCCTTTAGTAAATAACACCCAACAATGCTTTGTAATGTTACACAATCATGCCATTTTCAGGACTCACCACATTTCTGTCAGGGTTAGCTAAAAGAAACACAAGCAGTAAATGTCACCAAAGATTTTAGTAGTTAAAATGTTTTGTTTATTTGAAAAAGGTTTCAGACATTGTCTGGCATATTGATGACCCCCTACCCGCAAAGTATTCAAGGTATCTTAGACGGACCTCACGGGCACTCGGGGGGGCAAGCCAGGACGACCACTTTCAAGCGCCGTCAGGGTTGGTTCATTTGGAATTCCGGCCTCAGGCTCAACTGAGCCAGCATAGTTGGCAGAATGTTGCCATAAAAAGTTGTGTAGAACACAGCACGCCAGGATAATATGATTCAGTTTATACTCCGCCATGTGTATGGGTGTAAGAAATAGTCGGAACCAGCTGGCCATGATTCCAAACGTGTTCTCCACCACTTTTCTGGCTCTGGCCAGCCGGTAATTAAAAACCCTCTGGTCTGGGGTAAGGGTCCTCATCGGGAATGGCAGCATAAGATGGTCCCCCAGCGCAAATGCTTCATCCACAATGAAGACGAATGGGAGTCCTTCCACATTGTCTTCTGGAGGTGGCAAGTCCAAGCTGCCATTCTGGAGACGCCTGTAGAACTCCGTCTGGGCGATGACTCCACCATCGGACATCCGGCCATTCTTCCCCACGTCCACATACAGGAACTCGTAAGTAGCCGACACCACCGCCAACATCACAATACTATTGAACCCCTTATAGTTGAAATAGTATGACCCCGAGTTGGGTGGTGAGATGATGTGGACGTGTTTCCCATCAATTGCCCCTCCGCAGTTAGGAAAGTCCCACCGCTGGGCAAAGTGGGAGGCCACAGTCTGCCATTCCTGTGGGTTGGAAGGAAACTGTGGAGACAAACAAGAAAAAAAATTTTGCACATAAACAGGGAAAGCAGATTAGACACAAATATTCTTGGCCAACATCAAGATAACATTTATTTGAAGGAGTTTTTAAAGACCAAAGTATAAGGTACACTTATCAGATTCCCCCCTCTCATGGGCCATTTATAACATTATAGGGGGGGGAGCTCTTGGACACCTAACCCTCTCCACTTCATTGAGAGATGAAGTGTCATAATACAAAGAGATAAATACACACTGTACACATTTGAGCACATTTGGAAATTCTGCTATTACCTATCAAGATAATAATAGGTTACAAAAACTTGAAACAGTACCATTTGAAAGTATACAGGCAGGCCCTTGCACTATATGCTTTGGGGAATTCATCCATAAATCTGACCACAAAAGAGGGGGGTATAGTGTTATGGGTTTGGCAAAGTCAGCAGATAGATGATTGAGGATAGATAGAGAATTGGTATCAGCTGACTTAGCAGTTGGGGGGAGGCAGGGTTCCAAATGATTTGGGGACCCCCCAAAAAAAGCCTCTGGCACTCTGCATGAAGTTTAAGCAACAAACACATTTTAAAACATTTTTGGGAGTATTTAGGGTAAAGCACTACTATGGAGCTGATAAAATACATTGTTAAGTGACTACATGAGGTGAATATAGGGCCAGGAGAGCATGCTGGGGAGGTAAGTGAAGGCAAATATGTATGAAGGACAAAAAAATTAGATAAAAATCCAGCATGCATGAGGACAAAGGGGACATTCACAGCATATTACAATCATGGTCATTAGGGAATGAGGAAAGAAATACAATATATTAACAAACATTATATACAATAAAATGTGATGTTAAAGGATAAATCTTACCTTAATATACTCCTTCTGCAGGACCTGAATGATGGCAGAACAGGTCTCTGGGATAATGATCCCCAGAGCCTGGGGGGAGATGCCTGTTGAGAACTTCAGGTCCTGCAGGCTTCTCCCCGTCGCCAAGTACCGCAGGGTGGCGACTAGCCTCTGCTCCGGAGTGATGGCTTTCCTCATGCAGGTATCCTGCCTGCTAATATAAGGGGTCAGCAAAGCCAAAAAATGGTGAAATACGGGGTCCGTCATCTGGAGAAATTTCCTGAAATCATCAGGATTATTCTCACGGATCTCACGGAGCAAAGGCATGTGACAGAACTGGTCACGCTGGAGCAACCAATTCTTTGTCCATGAACTCCTCCCCACCCTGTTCATGGACTGGGCTTGTGTCAAGGTAAGGACCCCAACACCAAGCCCCCGCTCAGCACGAACTCTACGAGGAGTACGTATACACAACATGGCTAGAAAATGGACGGCTGCTCAGAACGAAGTAACAGAACGCACTGAAGAACAGCAAGGCCTGTGAAGAGCGAACTGAAAAACAGTAACGAACGAACAAGAACACAATGACAGAGTTGTAACTCGCTGCACGCTCTGAAGAGCAGATACAAACCCACAAGCACAAATTGAACAGCAGAAAATGATCTGAAAACCATGAGTCTGAAAAGGCGCAAATCGTCTCTCACCAAACTTTTACTAACACGAGATTAGCAAAAGGAGCCCAAAGGGTCCAGCGCTTGGTTCGGACCTGCCCTTTTCTAGTCTCGTCGTATGTGGTGTACGTGACCGCATTCTTGGCGATCGGAAATTCTGACAACTTTGTGTGACCGTGTGTATGCAAAACAAGTTTGAGCCAACATCCAATGTCCGATCAATGTCTGATCGCATGTACGGGGCATTACAGGAGAGAATTTCCCTTCCTAGGGGTAGATTTAATCTCACTTCCTGTTGTCTCCTTCCGTTTGCAAGTAGGAGTCGTTTGTAAGTTGGATGTTTGAAAGTAGGGTCCTGCCCTATATACTCTGCAGAAATTTGGGCCTTAGGTGTTGGTGTTGCTACAACACTGTATGCCCTCACAGGGCCCTGCTGTGAAATATTAGATCAAGAATTGTAATTGCATGCCCCTGTTGAACAGGGGCCAAAAAATTGGGCCTTTGGTAATGGTGGTGGTGCTGGTGCCACAACACTGTAAGTCCTCACAGTTACTCTTGGTGGGCGCTGGAACGGGTCCTGCTGTGAAATATTAGATCAAGAATTGTAATTACATGTCCCTGTTGAACAGGGCCAGAAAAATTGGGCCTTTGGTGATGGTGGTGGTGGTGCCACAACACTGTAAGTCCTCAAAGTTACTCTTGGAGGGCACAGAAATGGGCCCTGCTGTGAAATATTAGATCAAGAATTCTAATTACATGTCCCTGTTGAATAGGGGCAGAAAAATTGGGCCTTAGGCACTGATGCTGGTGCCACAACACTGCAGCCCCTCATGGATACTATAGTTGGAGCGCAGGAATAAAGGGGGCCTTGAGAGCTAAAAAAGTCCTCCTCTTCCTGCCTCTGTTCTGCCTCAAGTGCCCAGTCCATTATTCCACGCAGCGTGTCCTCCAACAGGTGGACAAGGGGGGCAGTGTCACTGATGCATGCACTGTCACTGCTCACCATCCTCGTGGCCTCCTCAAATGGTGACAGGACAGTGCATGCATCCCTGATCATGGCCCACTGGTGTGGGGAAAAAAAAAAACAAGCTCCCCTGACCCTGTCCTGGTGTCATAGTCGCACAGGTACTCATTGATGGCCCTCTTCTGCGTGTGCAGCCGCTGCAGCATGGCCAACGTTGAGTTCCACCTGGTGGGCATGTCACAGATTAGGCGGTTCTTGGGCAGGTTAAATTCCTTTTGGAGGTCTGCCAGGAGAGCACTGGCATTATATGACCGGCAGAAATGCACACAGACTTTCCTGGCCTGCCTCAGGACATCCTGTAAGCCCGGGTACCTTCCCAAGAACCGCTGCACCACCAAGTTAAGGACATGAGCCAAACAGGGCACATGAGTCATTTGTCCCTGTCGGAGGGTGGACAGAAGGTTGGTGCCATTGTCGCAAACCACCGTTCCTGCCTTAAGTTGGCGTGGCATCAACCACCTCTGAACCTGCCCCTGCAGAGCAGACAGAACCTCTGCCCCAGTGTGGCTCTTATCCCCCAAGCACACCAGCTCAAGCACTGCATGGCATCTTTTGGCCTGTGTAGTTGCGTAGCCCCTTGAACGCCTACAGCGCACCGCTGGTTCCGAGGACAAAGCACAGGAAGAGGCCATGGAGGAAGAAGAAGAGGAGGGGGTGGAGGAGAGAGGTGTGTCGGAATCACCAGTAGTAGCATTTTGGAGGCATGGTGGCGGAACAACCTCCAACACTACTGCACCTTGTCCTGCATCCTTCCCAGCTAACAGCAGAGTCACCCAATGCGCAGTTAAACTTAGGTAACGTCCCTGTCCATACCTGCTGGACCGTGAGTCAGTGGTAATATGCACATTACCGCTGACCGCCCTGTCCAGCGAGGCATGGACATTGCCTTCAACATGCCGGTAGAGAGCCGGAATCGCCTTCCGTGAGAAAAAGTGGCGTTTGGGTACCTGCCACTGAAAAACTTCAATCATTACACTCACATAAAAACCTCTTGAATCAAGCCAAAACCACACTGCAATTCAAATATCAATCCTCCTCTGTGAAACGCCCAGCACCACTGTGAATGAAGGTCGCGGCGGACCCAAGGTAAGCGTTAGACAGGTTCTCACCCCCGCTCACTGAAGCTCTTCAAATCTAGCCCAGATCTCCCGCTGACACACTGAGATAGGAAGCAGCTCCTAAATCGAGCACGAATCTCCCGCTGATACACGGAGATGAGCAGCAGCGTCCCGTCCGTCACTCTCTGCTATTGATTGATGCCGTACAGCCACGCCCCGACATGTTTCGTCATACCTGACTTAATCATCGAATCCCATGAATTGAATTGCAGTGTGGTTTTGGCTTGATTCAAGAGGTTTTTATGTGAGTGTAATGATTGAAGTTTTTCACAAGTTGAATACATTTTTATGTTTTACGGTATCACACTATTGGTGCATTTTTATTTTTATGGAATGAGATGACACTTGGATAGATGGAATTTGGAGTTGTCACCTTCATCTGACCACCTAGATGATCATGCTTGTCTGCCAAAACACGAGAGTTCAAGGGGAGAGGAATCACTGGCACTGAGTGAATTGGTGAACTTCTTCAGAAATTGCACATTCTCTTCACGGTGTTCTCTCTATGGACTTTTCATGGACCAAATACTTACACTTTCTTATATGTTTTCACCATTGATACAATTTTTGGTGTAGATTGTTCTATGTATGGTATAGTACATTATTATGCATCATCACGTTATAGGTTTTCACTTTTGATACAATTTTTGGTACAGATTGTTCTGTGTATGGTATAGCCTATCATCACGCAAATTCACTAGAACACTCTAGCACAAAGGCTTTAATATTTTTGAACACAAGGTGGTGTCATCACTGTTATTAGCGCCACTTATATTGATTTTGCAGGGATCTCTCATGGGCCCTTGGAATCAGTAGAGGTTTTCAGTTTTTATATTTAAAGTGGCTGCTTTGGATAAACTTTACCAAGTCACATATATTATTATACCATTTCTTTTCACAGGGGTACAACACCCCCCGTTTTTTTTTGGCTTTGAGCACAGTGGTGGGGACTCAAGGAGGGCGCAGTTGTTTGAGTTTCACTTTTTCACATTTAAATAATGTAGCTGCCTGCAGTAGTGATAGGATCAGGAAAACACCACCAACCTTCTACAGGTAGCTTTAGCTGAACACTGTGCAGAGGACGCACTACACTAACATTTAAATAATGTAGCTGCCTGCGGTAGTTATAGGATCAGGAATACACCACCAACCTTCTACAGGTAGCTTTAGCTGAACACTGTGCAGAGGTCACAAAAAACTAACTTGTAGCTTTAGCTGAACACTGTGCAGAGGTCGCACTACACTAACTTGTAGCTTTAGCTGAACACTGTGCAGAGGACGCACTACACTAACATTTAAGTAATGTAGCTGCCTGCGGTAGTGATAGGATCAGGAAAACACCACCAGCCTTCTACAGGTAGCTTTAGCTGAACACTGTGCAGAGGACGCACTACACTAATGTTTAAATAATGTAGCTGCCTGCGGTAGTTATAGGATCAGGAATACACCACCAACCTTCTACAGGTAGCTTTAGCTGAACACTGTGCAGAGGTCACAAAAAACTAACTTGTAGCTTTAGCTGAACACTGTGCAGAGGTCGCACTACACTAACTTGTAGCTTTAGCTGAACACTGTGCAGAGGACGCACTACACTAACATTTAAATAATGTAGCTGCCTGCGGTAGTTATAGGATCAGGAATACACCACCAACCTTCTACAGGTAGCTTTAGCTGAACACTGTGCAGAGGACGCACTACACTAACGTTTAAATAAAGTAGCTGCCTGCGGTAGTGATAGGATCAGGAAAACACCACCAACCTTCTACAGGTAGCTTTAGCTGAACACTGTGCAGAGGTCGCACTACACTAACATGTAAATAACGTAGCTGCCTGCGGTAGTGATAGGATCAGAAAAACACCACCAATCTTCTACAGGTAGCTTTAGCTGAACACTGTGCAGAGGTCGCATTACAGTAACTTGTAGCTTTAGCTGAGCACTGTGCAAAGGTCGCACTAAACTAACTTGTAGCTTTAGCTGAACACTGTGCAGAGGTCGCTCTACACTAACTTGTAGCTTTAGCTGAACACTGTTCAGAGGACGCACTACACTAACGTTTAAATAATGTAGCTGCCTGCGGTAGTGATAGGATCAGGAAAACACCACCAACCTTCTACAGGTAGCTTTACCTGAACACTGTGCAGAGGTCGCACTACACTAACGTGTAAATAATGTAGCTGCCTGCCGTAGTGATAGGATCAGAATAACACCACCAATCTTCTACAGGTAGCTTTAGCTGAACACTGTGCAGAGGTCGCAAAAAACTAACTTGTAGCTTTAGCTGAACACTGTGCAGAGGTCGCACTACACTAACTTGTAGCTTTGGCTGAACATTGTGCAGAGGTCGCACTACACTAACTCGTAGCTTTAGCTGAACACTGAGCAGAGGACGCACTACACTAACGTTTAAATAATGTAGCTGTCTGTGGTAGTGATAGGATCAGGAAAACACCACCAACCTTCTACAGGTAGCTTTAGCTGAACACTGTGCAGAGGACCCACTACACTAATGTTTAAATAATGTAGCTGCCTGCGGTAGTGATAGGATCAGGAAAACACCACCAACCTTCTACAGGTAGCTTTAGCTGAACACTGTGCAGAGGTCGCACTACACTAACTTGTAGCTTTAGCTGAACACTGTGCAGAGGTTGCACTACACTAACTTGTAGCTTTAGCTGAACACTGTGCAGAGGTCACACTACACTAACTCGTAGCTTTAGCTGAATACTGAGCAGAGGACGCACTACACTAACGTTTAAATAATGTAGCTGCCTGCGGTAGTGATAGGATCAGGAAAACACCACCAACCTTCTACAGGTAGCTTTAGCTGAACACTGTGCAGAGGACGCACTACACTAATGTTTAAATAATGTAGCTGCCTGCAGTAGTGATAGGATCAGGAAAACACCACCAACCTTCTACAGGTAGCTTTAGCTGAACACTGTGCAGAGGTCGCACTACACTAACGTGTAAATAATGTAGCTGCCTGCGGTAGTGATAGGATCAGAAAAACACCACCAATCTTATACAGGTAGCTTTAGCTGAACACTGTGCAGAGGTCGCACTACACTAGCTTGTAGCTTTAGCTGAACACTGTGCAGAGGTCGCACTACACTAACTTGTAGCTTTAGCTGAACACTGTGCAGAGGTCACACTACACTAACTCGTAGCTTTAGCTGAACACTGTGCAGAGGACACACTACACGAACGTTTAAATACTGTAGCTGCCTGCGGTAGTGATAGGATCAGGAAAACACCATCAACCTTCTACAGGTAGCTTTAGCTGAACACTTTGCAGAGGTCGCACTACACTAACTTGTAGCTTTAGTTGAACACTGTGCAGAGGTCGCACTACACTAACTTGTAACTTTAGCTGAACACTGTGCAGAGGTAGCACTACACTAACTTGTAAATAATGTAGCTGCCTGCGGTAGTGATAGGATCAGAAAAACACCACTAATCTTCTACAGGTAGCTTTAGCTGAACATTGTGCAGAGGATGCACTACACTAACTAAATACTGTAGCTGTCTGACTGTGGTACTAATAGGATCAGAAGAACACCAGCAATTTTCTTCAGGTAGCTGTAATTACTGTAAAAACACCTGCTTGCCTGTCAGTAGGAAGATAATAACAGGAATGGATCTAGCTAAACTGAATACTGTGTGTACATATATATATATATATATATATATATATATATATATATACACAACACTTGGGATGCATATATCTATATATACACAATACACTGTAAATTCAGCTAACTGACTGACTGTCTTGTCTAATCTAACTTAAATCAAATGACACTGTCTCTCTGTCTCTCAATGCCGGAACACACTACACAGGGCCGACGTGCAGGCGGCCTTATATAATGCGGGGCATGTACTAAACCCCCTGAGCCATAATTGGCCAAAGCCACCCTGGCTTTGGCCAATTACAGCTCTCTGTACAGACGGCGCATTGGCCAATCATCAGCCAGCAATGCAATGCGATACCGCAGTGAATTATGGGCAGTGACGCGCCACTTGAATTTGGCGCGAACGGCCCACATCGTTCGCAATATGGCGAACGACCAAACAGATGATGTTCGAGTCGAACATGGGTTCGACTCGAACACGAAGCTCATCCCTACTACCTATATACAAAAGAAAATTAAGGTGTAGTTTTAACTTGGATTGCAGGAAATATACTTGGGGGGTTAGTAAGAGACCACGTACAGTATGTGCTAGAAAACAATATGATAAGCGTTAGCCAGCATAGCTTTTTAAAGACAGATGTTGTCAAACTAATCTTTGAATAAGTAATGGGATAGCTGTTAATGTAATATATTATATCTAGACTTCTGGTCCATTATAAACGGTTTCTCAAATATGGCTAATATGTAAAGGCAAGTCTTTTTTAATACATTCGAGAAGAGTTAGAACCTTTGATTTTTATTGCTGTCTTAGCTCCCACTGGTGAGATCCGGTTTGATGACCCTCAAATTTCCCCTAGTGCCCTAGGCTGCTTCCCAGCCCAATAGGCTGGCATCCATTATGAGAACTTTCCAGGACTGTAAGGAAAAAAGGTCCCCTAACTCCAGCACCGGATCCAAAATTCACCACATCAGGAGAGTATGGCCTTGTTCAGATGCACTGGGCTGTCCAAAACGGAGTCCATTTGTTCCACATGGCCAGAATGTTGAGTTACAAGGGTCAGCAGTGAAACTGGATATATTGTACCACTTTAAAGGAGGCTACACGAGATCTCATGCATGCACAGATCAAAGGCTTCCTCTGGGCCCTGTCTTGATACGGAAGGACAAAAGTTCCAAAGCAGGACCTTTATGGGATCGGTCTATACTGTTTGTTGGACATTGGCAATAACAGACGATCTTCCTGGTACTTCACAACATGAATTACATAAGAATGGAGCAGAGCCAAAAATGGAGGAAGGGCCTTGGTGAAAACTTGGGGGGCTGTGGATAGGCCAAACTGGTAATGCTGATCACTCACTTCAAAATTCAGATACTGTTGACAAGGTAGAATAATTGGAATAGATAGGCATCCCAGATGTCTAATGAGGGCAGAAAACTACCCTGAAAGGATAGAGTCAATGACTGACCTGGCAATTTCAATGCAAGACTTCTAAAATGTAAGAACAAGGTGAACATTTTTAGATCCAGAATAGGCCAAACTCCACCATTTAGTTTGGGAACCGTGAAGTGTTTTGAATACAAACCTTGAAAACATACACCTGTTGATCCGGGGGTAAAAAACCCTTTATTCAAAAGTTATTATACAGCGCAAAGTAGATCCACCAGCCGTGGCGAAGGAGACAAGTTGAAGTGCATGAGATTTGGAGGAGGTAGTGTAAAAGTCTGGTTTGTCACTTCTAGAAACAACTCTCTGGACCCAGGTGTCTGAGATGTTCTGGGACCAGAAAGCAAAGAAGGCATCCCTCACTTTGAGAAGTAAGGCAAAGAGTAACCTCTGAAGGTGTTTCTTAAATGAGAGTTCAGATGACCAGCATTTAAACCAGAAGATCCTACAAAGAGAAGACTCCTCCTAGAAATCTGGTAAAGTGTATCTGTCAAGCCAATCATGCAGTAACATAAGGTTGATGGCAAAAGGTCCAACAGACTATGGACTGAGGAATCCATAAGGATGGAACTTGGATTCTGGGCCGTGCATTTAGTCCAGATAGCAGTGGTCCTACAGACTGCCATTGGTGGTAAGTGGCAGTGGAATTTAACCCACCTGCATTTATGGTGAGTGGCAGTGAAATTTAACCTCTCCATTGGTGGTCAGTGGCAGTGATGTTGGTGAGTGGCAACAAAATGTACCCTCCTCCCCACGTGATCAGTGATAGTGAAATGTACATCCCCCAGCATTGATAGTCATTGTCAGTGCCTCTTATATTGGTATTTAGTGTTTTCTTACTTGAGAACCCACTCCAGCATCGCTGCCTCTCTCCAGGATGACGATGGGCCAGGACTATAGTTGTATTGTCACAGACATCACTTTACCTGACAGTTTAAACATTTCAGTGCTGGTGCCGGCAAGCAGAGGACACTTTAGTGCCTGATACTTCACAAAGTCCTAGTGGTCCATGGTTCTGAGGATCCACCTGAAGGACACAGATACTGCAGGACAGGCTCCAAAATCTCAGGACTGTATTGCACAATCTGGAACACTTAGCTGCTATGCTCTACCCAGTGGTGTATTTAGGTTTTGTGCTACCCTAGGCCTGACTAAACTCATGCACCCGCTAATTTAAATATGACCCACCCCTTTCTTTTAAGGCCACACCCTTTCTTGTTTAAGACCCACCCTGTCATCTGTAAACCACACCCCCTTCCTCTTTCGGCTCCACCCTTTCCTCTTAGAGCTCCACCTCTTCCTCTCTATATATTAAAAGTGGATACCAAGTGCCTACTTGTATATTTTGTTGTTTTGTATACCATTTCAAATGTTGTATCTATTATTTTAAGAGATAGTCATCATCATCAAATAAAATAATGTGCAGCCTCGTCAGTGCCCAACATTGCAGCCTTATCAGTGCCCATCAGTGCAGCCTCATCAGTGCCCATCAGTGCGGTCTCATCAGTGCCCACCAGTGTGGCCTCATCAGCGCACATCAGTGCAGCTTATCAGGGGCACCAGTGTAGCTCCATCAGTGCTGCCTTATTAGTGCCCATCAGTGCCCATCAGTGCAGCCTCATCAGGGGCCACCAGTGCAGCCCCATCAGTGCTGCCTTATCAGTGCCCATCAGTGCAACTTATCAGTGCCCATCAGTGCGGCCTCACCACCAAATTGGCCAATTTGTGCAGCCTTATCAGTGCCCATCAGTGCAGCTTATCAGTGCGGCCTCATCAGGGGCCACCAGTGCGGCCTCATCAGGGGCCACCAGTGCTGCTTTATCAGAGCAGCTTAACAGTGCGCCTCATCAGTGGCAATCAGTGCAGCCTCATCAGTTTCATAATATCACAACTTATTGGTGTATATGAATTATGTATGGATTATAGCACAGAGCATTTTGGAGTACATTCATTTTTACTGAATGTGGACTGTTTAAGGAGTTTGCATTGATTTCAGCATGCATGGAGCACTTTACAGCAATGAACTTTCATTTCAGCATGCATGGAACACTTTGCAGCAATGAACTTTCATTTCAGCATGCATGGAGCACTTTGCAGTAATGAACTTTCATTTCAGCATGCATGGAGCACTTTGCAGCAATGAACTTTAATTTCACCATGCATGGAGCACTTTGCAGCAATGAACTTTCATTTCAGCATGCATGGAGCACTTTGCAGTAATGAACTTTCATATCAGCATGCACGGAGCACTTTGCAGCAACAAACTTTAATTTCAGCATGCATGGAGCACTTTGCACATAATAAAACCAATGCAAACAGTACACATTCAGTGAAAGTTCATGTACTGCAAAGTGCTCCATGCATGCTGAAATCAATACAAACTCATTAAACCGTCCACAATGTTTGCAGTATATGAACTTTCACTGAATGTGGACGGTTTAATGAGTTTGCAGCACGGATCACTTTAGCACAGATTACTTCAGCACAGATCACTTCTTTACAATATGATCTGTATATTAATTCAATCCATATTGAGCACTTTATATTGGCTGCTTGGCAAAAGACTCACAGAAATAATAGTAACTAATTAATTGTACCTGCAGCAGTGCTGCTCTCACCGCCACCTGGGGGTTCCCCTCATCCTCCTCTCTCTCCTCCTCCTCTTCCTATTGTCACAGACAGACCCCGCCTAGGCTGGGAGAAGATGCAGTGTAAGGATATCGCACGGAGGGTAGGCGGAGCATTAGGCTCTGCCTCAGCCAACTGAAATACGTAGAGCAGGTCTGGTCAGGCTGCAGTCGCTCTCCTCCCCCTCGGCTTGTACTGCCCCATACTGCCCATAATAATAAGTGCCTAACGGCGAACACAGCAGCCGGGGACTGTATATTTTGTGTGGGAGGTGGCCGCGGGAGCCGGGACCCGGGAGAACGGGTCGGGGGGGCTTTTTTCATGCGGGGGGCAGCTTTTTTGCCGCCCCCCCTGCAAAGTGCCACCCTAGGCCTGGGCCTTATCAGCCTAGGCCAAAACACAACACTGGCTCCACCTGCCAAGTCCCAGAACTGCTAAGTGACCAATAGGAAGTGCAGGACAGAACCAGTGCCAGGAGGAGCTGGTTATGTGTTTCAGTACTAAAGAAAGCACAAAAACTATGTAGTGGAAAACAGTCCTTGCAAGATGTCTCAAAATTGCAGGCTTCAATGCACTTGGTAGGGCAACTTTATAGGAAATGAGGAATAATGTGGATAAATAGTAGAGTGATGGACTTGGTTTATAAAATCATGCATGCATCAATTGTATTAAAAAAAAGAGAGGGAGGGAGAGGGATGGTGTACAGGAGGGGGCAAACAACAGCATAATATCTAACTTGTCCAATCAGAGAATGCCTTGTGGTCAATGAAAAGATACAGCTGAACCAATGTAAGTTTGCAAAAACATATAATTCCTGAAGTTCTGCTTTAAATGCATGGAATTTATTTACCATGACAAGAAAATTAGACCACAGTTTCCAAGGTGCCTTTTAAGAGGGGAGGGAGGGGAAGGGATAGTAAAGAGATCATTTCTACCCAGCATTGTGTTTTAAAGGCTGCTTAGTCACTGCTGGGAAAGGGAGCAGGGGAGCTGAGCTGCAGAGAGAAGAACATCAATGTTTCCGTTGTGATCTTTGGGGACAAATTGCTCCACAGTGCTTGTTACTACAAAGGTCAAAGGGCTTGTTTTAATGCTTTCAAAACAAAAATACCTTTTTAGTGCCAGGATCTTGGTCCTCAAAAACACCAATTCACGATAGTAATTTCTGGCCACTACCACACCAGCAATAAATAAGTAAAAATATATTATTTTGGTTGGCTTAACAAGTAATGTAAAGTAAAATATATTTTGCAACAAATATTCATGTAGAGGCTAACCAGCCAGTCTCCCTATAATGTTGGATTTGCTAATACATTCAAAGCCAATTAAATCTCTCATAAACCAAGAAAATTAATTATTTTGCCTTCTTACTGTGACCGCATAGAAAAGGTGCAAGATTGTTTTATTAGAGTAGATTAGGGCATATAAGGCATCTGAAGGTCAAACAAAACTGAAACAATTGTGATTGTGCTAAACACATAAACAACAAAAATCACACAATTAAATAAAAAAACAGAAGGAAAGAAAGCAAACTAATGTGTGTGTGTGTAAAAATGAACAGATATAAAAACTGAAAGTTGGGTACCCCTTCTTCACGTCAAAGTGTTTGGTATTAATTTTACTTATTAAAATATTCCATCAAATATGCCAATAAATGTCTGGGTTTCCTCATCTGGACTGTCACTGAAAGATAAAAAAAGAATCAAATAAGCAGGAATGATCATCATAAACATATCCACAACTATCAGTAAAAAAGAAAAAAGAAAAATGCACAAATAATCAATATCACACATAACCATAACATTCACAAAGCTGGCACGATATTAAAAATAATGATTATACTGTTAGGAAACTCCTATGAGAGGAACAGAGCAAATAACCAAATACAGAGATAAAAAAAAGAAAATTATCCCAAAACTTGAAATAATAATTTGTACTTAAAGTGATTGTAAAGCCACTTGTTTAGGAACATAGAATCCCCTCTACTTAATAATGACATGTGCCCCAGTGACTGTGCTGTATAAAAAAATGACGATTTCTGGAGGGCGTGGTTTGACCTCGGAGGAAGATGGCGGCTTAACCTGTGAGCACCCGCCAGCAGAGGATTCCTTCTATCGCCAACGAAGGTAACCCACTCGATTTACAGCCACAAAACATGGGGTCATCCTCCCGCAGCTCCTCCGCCTCACGCTCCCGCTCCCCTCGGGACACCAGCGGCATCCTGAGCCAGAGTATCCAGGCACTGTTCAGGTCACAGAGGGGCAGCATGGCGCCGTCCTCTCAGGTCCCCAGCATTCAGTCAATTGCAGGAAGAATGCAGGAGGTAGAAAAAGTGGCGGCACACCAGACCACAGCAATCCGCCATTTGCATCAGTTAACAGACACACACACCTTGCAGCTTAGAGATCTAAACCGCCACATGGAAGATCTCGACAATCGTGGCAGGCACCACAATCTCAGATTGCGAGGCCTTCCAGAATCGATCGATGCAGAGCAATTGCAACCAATGGACTGTTTAATAATCTCCTGGACAGATCCCCATCTACCCCAATTGGGATGGAACGTATACATCGAGCCCTACGCCCATGAGGCAGGGAGTCTGATCCACCCAGAGACGTAGTCTGTAGTATAACTACAGACTACGTCTCTGGGTGGATCAGAGACTATAGACTACAAACTGAAAAGAAGAAATCTTAAGGAAGGTGTGCAACCACATCCAACTATCGTTCGGTGGTGCTGAGATTAAATAGTTCCAAGACCTGTCAAACATCACGCTCCAGCACCGCCGAGAACTTTGCCCCCTCCTGGATGTTCTTCGCACAAAAGAAATCAAATACAGGTGAAAATTCCCCTTCTGCCTGTCAGCTACCACACAGGGCAGCAATGCCCTCCTCAGGGTTCCGTAAGATCTGCAGCATTTCTGCGAAACCCCTAAATATACCACTGGTGGACGTACAAGAATGGTATGCTGAATTTCGCCTGTCCACCATGAAACGCGCTCAATCTAGAGCTCATCCCATGGAAACCCAAGAATAAAGATTCCGCCAATAACGGTCTCCATCCGAAGCCCAGGCTCATCGCTCCACTCCTGGTCTGCAGTATGACACCAGTCCCACAAAGGCACCACAATCCCGTAGAGCTCACCGTGAACACTGAACGGATCCACTGGGGGCTTCTGAGTTCAGATAAGTACAGTTTCCTCAGTTTGCAAGTTGCCCTGTTACCCCAATACCACTCCGCCCATCCATGTAAACTTGCAGCATAAAATCGCTGCCCACTATCGCCCCATGCCTCTGCCATCTGAAAATATCCGCCATACATGGATGTAATTGCTTACTACTTCCCCGGAATTTGTTTTATGGCTGTGGACTTGTGGGATCTCTCTGGACTCCACCCCTGCTCTCTATTCCCAGACAACCCCTCCCTATGCAATCTATTCCAAACTGAGCATTTCCTACATGAACCCCACAGACCTACAAAGCTGACCAAACTAACTGCTGTGCTCCCTGGCTGACTCCCTTTTGATTCACCATCCGGGGCCCATGTGATCCAGAATCCGCTTCCTGTATGAACTCAGGACCCCACAGTATGGTCCTAGTGATCAAGATATTCAAACACCAATGGAAGAAAAACTGATCCTCCCCCCTCTTTTTTTTTTTGGGTACTACACTAGAGGATAAAAACAGCCTCATAGGATGATTGATGAGACCCCTCTCTCACTTATGTCTGTAAGCACAATCCAGCAACTCACAATACTCTAACAGCCCACATGACCCTAAATTCTCCTGATTCTCTAAACGCACCTGACGAATACTAAATCTTAGTGGGACAAGAACGACTTGTCATTCAAATTACAACTTTAAGGCGCTTAAAATACTCACCATACCCCGTATGAGCTACCAGCAGACAGCCTTTACCCGCATAGATTATGGAGACTAGGCACATACCCTTGTCAATCATCCTAAGAGCTGTACCAAGGCAACCTTAAGGGGTTGAATCGAAAAGCATTTTCTCTATTTGCGACCCGCCCCTACATTAACTGTAACATACCTGTAAGATCTACGTGCATATACGAAACTAACAATCTGAAATCTCCAGGTGCTGCACAGCCTCATAGGGATCGCATACACATGTACAATTAGCCATATTTGGTTCCATTCTTACCGTTTACACCAGACAGACATTGAGCTCTTGTTTTTAAAACTAATAACCCGCAGGGACCTACTCCCTTTACAGACTGTCTTAAAGCCCCTATGATCACCCCCCTCCGAGATGCGGGGTCGGAATAGTACGGAAAAGTACAGATAATTGTACATCCCTATCAGGCTGCCTGCACTCCCACAAGTATACTTCCCATGAAGAAAAAGCTATTATCCTACCTTCCACCTATACTCTACCCCCACCGGTTTTCCAGCCCATACGCTCACTCCTCACAGACATATACATCCAGCTAAACCCCTAACTCATAACATAAATCCTTGAGTTATGCGGGTTGAGTTGCAATGGTTATGCATTTTTACGTGTGAGCTTAGACTAGACCACCAGTTAAACTAAAGAGAGCCTGAAACAGTCGGAGGAGCTATCAGTGGTCTCATTCACCCTGTGACACACCCAACTTCTAAATTAACAGGGTTCACATCCTCTCCGCAGGAGATCTATTCAACTTGACAGCTTACCAACGGTTGCAGACACCTTGCTATCCTCCCACTGCTTCTGTCCACCAATAGAATATGCCAGAGTGATACCCATATCCAAACCCTGTTGTGCCAATCATATTAATACACATGTATGGTGTTATACAAGGCTCTGGTCACAGAAAGACATAGGAAAGTTTTCACAGATTGGTTCATATGTTTGAATTTTGTTTTAATGAAGCAGGATTAAGATCCTATCAATCCTGGTAATGGGTTTATAGTTGTATTTAATCACTTTCTTGCTCCAGTCATTTATTGAAACCTGTATTATTGATGTTCTGTTTAGACCCAACTTTCGATCTAGTATTCAACGTGTTACATCTTGACACAGCAGAAAACCACGGACAGATTTGCGGTTCGCAACATGACGCCTATTTTACGGATACACTCTCCTCCTCTACCTCCCCCGACTCTATCCCACCAAACCTCCTCAGACATGCTCCATTGCCACCTCTGACTGGCGGGATGTTTTTTATTGATTAAAGGACCTATTTTCCACAGTCTCAAAACCTTCTCCCACACAGTGGTGACCACTACAACTCTCACTCTAACGTACTCATTATCTAAGACATTGCCACTGACCCCATCCGGGCACACCCTATTACCGATGTACATTTCACCCAGACCAGGGAGCAGGTCCTCGCAAGTCACCGGACTCACCCTCATTCTATAACATACCCTGACCTTACTACTCACCCTTCTACGGATAACCCCTCACCCCTTCTTCTCTATCCCCCTCTTGTGCTCCTCTCTCTCTCACTACCCCATCTCCCCCCTCTTTCCTCCTACCCCACAATAATTTCAACTGTCCAAACTTACATTCCCCTATCAGAAACTGTCCCTCTTCCTCCTCCTCCGACATGAACATACCAAGTACCGCCGAGTAACCCAGCTGTCCAAACAGTAGCTAAAATTCCTCCCATAAAATGGCCTCAGCTTCAACATCCAAACATACCAAATTCACCCTAAAAATCACCTCCCTGAACGCACATGGCCTTAACATCCTAGAAAAACGCTCCCAATTGCTGCTCTCAATGCATAAAAATAAAGCAGACATTATCCTTCTACAGGAAACACACTTTAAAGCAGATGCCTCCCAAAATTATTCAACTCCCGCTACCCAACAGCCATTCACGCACCCAATTACATATCAAAGTCTAAGGGGGTTTCTATCCTTTTTACTAAACATTGTCCATTCAAAGTATCGGACTCCTATCCTGATAAGGAATGTTGCTTCCTTTTTGTAAAGGGCTCCCTACACAGGAAACCGGTTACTCTAGCAAACATCTACGCACCTAATAAGAAACAAGTCCCCTTCTTTTGATCCATGACACAATTGCTCTTGATTTTCCAAAAAGGTATGCTAATTTTAGGTGGGACTTCAACGTCCCCCTGAATCCCCTACATGATACTTCGATGGGAACTTCCCGTCGAGGTGCCTTACAAAGCACTGCGAGCAATCAAAACGCAACTATAGGAACTCACACTGCACGACACCTGGCGCACGTTACATCCAAACGTAAAAGACTACACATTCTACTCAGCACCTCACAATCGCTATTTCCGACTTGACTACCTATCCATCTCACAAAGAGATTTACAGATGCTAAAGGTGCACAAATGCCTCCTTCAATACTTTCAAGAGAATGACTCTCCCGAAACGTCACCAATGACACTGGGAAACACACAAATGCGTTATAATAGGAGAACTGATCCTATCGTAGACGAGAAAGTGGATTGGTTCCGGCGCATAAACAAGGTTGAGGAAATGGAAGCCCTGGTACATCAAGCCGAGACATCTTCCAAGTTTCGGAAAATATGGTCTTGTTGGCAACACTTCAAAACAACCGACGAATACTCCCAAATACTGACCCATCGAAGGTTGTTCACTGGTTTTTATCAGATCGGAGGAGGAGGAAGGACCCTCACCCATCTCTCTCCTCTATTCCACTTCGACTTTCCTCTATCTCTACCACTGTAGGACGCCCTACATGTTCACTTTTCCCCAGAGAGCATTTACCTAACCATATACTACTCCACCTCCCCTCCCATACCCACAGTCCCCCTTTATGACCTCCCCACCTCATATGAAATGCTTCTCACTACCACCCATACCCTCCAAAGTATGTAGCAAATACTCCTCATTATCTTGCCCGAGCATCTTAAGCGTGAACTAGAACTTCCGGACACTCCTCCCTCCGTACTGGTTGCTAGATGTCCAGTGACCGCATCCTTACGGATCAAAGACAATTTTTGAGACTGCAGGCCGAGTGTCACTGCTACCACCACACGCTAGACAAACCACACTGGAATATACGCTTAGAACACATCCATGTACAGTAAACACATCCCCCATTGTGATTGGGTTTAGAACCAAGCTCCTAGACGACACAGACTTACAGACCCAAACATTACAGTATGAATTCAAGTTTCAAGTTAACTATGATGCTCTTTCTTCTTCAGTACACCTCGTTTTAAACATGAGGGAAAGAGGCAGTATTAGACCTGCTTACTACTGTTGTAACGAGAGAACACTGAAATCTCAACGTAACTTTGATATGTAATCATCAAGTATGTTCAACTGTTCTTGACAATCCCTCTCAGAAGTTAAAAACTGCCTGTTTGTATCCATCTGTAAATGTTTTTTACATGGCTATATTACTGTTATTGTAAGTAAACAAACCTTTGTATCGCTTCATTTTCTCTAAATAAAGCTTGTTTGGAAAAAAAATGACGATTTCTACCTTATTTCACAGCACCTCCCGGTGTTCACTGCTTGCCTCTCTCCTCTCCCGGGCTGACAGCTACAGTGGGAGGGGTCGAGACCTCCCGCTGACATCAGCTGGGGAGGAGGGGAGGAGAGGAGGAGAGAGGCGAGCAGTCATGTGAGCGCCGGGAGGCGCTGTGAAATAAGGTAAAAATTGGCATATTTTTTATACAGCACAGAAACTGAGGAACATGTCTTAACTAAATAGAGGGGATTGTATGAAAATATAACAAATATGATAGCAGTAGGAGATGAAGGGGCGGGAGGCAGAGCAGCACTGTCACAAGCTGACAGGCGGGGGGGAGAGAGGAGGACAGAGGAGAGCTGCAAATGACAGAGGCACGTAAACTGACCACGGTGTCAGGGCTCAGCAGCCATGATAAACTGTGGTCAGTTTACAGTGGGGTGGGCAGAACCAGGCATGATCAACCAGGTATTTTAGATGATACAGGGGGCCAAATTACACAGCACAAGCACTGTACTGCATAACATGCTTTAAGGGTAACAAACGCTTTAACTGTGGTAAAAAAGAAACACTGTCATCCTTGGTCTCCTGCCCCTGGTCACTCTGTAGCTTACCACAAAAGCATCTACTCCAGTCTGGATTGCACTCCTACAATACCAAGTTACCCCTGCAACCTCAACTATCTTCTCACTACCCATCAGCTCCCTCAAACCATTTACAGAAAACCTATCGATTGACAACTGGATACAGTTGGGACTGTCTCCGAAAAGTCAACTATTTGAGGGAGAAACCATGAGCACTTTTTCAACATTGCAACAGCACTATGATCCTCCTTCTAAAGATTTTTATTCCTGATTCAACAAGTGGCAAAAATTAAGGGCAAATCTAGGAAATGGGAAGGGGATATTAGGAAAGAGGCGATGCAGGCAGAGAAGCGCTATGTCGAGGACCCAACCCCGGATAGGCAGAGAGAATGGCTAGACAAGCAGCAAGTCTATAACATGGCTATTACTAGGAGGACTAGAGAATAGATGAATATTCCAGAGACAGTGTCACTTCGGAGAGGGGGAGAGGGTTGGTCGTATGTTGTCCTTATTGATTAAATCTATTGCTTCCCCTCTACCGTTTCGGCAATTAGAACAGCAAGCGGAGACATTACCACTGATGCAGCAGAGATAATTCAGGTATTTATCGATTATTACAAGTCGTTGTATGAATCTAATAGGAGCATAGAGGGTGAAACAATGGAGGACTTTTTCCAAGGAATATCAATCCCAACCTTGTTACAGCAGGACAGAATAGCTATGGAGGCACCAGTGACCCTAGAGGAGTTAAAACAGGCAGTAGCTGGGATGCCTTGCCAAAAATCACCAGGCCCGGACGGGCTTCCCGTAGAAATCTATAAAAGATACGGCGAGGTATTACTCCCAGAACTGCTGAAAACATTGGGCTGGGCGTTAACCTACGGAAGACTCCCTACCTCAATGCGGGAAGCTACCATTATTTTAATACACAAAGAAGGGAAAGACCAACTGGATGTCTCCTCGTATCGCCAAATCTCATTGCTACGCATGGATGTAAAAATTCTGGATAAAGTTTTAACAACCCATTTAAACAGATGTATCCAAGGGTTGATACATCCGGACCAATCGGGTTTTATCGCCAATAGATCAACTAGCATCAACAACAGAAGAGTCTTTTTTAACTTGCAGATTCCTACCGATAATCCTGGCTCTAAGTCCATCTTGGCCTTAGATGCCGCTAAGGCCTTCGATAGTCTAGAATGGGACTATTTATGGAAGGTGCTAGTGCGATTTGGGTTTGGCCCTGCTTTCATTGGATGGGTGAAGCTACTTTATAGCGAGTCAAGGGCAAAAATTAAAATCAACAACGAATATTCTGATGTGTTCCAGTTGGAGAGAGGGACGAGACAGGGTTGTCCCCTGACCCCCCTATTGTTTGCTCTCGCAATGGAACCCCTTGCCATTATGTGTAGATCAAGGTCAGATATACAGGGGTTCCGGTGCCAGACCATAGACGACAGAATAGCATTGTTTGCAGACGATGTCCTGTTCTTTCTTGGGGATGTTGAAACCTCACTAAATACAGTGATACAAATGATGGGCAAGTTCGGGCTCATCTCTGGTCTGGTTATCAATTGGGACAAATCGGCTTTACTACTAATTGTCCCACTTGGCGACCAGATACCACCAGGAACCTCCCAGTTGAAAGTTGTGGCCAAAAAAAAAATATATATATAAATATATATAAATCAGTATGTTAATAATAACTTAGCCCCACTGTTATTGAAATGAAAACAAAAGGGAGATACCTGGTGCCGATTCCCCCTATCTGTTGCAGGTCGTTGTAACCTAATAAAGATGATATGGCTACCACAGATACTGTATCTGCTCCACAACTCCCCGATTTGGATAGGACAGAAGTGGTTTAAGAGAATAGAAACCCTTTTTAAGGAACTAATTTGGAAAAAGGGCCAGTCTAGGATCAGCTTGCAAACTTTGCAACTACCGATTGGAGAAGGAGGTATGGCTGCAACACCTTGCGGAATGTGGAACCTTAGGAGGTGGGAATCCTAGTAATAGAATGATGTTAATTGGGGCCCCACATAAAACACTAGTAGAGGCATTAGAAGCAGACTCCTTTATCTTTAGGCATCCGACGATAAAATTAGTTAGTAAAGTGTGGCAGGTAACAAAGGCACTGATGGGGTATAAAGGGGTAACAGAATATACCCCTTTATGGTATAACAAAAACCTGGTCGAGATGAAGAGTATAGAGAGACCCAGAGAATGGGAAAGGCAAAATATCAACCGCTTAATCCAGCTATACGAGGGTAACCACATGAAGTCATTTTTAGACTTAAGATGGGAATTCAACATATCAAACCAAGCGTTCTATAAATTTTTGCAGATCAGGCATGCTATTCAAGTACAGTTTAGGTCCCAGGTTATGGTATGGACCCAGATCCCCGTACTCCTAAAGATAATTAATTCAGCTTCAACTAAGGGTCTAATTTCTAAGCGATATGCTAGTCTGGGACATAGATCTATAAGTAGAGCAAGATCTCTTAAGAGCGGAGAGGGGTGGGAGAGAGACGTAGGGCCAATTACTATGGAACAATGGGACAAGATATTAGAAAAAGGCCCCTTGGTCTCGATCTCCCCTTCGCAGAAGGTTTCACACTTGTTTCTAATCCACAGAGTTTATTATACCCCACAAAAAAGGTTTAAACTTGGATGGAAGCAAAATGATGAGTGTCCCAGGTGCAAAGTGACAGGAGACCTTATCCACATGATGTGGAGGTGCCCAAAGCTTTTTAGATATTGGGCGGAGATAATTGATATGATAAACAAAATCTTTGGGAGCTCACTGGAGCCTGAGGCCAAGATATGCTTATTAGGGAGTATAGAAGAAGATAGAGTCTTGCCCGGTACCACTGAAGTAGTGTTAAGATGCCTGTTTCAAGCAAGAAAATTAATTGCGCAGAAATGGCAGGCACAGCGAGAGAGTGACTTACATTAGACAAAATAACCTTAAAAAGTTTGTGAGAATGTGGAGACCTTGGCTGGAGGGAATGGGGTGCCCCGTAGAGGGGTTTGGGGGGGAACTGAGGTGAATTTACTTGTGTTCACCAGCATGCCCTCGCCCCCCCCCCCTTTCCCCTTCTCTGTGGGAACTTTCTTCCATGCTCTCTATCTTTCTATAAAGTGGATCCTCTCAATATCTTCACCTATATAAATAGATAATGGGTATGAAACTATGTATAGATAACGATTGGATGATGTATGGTTTGGGGGTGGGACTAGGTTGAGAGGGAGGGAGGGCTGGGGATTATATAAAACTGATAACGTTTTTGTAGTATGTGAAACAACAAATTAACCTAAGATGTTATATGTTCTTAATCTTTTGTATGTAAAATAATAATAAAAAGCATTAATAAAAAATTAAAAAAAAAAAGATTTTGATAAATATCTGCGCCTTTGCCATATAGAGGACTTTATTTCGAAAGAGGGGATCTTAGTCCTTTGCTAGTTCCTGTTCTACTCTGACCAGCACAAATGGACTAAAGGGTTCTCCTTCTACCACACTCTGATCTGTTCAAAATCAACGAGCATAACTCACTCTAAGCAGAAGTAGGAACAAGATCTTTCACAAACCTTCTGTTCTTCTCAAGGGATCAAGGCTAACAAGCTTCTCCTAAACCATACAAGTTACTGATCTCATTGGGAATTATTGCTCAAATTAACACACAGGTGCCTATTACACACCTTACAGCCTATCAAAAAAAATTCTACTTCATTCTCTACATGCTGGAGGGAATGCTGCAACATAGGTAATTTTTTACATATATGGTGGGCCTCCTCCAAACTCTCTGCTTTTTGGGCCTGTGTTTCTTTAATATCCACTGTGACTAATTCCAAAATTCAGCCAGATCCAGCTCTGGTCCTACTTCTCTTGAACACTGAACATTGGCCACATACATACATTTGTTTTATCGCACACTGTCTAATCACCACTAGGAAGACGGCAGCAGCGGCGTGGAAACAAAAAGATCCTCCAGATCTCGCCCTCTTCCTACACAGCCTACACTTGCAAGCTCAATTTATATTCATGTTTGTACTTACAAATGGCAAATGGGAGTCCTTTTCGTGTGGCTGGAGGGCATGGTCCCAACACAGGTGCTGCACTGACCTATGGTAGCATTATGTGATAAGCTCCCAACTACCATGTATTCACCTACCAACATCACTCAATCCTTTAAATCATGAACTTAGACTTTAAATTATTTTAATAGACTCATAACTGCATAAAAGTGGTTGTAGAGTCTCAGCTTTAAACTGCCATTATATTTTCTGTTTCAGGGAAATAGTAATGGTACTGACTTTTTTTTTACTTTAAAATAGCTCTAATAAACTTTTTTTAGCACAGCTTCTGTGCAGTCATGTGTTTTTTTTCTCTGTCTTTTTCGAGCACAGGGACTCCAGTGGGATAGGCTGGTATTCCTCTCTGATGTATGTAATTATATCAGCAGAGGATGCTCTACATTTTGACCCTGTGTTTTGATTGGCTGAACCATTTTGCATGCTGATTGGCTGAACATGTTAAAAAGAAAAAAAAGGGGGGCAGCTGCAGGGGGAATAGCATTGCTTAACCACTTGAGCCCCGGACCATTATGCTGCCTAAGGACCAGAGGTCTTTTTCCAATTTGGCACTGCGTCGCTTTAACTGCTAATTGCGCGGTCATGCAATGCTGTACCCAAACGAAATTTGCGTCCTTTTCTTCCCACAAATAGAGCTTTCTTTTGATGGTATTTGATCACCTCTGCAGTTTTTATTTTTTGCGCTATAAACGGAAAAAGACCGAAAATTTTGAAAAAAAATTATATTTTCTACTTTTTGTTATAAAAAAAATCCAATTAACTAAATTTTAGTCATACATTTAGGCCAAAATGTATTCGGCCACATGTCTTTGGTAAAAAAAATGTCAATAAGCATATATTTATTGGTTTGCGCAAAAGTTATAGCGTCTACAAACTAGGGTACATTTTCTGTAATTTACACAGCTTTTAGTTTATGACTGCCTATGTCATTTCTTGAGGTGCTAAAATGGCAGGGCAGTACAAAACCCCCCCAAATGACCCCATTTTGGAAAGTAGACACCCCAAGGAAATTGCTGAGAGGCATGTTGAACCCATTGAATATTTATTTTTTTTGTCCCAAGTGATTGAATAATGACAAAAAAAAAAAAAATATTTACAAAAAGTTGTCACTAAATGATATATTGCTCACACAGGCCATGGGCCTATGTGGAATTGCACCCCAAAATACATTCAGCTGCTTCTCCTGAGTATGGGGATACCACATGTGTGGGACTTTTTGGGAGCTTAGCCGTGTACGGGGCCCCGAAAACCAAGCACCGCCTTCAGGATTTCTAAGGGTGTAAATTTTTGATTTCACTCTTCACTGCCTATCACAGTTTCGGAGGCCATGGAATGCCCAGGTGGCACAAAACCCCCCCAAATGACCCCATTTTGGAAAGTAGACACCCTAAGCTATTTGCTGAGAGGCATATTGAGTCCATGGAATATTTTATATTTTGACACAAGTTGCGGGAAAGTGACACTTTTTTTTTTTTTTTTTTGCACAAAGTTGTCACTAAATGATATATTGCTCACACAGGCCATGGGCATATGTGGAATTGCACCCCAAAATACATTTAGCTGCTTCTCCTGAGTATGGGGATACCACATGTGTGGGACTTTTTGGGAGCCTAGCCGCGTACGGGGCCCCGAAAACCAAGCACCGCCTTCAGGATTTCTAAGGGTGAAAATTTTTGATTTCACTCTTCACTGCCTATTACAGTTTCGGAGGCCATGGAATGCCCAGGTGGCACAAAACCCCCCCAAATGACCCCATTTTGGAAAGTAGACACCCCAAGCTATTTGCTGAGAGGCATAGTGAGTATTTTGCAGCTCTCATTTGTTTTTGAAAATGAAGAAAGACAAGAAAAAACTTTTTTTTTTTTCTTTTTTCAATTTTCAAAACTTTGTGACAAAAAGTGAGGTCTGCAAAATACTCACTATACCTCTCAGCAAATAGCTTGGGGTGTCTACTTTGCAAAATGGGGTCATTTGGGGGGGTTTTGTGCCACCTGGGCTTTCCATGGCCTCCGAAACTGTGATAGGCAGTGAAGAGTGAAATCAAAAATTCACGCCCTTAGAAAGCCTGAAGGCGGTGCTTGGTTTTCGGGGTCCCGTACGCGGCTAGGCTCCCAAAAAGTCTCACACATGTGGTATCCCCGTACTCAGGTGAAGCAGCAGAATGTATTTTGGGGTGTAATTTCACATATTCCCATGGCATGTTTGAGCAATATATCATTTAGTGACAACTTTGTGCAAAAAAAAAAAAAAAAAAAATTGGTCTCTTTCCCGCAACTTGTGTCGCAATATAAAATATTCCATGGACTCGACATGCCTCTCAGCAAATAGCTTGGGGTGTCTACTTTCCAAAATGGGGTCATTTGGGGGGGTTTTGAACTGTCCTGGCCTTTTATGCACAACATTTAGAAGCTTATGTCACACATCACCAACTCTTCTAACCACTTGAAGACAAAGCCCTTTCTGACACTTTTTGTTTACATGAAAAAGTTATTTTTTTTTGCAAAAAAATTACTTTGAACCCCGAAACATTATATATTTTTTTAAAGCAAATGCCCTACAGATTAAAATGGTGGGTGTTTCATTTTTTTTTTTCACACAGTATTTGCGCAGCGATTTTTCAAACGCATTTTTTGGGGAAAAAACACACTTTTTTAAATTTTAATGCACTAAAACACACTATATTGCCCAAATGTTTGATGAAATAAAAAAGATGATCTTAGGCCGAGTACATGGATACCAAACATGACATGCTTTAAAATTGCGCACAAACGCGCAGCGGCGACAAAATAAATACATTTTTAAAAGCCTTTAAAAGCCTTTACAGGTTACCACTTTAGATTTACAGAGGAGGTCTACTGCAAAAATTACTGCCCTCGATCTGACCTTCGCGGCGATACCTCACATGCATGGTGCAATTGCTGTTTACGTTTGACGACAGACCGCCGCTTGCGTTCGCCTTAGCGCGAGAGCAGGGGGCGACAGGGGTGCTTTTTTATTTTTTTTTTTTCTTTATTATTTTTTTGCTTTTTTATCTTATTTTTAAACTGTTCCTTTCATTTTTTTTTTTAATCATTTTTATTGTTATCTCGGGGAATGTAAATATCCCCTATGATAGCAATAGGTAGTGACAGGTACTCTTTTTTGAAAAAATTGGGGTCTATTAGACCCTAGATCTCTCCTCTGCCCTCAAAGCATCTGATGACACCAAGATCGGTGTGATAAAATGCTTCCCCAATTTCCCAATGGCGCTATTTACATCTGGCGAAATCTAAGTCATAAAATGCTCGTAGCTTCCGGTTTCGTAGGCCATAGAGATGTTTGGAGCCACTCTGGTCTCTGATCAGCTCTATGGTCAGCTGGCTGAATCACCGGCTGCATTCTCAGGTTCCCTGTTGAGACAGGAGAGCCAGAGAAAAACACGGAAGACGGTGGGGGGGGGCATTCCCTCCCACGGCTTGTAAAAGCAGTCTAGAGGCTAATTAGCCGCTAGGATTGCTTTTACATGAAAGCCTACCGCTGGCTGAAAAGAATGATACCAAGATGATACCTAAACCTGCAGGCATCATTCTGGTATAGCCATTCAAAGTCGTGAATGGCGTACCTGAAGACAAAAAAATGGTTAACAATAAAGCACAGTAAACGGTAAAGTATAAAAAATTGCATACCTGAAAAGCAAACATGATAAAACATAATAACAATAAAACATTGCAGAATAGAATACAGTAAAAAAGAGCAGAACAAGAGAGAGAGAATAGAGAGAGAGAGAACAATAAAACGACAACTATTTTTTTTTATTTTATATATTTTTTTTTTTTTTTTTACACTTTTTTTGTAACTAACTTTTATAACGGTAACCGGTTCCAGGTTCGGGTCTCTCAAAATGCGATGGCATCTTGGGAGACCCTGTGAAAGTGTGCCTAGTCTGTGCAATGCTGTACCCTACGCTAATACTCAACTAATGAATGGTAGCGTTCAAAACATTCACCAATGCAAAGACCAGGATTGTCAGGACAGGAGGGACAATAATAGCAGGTGTCACGCCTATTTCCGCGCTTGCTGCAGACACGACATCTTTTTTGGGGGTTCGTTGGGTAGGGGTACTCGGGAGGACATAAAGAAAATGCCTCTCATGCAGCCGACTGCATTTGGTTGGGGATGTGAATGGGGGAAGTACGGGCGCTGCAGAAGTGGTGGGTTCCCAATTAGGATTGGCGAATGCAGCAGAAAGGGCACTATGGGCACGACGGGCCTGTGTTTGTCTTTTTGGTGGCAGCGGGACACTACTTGTGCTTGCCACCTCACCAGCTTGAACTGCACTTATGGGACTCGCCACGTCACCAAGTGTTACTGCAGTGCTGGTTTGACTACGACCAGGGTGTACTAGGCCGCTGGCGCTTGCCAGTTCAATAAAAAGCTACCAAAAAAACTGTTAGCGATCGCAGGGATCAGGCCTGACTCTGCGAACACTGCAGTTATGCGTTTAGTGTTTTGTAAGTGACAGTGATCGATCGATACTGCACTTGGGTGGGCTGGGCCGGGCGGAGGGGCAAAATGCAGGTGCTAGCAGGTATCTGGGCTGATCCCGCTAACACTGTGTTTTTGGGAACCCTAAACTGCTGGGGACGCTAGTATAGATCTGATCGGATCAGATATTGATCCGTTCAGATACTATACCACTAAGGGAGGTGTACGGTGCGTGCGTGGGTGTTAGCGGTACTGGCGCTAATCTGACGTTGCTTGGGGCTGGTGCTTGCCAGTTCACCAAAATACTACCAAAAAAACTGTTAGCGATCGCAGGGATCAGGCCTGACTCTGCGAACGCTGCAGTTATGCATTTAGTGTTTTGTAAGTGTCAGTGATCGATCGATACTGCACTTGGGTGGGCTGGGCTGGGCCAGGCGGAGGGGCAAAACGCAGGTGCTAGCAGGTATCTGGGCTGATCCCGCTAACACTGCGTTTTTGGGAACCCTAAACTGCTGGGGATGCTAGTATAGATCTGATCGGATCAGATATTGATCCGATCAGATACTATACCACTAAGGGAGCTGTACGGTGCGTGCGTGGGTGTTAGCGCTACTGGCGCTAACCTGACGCTGCCTGGGGATGGTGCTTGCCAGTTCACCAAAATGCTACCAAAAAAATGTTAACGATCGCAGGGATCAGGCCTGACTCTGCGAACGCTGCAGTTATGCGTTTAGTGTTTTGTAAGTGACAGTGATCGATCGATACTGCACTTGGGTGGGCGGGCGGAGGGGCAAAACGCAGGTGCTAGCAGGTATCTGGGCTGATCCCGCTAACACTGTGTTTTTGGGAACCCTAAACTGCTGGGGACGCTAGTATAGATCTGATCGGATCAGATATTGATCCGATCAGATACTATACCACTAAGGGAGGCGTATGCTGCGTGCGTGGGTGTTAGCGGTACTGGCGCTAATCTGACGCTGCCTGGGGCGACGCATATCACCGCCGGGCGATCAGGGGGCTAAACCTTTATTCGGTAATAAACGGCGGGTGCCCTGACACTAAAAAAAATAAACTAACTAACCAGCGTCACCCGTAACACTTATACGGTGATCAGTGGTGAAAGGGTTAACTAGGGGGCAATCAAGGGGTTAAAACATTTATTAGGTAGTATATGGGGGTCCCTGTCGCTATAAAACGCTGACGGCGAACCTAAATATTTAGGTCCCTAACTAGCGTCACCAGCGACACTAATACAGCGATCAGAAAAATGATCGCTTAGCGACACTGGTGACGGGGGGTGATCAAGGGGTTAAAACTTTATTAGGGGGGGTTAGGGGGGTATCCTAGACCTAAAGGGGGCTAATATTCACTGTCCCAACACTGTAACTGTCACAAACTGACACCAATGCAGTAATCAGAAAAAAAAAAAAAAAAACTGCTGGTGTCAGTTTGTGACAGGGGGGTGGGGTGATTGGGGGGGGGATCGGGGGGCGATCGGGGGGGGGATCGGGGTGTTTTGTGTGCCTGGCATGTTCTACTGTGTTGTGTAGTGTTGGTGCACTCACAGTGAAGTCTTCTCTCCTCGGCGCTGCAACGGAATACCGAGCCGAGGAGAGATGACATCATTTCCTTTGCTGCTGTTTAGCATACAGCAGCAAAGGAAGTGATCTGATTGGCCGGCGGCGATCGCGAGGGGGGGGCCACGAACGGATGGCCTCCCCCTCACCTCTGATCGCCGCTGGACAAAAGACGACCGCCTCGGGCACCGGGGGGGGTCCGATCGGACCCCCCACCCGCGGAAGGCAAATCACGTATATGTACGTGATTTTGCCTGTCCGTGCCACCTTGCCGACGTAAATCGGCGTGAGGCGGTCGTCAAGTGGTTAAGCAAGGCAGGAGGAGAAGGAAAGGGCAAGGAGGAGATCGCCTCACACACAGACTATGGAAATGACAAGGAGAGAAGGAGGGGGCGAGAGGGAGATGCAGAGACGCTGAGGAGAGAACAGGATGGCGGAGGCACATAATCTGACCACACTATCATGGATCAGCAGTCATGATTAGCTTGGTCAGTTTAAACAAGGGAACACAGGAACAGGCAGGATCAACCAGGTATTGCAGAACATGGAAAGGGCCAATTGACACTGCAGAAGCACTGTGCTATATATCATGCATTAAAGCAGGGATATGCAATTCGCGGACCTCCAGCTGTTGCAGAACTACAAGTCCCATGAGGCATTGCAAGACTCTGACAGCCACAAGCATGACAACCAGAGGCAGAGGCATGATGGGACTTGTAGTTTTGCAACAGCTGGAGGTCCGCTAATTGCATATCCCTGCATTAAAGGGACAGGAGCATTTTTTTTATTAGGGTTACAACCACTTTAATTGCTTTTTTTTTTGTTTTTTTATTATATCTGATGAGATTTCAGGTTCAGTTTGTTCTGTAACCAGAATATGAAAAAGAAACAATTTTCAGGAAAGACAAGCAACTTTAGAATAACAATGGTTTTGTGTGGTTACTACTTAACGAGACAAAATTATTTCTACATAACCTTACTTTCCATGGCCTGTAGCATGACTGATGAAAAAGTCTCCAGATTGACACCTGGCATAAACACCACTGGCACAATTTCTGTTCTTCAGATATTGATCAGAATCATCCTGTCATAAATTGTATTTAAAAAAATTAGCTCAGGAGACCCAATAAACAGTTTTAGTTTGTATTTAAAGAGCAACTCCACTTTTTTTTTGCGAAAAAACCTTCCCCTCTGGGTGGTCCATGTACATTGCAGGGATTTTAACAAACTTTGTTGCAGAGTCCTATCTTTTGTTATTCAGAAGAATCTGTATGGAATTGGTTTTAAAATGATCAATCAGCTGCTGCACCTGCAGGGTTCTAATGAGGAAACTCAAAATTCTAATGAGGGGACATTCAAAATTGAATTTGTATCTAAGTGCAGTCTTCTGAAAAAATCAGTAAGCCAATCACTCAAGTAGGACATGACATATCTGGGGGACATTGTGTACAGAACGCCTCAAGGTAGCCATTTTGCATTGCATTTTACAGAAAATGACAGTGCTGCAGGTTGAAAAGGAAAGGTGATTTTTAATAACATTAAAATACAATATGACTTGTGTCGCAATTATATACACTATATTATTATTTTTTTTGCTCATTTTTTTCCCACGAAAATGGAGTTATCCTTTAAACAATGAAATAAACTTACGGAACTTTTTCCATAGGGTTTGTAGTTAGAGGTTCCCTTATTCCGTAAATCTGTATGATGTTGTATAGTATATTCTGTATTCTTTCTGAAAAAAAAAAGCTTCAAAAATTAAAAATCCTATAATTATCATTGCAGTCTTTAAAACCCAGTTTTGACATACTTTATAAAAGAAAATAAACAATAAAGTAGTTTGTTAGGTATGTAACTACTGTGTATTTTATTTACTTTTCCTCTAAAATATTTATGAAGTAATTGCCATGTCCAGTATTCATATTTTCCTTTTTGCCAAGGGTAGCCTAAGTCCGGCTCTAAAGCCGAAACTCAACAGCAGACCTAGTAGCTACACACAGGGGTGGCTTTAGACAATTTTTTTGGAGGTGCTGTGTGGGTGCTGAAAACATTAGTGGTGGTGCTAAAGCCAAAAAGTGGGTGGGGCCAAAACATTTTTTTTACATGGTCTTTCCCATTGTATAGACAATAGGCCCTTCGGGCACACAGAATTGATTGTTGATGTAAAACAAGCCTAAATCGAACCAGCAAGGATAAACCACAGCAAGTATTAGGGCCAGCAATGATAACCCCTAGTACATGTTAGGGCCAACCATAGCATCCTGCACAGCATAACAATGAGGGGACAATGAGCAGAGGGGACAGCAAGCGGCACACAGCGAGGGGACAGCGAGCGGCACACAGAGAGGGGACAGTGAGCGGCACACTGCGAGGGGACAGTGAGCGGCACACAGCAGGGGGACAGTGAGCGGCACACAGCAGGGGGACAGTGAGCGGCACACAGTGGGGGGGCAGTAAACAGCACAGAGCGGGGGGCAGTGAGCAGCACAGTGGGGGGCAGTGAGCCGTACACAGCGAGGGGTGCAGTGAGCAGTAAACAGCAGGGGGGGCAGTGAGCAGTAAACAGCAGAGGGGCAGTGAGCAGTGCAGAGCAGGAGTGACCCTTTAGAGTGCCAAGATTAGGAGGAGTGACCCCATAGAGTGCCCAGAGAAGGAGAGCGACCCCTTTAGAGAGTCCAGAGAAGGAGAGTGACTCCTTTAGAGAGTCCAGAGCAGGAGATTCTCCCCTTTGGAGGGCCCAGAGCAGGAGAGTGCCCCGTTTAGATGGCCCAAAGCAGGAGAGTGCCCCATTTAGAGGGCCCAGAGCAGGAGAGTGACCCCTTTAGAGGGCCCATAGCAGGAGAGTGACCCCACAGTGCCCACAGCAGGAGAGTGACCCCACAGTGCCCAGAGCAGGACAGTGACGCCAGAAACAGCACCCAGAGCAGGACAGTGACCCCAGACACAGTGCCCACAGCAGGACTGTGACCCCAGACACAGTGCCCAGAGTAGGACAGTGACCCCAGACACAGTTCTCAGAGCAGGACAGTGACCCCAGACACAGTGCCCAGAGCAGGACAGCGACCCCAGACACAGTGCCCAAAGTAAAGGTGGCTGGGTCTCTATGTGAGAAGTGATCACAAAGCGAGTGTGAATTTGGACTTAATTAATGGAGAGTGTGATGTGGCTGAAGCATTATAGGTGGAACTGCATATAGATGTGCGTAATTCAAAGTTAATCATTGGAGTTTGTTATAGACCACCCAGTGTTAATGAGGAGGGAGAGACTCAGCTCTTTGCACAGATGGAAAGGGCTGCAAGGGCTGGGATGGTGATAATAATGGGGGATTTTAACTACTCGGAAATTGACTGGAGTAATGGCACTGCTGGATCAGTTAAAGGGAAAATATTTATAAACCTATTACAGGACAATTTTATGGTCCAGTTTATTGAGGTCAAAACTAGGAATGATGTTCTGTTGGACCTGGTAATCTCAAACCATGCAGAGCTTATTATTAATGTTCATATAAAGGAACATCTGGGTAGCAGTGACCATAACATGATTTCATTTGATGTTAGCTGTAAGCAACAAAACACATAAGGGAAAAATAAAAACACTTAAAGGGGATGTAAACCTTCGTGTCTTTTCATCTTAATGCATCCTATGCATTAAGGTGAAAAAACTTCTGAGTCACCGGCCCCCCAGCCCCCGTCTTACTTACCTGAGCCCCTTCATCTCCTCGGTGGGAAAGCGCTGTCCCTCTCTCCACAGGGTCCCACCTCTTGATTGGATAGATTGATAACAGTGCAGCCATAGGCTCCCGCTGCTGTCAATCAAATCCAGTGATGCGGGCACCGGGGGGCGGGGCCGAGTCCAGCATTCGTGTCTGTGCTGGACTCGAGAGCGCGCTCGCAAGGTAACCCCCTCAGGAGAGCGCTTCACATAGGGTGTTATCTGATGCGGGGAGGAGCCGTGAGAGCTGCTGGGGGACCTCAGAGGAGGATGTTCGGGGCCCCCCGGTGTGCAAAACGAGATGCACAGTGGAGGTAAGTATGACATGTTTGTTATTTTTAAAAAATAAAAAACGATCCATTACAATCACTTTAACTTTAAGAGAGCAATTTTTCCAAGGATGAGGGCTGCTCTCCAGGACTTAGACTGGGAGGGAATATTGGCATCAATGAACACACTGAACAGAAATGGGAATTCTTCAAAAAGACTGTTTGTGAACTCACTGCAAAGTATATTCCCATGGGCAATAAGTTTAACCACTACCTGCCCATAGTCATATGACATCTACAGGTGGGATCTCCCATCCTGGGCAGGCGTCATATGATGTCCTCGGCTACCCGGCAGTATAGGGGCCGATGCGCGTGCCCAGCGACCGCAAAGTCCGCCGGGCACTAGCGATTGCTGGTGACAGAACAGGAACATGGATCTGTGTGTGTAAACACACAGATCCACGTCCTTTTAGGGGAGATGAGACAGATCGTATGTTGCTAGTATATAGGAACACCGATCAGTCTCCTCCCCTAGTCAGTCCCCTCCCCCTCAGTTAGAATCACTCCCTAGGTAACACATTTAACCCTTGATCGCCTCTAGTGTTAACTCCTTCCCTGCCAGTGACATTTATACAGTAATCAGTGCATATTTATAGCACTGATCGCTGTATAAGTGTCACTGGTCCCAAAATAGTGTCAAAAGTGTCCGATCTGTCCGCCGCAATGTCACAGTCACAATAAAAATCGCAGATCACCGCCATTATTAGTAAAAAAAAATTTATTTAAAAAATGCCATAAATATATCCCCTATTTTGTAGGCACTATAACTTTTGCGCAAACCAATCAATATACGCTTATTGTGATTTTTCTTTTACCAAAAATATGTAGAAGAATACATATCTGCCTAAACTGAGGAAAAAATTATTTAAAAAAAAAAAATGGGGATATTTATTATAGCAAAAAGTAAAAAATATTGTGTTTCCGCTCTTTTTTTGTTTATAGCGCAAAAAATTAAAACCGCAGAGGTGATCAAATACCACCAAAAGAAAGCTCTATTTGTGGGGAAAAAAATGGGTACAGTGTTGCATGACCGCACAATTGTCATTCAAAATGTTACAGCGCTGAAAGCTGAAAATTAGCCTGGGCAGGAAGGGGGTGAAAATGTATTGAAGTGGTTAAAAGGCTAAAAATAAAACCTATGTGGCTCATGGCCAAAGTTAAAAATGCTATAAAGAGTAAGAAAAGAGCTTTTAAAAAAATTTAAAAATGAAGGAATACTATTGTCATTTAAATGTTACAAAGAATTTAACAGAATATGTAAAAAGGAAATCAAGGACGCAAAAATTCAAAACGAATGACAGATTGCAAAAGATAGTAGGACGAAACCCCCAAATTTTTTTCAAATACAGTGGGGACGGAAAGTATTCAGACCCCCTTAAATATTTCCCTCTTTGTTATATTGCAGCCATTTGCTAAAATCATTTAAGTTCATTTTTTTCCTCATTAATGTACACACAGCACCCCATATTGACAGAAAAACACAGAATTGTTGACATTTTTGCAGATTTATTAAAAAAGAAAAACTGAAATATCACATGGTCCTAAGTATTCAGACCCTTTGTTGTGACACTCATATATTTAACTCAGGTGCTGTTTATTTCTTCTGATCATTCTTGAGATGGTTCTACACCTTCATTTGAGTCCAGCTGTGTTTGATTATACTGATTGGACTTGATTAGGAAAACCACACACCTGTCTATATAAGACCTTACAGCTCACAGTGCATGTCAGAGCAAATGAGAATCATGAGGTCAAATGAACTGCCTGAAGAGCTCATTGACAGAATTTTGGCAAGGCACAGATCTGGCCAAGGTTACAAAAAATGTCTGCTGCACTTAAGGTTCCTAAGAGCACAGTGGCTTCCATAATCCTTAAATGGAAGACATTTGGGACGACCAGAACCCTTCCTAGAGCTGGCCGTCCGGCCAAACTGAGCTATCGGGGGAGAAGAGCCATGGTGAGAAAGGTAAAGAAGAACCCAAAGATCACTGTGGTTGAGCTCCAGAGATGCAGTCGGGAGATGGGAGAAAGTTGTAGAAAGTCAATCATCACTGCAGCCCTCCACCAGTCGGGGCGTTATGGCAGAGTGGCCAACGGAAGCCTCTCCTCAGTGCAAGACACATGGAAGCCCGCATGGAGTTTGCTAAAAAAAACCTAAAGGACTCCAAGATGGTAAGAAATAAGATTCTCTGGTCTGATGAGACCAAGATAGAACTTTTTGGCCTTAATTCTAAGCGGTATGTGTGGAGAAAACCAGGCACTGCTTATCACCTTTCCAGTACAGTCCCAACAGCGAAGCATGGTGGTGGCAGCATCATGCTGTGAGGGTGTTTTTCAGCTGCAGGCACACAACGTCTGGTTGCAATCGAAGGAAAAATGAATGCGGCCAAGTACAGGGATATCCTGGACGAAACCTTCTCCAGAGTGCTCAGGACCTCAACCTGGGCTGAAGGTTTACCTTCCAACAAGACAATGACCCTAAGAACACAGCTAAAATAACAAAGGAGTGGCTTCACAACAACTCCGTGACTGTTCTTGAATGGCCCAGCCAGAGCCCCGACTTAAACCCAATTGAGCATCTCTGGAGAGACCTAAAAATGGCTGTCCACCAACGTTTACCATCCAACCTGACAGAACTGGAGAGGATCTGCAAGGAGGAATGGCAGAGGATCCCCAAATCTAGATGTGAAAAACTTGTTGCATCTTTCCCAAAAAGACTCATGGCTGTATTAGATCAAAAGGGTGCTTCTACTAAATACTGAGCAAAGGGTCTGAATACTTAGGACCATGTGATATTTCAGTTATTTTTTTTTTAAATCTGCAAAAATGTCAACAATTTTCTGTGTTTTTCTGTCAACATAGGGTGCTGTGTGTACATTAATGAGGAAAAAAATGAACTTAAATGATTTTAGCAAATGGCTGCAATATAACAAAGAGTAAAAAAATTTAAGGGGGTCTGAATATTTCCGTCCCCACTGTATATTAATAGTAAAAAGTTCAGGTCTGAGCATGTAGGCCCTTTACAAAATAATCTAGAGTGGGTGACTGAGGACAAAGAAAAGGCAAATTTATTAAATACATTCTTCAGTTCTGTGTATACAAAGGAGCATGGTGGAGCTCAAGTCCATAATGGGGATGGTATTGACACCGCCCCAAATGATCCACAATGGCTCAAAAGTTATATGGTCCAGAAATATTTAGACAGACTAAAGGTCAATAAAGCACCTGGACCAGATGGCATCCACCCATGGATCATAAAAGAATTGAGCTCTGTCATTTCAAAGCCATTGTTTCCAATTTTTAGGAACTCATTAATGACGGGAATGGTACCACTGGATTGGCATAGGACCAATGTGGTGCCTATGTTTAAAAAGGGAACAAAGTCTTTACCAAGTAACTATAGACCTGTTAGTTTAACTTCTATAGTCGGGAAGATAATGGAGAGTTTAATAAAAGACCACATAGATGAGTTCTTGCTGGAAAAAAAATATTTTAAACGACAGACAGCATGTCAAACAAATCTGATTTCTTTTTATGAAGAAGTAAAACCTTGGACAGAGGGGTGGCTGTGGACGTGGTATACTTGGATTTTGCAAACGCGTTTAACACAATTCCACACACACGGCTAATAAGTAAGGTAAAGTCTACAGGCTTGGAAATATCAGTTTGTAAATGGATAGAAAACTGGCTAAAAGACAGATTTCAGAGAGTAGTGGTTAATGATTCTTACTCTGAATGGTATAAGGTTATCAGTGGTGTACCCTAAGGTTGAGTGTTGGGACCCTTACTTTGTAATACCTTTATAAATGATATAGGTTCTGGGATTAAAAGTACCATTTCAGTCTTTGCAGACGACACCAAACTATGCAGTGGAATGACGTCCTTACAGGATGTCTCCAATTTACAAGCCAAACTCAATGCACTGTCTAATTGGGCGACTATGTGGCAGATGAGGTTTAATGTTAATAAATGTAAAGTTATGCACTTGGGGGCTAAGAATATGCATGCATCATATGTACTAGGGGGAGTACAACTGGGGGAATCAGTAGTGGAGAAGGATCTGGGAGTTTTGGTAGATCATAAGCTCAATAATAACATGCAATGCAAAGCTGCAGTTTCCAAAGCGAGCAAAGTCCTTTCTTGTATTAAGAGAGGTATGGACTCCAGAGAGAGAGAGATATCATTTTGCTCCTGTACCAATCATTAGCAAGACCTCATCTGGAATATGCAGTTCAGTTTTGGGCACCAGTTCTCAAAAAGGATATCGGGGAACTGGAGAAAGTGCAGAGAAGGGCAAGCAAACTAAGAGGCATGGAGGAGCTCAGCTATGAGGAAAGATTAGAGGAACTGAATTTATTCTCTCTTGAGAAGAGGAGGTTGAAGGGGGATATGATCAACTTGTACAACTATATAAGGGGTTCATATAGTGAATTTGTTGTTGAGTTATTCACTTTACGGTCAACGCAGAGGACAAGGGGGCACGCTTTACGCCTAGGAAAAAAGAGATTTCATCTCCAAATACGAAAAGGTTTCTCCACATTATGAGCTGTGAAAATGTGGAATAGACTGTCTCTAGAGGTGGTTCTGGCCAGCTCAGTAGATTGCTTTAAGAAATGCCTGGATTCTTTCCTAAATGCACACAACATAACTGGGTACTAACAATTTATAGGCAGTTGATCCAGGGAAAATCTGATTGCCTCTTGGGGGTCAGGAAGGATATTTTTCCCCTGCTGTAGCAAATTGGATCATGCTTTGCTGGGGTTTTTCGCCTTCCTCTGGATCAACTATGTGTATAGGATTGGGTATATGGGATTGTTTGATATTATTTTTAAATTAATTTATTTTTATGGTTGAATTAGATGGACTTGTGTCTTTTTTAAACCTGACTAATTTAGTAACTATGTAAGGTAGCACCAGCACTGGATCAATCCGCCACTGATGTGGGCTCACCACCCAGCCCCTGCCGGGTCTAATTGATCATTAGTGGCTTATTTGGTTGTATCCCTCCACTTTAGAAAAGAGTCCCTAGCCATTTGCAGACATGATTCACAGCAGGTACCAGATTATTTTTTTAAAAATCATGTATATGTACTGCAATACCACTGTGGAAATTTTGGGGGTGCTATGAGGGTGCTTGAAGACTTTTTGGGGGGAGCTTCAGCACACCCAAGCACCCACCTGGCACTGCCCCTGGCTACACATTACTTTTAACCACTTTAGCCCCAGAAGATTTGGCTGTTCAATTACAAGAGTACTTTTTACAATTTGGCACTGCGCTGCTTTAACTGGTAATTGCGCAGTCATGCAATGCTGCACCAAAACGAAATTTGCGTCTTTTTTTCCCCACAAATAGAGCTTTCTTTTGATGGTATTTGATTGCCTCTGTGACTTTTATTTTTAGCGATATAAGTGGAAAAAGACCAAAAATTTTGAAAAAAAAATTATATTTTCTATGTTTTGTTATAAAAAAAAATCCAACTCAATTTTAGTCATACATTTAGGCCAAAATGTATTCAGCCACATGTCTTTGGTAAAAAAGTCAATAAGCGTATATTTATTGGTTTGCGCAAAAGTTATAGCGTCTACAAACTAGGGTACATTTCCTGGAATGTACGCAGCTTTTAGTTTATGTCTGCCTATCTCATTTCTCGAGGTGCTAAAATAGCAGGGCAGTACAACCCCCCCCCCCCCAAATGACCCCATTTTGTAAAGTAGACCAATGAAATTGCTGAGAGGCATGTTGAGCCCATTGAATATTTTATTTTTTTGTCACAAGTGATTGAAAAATGACAAAAAAACAAAAAACAATTACACAAAGTTGTCACTAAATGATATATTGCTCACACATGCCATGGTTATGTGTGGAATTACACCCCAAAATACATTCTGCTTCTTCTCCTGAGTATGGGGATACCACATGTGTAAGACTTTTTGGGAGCCTAGCTGCGAACAGGACCCCGAAAACCAAGCACTGCCTTCAGGATTTCTAAGGGCGTAAATTTTTGATTTCACTCCTCACTATCTATCACAGTTTTAAAGGCTGTAAAATGCCAAGATAGCACAAAAACCCCCCAAATGACCCCATTTTGGAAAGTAGACACCCCAAGCTATTTGCTGAGAGGCATGTTGAGTCCATGGAATATTTTAAATTTTGCCACAAGTTGCGGGAAAATTACAAACTTTTAATTTTTTTTGCACAAAATTGTCACTAAATGGTATATTGCTCAAACATGCCATGGGCATATGTGAAATTACACACCAAAATACATTCTGCTGCTTCTCCTGAGTATGGGGATACCACATGTGTGAGCATTTTTGGGAGCCTAGACGTGTACAGGACCCCGAAAACCAATCACGGCCTTCAGGCTTTCTAAGGGCGTAAAATGGTGATTTCACTTCCTCACTACCTATCACAGTTTCGAGGCCATGAAATGTCAAGATAGCACAAACCCCCCCAAATCACCCAATTTTGGAAAGAAAACACTTCAAGCTATTTGCTGAGAGGCATGTTGAGTCCATGCAATATTTTATATTTTGCCACAAGTTTCAGGAAAATTAAATAATCTTTTTTTTTTTACACAAAGTTGTCACTAAATTATATATTGTTCAAACATAGCATAGTTATATGTGGAATTACATCCCAAAATACATTCAGCTGCTTTTCCTGAGTGTGGGGATAATACATGAGTGGCACTTTTTGGCAGTCTAACCATGTACGGGACCCCGAAAAACCAATCACCGCCTTCAGGCTTTCTAAGGGCGTAAATTTTTTATTTCACTCCTCACTGCCTATCACAGTTTTGGAGGCCAAGAAATGGCCAGATAGCACACCCTCCCCCCCAAATGACCCCATTTTGGAAAGTAGACACCCCAATCTATTTGCTGAGAGGCATGTTGAGTAGTTTTCAGCTCTCGCTTTTTGTCACAAAGTTTTGAAAATTGAAAAAAAGGAAAAAAAAAAATGTTTCTTTTCTTTCTTCATTTTCAAAAACAAATGAGAGCTGCAAAATACTCACCATGCCTCTTAGCAAATACCTTGAGGTGTCTACTTTCCAAAATGGGGTCATTGGGGGGGGGTTGTGCTATCGGGACATTTCAGGGCCTCCGTAACTGTGGTAGTAAGGAGTAAAATCACAATTTTACGCCTTTAGAAAGCCTAAAGGCAGTGCTTGGGTTTTGGGGTCCTGTACATGGCTAGGCTCCCAAAAAGTCTCACACATGTGGTATCCCTGTACTCAGGAGAAGCAGCAGAATGTATTTTGGGGTGTAATTCCACATATGCCCATGGCATGTTTGAGCAATATATCATTTGGTGACAACTTTGTGCAAAAAAAAAAAAAAAAGTATAATTTTCCCGAAACTTGTGGCAAAATATAAAATATTTCATGGACTCAACATGCCTCTCAGCAAATAGCTTGGGGTGTCTACTTTCCAAAATAGGGTCATTTGGGGGGGTTTGTACCATCTTGGCATTTTATGGCCTTCAAAACTGTGATAGGTAGTGAGGAGTGAAATCAAAAATTTACGCCCTTAGAAATCCTGAGGGTGTTGCTTGGTTTTTGGGCCCCCCTACGCGGCTAAGCTCCCAAAAAGTCCCACACATGTGGTATTCCCGTACTCAGGAGAAGCAGCAGAATGTATTTTGGGGTGTAATTTCACATATGCCCATGGCATGTGTGAGCAATATAACATTTAGTGACAACTTTGTGCAAAAAAAAAAGTTTGTAATTTTCCCGCAACTTGTGGCAAAATATAAAATATTCCATGGACTCAACATGCTCTCAGCAAATAGCTTGGGGTGTCTACTTTCCAAAATAGGGTCATTTGGGGGGGGGGGGGGGGGTTGTACCATCTTGGCATTTTATGGCCTTCAAAACTAGTGAGGAGTGAAATAAAAAATTTACGCTCTTAGAAATCCTGAAGGCGGTGCTTGGTTTTCGGGGCCCCGTACGCGGGTAGGCTCCCAAAAAGTCCCACACATGTGGTATCCCTGTACTCAGGAGAAGCAGAAAAATGTATTTTGGGGTGCAATTCCACATATAACCATGGCATGTGTGAGCAATATATCATTTAGTAAAAATATAGAGAGAAACTCCGCGCTCAGGATAGCAACAATAACAGGTTGCAGCCTCCCCTAATCAGTCCCTGAATGGGGCTGAAGAAAGTAATGATGTGCAGGTGTGGGGTTAGTGGCGTTACCTACTGGCTATCATATAAGGATAAATATTGTGGCAATGTGCATGCCAGTGGTGAATGCATGTACAAGAGGGTTAATTACCCTGATAATGCAGGCTCTATGCATCCATCCCAATGTGCAAAAAAGGAAAAATAGAAAAAATTGTACAATACACAAATAAAAATAAATATTAAGTGAATCCCAATAAACCTCACATATATATGTGTACATAAGAATAACATTGAAAAATAAGCCTCATGGGGTCCATGTACCACCAAAAAACCTAATGTCCAAAAAATAAAAATATATATTTTTGCACATAATGTATATATATGTATAAAACCCAAAACCAGCAAAGTCCAGTGGCACATATGTGTAGTCATAAACTGTAATAAAAAATCAGCATAAAGATGAAAAATATAAAGTATATATAAGAAAAAATATCTATAATATATTACTGAAGCTCCAAATTGACCAGCAAATATAAAAAAAGTCCAAAGTGCTCAAGTGACTCTTGTGTTCAGAGAATCAAGTGACTTCTGTGCTCCCCCTGATGGGTCCCTACTCACCAGCTCCCTGCACCCCTGCAGGGGTAATGGGCATGTATAGATAGCCTGGGATGGTTCCTGGTTAAGGATGAGCTGCAGTGTGTTCGCATGCTGCATGAACACACCACAGCGCTAATCACAAGCAGTGAGACTATTCCCGATGTGCAGCTGCAGAGATCGGGAAATGTCTCACTGCCTGTGATTAGCGCAGCGCAGTGCCGACTTCCTGGCGGGCTCGGCACGTGCAGCATGTGAACACGCCGGAGCTCATTCTTATTCTTGGTATCCCTACCTCGTAGTCCGCATGTAGTATCTGTGGTCTGTAGGGCCTCAGCAGCTCACTCCACCCAGTAAGGGTATCCAAGGGAGTCTTCCTGCTCACTTTTCCCAAAGTTGATTTGTCAGTTGTTCATAGTTAGAGCCTCATAGAAAGACATAGGGCTTCCATTGTGTAGTATTTTAAAAAAGTATTTATTAAAAGTTGTAAGCAAAAACAAGAAGTGTCCCTGTACAGGGAACCTATAAACACAATGAAACAGGCAATCTGTAAGGGCACTGGTTCACAGCTTGCGCTCCACCTGCGTTCCAGTCCCCTACTTCCGTACCGGAAATGACGTAGTAGCATAGCCACACCTTACGCGTTTCATCATTGGATGTTATCAAAGGCAGTGCCACCATACTAGTTGTCACGTCTAATAAGGCGAGCGGACATGCAGGGCTCCTCCCCCTCCCATAAAAAATAACCAATAGCAGCAATCATTAACAGATGGAAAAAAGGTGTGTGAAAAACCTCTATGGGGAAGCATAATGCACGCGCACACACTGGCGCCATCGTTCCTCCAATCAAAAAGGACAAATTCTATAGAAAAAAACGCCCCTATACATCTGCGCTCGTCTTATATTAAATATAACAGACATAATTACAAAAGGAGGTATACAATCATGAATAACACATATATAGCATGCATACACCCAGATAACATCCAAGGGTAAACATAAGTGCATAGTGAAAAAAAGGGGATCATAAACAGGTCCTGTGTGGTCGTCCTAGGTACTACATATACATACGTACTCATGAACAAACCCAGATATTACCCAGTAAACCTTTGGAAAACAGTTTAATTAGGAAAACCCATTAAGGTTAGATTATATACCAGTACTTATAATTAAGTCCCACTACTTGTGTTAAAAGGGGGGAAACAGCCCCTTCCGATAAAACAAGAGATGTACATATAAAGTGGAATTAATAAAGGGATTGATATAAGCCTCAAATCTTAAGCACATGTTGATGTGCATAATAAAACAGGAAGTTATGAACACTGTGGGTCTGGGAGCCACAGAGATAGTCTCATATGAATGCCTAGATAATAGCCCAGTATAGGAACTGAGTATCTCCATTATAAGGAGATTGTAATGTGTAGGTTCCCAGTGGTTACCTATGGTACTGCAACCCACAACTCCTAACCAAACCCAGATATTACCTTGTAAACTTGGTATGAAGATCATGGGTAGGGAGAGAAAACAAATATGGTCACGGGCGTGATAGAACTGGGGAAGCTACCACTGGAAACCAATGGATTGACATTAGTGTCGATAAGAAAATCTTAACCCATACTTATATTATAATATTAATCATAAATATCACACATATAAGCATGCATATGCCCGGATACACATCCAAGGGTGAACATAAGTGCAATAGTGGACAAAGGGGATCATGAACAGGTCCCATGTGGTCTTCCTAGGTACTGCATACTGCAACTCGTGGACAAACCCAAATATTGCCAGTAAACCTTTAAAAACAGTTCATCAGGAAAGCCCATTCTAGTCAGATTTAGGTACCAGTACTTATAATTGAGTCACAGTACTTGTATTAAAGGGGGGGGTTATGGTCTGAAGTCAGCCCCCTCCAATCAAACAAGAGATGTACATAAAGAGGGGAGTTAATAAAAGGGATTGAGATAAACCTCAAATCTTAGACAAAATGTTGATGTACATAGTAGATCGGGGAGTGATGAATGCTGTGGGTCTGAGGACCACAAGGGGTATACTCATATGTATGCCTGGATTTTAGCCCAGTATGAAAACTGAGTATCTCCATTGTTGGAGAGATTACAGTATGTAGGTCCCCAGTGGTTACCTATGGTACTGCAACCCACACCTCCTGGCCAAACCCAGATACTACCTGGTAAAACTTAGTGTGAAGATCATAGGTAGGGAAAGAGAGCAAATCGGGGGGGGGGGTACAAATGCCCCCCTATTATAGAAGGTTAAGGGTTGGCTATAAAGCAGTTCAAATCTATATCTAAGTTGAGCTCTTTGGGGGCAAGTGATCCTAGCTAGTAGCTGGTATATCCACTCGGATCCCTCTGGTGTACTTCATCGAAGTGTCTGGATAGATTGTGCTTTGGAAATCCATTTCTGATATTTTTAATGTTCTCCCTTATGTGGACAAACAGAGGCTGAGTTGTTCGACCCACATACTGGAGTTGGCATGGACATTCAATAACGCATGTAACATGGGTATTATGGCATGTAATTATTTACTTTATCTGGTACTGTCTGTGATCAGTGAGTGACCTGAAAGATTCCTTCTTCCTCAGTTGTTTTTTGCTACCTTTACAGGGCAAACATCATTGACATATGTAAAACCCCTTCATGTCAGGGAAGATTTTCACCGGTTTGGGAGGGTCGATAACATTATGCACTAGATGGTTCCTCAGGGTAGGTGCTTTTCTATACATGAATATTGGTTTATTAGGCAGGATGTTAGATAACACCCGATCCTCTTTCAGGATGGGCCAATATTTTTTCATAATACGCTCAAAGCCTTTTATTGACTGTTAAACCCAGTAATGAAAGCTATATCCCTTTGGCTGTCTTTATTGCTAATGTTTTTCTGGAGTAGATGTTTTCTATCCATTTTCATAATGTACAGTTTTAGCTTCACAAGGTTGTCAAGTACATATCCTTTTTCATGAAATCTTTGTATGAGGATATCAGCCTGTGCATCAAAGTCTTCCATTGAATTACAGTTCCTACGTATACTTAATAGTTGCCCCTTAGGAATATTACACTTCCACTTAGGATGGTGACAACTGGCCATAGGAATGTATCCATTTCGGTCAGTTGTTTTAAAAAAAGTCCGGGTGCATAAGGTGTCCTCCACTTTGAAAATCTCTAGATCCAGATAGTCAACTTTCTGATAATCCCATTTACCTGTAAGGGTGATCCTGTATTTGTTGGCATTTAGACCTCCAAGGAATCTTTCAAAACTGTCCGGAGTGCCATCCCACATAATGCTCAAATCGTCTATATACCTTCTTTACATTTTAATTTGGGGAATGTGTCGGGTATACACGTACTCCTCCTCCCACATATTCATGAATAGGTTTGCTACACTGGGAGCGTAGCGAGCTCCCATAGCGACCCCCTTTGTTTGTACACAATACTCCTTGTTGTACCAAAAGTAGTTACACTCCATAGCCAATTTCAGGACTTATAGGATGTAATCTATCTGTTCTTGTTTCATACCTGTGTTCTCATGTAGTGCTTTTTCTACTCCAAGCAGACCATCTTTTTGTACAATACTTGTGTACAGTGAACTAACATCTATTGTTGCCAGTAACCAGTTCTCTGCGCCCTTCACATCCTGTAGTTCTTGAATAAGCTGTAAGCTATCGCGTAGGTAAGATTTCCCTTGTTGCGCCAGTGGCTTCAAGTATTTGTCCAGGTATTCCCCAAGCCTGGAGAAAACCAAATTTATCCCACTAATAATGGGCCTACCAGGTGGATTCACCAATCTTTTATGGATCTTAGGTGTGTAATATATAACTGGAGTCTTAGTAGAGTTACAGACCAAATACTCCGCTTCTTTGGTGTTCAGTATATCCATATTCCCTGTTAGCTTCTTATACAAGACATGTGGCTGAATATATTTTTGCCTAAATGTATGACTAAAATTGGGTTTATTGGATTTTTCTTATAACAAAAAGTAGAAAAAATTATTTTTTTTCAAAATTTTCGGTCTTTTTCCATTTATATCGCAAAAAATAAAAATCACAGAGGCAATCAAATACCATCAAAAGAAAGCTCTATTTCTGTGGACAAAAGGACGCAAATTTCGTTTGGGTACAACATTGCATTACCGCGCAATTACCAGTTAAATCAGCGTAGTGCCAAATTGTAAAATGTCCTCCGGTCATTGAGCTGCCAAATGGTCCGGGACTGAAGTTGTTAACTTGCAACTGGAACCACTTTGACTTTTGGGCACAGACTCCTCTAGTCAATTATAGGGTTTCTCAAATGGCTCTTATTAGTGTGCCAGTATTCTGGGTCCTTGTTTATCAGTTTTATATAAAATGTTATTTTTCCCAGTCATCAGAATGTATATTATTTTTAATTATTTGAGCATCCCAAAAATCGATAGTGGGACTGAATTTTTGGCCCCACCATTCAGTCTACCCAACACTACACTAAAGCACCCCTAGCACATGGGAAACTGTATTTACATCGGTTTCAGAGCAGATCAGCAATAATAATAACTGTTTGCAGCTATACTGCCCAATAACAATACAGCCCCAATTATTATTGAAGAAGAAATAGAACTCTATCTGGAAACCCCATGCATCTAAGTCAGATATATAGAAAAAAATAAATAAATAAAACTTAAAAGAAGGACCTTCACATAGTCAGTTCTTCTCAGCATGTCTTGATATAGACCAAGATTGCCCTTTATTATTCTAACAAACCTTGTGCTTACATTAGAGTAATGCAGTGAGAGGAACGGGTACATACACCATGTCCTTTAGAGTGTTGGCAATAGATTGCATATTAGCTGCTTCTTCCAAGAATATTAGTTATAAACAATTACAAATTACATTTAAGCAACTTATTATTTAGAAGAAATACCCTTCTTTTACACAAAAGGAAGGCTTTCATAAAAGAATAAGCCCAACAAACTTTATCTCTGAAAATTAATAATAATACTCAGTTACTTACTTGATTAGATACATAGATTTAGAATCAATTTTTCCCCGTTGAGCAGAGGGTGATGAGTATTTCGCTGCTGCATCTTCTTTAAATGGGACAGTACTAGAAACTGAAAGTTTGGTTCAGACTTCAGTTAAATAGAAAGGGCATTACATACCATAGTCATTTGAGTAAACATAAAACACTCCACCCAAGGGCCCATTTAGTAAGCCGTTGCCTGTTGTTGGAGGAGCTCTAGATTACTCACATTGATGCATTTCAGCAAAAAAAAAGATCAATGTGCATCATTTGAAAAAGCAACTATTGTAACTTAGTATTAACTACCAAACAAACAATATATTGGCGCAAGTTTCTCACTCTCCTAGCTGCCATACCTATTACACATAAGTTACCTGACTTCATTGCCTGCTATTTAAAAGTATATCCTAATATTCTCTGTGGACAATACCAATCTCCTAAAAATCACCAGTGTAATCAGTTGGGATCATAATCTGGCTTAACTGATGTTTATATGTTGCAGCAATCTTTTCCTATGTTTGGCCTACTGTGTTCGGCGCATCCTTGTAAGCATTGAGTTTGTGAGCTTATTTTATCCACAGGCACCTGCAGACTTTGCAGCCTATGTTTGCTGGATGGCATCTGAATTAAAACTGGTGACAATAAAAAATAAAGTAGTGTTATTTTTTTATTTATTTTTTGTTTTACCGTGCTGCCCCCCCCAACAGTAGCTTTGGAACACTGCTGAACCCCACCCACAACCAATTATATGCACTGTTCCATATAAAAAAGAAATGTACACAAATACATTTCAGTGAACATGTTAGAATTAGCATTGGAATATTCCAAACGAAATAAACAGGCACAATCAGAAATCTGTCCAGAAAGACACAACCAGTACTCTACTGACACAACCAGCTGCATGTCCACAGTGACACAATTAGTACCCTGCTGACACAATCTGTCCCATTCTCACACAGCCAGAAATGTGCCCCCAGACACAATCTGTGTCATATTATGACAACCAAAAACATGTCCCCAGAAACACGATTAGTACCATACTGATACAATCAGAAGCTTGTCAGTAACAAAATACCGTTCTGGCAACTGCACAACATACCATATATACTCGAGTATAAACCAAGTTTTTCAGCCCATTTTTTAGGTGAAAACCCCACCTCGGCTTATACTTGAGTGAGCCGTACCTTTCATTACTAAAACAGTGTGCGTCTCCTGCTGTGTTATGCAGTCTGTTTGGCCGTCCATTGTAACAAAGCCCCACCTCCTCCTCGTCTGTGAGGAACACTGATATAATGCTGGGAAACTGTATCAGTGTTCCATCTATCACAGACGAGGAGGAGGCGGGGCTTTGTTACAATGGACAGCCGAAAAAACTGCATAACACAGTGGGAGACACACGCTGTTTTAGTAATCAAAGGTACGGATGCAGATGGATACAGTGAGACTATAAATGGGCACAATTAGGCTGCAAATGGTCACAGTTAGACTACAAATGGGCACAATTAGACTGCAAATGGTCACAGTGAGACTGCAAATGGGCACAATTATACTGAAAATGGTCACAGTGAGACTGCAAATGGGCACAATTAGACTGTAAATAGTCACAGTGAGACTGCAAACGGGCACAATTAGACTGCAAATGAGCACAGTGAAGCTGTAGATAGTCATTGTTTACCTAGTAGCTGCTGCATTTTCCCACCCTAGGCTTATACTCGAGTCAATATGTTTTCCCAATTTTTTGTGGTAAAATTAAGTGCCTCGGCTTATATTCGGGTCGACTTATACTCGAGTACTGTATATACGGTAAATGGTCATATATTTAAATGCGTTTGGTAAAATGGTTGCACTTCAGGGAGATTATACAAGTTGTCTGGGCTGATTATACAATAGTGCAGAGGGTCCTATTTGTGATCCTAAAGAGACCCTGTCACCACCAGTAAAGAAAAAAGTAATTTCAAACTAAACAGCCCCTATTACTCTATTGCTGACCTCTTCTCTATTTAAACCATACTGCTGGCTGAAGAATCTTCTGCAACTGACTCTGGTTTTCAGTCAGATGCCTGTGTCCACCTCTGGGCATCACCCACCATGCATTGAATGCAGCAAATATTAGTAGTGCTGACAGCAGGACTAGTGGGATCGAAGAGCCTTCTTTTCTATGTAGTTTTTTTCCTGTTTAGTTACGCAAGAGACGTTTATGGAAGTTTAAAAAAGTGTATTGCTTTGAACTAGTTAGACTCAGATTCACTGATTAGCATAAATAACTGACAAATATAAATGCAAACTGTACGAGTTTAAAAGCAATACACTTTTTTCAAACCTCATTAAAACCTCCTATTAGAAACCTCACACAACAGATTTATGTAGGAAAGCTTCTTTTGAGATCTTAATAAAGTATAATACTTTAGAACCTGTGAAATGTGTGCATACTGTAACTCACTCATCTCCATCATTGACTGAAGGCAACAAGCGGGAGCTGTCTCCTTCAGTCAGGAGTTTCAAAGCTGCTGCTAACCTGCCCATCCCTGCACACTCCACTTCCAAGCAGCACAATGTGCAATAGACATTGTATGCATGTTAGGGGTAATCAGAGAGTAGTCTAGTTCAATTCACTTTTAGATGGGGGGAGCAAGACTAGCTGCTGCTCACCCCCGAAGTACTCTGTTCTTTTCCCCCAGCTACACAGCATGAAGTAGATGATGTCATTGCATGCTGGGGGTGGCCAATATAAGCAAGACTGGCAGCAGCCATTACTGCAGTTGCTGCATAAACCAAGATGAACATCAGTAAGCATAGGTAGCTTTTTAGAATCAAAGCATTTTAGGTACACTAGATGCCAACTCCAGTGGCCCTGGGCCCTTAAGCCATGGCCTAGATGGCCTAGTGGCAAACCCAGATCTGCCTGCACATTCTATCAAAACCAAAGTGCACCTAAAAGCACAAACAAAAGCTTAGTTCAAAACTCTATCCACCTTCTAATCTTTGCCCAGCTCTACGATAACCCAGCAGCACTGCCGGATCGGATACCTGGCTCCCCGATTGCACAGGAGAGCCCAGAGAGACACAGGTGGGTGGCAGGAGGGGGAGGATGCATTGCCGTCTGAAAAAAAAAATGCCAGGGTTATGGCATACAGCTTCAGCCATAACCCCGGTATAACCACTTGAAGCCAATCAGATACATGTACGTGATTCAGTGGCAAGTGGTTAAAAAAAACGTTTAATATTATTTTTGCATTTATTCCTGTGAACAGTTTGTGATTAGGTCTCATTTAATTTGTATTAAGCAATTAGATAACTTGTTGATTGTCTAATACATTTGTGGGGTTTTTGTGCTTTTGTGTTTTGTGACATTTTAGGGCCTCCAAAACTGTGATAGGTAGTGAGGAAGTGAAATCACCATTTTACGCCCTTAGAAAGCTTGAAGGCAGTGATTTGTTTTCAGGGTCCTGAACACGGCTAGGCTCCAAAAAAGTCTCACACATGTGGTATCCCCGTACTCAGGAGAAGCAGCAGAATGTATTTTGGGGTGTATTTTCACATATGAAAAATAACAGGAGTTTCCCGGGATCAACCAAAATTACTAAAAAATGTAAACCACAATAGCAAGTGAGTATAAATCATTCATCCAAATGAACACAGTTGGATGCAGTTCTGATTGCCCTAAATGCATACAGGAAAAACCAAGAGAACATAGTTCTCTTAAGAGGGTCAACACAGAACACTAGGATAAATACAAACTGGCTTTATTAGTACAAAAAAGTAACCACTACAAATTAAACAAAAAAGGGGGGGGGCATTGGATAGAGGGCTGGCACAGACCTATTAAAACTGAGACAACGTTGGGATCATAACTAGTACCTTCTGTAAGTAGACAGCAGCCAATACCCTCCTCCTAGCACAGAGCCACCACCCGAAATCCTTGATCAATGGGATACACACAGGACAATTTCTGAGGATAAGGCAGAACTGTTTTGAGTAAGAACAGTTCCAAAATTAAGCATGTGAGATGTACCAGCGATTTAGACAAAGAGGATATTCGCATCGCTCTCTTAATAAGGCTAAAAATAATGCATTAAAGAAGAAATGCGAAGATCTCCTTACCACACAAATGAAGCCCCTGCAATCTAAAAATTCTGTGCAGGATTTTCCTAGGTGCATTACTAGATTTGGCTCCCAATGGGCTAAGGTCCAGGAGATCCTTAATAGACATCGGCATATTTTGAGATCTGCTCCATTAATTGCCAACATAGTTAGTCCAAGACCTTTACTGACTGCTAAAAGGGCACGTAGTTTAGGTGATGTTCTAGTTCATTCTAAATACATGCGAACCGTAAGTAGGAACTGGCTTACTGGATCTAAGCCGCCCCCTGGCATGCATGCATGTGGAAATTGCACCATTTGCAAATATATACACCAAACCGATGTGTTCGCCAATCCACGCTGAGGTAAAAATTACAATATCAAACAGTTTATCAATTGTTCAACTACACGTGTCATCTATATGCTCACTTGCCCTTGCAATAAAATTTACATAGGCAAAACTAAACGCCAACTCTGAATTAGGATTGGCGAGCACATCGGTAGTATTAAGAAGAAGGATGATGATCGTCCGATCCCCCTACGTTTTGCCAAATTTCATAATGGTGACCCAAAAGGCCTGACAGTTAAGGGGATCTATGTGCTAAATCTGCCCCCTAGGAGGGGCGACTTTGATACCATCCTTCTCCAAAAGGAGGCGATGTGGACGTACTATTTGACTCTATGGTACCCAAAGGGTTAAACACTGAATGCAGTTTACAGCCTTTTTTAGAAAAGTGAAATGTCCATTAGAGAGTATCTAATTCCCCCCTTTTTCTGTCTATAAGGAATAAACTTGTTCTTTTTCCTCTTTCACTGTGGCAATCTAATCCTTAATACGGTTAATTTCCTACTCTCTCCATCTTAACCGCTATTGCTAATTAATTCTTTTTGTTATTATTGTGCCAGTGCAGTTTATAAGTACGTTCTTTGACAACGTTGTCTCAGTTTTAATAGGTCTGTGCCAGCCCTCTATCCAATGCCCCCTCCTTTTTTTGTTTAATTTGTAGTGGTTACTTTTTTGTACTAATAAAGCCAGTTTGTATTTATCCTAGTGTTCTGTGTTGACCCTCTTAAGAGAACTATATTCTCTTGGTTTTTCCTATTTTCACATATGCCCATGGCATGTTTGAGCAGTAAATCATTTAGTGGCAACTTTGTGCAAAAAAAAAAATTTCACGCAACTTGTGGCAAAATATAAAATATTCCATGGACTCAACATGCCTCTCATCAATTAGCTTGGGGTGTCTACTTTCCAAAATGGGGTCATTTGTGGGGTTTCGTGCTATCTTGACATTTTACGGCCTTCAAAACTGTGATAGCTAATGACGAGTGAAATAAAAAATTTACACCCTTATGGGGAGTACACACGGACAGATTTTCCGACGGACTTTTGACAGACTTCTGATGGACTTTTTTTTACGAACGGACTTGCCTACACATGATCGGACTATGGATGGACTTGCCTACACACGACCGGACTTTCCGGCAGACTATGTCCGCCGGTCTTCCTGGCGGAGTTACGTCGGAATTTCCGAATGAACGGACTTGCCCACACACAAACAAGTCCGTTCATTTTGGACGTGACTCGGATACGACGGGACTAGAAAAGGAAGTCAATCTTGCCGCTTTTATCGACGAGATTGACACCTTGCGAGCCCCGTCGCGGGGCATACCAGGCCCTTAGGTCTGGTATGGATTTTAAGGGGAACCCCCTACGCTGAAAAAATGGCGTGGGGGTCCATCCACAATCCATACAAGACCCTTATCTGAGCACGCAGCCCGGCTGGTCAGGAAAGGGGGTGGGGACGAGCGAGCGCCCCCCCCCCCCCTGAACCGTACCAGGCCGCATGCCCTCAACATGGGGGGTGGGTGCTTTGGGGGAGGGGGGCGCCCTGCGGCCCCCATAACCCAAAGAACCTTGTCCCCATGCTGATGAGGACAAGGGCCTCTTGCCAACAACCCTGGCCGTTGGTTGTCGGGGTCTGCGAGCAGGGGGCTTATCGGAATCCGGGAGCCCCCTTTAATAAGGGGGCCCCCAGATCCCGACCTCCCACCCTATGTGAATGAGTATGGGGTACATCGTACCCCTACCCATTCCCCTAGGGAAAAAATGTCAATAAAAAAAACACACTACACAGGTTTTTAAAGTAATTTATTAGACAGCTCCGGGGTCTTCTTCCGACTTCGGGGGTCTTCTTCCGACTTCACTGCTTTCTCCAGCCTCTTCTCCCGGTGTCCAGTTCTTCTCCCACTCTCTGGCCTCTTCTCACGGTGTTCAACCTCTTCTCCCAGTGTCCGGTTCTTCTGCCGACTCCTCCGCTGTAATGCTGTGTGAGCGCTCCGCAATGACTTATATAGGCGGTGACCCCGCCCCCTTATGACGTCACAGTCCCGGGGCATGTTGGGACTGTGACGTCATAAGGGTGTGTGGCCAACATCACCCGAGGACCATGCACTCTTATGACGTCATAGTCCCAACATCCCCGGGACTGTGACGTCATAAGGGGCGGGGTCACCGCTTATATAAGTCATTGCGGAGCGCTCACACAGCATTACAGCGGGAGAGAACGTTGTGTCAACATCGGAAAGGAAGAGGGAAGAAGACGATACAGAAGTCCGGGCCACCACTAGCAAAAGAGCAGCAGAAGATAGCGGAGGAGCCGGCAAAAGAACCGGACACCGAGAGAAGAGGTCGAACACCGGGAGAAGAGGCCAGAGAATGGGAGAAGAACCAGACGCCGGGAGAAGAGGCCGGAGAGATCAGCAAAGTCAGAAGAAACCCTCCCGAAGTCAGAAGAAGACCCCCGAAGCTGTCTAATAAATTACTTTAAAAACCTGTGTAGTGTGTTTTTTTATTGACACTTTTTCCCTAGGTGAATAAGTAGGGGTACAATGTACCCCATACTCATTCACATAGGGTGGGGGGCCGGGATCTAGGGGCCCCCTTATTAAAGGGGGCTCCCGGATTCCGATAAGCCCCCCGTTTGCAGACCCCGACAACCAACGGTCAGGGTTGTCGGGAAGAGGCCGTTGTCCTCATCAACATGGGGACAAGGTGCTTTGGGGTGGGGGGGCGCTCGCTCGTCCCCACCCCCTTTCCTGACCGGCTGGGCTGCGTGCTCGGATAGGGGTCTGGTATGGATTTTTCGGGGACCCCACACCGTTTTTTCGGCGTAGGGGGTTCCCCTTAAAATCCATACCAGACCTAAGGGACACCATTGCCTCCCCCTCGCCGCAATAGGAAAATTCGTTTTTCCTATTGCAGCGAGCGCGAGATGTAGTACCCTGCCCTTGCATCGTATCTGGTCCGTCGGACCAGCATACAGAGGAACGGGCTTTCCATTAGGAACTGAGTTCGGCGGAGTTACAACGTAAAGATTTGAAGCAGGTTTCAAATCTAAAGTCTGTCAGATTTCCAACCGAAATGGTCCGTCGGAAGTCTGATGCAGCCTGAACACGGTCGGATTGTCCGCCGGATTCGGTCCGTCGGACCAGTCCGGTCGGAAAGTCTGCCCTTGTGTACACGGCATTAGAAGTCCTGAAGGCGGTGCTTGGTTTTCGGGGGCCTGTACGCGGCTAGGCTCCCAAAAAGTCTCACACATGAGGTATCCCCATACTCAGGAGAAGCAGCAGAATGTATTTTGGGGTGTAATTCCACATATAACCATGCCATTTTTGAACAATATATCATTTAGTGACAACTTTGTGCAAAAAAAAAGAAGTGTAATTTTCCTGAAAACTTGTGGCAAAATATAAAATATTCCATGGACTCAACATGCCTATTAGTAAATAGCTTGGGGTGTCTACTTTCAAAAAGGGGTCATTTGGGAGGGGGGGGTTGAACTGTCCTGGCATTTTATGCACAACATTTAGAAGCTTATGTCACACATCACCCACTCTTCTAACCACTTGGAGACAAAACCCTTTCTGACACTTTTTGTTTACATGAAAAAATATTATTTTGTTGCAAGAAAATTACATTGAACCCCCAAACATTATATATTTTTTTAAAGCAAAGGCCTACATATTAAAATGGTGGGTGTTGCAATTTTCACACAGTATTTGTGCAGTGATTTTTCAAACGCAATTATTTTGGAAAAAACACACTTTTTTCATTTTAATGCACTAAAACACACTATATTGTTTGATGAAATAAAAAAGATGATCTTATGCCGAGTACACAGATACCAAACATGACATGCTTTAAAACTGCGCACAAACGTGCAGCAGCAACAAACAAAATACATTTTTAAAAGCCTTTAAAAGAATTTACAGGTTAGCATTTTAGATTTACAGACGAGGTCTACTGCTAAAATTACTGCCATCGATCTGACCTTCATGGTGATACCTCACATGCATGGTCCAATGGCTGTTTACATATGACACCAGACCGACGCTTGCGTTCGCCTTTGCGCGTAAACACAAGGAACAGGGGTGCTTTTTTTTATTATTTATTTTGCTTTTCTATAATATTTTTAAACTTTTATATTTTTAAACTGTTCCTTTCATTTTTCATTTTTTTAAATCATTTTTATTGTTATCTCAGGGAATGTAAATCTCCCCTATGACAGCAATAGGTAGTGACAGGTACTCTTTTGTGAAAAAATTGGGGTCTATTAGACCCTAGATCTCTCCTCTGCCCTCAAAACATCTGACCACACCAAGATTGGTGTGATAAAATGCTTTGCCAATTTCCCAATGCCGCTGTTTATATCCCGCGAAACCTAAGTCATGAAATGCTCGTAGCTTCCGGTTTCTTAGACCATAGAGATGATTGGTCTCTGATCAGCTCTATGGTCAGCTAGTGGAACCACCGGCTGCATTCTCGGGTTCTCTGTTGGGACAGGAGAGCCAGAGAAAGCCATGGAAGACGGAGACAGGGGAGGGACATTCCCTCCCACTGCTTATAAAAGCAGTCTAGAGGCTAATTAGCCACTAGGATTGCTTTTCCATGAAAGCCGACCGCTGGCTGAAAAGAATGATACCAAGATGATACCTAAACCTGCAGGCATCATTCTGGTATAACCACTCAAAGTCCAGAATCATACCAGTACGTTGCTGGTCCTTGTTGGGCATACATTGTAATGTTCTTTTTTTCATGCAGCCTGTGGGCTGAACAAAAAAAAGAGATTGATCGGTGGGTATGCCCACCATTAGAATACCACCCTTCATCCACCCACTTCTAATAATGGGCATATATGCACCATTTTTTTTTTAACTGTGGTGGTGAAATCACCTCCTACAGTGCTGGAGTCGCTGATTTACGTATCGTGGGAGCAAACGCTGTTGCTGTCAAGATAAATAAATCAGTGCTGCAGCTGAATGGCGTACCTGCTAAACAAATGATGGTTAACAATAAAACAAAGTAACATTACAGTATCACAGTAAGACTTACCATACCTGCAAAGCAAATACAATAAAACATAGTAAAAATAAAACATTTTTTAATGTTAACGCAAACTGTGCCTAAAAAATATATGCCGAAGCATGGGGGCAATCCGCTCCTAATGTTAGGAGCAAATCGCTCCTCCACCCCTGCCCTCATGCGTCGGCATATATGCTCTTTTTTTTTAACTGTGGTGGTGAAAGCACCTCCGACAGCGCTGGAGTCATGGCTTTACATATCGTGGGAGCAAATGCTGTTGCTGTCAAGATAAATAAATCCGTGCTGCAGCTGAATGGCGTACCTGAAAACAAAAAAATGGTTAACAATAAAACACAGTAAACAGTAAAGGATAAAAGAATTACATATCTGAAAAGCAAACATGGTAAAACATAGAAACAATAAAACATTGCATTGTAGAATACAGTAAAAAAAGAGCAGAAAAATATAGAGAGAGAGAGAACAATAAAACGACAACTATTTTTTTGTTTTTATTTTTTTTTTGTAACTGTAACGATTGTAACGGTTCTGGTCTCCCAAAATGCGATGGCATCTTAGGAGACCCTGTGAATGTGTGTCCTAGTCTGTGCAGTGCTGTATCCTACGCTAATACTCCACTAGTGTATGGTAGTGTTCAAAACATTCACCAATGCAAAGACCAGGATGGTCAGGACAGGAGGGACAATAATAGCGAGTGTCACGCCTATATCTGCGCTTTCTACAGACACAACATTTTCTTTGGGGGGCTCGTTGGGTAGGGGTATCAGGGAGGACATAAGGAAAATGCCCTTAATGCAGCCAGCTTCCTGCATATGGATTGGGAAGTTGGGCCACAGCACTGTCTGGAAACAGAAGGGCTGTAATGATCTCTTCCTGGAATTTAAGGAAGGATCCAGTTCGTCCTGAAGCTTTGTATAGCACAAAAGCATTCAGCAGAGCCAATTGAAATAAGCATACAGACACTTTTTGTACCAGCATCTGGCCTTACAGGCAATTAGGTACAGCGCCAACAACTGGTTGTTGAGGTCCACCCCTCCTAAATTAAGGTTATATTCATGGACACAGATGGGTTTATCTACAACACCAGTCGACCGTAGGAATTTGGACCGTCGTGTCTGCGTGAAGGGAGGACTGAACAAAAACATTCCGATTATCCCTCCACTTCACAGTGAGCAAATTATTACACTTCAAACAGGCTCTCTCCCCCAGCCTAAGACAGGAATCTACAAGCCGCTGGGGTAAGCCCCGGCGATTAAATCACACGGTGCCACATGCGCCAATTCCATGATCAAAAAAGTTACTAAAAACTGGCACACTCGTGTAATAATTGTCCACATACAAGTGGTACTCCTTTCATAAATAAATGAATAAAATAAATAAGGGTGACACCAAGTCCCACACAATCTTACCAGCACTCCCTATGTAATCTGGGCAGTTCTCCAGTTCTACGTGACTATCTCTTACCTTGTAAACCATAAAACTAGATGTATAGCCTGTGGCCCTGTCGCAGAGCTTATACATCTTGACTCCATATCTGGCACACTTGCTGGGAAGATACTGTTTGAAAGACAAGCCGCCAGAAAACTTAATCAGGGACTCATCAATGCAGACAACTTGATGGGGAGTAAACAAGGCTGGAAACCGTTGGCTGAAGTGGTTTACGGGGGGCTGAATTTTGTAGAGCCGATTGTATCCATGGTCACCCGAGGATGACAGAGGTAATTGTCGTTGAAGTGCATGAACCGCAAGATCTGCTCGTATCTTGCCCTGGCCATGGAGACAGAGAACACGGGCATATTGTGAATTGAGTCAGTGGACCAATATGACCTGAACACACTCTTTTTGGTTATGCCCATGAGGAGGGATAAGCCCAGAAAGGCCTTAAATTCAGAAACCGTAATTGGTTTCCAATCTCTGGCAAGGGTCAAATGGGGATTAGCGGAGATGAACTGACCAGCATACAAATTGCTTTGGTCCACAATAGATCTATAGAGATCTTCTGTGAAAAACAGCGAATAAAAATCAAGTGACGTAAAATCAACTGTTTCCACCTGAATTCCAGGTTGGCCAGTGAATGGAGGAAGTACGGGTGGGTTCCCAATTAGGATTGGCAAATGCAGCAGGAAGGGCACTGTGGGCTCGACGGGCCTGTGTTTGTCTTCTTCTTGGAGGCTGCGGGACACTAGTTGTGCTAGCCACCGCACCAGCTTGGACTGCACTTATGGGACTCGCCACGTCACCATGTGTTACTGCAGTGCTGGATTGACTATGACCAGGGTGTGCTAAGCCCTGGTGCTTGCCAGTTCACCAGAAGGATGAGCAGCGCTAGTACTGGCTCTCTGCTGCATACGAGAGCCCTACGGTTCTTGCACCTCAACAACAGCAGAAGAACGGGGTCTGGTATGCCTGACCTTGGCAGGGACCACAACTCCGTTGTCAGAGCTATCTGTCAGGGTGCCGCTACTGTCTACAGGATCGTATTCTGAGTCTGAATCTGACAGATGAGTGACTTCCCCTTCACTATCTGTCATGCTCAGAAACATGTAGGCCTCTTCACTAGTGTACCTTTGATTTGACATTTTGGTCTCTAAATTTACTGGTACACTAGTGAGACTCACAGGTAAAAAATCTCCTGACTGTCAGTGACTGATTCAAACGCTACCAAAAAAACTGTTAGCATTCGCAAGGATCAGGCCTGACTCTGCGAACGCTGCAGTTAAGTGTGTTGTGTTTTGTAAGTGACAGTGATCGATTGATACTGCACTTGGGTGGGCTGGGCTGGGTGGAGGGGCTAAACGCAGGTGCTGGGAGGTAGCTGGGCTGATCCTGCTAACAGTGCGTTTTTGGGAACCCTAAACTGCTGGGGACGCTAGTAGAGATCTGATTAGATCAGATATTTATCCATTCAGACACTATACAACTAAGGGAGGTATATGGTGCGTGGGTGGGTGTTAGCGCTACTGGCTCTAATCTGCCACTGCATGGGGCAATGCAGACCCTGACTGATGCTAAAACCTAACTTATATCACCCGCCGGTCGATCAGGGGGTTAAACCTTTATTGGGTAATATACGGCGGGTGCCCTGATGCTATAAAAAGCAAACTAACTAATCAGCGTCACCCGTAACACTAATACGGTGATCACTGGTGGCAGGGGGTGAAAGGGTTAACTAGGGGGCAATCAAGGGGTTAAAACCTTTATTAGGTAATATATGGGGGTACCTGAGGCTATAAAAACCCGACGGTGAAACTAACTGGCTAACTAGCGTCACAAGTGACACAAATACGGCGATCGATTCGTGACACTGGAGGCAGGGGGTGAAAGGGTTAACCAGGGGGTTAAAACCTTTATTAGGTAGTATATATGAGTGTACCTGACGCTATAAAAACCTGACGGTGAAACTAATCAACTAACTGGCTAACTAGCGTCACCAGTGACACAAATACGGGTTAAAACCTTTATTAGGTAGTATATATGGGTTTACCTGATGCTATAAAAACCTGATGGTGAAACTAATCACCTAACTGGCTAAGTAGCGTCACCAGTGACACAAATACGGCGATTGATTAGTGACACTGGCGACAAGGGGTGAAAGGGTTAACTGGGGGGTGATCAAGGGGTTAAACCTTTATTGGAGGGTAACCTAGACCTAACAGGGGCTACTACTAACTGCCCTAACACTTATTTCAGTCACAAGTGAAAAATCTGAAAACTGCAATTGGTGACACAGTGACAAAGAGTGAAATGGTTAACTGGGGGGACAATCGAGGGGTAATCAGGGGGTGGAAAGTGTACCTATGTGTGCTGATGTCAGTGTACTGTTGGTGCACCTCACGGTTAGATGTCCTCTCTCTCTCACTGGAATCAAAAAGACTCCACGAGGAGAGATGACATCACTGTCTGTGCTTACACTTACACAGACAAGGGAAGCTTTTCATTCGTTAGGAGCGATCACCAGGTCCAGACCACAAATCATTGGTCTGGCCCTGGGGACTGATTGCTCCCCTAATGAACCCGACCGCCGCATGCATGGGGGGGGGGCGCGATCGCCCATTTGCCCACCTGTGCCATTCTGCCGACGTACATCGTGTGGCGGTCGGAAAGTGGTTAAGCCTGAACATTACATAAAACCCACAAATATGATATTTCAGATACCCTAGAGAAGAAAATAGGGGTAGCTCCAATTTTTATGTCACACAATATTACAGCAAAATATTCAGTAAAAAACACTAATGTGAATTTTAGGACAAACAAACGCAAACGAGTAAATAGATACCCAACATGTCCAACCTTAAATTTTTGTACAGTTGTGAAATGGCGTCAAACTTCAGTACCCTATATTTTCTATAGGCGACGCTTCAAAAGCCCCCTATAGGTATCAGTTTAGTGTTACAGAGGGGGTCTTGTGTTAGAATTATTGCTCTCACTCCAGTGTGCGTGGCAATATGTAACATGTGTATCACAATCAACGTTTTCAAGCATAGGCACCCAGATGCATGCGTTTACGTTTGTGTGTGTGTGTATATGTGGAGGAAATTTTTTTTTTACTTAACTTTTTTTTTTCATCACATAAGGGGCAAAAAGTCCCCTATGTGATTTTTTTTTGGTGATAGGTTCTCTTTTTTGAGATATGCAGGGTCTAAAAGACCATGCATGTCTCCCCTGTGCTCCATTAAATGTTTACAATGCAGATCGAAATGCAAAACATTATTTCCCGGCTGATCTAGCCAGGGACACGGAGAGCTTGACCCGGAAGTGACATCAGAGATGTCGCTTTCCGGGTCACAAGAAGAAGGGGATGAGAGCAGACGTGTGTCTGCTCTTCTCCTTCACCTCCAGCCGCCGGCACACGCCATGGAGCTCCTGGGCCCGCCGATGGACAAGCAGAGCCTGGTAAGCATGGAAGGGCGCGGCGGCGGGGGTGGCCTTGGTACCGGGGGTTTGAGAGGTCAATCGGACAGCAGCGCTGCCACATGAATGCTCTCACCTGACAGGCAGGAGTCTGCCTGTCAGTTTCACACACAATCCCGGTGCCTGCAGCCACTAGATTGTGTGTAATACCCCCCACTGTCAGGTCGGTATGATGTACAGACCCGGCGGTGAAAGGGTTAAGGGACAGGTTTCTCCAAGCTGTGAAAACGAAGTATGGAATTTCAAAAGCATGTGTAGTGCCACAGTAGGCTACTAGTGTTAGGTAAATTTTGTTTTTGGCCTCCATGTAATCAGGGAGAGCAGTAATTGTTTGTTAGTGTCTGTTCTGGGTTCTGGTGCAGGCTCAGCTACTTTTCCCTGCTCCGAATTAAACTCTGGGATACAGTGGGTGGAGCTCTGACCCTGGTCTGCATATTCATGTCTCTCCAGCCAATCCCTGGAGAGTGAGTGACCAGCAGAGGATGAGAGGGATAGGCTGGGGCTAGAATAGCTTCCTCCTGCTCAAGGGGGAGTAAGACCTAGCCTGAGGGCTGTGGCATCCCTGAGAGACTACCTGCAGCTTCAATTAATTATTTTTGGGGTCCCAGCTCCTGCCTGAGTTCACAGACCTCTGGCCTAGAAAACATGCAAAAAGTCCATCTGAGGATCCAGGGCACAGGCAACAAGTACAGAAGCTGACTGATGCTTCAGGTGGTAACACAGTATACAGAAAACAGTGACTACCTGCCATGTGGATTCTAGAGACTTTTTAACTGCCCTATTTGGGAGAGCTTACAGTGGTACATCCAGGATTATACTCCGTTGAGTTTAGAATATAGTTACCCTTCACATTGAAGAGGGTGGTTCTCACCCTGAAGGAGCAGATTTAGAGTCCTCCATTACCGGTTTGTTAGAACTTTTTTTGGAGTATCCCAAGACTCACCCTCAACCTATCCCACTTCTTTCAGCATAATAAACTTCAGAAAGACATGTACAGCCTGTTTTCTGACTTGAGTGACTGTGAACTACTGTGTGCCTGGCTGTTGTGTGCCTATCAGAGAATAGAACCTTGAACAAAACAGCCAGACCAATCCCGGGTCTGCACTATACATGACTAATAGCTCTTTGCCGATTTGGCTCCGTAAAAAATTGCTAAATTACTGGATCTTAGAGATTTTTCAAGACAAGCAAGTGAAATACTGCTAAGGTTCTTACTTTACCCACTTCAAGACCAGACTGTTTAACCCACTTTCTGACCAGGCCATTTTTCAGTTTTCAGCACTGTCACATTTTGAATGACAAGTACTCAGTCAATATATTTTATTTTTGAGACAGATAGAGCTTTCTTTTGGTGGTATTTATCACCACCAGTTTTTTTATTTTTTGCTATATAAAGGAATAAGACAGAATAGTTTTAAAAAAAATCTTGGTTTCTGTTATAAAACTTTGCAAATAAATAAACTTTCTTCATACATTTAGGCCAAAATGTATTCTGCTATGTTTCTTTGCTAAAAAAAACAAAAAACAAATCAGTGTATATGATTTAGTCTGTGTAAAACTTATAGAGTATAAAAACTATGGTATATACAGTATACAGTGCCTTGAAAGAGTATTTATATCCCTTGAAATTTTCCACATTTTGTCATGTTACAACCAAAAATGTAAATGTATTTTATTGGGGTTTTGTGTGATAGACCAACACAACGTGGCACATAATTGTGAAGTGGAAGATAAACGATAAATGGTTTTCAAATTTTTTTTACAAATAAATATCTGAAAAAAGTGGCGTGCATTTGTATTCAGCCCCCTTTACTCTGATACCACTAACTAAAATCTAGTGGAACCATTTGCCTTCAGAAGTCACTTAATTAGTAAATAAAGTCCACCTGTGTGTAATTTAATCTCAGTATAAATATAGCTGTTCTGTGAGGCCCTCAGAGGTTTGTTAGAGAACCATAGTGAACAAACAGCATCATGAAGGACAAGAAACACACCAGACAGGTCAGGGATAAAGTTGTGGAGAAGTTTAAAGCAGGGTTGGGTTCTAAAAACATATCCCAAGCTTTGAACATCTCACGGAGCACTGTTCCATCCATCATCCGAAAATGAAAAGTGTATGGCACAACTGCAAACCTACCAAGACATGGCCATCCACTGCCAGGCCGGCAAGGAGAGCATTAATCAGAGAAGCAGCCATGAGGCCCATGGTAACTCTGGAGGAGCTGCAGAGATCCACAGCTCAAGTGGGAGAATCTGTCCACAGGACAACTATTAGTCGTGCACTCCACAAATCAGGGCCTTTAGGGAAGAGTGGCAAAAAGAAAGCCATTGTTGAAAGAAAGCCAGAAGAAGTTGGTTTGCAGTTTGCGAAAAGACATGTGGGGGACACAGCAAACATGTGGAAGAAGGTGCTCTGGTCAGATGAAACCATAATTGAACTTTTTGGCATAAAAGAAGGACCCTATGTGTGGCAGAAAACGCTGCACATCACCACATCACCCTGAACTCACCATCCCCACAGTGAAACATGGTGGTGGCAGCATCATGTTGTAGGAATGCTTTTCTTCAGCAGGGACAGGGGAGCTCATCAGAGTTGATGGTAAGATGGATGGAGCCAAATACAGGGCAATCTTATAAGAAAACCTGTTAAGAGTCTGCAAAAGACTTGAGGCTGATGCGGAGGTTCACCTTCCAGCAGGACAACGAACCTAATCATACAGCCGGAGCTACAATGGAATGGTTTAGAATAAAGCATATTCCTGTGTTAGAATGGCCCAATCAAAGTCCAGACCTAAATCCAATTGAGAATCTGTGGCAAGACTTGGAAATTGCTGTTCACAGACGCTCTCCATCCAATCTGACAGAGCTTGAGCTATTTTGTAAATATGAATGGGCAAAAATATCACTCTCTAGATGTGCAAAGCTGGTAGAGACATCCCCAAAAAGACTTTCAACTGTAATTGCAGCCAAAGGTGGTTCTACAAAGTATTGACTCAGGGGGATTAATACAAATGCACACCACACTTTTTACATATTTATTTGTAAAAAATGTTGAAACCAATCATTTTGCTTCCACTTCACAATTATGTGCCACTTTGTGTTGGTCTATCACATAAAATCCCAATAAAATACATTTACGATCTTTGTTGTAACATGACAAAATGGGGAAAATTTCATGGGGTATGAATAGTTTTTCAAGGCACTATATTTGAAAATTGATGTACTGACTGCCTGTCTTATTTCTTAAAATGCCAAAAGTACAAATACTACAAATGACCCCTTTTGGAAAGTAGACAGTTCAAGATATTTAGTAAGAGGCATGGTGAGTTTTTTGAAGTTGTAATTTTTGTCACAATTGTTTGGAAAATTAAGAAACTAAAAAAATATATTTTTGTTTCCAAAGTTGTAATTTTAAAAAGCTATTTATCACACACAGCATATGCCTGCTTACAATTAAAGTGATTGTAAGGGTTCGTTTCTTATATTTTAAAATAACAAACATATCATACTTACCTCCACTGTGCAGCTCGTTTTGCACAAAGTGGCCCTTCTCTTCTGGGGTCCCCCTGGCGGCTCTCACGGCTCCTGCCCACATCTTATGACCCCCTCAGAGAAGTGCTTCCCTGAGTGGGTTACCTTGCAGGCGTGCTCCCTAGTCCAGCATTTGCATCTATAGACACAGAATGCCGGGCTCGGCCCCGCCCCCGGGTCATTGGATTTGATTGACAGCAGTGGGAACCAATGGCTGCACTGCTATCAATCTATCCAATCAAGAACCGGTACGCCATGGAGGGAGAGGCAGCGTGTCCCTGGTCGAAGAGATGAAGGGGTTCAGGTAAGTAAAACGGGAAGGCTAGGGGCCGATTACTGCCAGGTGTTTTTTCACCTTAATGCATAGGATGCATTAAGGTGAAAAAACACGAACCTTTACAATCCCTTTAAAGCCCAAAACACATTCTGCTATTCCTTCCGAGTTTGGGGATACCACGTGTGAGAGACTTTTCCACAGCCTAGATGCATAGAGAGGCGCAAAATCCAAGGAGCATCGTTGGGCTTTAAGGAGCATGAATTATGCATCTAATTTCCTGACTATCATATTTCTTCAGTCCCTGAAGTGCCCGGACCGGAGGAACACCCACAAAACTACCCCGTTTTGAAAAACAAACACCTCAAGGTGTTTTCTGAAAAGCATAGTGGGTCTTTTGAAAATGTCATTTTTTGCCACAAGTTTTTGGAAAATGCAGGAAAGAAAATGTGTCATTTACACAAACTTGTTAATAAGATATTTCTAAAGCTAACCATAGTTGGATGAATCTCGACTGGGTCAGCGGAGATTGAACCCCTTTATTGGTAGGCTGACTGTACCCAAGTCGATCCATCAATCGACTTGGGTACAAACAGCATGTCAGTTTTTTAGCATGTAATTATTGCCAGCAGTTACAGCTGCTAGCAATAATAACAATGTTCTTCCAGCAGGGACGACTCCCCAGGCCCCCCCAATGAAACTGGCCCTGTACCCTGATCTGTTTACAGAATTATGCTGCTGCGTAGTGTCGAGAACAGGGACAAGGAGATGTACCAGTACAGTTTCCTCTCTTGAAAATGCTCCCGCTAGACCATGTATATACAGTTTACAGTATGTCACAAAAGTGAGTACACCCGTCAATTTTTTGTAAATATTTTACTATATCTTTTCATGTGACAACACTGAAGAAATGACACTTTGCTACAATGTAAAGTAGTGAGTGTACAGCTTGTATAACAGTGTAAATTTGCTGTCCTCATCAAAATAACTCAACACACAGCCAATAATGTCTAAACCGTTGGCAATAAAAGTGAGTACAGTGCAAATATCCCACAGTGCAAATATCTACCCCATCCCACGTATTTCACTTACCAGGACTCACATACAGCAGCAGAGTACAGTGAGGGGTAAGTCCTCAGCAGTGTGAATTGCAGGAATTGCATGAATTGAAGGAATTTATGTCCTCCTTGAACTCAAATGAGTATGGCATACATTTGAGCTATGAAATGAGCCAGTCACAGATACATTTTTTGGACCTTACGTTGACCATTAAGGATGGCATTATGTCTACGTCCACTTTTTTTAAGGCAACTGATCGCAATTCCTACATCTCAATGGATAGCTATCATCACCGTCCCTGGCTTAATTCAATACCTAAAAAGCCAGTATATGAGATTACGAAGGAATTGTTCTGATCCACATGTGTTTTCTACACAAGCTACTATTCTTACTAGTAGATTTCTTGAGAAGGGGTACACTATGGATTCTTTAACACCTGTGCTTAATGATATACAAGGGATGGATAGGGAGCTTTTACTCCAAGAGAAACCCCCCTGATCTAATGCTTATTCGGATTCAGGGGTCCCTTTTGTGACCACATATTCACTTCAACATAAGAGTATAAAACAGATCATTTCGAGACACTGGCACATTGTCAATTACGATAGAATTCTGAAAGGTGTCTTATCAGAAAAACCTCAGATGGTTTTTAAGGGAGCATCTTCACTTAGAAATAGAATGGCTCCTAATATCTTTGAATCCCCTACCAGTAAATTGTCCTTCTTTGATCAACTGACTGGATTCTATCAATGTAGAAGATGCCGCGTATGCTCTTTTAATAGCTGTTCAAACAGAAGAACCACTAAGTTTGAGTCTACAACATACAACATGCCATCACCCCTTTTATCACCTGTTCCACTATGGGCCCTTGTGGGCTGCAATATATAGGAAGAACTAAAGGCCCCTTGCAGGTTCGGCTCAACAAGCCTATTACAAACATTAAGGTCGGATCCAAAAATCACTCAGTGTCAAAGCACTACCATCTAGTACACAATAGGGATCCCTCCAATATGCTTTTTTGAGGATTGATAAATTCAGCCCTAATTGGAGGGATAGTTCACTAGTACGAGAAATCTCTAAACTTGAAATCTTGTGGATACATAAGGTGAGGACATATGTACCCTACGGAATAAACATTGATGTCGATGTCAATGCTTTCTTTGATAATTCCTAGTTGTTTTTTGTTGATGTGAACTTGATCTGAGTCATGCTGGTGGGTTTATATTAATTATTAATATTGGGGGCTGTGTTAATCGACAGTATGTGCTGGGCATACATGTTTATCACTCTTAATTCCAGATGAATTTATTTATTTTTGAACAAATTTTACATATTTTTTTTCAGATGAATTTATTTATTTTTGAACAAATTTTACATTTTTTTTAAATATTTTTTATTCAACATTTTTTATTGTATTTTTTTTATTATCAACTAAAATGGGATATTTATCTGACAATAATTCCATTTATCAAATTAGTCAATATTGTCTAGGCTTGCGTTGATGTAATCATATTCACTTTGCATTTTAGGTGTTCACATAGATAGGTACACAGCATGTTCATCCTGCTTGTTATTAGCAGGTTGATCTAGCTCTAATCATCATTTTTTTCATATATAATATTTTTTCACTATATAATATATTTATATATTTTGTATATATATTTTTTTTCACTACGTAATATATTCAAATTTTTTTTTTCATTTTTCATTTTTAAATCTTAAACCAAAAAAATTTTTTTTCACTATTGGTCGCTTGACTTAATCATGTGACTGTAATTTTTTAATACATGTGTATGTTTTATTATATATATATATATATATATATATATATATATATTTTTTTTTTTTCACATTTTCACATTCACAATATAATAACTATTTTTAATATTTTTTGAATTATTGTTAAATGAAATACATTCTGGGTTATCTTGAATATCATCTTCGTGCCCTCTAATGAAATTTATATCATGTAAAATAATATTAATACAAGTCGGTCCCCAGTTGATTCGATCTTATTATTATTGGTACTTGCATTTAGACAGAATTGTTATTGTCTTGATGTAAGTTCTTCCTCTCTTTTTTCTATTTTCCTTTTTTCTTTTGTTTTTCCAACACATCGCTTGTAATTGAGGATGGGTTGCCCACACCTAAGATGGCATTTTGTTACTCCAGACCTCAGAACGAGGTCTGGTGTTTTGTTTATAAGGTGGTGGATCGGCACCCTACCCATTCCCCATTGACGTCACATATGACGAAACGCGTCTGGAGGAGGATACGTGCTGAGATCACCACGCAGTCTCGTTAGGACAGGTTCTTGTATGTAGCCATGGCTCTGCTGTATATGCGCAATCTTAACCTTTCATATGTAAGTGCAATACTCTATTTTTATTAAACATTGTTTGAGGCAATATTACGCTATGGATGGTTTCTTTTCCTTATATATGGCTGGGGTAATGGGCCTCTAAATCCGAGTCGTACGGTGCCAGGAGCGTTTGGAATATCCATGCAGCCATTCAAATTACAGCTTACCAGATGATCTTCTGCACAAGCAAAGGCCCTGGCTGGGTTTAAGCCATCCACCCGGTTTTGCTTGCCAGCTGGTATGCAGGTTTTTCTTAAGGTGGTGGCACATTTTGTTTGATCAAGCTCACTTTGGTGTTTGTTTCCAATCGGAATTGGACTGTCATTGAATACCTGTTATCTACAAGCAATTGTTTGATAAATACCTTCAAGCAGCGCAGCTTCTCTCTTCCGTATTCTTTTTTGTGCATATCTCACAATAAGCTGCTGCATACTGGATATTTTTTATCATTTTAGTTTATCTTTTAATATTTGTTTCACTGTTATATTATTTTGAGCGCAGTTTTTTTCCCTTTACTAAGTCCTCAGCAGTGTCATGTGACACTGCACATCAGAGCCACAGAGGATGTTAGGACAAACTTTCCTCTGCTCTATAAATGCCACTGTATCTGAGGTCTGAATAAGTATTGGCTGCAAACTGCAATGCAATGTTGGGCTATCTTGGGGTTGAGACAGGATCATGCTTGCAGCCAATTCTGGGTATGACTGTTTCCCAGGAAACGAGGACAAATGGAAACCATAACATATATGGATAACTATAACAAATAGTTTTTTTTTTAATAAAATAAATGATAAACTGCACTTACAGTGCCAAATAATTAAAATTTCTTTCATGCAGTAATCCACTGAAAGTTAATACTGCTGTTGAAAATTGAGATACAGCGGTTTTGCTCAGTGTGTTGTGGCTGTGAGTATCAAACTTGCTATATCGGCTTACAACTAATTATTCCATTAGCAGAAAAGAGCTCTGTATATGCCAGGCAACATAACCAGGAATCAAATGTATATACAGAAATACACATCAAACATATAATTGGAAAAGTTTTCTCTCCAGCGCTGAAAACATGCCGGTGTCATTTCATGGCATCTAATTAGGCATCAGTGACATAATTATGTATTGCATTTTGCCAGCTCCTTCAAAGGGAATCTTATGAAGAAACACATTGTTAATGATAACAAGGCCTTTCGTGCATGATATTTTGAAATATGTGACAGCCATTATATGCAAGCAGTATGATTTTATTTCATTGACTGTAATCATTCCCGCTTATATTTCAAAGAAAAGCTTTCACTGCCTCATGAGCAATTTGTGATGGCCCTTTAACGCTTTAATGTATCACTTAAAACATTCTGTGCTAAACCATGTGCATTGTCACTGCTTGTAATTTTAGTGTTTGCTATATTTTGTGCTGCACGCAGTTCCAAAAGACTTCAAAACTCTTCATTTATTTTAGTACTGAAAATATGTAATGAGTGTCCTAAAGGCAGGGCTGGACTGGGACAAAAATTTGGCCCTGGACTTCATCCAGACCGGCCCACTTTACTCCAAAAACCTGGTGTTGGCGCTTCAATCTTCTCGGCACCATGGTTCATATGGTGTCAGGATGATTGAAGCGCATTATTTCTATTATTACATTGTAATATAACATGAAATAGTTCAACTCACCGTAATGCAGAATCAGTGGGAGCCTTGAGTGTGTCACCTGCCACCTCACTTGCCACATCGCCTGCCACCAGATGCAGTGTTTCACTTGCCACGTCACTTGTCAGCAGAGGCAGCTTGTCATTTGCCACGTTGCCTGCCACCAGATGCAGTGTTTCACTTGCCACGGCACTTGTCAGCAGAAGCAGCTTGTCACTTGCCACATCGCCTGCCACCAGATGCTGCATGTCATTTGCCACGTTACCTGCCACCAGATGCAGAATGTCACTTGCCACGTCACTTGTCAGCAGAGGCAGCTTGTCATTTGCCACGTTGCCTGCCACCAGATGCAGAATGTCATTTGCCACGTCACTTGTCAGCAGAGGCAGCTTGTCATTTGCCACGTCGCCTGCCACCAGGTGCCGCATGTCACTTGCCACGTTACCTGCCACCAGATGCAAAACGTCACTTGCCACGTCACTTGTCAGCAGAGGCAGCTTGTCACTTGCCACGTCGCCTGCCACCAGATGCTGCATGTCACTTGCCACATTGCCTGCCACCAGGTGCTGCATGTCACTTGCCACCATCGCCTGCCACCAGATGCAGCGTGTCACTTGCCACGTCGCCTGCCACCAGATGCAGCGTGTCACTTGCCACCATCGCCTGCCACCAGATGCAGCGTGTCACTTGCCACATCGCCTGCCACCAGATGCAGCGTGTCACTTGCCACGTCGCCTGCCACCAGGTGCTGCATGTCACTTGCCACCATTGCCTGCCACCAGATGCCACATGTCACTTGCCACGTTACCTGCCACCAGATGCAAAACGTCACTTGCCACGTCATTTGTCAGCAGAGGCAGCTTGTCACTTGCCACGTCGCCTGCCACCAGATGCCGCATATCACTTGCCCCGTCGCCTGTATCCTGCCAAGTCACTTGTCACCAGATGGCAGATGCAGTGCGACTACATGACTTGATGGGCACCTCCAACCCAGCTCTGTAACCCCCCCAACACACAACGTGACAGGGGAGGAGAGAGAGATACACAGCGCCAATTGTAGCATTAAAACAACTTGTATTCCACTTAAAGAACGTTACTGACAAAGGTAGTAGGGTGAAAGGCATTGAGACACTGTGATCTGAATTAGGAGCCGCCACCGGGAACCGAACGGGCCAGTAGATGCAGAGCATCGGTGTGTACTACTACTTCCTGGTAGCGGTGGAACGCATGATGGGGCGGACGTGATGTCATCATCCGGAAATGATGCAAGATGTGGGAGGTGACGCATCCTTCAGGCCATCATTCCTCCGCCACCAGGAAGTAGTAGTACACACCGATGCGCTCTGCATCTACTGGCCCGATCGGTTCCCGGTGGCCACTCCTAATTCAAATTGTTGACAAGCCTGGATTCTTGCCAGTGTTTCAATGCCTTTCACCCTACTTTGTCAGTAACGTTTTTTAAGTGGATTAAAAGTTGTTTTAATGCTACATTTGGCGCTATGTATCTCTCCTTCCCTGTCTCTGAAACTGGCCCACTGAGCCATCGGCCCACCGGGAATCTCCCGGTAGTCCCGATGGCCAGTCCATCCCTGCCTAAAGGCCTTATCATGACCATCAGAACAGGTCTGTAAATTAACAAGAAAAATAATAATTATCAACTGAAACCAGTTTGCATAGTGATTTATTGCCTCTGGTACGTTGCTGCTTAGTTAAAGAGATTGTAAAGGCAAATTAAAAAAAAAAAAATCATGTCTATACTTACAGTACCTGCCCTGTGCAATGGAACTGCACAGAGCAGCTGTGAACCTCCACTTCTCGGGTCAATGGCCGCTGCTCCTGGCCCCTTCTCTCTGTCCATTGCCTCCATGGAAAGCCTCTTCCCAAGGGGGCACTCGTACCTGCTCGCTCCCGAACTCACGTCCAGTGGCATAGACAGCGGGACTCAGGCCTCACTGGCTTTGATTGACAGCACTAGGATTCAATGTTTCCTGGTGCCCCAGCAAATCCAGCGAGACCCAGAAGTGAGGGGAGAGGAAAGCTGCAGACGTTCACAGCGCTGGTTTGAATGAGGGCTCAGGTAAGTAAAGGGAGGGGGGAAGGGATGCTGATGCCTAAACATATTTTACCTATTTTATGTAAAAAGGGTTTAGGCTTTAGAACCACTTGAACATGCTTCAGTTTTAACCTGTTGCCAACCGTGTAATGCATATATGCAACAACAAGAAAGATGGGCTTAACACCCAGCTGCTGCATATATGCATTCACAGTGGTATGAGGTTGCTGAGAGTTCTGTGAGCATGCTCATTGCACACTCCCAGGATACAAAGTTGTCACTGACAACTCTCAGCCAAAGTTTCTGATCAGAAGACAGTGAGACAGGGTCCAGATCATGTGACCACTATGAAAACCAATCACAGTGATCACATAATGTAGAGGCCATGCTGCCTCCCAGGTATTAAATCTCACATAAAGAAAATAGAAGGCACGTGACCTATATTTCTATTTTCTTTATGTTCCAATACTTTGTGTGTTATTTGTGTATTAAATCCCACATAAAGGGCCCCCAGGAATGGGCGTTAAGGGGTCAACTTTTACCTATCCATCAGAAGATACGCAAAGATGCATCCCACGTGCTCATACTTTATTATACCATACTTTCAAATGACCTCTGGTTGGTATTAACTTAATTGTTTTTATATAATACTGAAATTACGCTGAATTCTGGGATTTTCCCTCATCTATTGAGGGGCACAGGAAGTCATAATCAGTCAGGATGTCCAAAAACAGTCCAACTGAAGGGTGGACAACAGCAAACTAAATAATAACTGGCCCACAAGAACAAGATAACTGGTGACTGCCTACAGCTCAAAGAGCTATCTGAGGGATTTTACACCTGAAGCTGACATCAGATGAGGCCTGAACATCCACCTGGTAAACATTTGGAGAATGTGAAAATAGAAGACCAGGTGGCAGCCTTGAAAATCTCAGAAACATCAGCCTGATGTCAAAGAGCCCAACAACCTGTTACAGATCTAATGGAGTGTGCCTTGACAAGAAAGGGTGGCATCCCATCCTTGAGACCATAGGTTTAAATAATGGTCTGTCTAAGTAACAAAGAAAGTGATGGAATGAGAAGCTGGTTCACCCTTACAGGGATCATCATTAAGGGGACATACCCCGAAAGCTTGTCCTGAAAAATTGTATGTTAGTGCAAATAAAAAAAGTATCACGGACAGTACTCAATTTCCTCTGTCACAATTGCACTAATACGGCTACAATCAAATCAAGTAGGGATCATCATGAATAACAAAGGGAGAGTCAGTTTTTCTAAAGGAGGGTAAATTAGTCCTTGAGAAATGGGATTGCCTTGAAGGAGATCAGTCAGCCCCAGGACACATGCAGGAGTGAAGAGAGTCAGTCAACTACTGTACTGAAGAATACAGTACGAGTCTGAGATCAGAGAGCTTAAAGTCTTGTGAGTTCTAAAGGATCCTAGACTAGGGATAGCACTGGAAGCCAAAATAATTTATTTCCATTTGGGAGTAATGGCAGAAGGCCATGACTCCTCAATGGCAGGTTCCCGACACAGAGGGGGAAGACTCAGAAGATGGCATAGCAGAGAGTAAAATACACTTCCGGTGTTGATCACATCAGTAGGGAGTCAGTTTAGCTGAACACTGTGCAGAGGTCGCACTACACTAACTTGTAGTTTTAGCTGAACACTGTTCAGAGGATGCACTACACTAACTTGTAGCTTTAGCTGAACACTGTGAGGAGGACGCACTACACTAACTTGTAACTTTAGCTGAACACTGTGCACTACACTAACTTGTAGCTTTAGCTGAACACTGTTCAGAGGACGCACTACACTAACTTGTAGCTTTAGCTGAACACTGTGCAGAGGTCACACTACACTAACTTGTAGCTTTAGCTGAACACTGTTCAGAGGACGCACTACACTAACTTGTAGCTTTAGCTGAACACTGTGCAGAGGTCACACTACACTAACTTGTAGCTGTAGCTGAACACGGTGAGGAGGACGCACTACACTAACTTATAGCTTTAGCTGAACACTGTGCACTACACTAACTTGTAGCTTTAGCTGAACACTGTTCAGAGGACGCACTACACTAACTTGTAGCTTTAGGTGAACACTGTGCAGAGGTCGCACTACACTAACTTGTAGCTTTAGCTGAACACTGTGAGGAGGACACACTACACTAACTTGTAGCTTTAGCTGAACACTGTGCACTACACTAACTTGTAGCTTTAGCTGAACACTGTGAGGAGGACGCACTACACTAACTTGTAGCTTTAGCTGAACACTGTGAGGACACACTACACTAACTTGTAGCTTTAGCTGAACACTGTAAGGAGGACGCACTACACTAACTTGTAGCTTTAGCTGAACACTGTGCACTACTCTAACTTGTAGCTTTAGCTGAACACTGTTCAGAGGACGCACTACACTAACTTGTAGCTTTAGCTGAACACTGAACACTGCAGAGGTCACACTAAACTAACTTGTAGCTTTAGCTGAACACTGTGAGGAGGACGCACTGCACTAACTGTAAATAGTCTAGCTGCCTGACTGTGGTACTAATAGGATCAGAAGAACACCAGCAATTTTCTTCAGGTAGCTGTAAATACTGTAACAACACAAGCCTGCCTGTCAGTAGGAAGATAATAACAGGAACGATCTAGCTAAACTGAATACAGTGTATATATATATATATATATATATATATATATATATATATACACAACACCTGGGATGCATATATATACACAATACACTGTAAGTGCAGCTAACTGACTGACTGTCCTGCCTAATCTATCTAACTTAAATCAAATGACACTGTCTCTCTGTCTCTCAATGCCAGAACACACTACACATGGCCGCCATGCAGGCGGCTCTATATAGTGTGGGGCGTGTACAAAACCCCCTGAGCCATAATTGCCCAAAGCCACCCTGGCTTTGGCCAATTACAGCTCTCTCTACAGATGGCGCTGTGATTGGCCAAGCATGTAGGTCATAGTGCATGCTTGGCCAATCATCAGCCAGCAATGCACTGCGATGCCACAGTGAATTATGGGCCGTGACGCACCACACAAATTTGGCACAAACGGCCCATATCATTCGCAATTAGTCGAACGATCGAACAGACGATGTTCGAGTCGAACATGGGTTCGACTCGAACACGAAGCTTATCCCTAGCCACCAGTGGCATCCTTGCTGGGCTCCCTGATCACTCGGGAGAGCCCGGTAAAGGTGGCTGGAGAGGGGGTGCCCTTCCGCCGCCTGTAAAAGTAATTCAGCAACTATTTAGCCGCTTGGATTACAATTACTTTGTACAGCATTGCCGGCTCAAAAAAAAATGATATCTTGGTCATCACTGCAGTTGCTGCAATGACCAAGATATCACCCTTCCAATCCAAGGACATATGAGTATGTCCTATGGACTGGAAGTGGTTAGGCCTGCCAAGCCCTCAGTGTCATGCTTGTGATAGTGTTTGCAACACATGCTCCAAGCTCCCTTCTTCTCGTGCCTTGACCTTCATCTTTGCCCAAGCTATGCCCTGCCAGCTATTTTGAATTCCCATACTGAGGACCTCAAGTTGAATTTTGATTACGCTCAGAACTCAGCCTGCCTTTTGCCGAGAAATTTGACCCTTACTATGCTTTGAACTCTGCTTGCTCTGCATATTTGTGATGTGAGGCAAAGCTGAAATGAAGATGCTGGGCATGGGGGTGACTTGGGGAAAAATGTATCTTCTGCTTCCACCGTAGCAGAGCAGAAGCCTGTGAATTGGCCCTAAACATAGAAGCCAGGAAATTTTCTGTCAACTCCTCATAGCCACTTGGCAATGATAGGATGAGATTAGCAGAGGCTGAGGAGAAAAAAGTGCACAGGAACAGCACTAGAAGGGCAAATGGCTGCTCTGTGCCCTTGTGGAGGAGGTAGAAAAGGGCACATTGGCAGGCCCAAAATAAATAGCTGCTATGCACCCTTGAGGGGGAGAAGAAGGGAGCATCAGAGGGCCCAAAATACATGGCCGCTATCCACACTTGAGGATCATTATGAGTAAAAGGACTGCTATGCGTCCTTTAGGAGGAGGAGAAAAAGGGCCAGGGGCCTTTTGTTAGATTATATGAGAGTATTGCAACACAAAGAAATTAGCCAGATTAATTATGTAAATGTGTATAATAAATGTATATAACAAAATCAACATCAGGTCTATGCCAGCTGAGAATCCAATCTGCACTCCCGCTGTGCATTTTTCCATTGAAGGAAAATTTGGTGAAGGGCAAGCAACCTATGGCATAGTTTTTGCTGCTGCCTGCCCTTCCCCTGGCCGTATAATTGTACCCCTTCCTCTTTATGCTAAACAGCTGCTATGCACCCTTCAGGAGGAGAGGGCGGAGGAGTAAAATGGTGCATAAACAGCATTCTAAAATAAAGTGGCTGCTCTGTACCATTAAGGAATAGGAAGCAGTGCCTTTTGCTGCCAAATTGTCTCATGAAGGGTCTGCTCCCACCAATATCTACTGTATAGTTCATTCATGTATTTCCTAATGCATTTGTTGCCCAAATGACTGTTCTTTTAGCATGGCTGATATTCTGCAGGCATTTGCTACAGACCAAAGCAGTGCTATTGGCAACGGATACCTTAAAAAAAGCCTGCACTTCAGCGCTCTTTCTGTTTCCATCCAATTTATGTGCTTGCATACTGTCCTGACCCTTTACCAAGTACATACCTGAAGTCTATACTTACAGTAGTCTTGGAATAATTGGGGATACAGGGATGGGACGGGATTCAAAGAATGTGGTGTTATGGTTTTAAAGTGGAAAAAATATATATAAAACACAAAGCGCTGTGATGCTAAATAGCTGATAATTACACATAAAACCAAGTGAGGCTGCTATCAAAAGAGAGTGTTTTCAGAGTCACTTAAAAAGAATAAATATTGATATTTGAAGCGCTTCACAATGTGCATGAAAATGAATATATAAGAATAAATATAAATAGTCAAATAAATCCAGCGGTGAGTAAAAATTCCTAAAAAATCCAGCAATCAAAATAGTGTAAAATTATAAAAAATTAGTGACACCAAATGTGTAAAAAAATTCACATAAAAAATCCACATAAAAATAAATATATAGGGATGTATTCAGAAGGTTCAATTATACAGGTGTAGAATCCTGATTGGTATAGAGCTTTTGATCACTAGCAAAGCTGTTTAAAAACACTTGCTTAATTAAGGTGCTCATTGACCTTCATAGTTAGGATACCAAGGTACACAGGCAAACTTCAATCCACTCACGTGTGCCTTATTATGATAAGGCATATGCGGGTTTTACTATAGCAGTCAGCCGCCTTAGACAGGAGCAGATTCAGTGCAGTACACTGTGTGATACTGCTGATCTGCACAGAGCGTCCTTGGCTCCTCCCACGCGTTACATCACAGTCACGTGACTTTTTCAAGGATAATACAAGCTCTGACGGACTCAGCTTTATAGCACAACAGCAGAGTGGTTGCCATGGCTACAGCATGAGTTTATCATCATCCTGCTTCCTGCATAAACTTCAATCCTGGTAAAACCTACTTTTATTAGACATGTAATTCATATGAATATCGTTGGTTTATCAAAACCACGATTCCATGTGTATAAAACGCAGTGTGTAAAAAGTAAAAAATATATATATTGATATCTCTAATCACGTTTACTTCTTCAACTCCCTCCAGTGGTCACAATTGGTATAACATCTCACAGAGGGAATATATGGCAAAGCGTTGTCTCTAATGGTTTTGATAATTGACCAGTGCCCCATGATATCACAAAAATGGGATATCCACATGCTCTGCTCATAAATGTATGGAAAAGGGAGTAAACAAGATGACATGATATATATATATATATATATATATATATATATATATATATATATATATAAAATATACATATATAAAATTAAAATAAGATATGATATAAGAAATAGGGAAATAATATTAAAATGTAAAATTAAAATCTAAAAATTCCATGATAGAATATTGCAAAAATGGATGATGACCATTATTTATATGCTAGAACTGAACCAAATATTGCCACTCAGAAAAACTGGTATTGGACAAATAATGAGAATATTGGACCAAAAAATAAATAAAAATAAAAAATAAAATATAAAAAATAAAATTAAAATATATATATAAATCTGAAAAACCTCTAAAAATCAGAAATAAAACAATTCAGGTCGAATTCAATGTTCAAACCATGGGGTTCTAATGTACCCATCTGGAATATCCATTTGGATTCATTCTTGCTGAGTTCCCTCACTTTATGGGAACCCCTCCAATGAGCCTTATACTTTTGAATAGCCCAGAATTGGAGACCCCTAGGGTCTCTGTTATGATACCTATCAAAATGTTTTGAAACACTGTGTTTTGGATAGCCTTTTCTAATGTTCTGGATATGCTCTCTTATTCTCTTCCACATTGGTCGCTTCGTTCTGCCAATGTATTGGAGGGAGCAGGAGCACTGTAAAGCATATACCACCCCCTCAGTCCTGCAAGATATAAAATCCTTTATTTCAAATTCTTGTCCAGTATTTGTTGAAGAAAATTTCTGACATTTGTATCCATTTTGATTAGTATTTATGCAGGCATAACACCTTTTACAGGGATAGAATCTTTTACCCTGAAAAAAGGTTAAATCAGTTATTCTCTTGGGTGGGTTGGGTACATTTTTAGCTATGATGTCCCTTAGAGTTGGAGCTCGTCTATAAATGAATCTCGGTTTTTCTGGGAGTATATTTGCCAAAGTAGTGTCAGTTTTTAAAATAGACCAATGTCTTTTTATAATCCTCTCCATCCTCCTGTGTTGTATACTGAAGTCCATTATCAGAGGTATGTCATCTGTTTTGTCATTTACCTTGATTTTATCTTGGATCAGCGCTTCTCTTGAGGTTTGAATGACTTCTGTTATTTTTTCTTCTATAAAACATTTATTGTACCCTTTTTCTTCAAACCTCTTACCTATCCACTGAGCTTGTTTAAGATCATTATTTTCTGAACAATTTCTCCGTAAGCGAATAAACTGGCCCTTCGGAATGTTGATTAACCATGGCTCATAGTGGCAACTCGTTACTGGTATATAGCTGTTCCTTTCCACCGGTTTGAAGAAAGTTTTTGTGCTGATGATATTGGCTGTTAGTTCTATTTCAAGATCAAGGAACTGGATTTTAGTCTCACTAATTTGATGTTCAAGTTTAATATTTTTTTGGTTCATATTCAAACGTTGGAAAAAGGATCTTAAACTCAGTTCATCACCCTTCCAAATAATAATACAATTGTCTATGAATCTTTTATATAGAACCAGTTCCTTCGGAGTATTTAAAAAGATGGCATCCTCCTCCCATTTTGCCATGAATATGTTGGCTACACTTGGGGCATATTTAGCTCCCATCCCAATACCCGTTAGTTGTCGAAAATAATTGTCATTATACCAGAAGTAGTTATGTTGAATACCAAAGGCCAGGCTTCTAAGAAGAAATCTTTTCTGTTTAGAAATGAGATGACTGAATGAATCCATAGCCCATTTAGATGCTTCTATTGCATCACTATGTTCAATTATTGTGTACAGTGAAGCAACATCAGCAGTTGCTAACAGATATCTTCCATTAGGGTCCAGGGTCAGAGATTTTAATATTTGTAATAAATGTTTGGTATCACGTAGATAAGCTTTAGTGTTAGGTACTAGGGGTTGCAAGAATTTGTCCACATATTCCCCTAGTCTTGCATTGATCGATTGAATCCCATTAATGATGGGTCTTCCTGGTGGTGCCTCAGCATTCTTATGGATCTTCGGGATGGTGTAAATGATTGGAACTCTACATGTATCCGGTACTAAATATCTAGATTCTTTTTTGGATAAAATATTTTTGTTGATTCCTTTTTGAATCAAAGAGGACAGGTCTCGTTTTTATTCTCTAGTAGGATTGCTACTGAGTTTCAGATATGTGTTATTATCGTTAAGTTGTCCCATCAGTTCCTGGTGGTAGTATTCCTTAGTTAGTACTACAATGGCGCCCCCTTTGTCGGCCGGTCTAATTATAATATCTTTATTTGCTTCCAATTGTTTTATACCTTGTTGTATATGCTGGGATTCCGAGATTCTACTGAACTTGAGTTGTTCCAGGTCTTTGATCACCATTTTTTTAAACACCTCAATATGTTCATTATTTGTAGAGGGTGGATTGAATAGTGACTTATTTCTTAAATCACTATGCTGTACTCCTCTGCCAAGTTCCACTCCTTTGTTCAATGTAGATGGTGGTCTGGATAATAAGTATTTCTTGATATTCAATTTCCTGGTGTATTTTTGTATGTCAATATACATCTGGAATTTGTCCAGATTCTTTTTTGGTGCATATTTAAGGCCTTTGTCCAGTGTGATTAATTCCGCTCGTGTGAGCTCTTTGCCGCTGAGGTTGTAGATGCCTTCCCCTAGTACTCTCTTTTTCTTTTGGGTTTGCCATCCTGCTCTGCATCCCCTTTTATGGTGTTTGGACTTCTTTCTCTGTTTGTATATTCCTGTAGGGGTGGGGGATCTTCGTTTCTGCGGAAATCTAAAAAAGATCTTGACTGTTCTTCCTCTATGTAATTTCTAAGAGGCTCGTATCTATTGGTGGTAGGCAATGGGCTCCTCCTATCAGGATATCTGTATTGGTCGTATTCTCTGGTCCCATTCCTATTACCATTGGACTGGTGGTCTCGAGATTCACCATTGCTCTGTTGATAGTCCCTATGATCTCTCCTATCCTGATCATACCGATAATCCCTTGGCTGATCCCTATGAGGTTGTTGGTAGGAGTTTCTGGGGTCATTTCTGGAATTATATTGATTTTCTCTTGGTTCAGTTCTAGTTGAATGTTGATAGTATCCTTGTTCCCCATACCTTGGGTACCTGCCATTTTCCACCTGATCATATTGCGATTCATTACCTGATTGGTGCGATCTTGATTGATTGTAGGGTGGATAGTGGGGTTTGTTTGGTCTTTTATTGGCATTATTTTTCCAGTAAGGTCTTCTTGGTGATTTATTTTTTGTTTTGTTCCTCCACCAAGGTTTTGGTGTTCTTGATCCATTGTCATGTGTGTTACTTTGTTCCCATTGTTTCTGTTGGTTATATCTTGGGGTTTCTGGTGTCCTGGATCTCCTTTCTGGAGTCCTATAATATGTATTTCTCCTGGGGCTAACTATCCTCACCTCTCTATCTGGTGATGAGGCTATAGACCCAGTTTTACCTTGTTTGGCATTGATTTGCCAATTGAAAACCTGTTCTAACTGATAATCATTGGTATCTCTGAGGTATTTTCTCTTTTTCCTTTGTTTCAATTCAACATCTTTCTGTTCTAACACTTTATTCAGTTGTTGAGTTAGTGATGAAAAAGGTGCTGTCTCTTTAAAAGGGTCCAGTGTGGTTTTGCATTCAGCAATTTGCTGGTTAATCATGTTTAATTTCCTTTGTTTCCTTTTTAAGGCAAAATGTACTAGATCCAGACCTTTATCGTTAAAAAATTTATACCACTCATTAGTTGCGTCTTGATCTGTCAAACCATCACAGATAGGTACATCCCATCTCAATCTTCTCGGGACAATTTTATCTTTAATGTATTGTTCATGAGCAGCTATGTCCCACCATAGGCTCACCTTTTTTTCCATTAGGTGGCCGAATTTCCTAAAATTGGTGTCTAGATCACCCTTATTGGTGCTAGGTGCAGTGGAAAAAACATTTTCCAAATTAATTGTGCGTTTTTCAATAAAATCAAAAATATCCATCACTGCAGCTATATGTGAAAAAACTGAAAAATAAGTGGAAAAAATATATATAAAACACAAAGCGCTGTGATGCTAAATAGCTGATAATTACACATAAAACCAAGTGAGGCTGCTATCAAAAGAGAGTGTTTTCAGAGTCACTTAAAAAGAATAAATAATGATATTTGAAGCGCTTCACAATGTGCATGAAAATGAATATATAAGAATAAATATAAATAGTCAAATAAATCCAGCGGTGAGTAAAAATTCCTAAAAAATCCAGCAATCAAAATAGTGTAAAATTATAAAAAATTAGTGACACCAAATGTGTAAAAAAATTCACATAAAAAATCCACATAAAAATAAATATATAGGGATGTAATCACAAGGTTCAATTATACAGGTGTAGTATCCTGATTGGTATAGAGCTTTTGATCACTAGCAAAGCTGTTTAAAAACACTTGCTTAATTAAGGTGCTCATTGACCTTCATAGTAACAATGTGCTTTTTGCTTCTATTCACAACCAATGTGAGAATCATAAACAGGCAGATAAGAGAAAAAACCAATCATTGTGCAATAGTTAGGATACCAAGGTACACAGGCAAACTTCAATCCACTCACGTGTGCCTTATAATGATAAGGCATATGCAGGTTTTACTATAGCAGTCAGCCGCCTTAGACAGGAGCAGATTCAGTGCAGTACACTGCGTGATACTGCTGATCTGCACAGAGCGTCCTTGGCTCCTCCCACGCGTTACATCACAGTCACGTGACTTTTTCAAGGATAATACAAGCTCTGACGGACTCAGCTTTATAGCACAACAGCAGAGTGGTTGCCATGGCTACAGCATGAGTTTATCATCATCCTGCTTCCTGCATAAACTTCAATCCTGGTAAAACCTACTTTTATTAGACATGTAATTCATATGAATATCGTTGGTTTATCAAAACCACGATTCCATGTGTAAAAAACGCAGTGTGTAAAAAGTAAAATATATATATATTGATATCTCTAATCACGTTTACTTCTTCAACTCCCTCCAGTGGTCACAATTGGTATTATCATTATGAGTAAAAGGACTGCTATGCGTCCTTTAGGAGGAGGAGAAAAAGGGCCAGGGGCCTTTTGTTAGATTATATGAGAGTATTGCAACACAAAGAAATTAGCCAGATTAATTATGTAAATGTGTATAATAAATGTATATAACAAAATCAACATCAGGTCTATGCCAGCTGAGAATCCAATCTGCACTCCCGCTGTGCATTTTTCCATTGAAGGAAAATTTGGTGAAGGGCAAGCAACCTATGGCATAGTTTTTGCTGCTGCCTGCCCTTCCCCTGGCCGTATAATTGTACCCCTTCCTCTTTATGCTAAACAGCTGCTATGCACCCTTCAGGAGGAGAGGGCGGAGGAGTAAAATGGTGCATAAACAGCATTCTAAAATAAAGTGGCTGCTCTGTACCATTAAGGAATAGGAAGCAGTGCCTTTTGCTGCCAAATTGTCTCATGAAGGGTCTGCTCCCACCAATATCTACTGTATAGTTCATTCATGTATTTCCTAATGCATTTGTTGCCCAAATGACTGTTCTTTTAGCATGGCTGATATTCTGCAGGCATTTGCTACAGACCAAAGCAGTGCTATTGGCAACGGATACCTTAAAAAAAGCCTGCACTTCAGCGCTCTTTCTGTTTCCATCCAATTTATGTGCTTGCATACTGTCCTGACCCTTTACCAAGTACATACCTGAAGTCTATACTTACAGTAGTCTTGGAATAATTGGGGATACAGGGATGGGACGGGATTCAAAGAATGTGGTGTTATGGTTTTAAAGTGGAAAAAATATATATAAAACACAAAGCGCTGTGATGCTAAATAGCTGATAATTACACATAAAACCAAGTGAGGCTGCTATCAAAAGAGAGTGTTTTCAGAGTCACTTAAAAAGAATAAATATTGATATTTGAAGCGCTTCACAATGTGCATGAAAATGAATATATAAGAATAAATATAAATAGTCAAATAAATCCAGCGGTGAGTAAAAATTCCTAAAAAATCCAGCAATCAAAATAGTGTAAAATTATAAAAAATTAGTGACACCAAATGTGTAAAAAAATTCACATAAAAAATCCACATAAAAATAAATATATAGGGATGTATTCAGAAGGTTCAATTATACAGGTGTAGAATCCTGATTGGTATAGAGCTTTTGATCACTAGCAAAGCTGTTTAAAAACACTTGCTTAATTAAGGTGCTCATTGACCTTCATAGTTAGGATACCAAGGTACACAGGCAAACTTCAATCCACTCACGTGTGCCTTATTATGATAAGGCATATGCGGGTTTTACTATAGCAGTCAGCCGCCTTAGACAGGAGCAGATTCAGTGCAGTACACTGTGTGATACTGCTGATCTGCACAGAGCGTCCTTGGCTCCTCCCACGCGTTACATCACAGTCACGTGACTTTTTCAAGGATAATACAAGCTCTGACGGACTCAGCTTTATAGCACAACAGCAGAGTGGTTGCCATGGCTACAGCATGAGTTTATCATCATCCTGCTTCCTGCATAAACTTCAATCCTGGTAAAACCTACTTTTATTAGACATGTAATTCATATGAATATCGTTGGTTTATCAAAACCACGATTCCATGTGTAAAAAACGCAGTGTGTAAAAAGTAAAAAATATATATATTGATATCTCTAATCACGTTTACTTCTTCAACTCCCTCCAGTGGTCACAATTGGTATAACATCTCACAGAGGGAATATATGGCAAAGCGTTGTCTCTAATGGTTTTGATAATTGACCAGTGCCCCATGATATCACAAAAATGGGGTATCCACATGCTCTGCTCATAAATGTATGGAAAACGGAGTAAACAAGATGACATGATAGATATATATATATATATATATATATATATATATATATATATATAAAATATACATATATAAAATTAAAATAAGATACGATATAAGTATAAGAAATAGGGAAATAATATTAAAATGTAAAATTAAAATCTAAAAATTCCATGATAGAATATTGCAAAAATGGATGATGACCATTATTTATATGCTAGAACTGAACCAAATATTGCCACTCAGAAAAAACTGGTATTGGACAAATAATGAGAATATTGGACCAAAAAATAAATAAAAATAAAAAATAAAATATAAAAAATAAAATTAAAATATATATATAAATCTGAAAAACCTCTAAAAATCAGAAATAAAACAATTCAGGTCGAATTCAATGTTCAAACCATGGGGTTCTAATGTACCCATCTGGAATATCCATTTGGATTCATTCTTGCTGAGTTCCCTCACAGATAACATCTCACAGAGGGAATATATGGCAAAGCGTTGTCTCTAATGGTTTTGATAATTGACCAGTGCCCCATGATATCACAAAAATGGGGTATCCACATGCTCTGCTCATAAATGTATGGAAAACGGAGTAAACAAGATGACATGATAGATATATATATATATATATATATATATATATATATATATATATATATATATAAAATATACATATATAAAATTAAAATAAGATATGATATAAGAAATAGGGTACCTTGGTATCCTAACTATTGCACAATGATTGGCTTTTTCTCTTATCTGCCTGTTTATGATTCTCACATTGGTTGTGAATAGAAGCAAAAAGCACATTGTTACTATGAAGGTCAATGAGCACCTTAATTAAGCAAGTGTTTTTAAACAGCTTTGCTAGTGATCAAAAGCTCTATACCAATCAGGATTCTACACCTGTATAACTGAACCTTCTGAATACATCCCTATATATTTATTTTTATGTGGATTTTTTATGTGAATTTTTTTACACATTTGGTGTCAATAATTTTTTATAATTTTACACTATTTTGATTGCTGGATTTTTTAGGAATTTTTACTCACCGCTGGATTTATTTGACTATTTATATTTATTCTTATATATTCATTTTCATGCACATTGTGAAGCGCTTCAAATATCATTATTTATGGTTTTAAAGTGTTTTTGTGCACAATTGATTCAACTTTTAAGAAAACGGTGTGTACTATTCTGAAAAAAAATCCTATAAACTGTACTATCAAACTACTGTGCAATTTACTAAGTTGATGGCTTTATCCTTTTAGATCTGTTTAGATCTTTTGGATCTTTAGATCTTTTTAGATATATTATGTCCACAAATCGCACCAGAGCACATTTTCTTATCCCTAGTTTCTACATGGTAACTAACCAGACCAGCCTTCTCACTACCTGCCTTTGGAGTGCCATGTTCAGGTCTGCTGGACTAGACGTTGTGGGGCTAGCCTGAAATTTTGCCACTTTCTAGCCATCACAAACTAGGAAAAGTTAGCCACAGAGGCTTTCTGTGTCCAAAACCAAAGCATTTCTTAGCACTTGCCTTGTCACTGAACTTAGATCCTTATTTTTTATTTTTTGCTGCTCACCTACACCTTTGGCTAACTGACCTAACACCTGCTTCCAAGCAGTTGGTTTCATGAGTACCTGGGGCTTTGCCTCATAGCTTCAGCAATGCAAAATGTTGCCTTGTGGTGAAACGTGTATGATTCTAGACATAGGGGAGCCAGTTCCATTGTTTTGGGGTCCAGTTCCATTGTACCAGGTGTTTCCGCTAACCGCTCTGGTGTTGCCTGTAGCACGCCTACTGATGTGATCAACACCGGAAGTGAATTTTACTCTTTGCTATGCCATCTTCTGAGTCTTCCCCATCTGTGTCGGGAACCTGCCATTGAGGAGTCATGGCCTTCTGCCATTACTCCCAAATGGAGATAAATTATTTTGGCTTCCAGTGCTATCCCTAGTCTAGGATCCTTTAGAACTCACAAGACTTTAAGCTCTCTGATCTCAGACTCATACTGTATTCTTCAGTACAGTAGTTGACTGACTCTACAGAAGGTTGGTGGTGTTTTCCTGATCCCATCACTACCGCAGGCAGCTACATTATTTTAACGTTAGTGTAGTGCGTCCTCTTCACAGTGTACAGCTAAAGCTACCTGTAGAAGGTTGGTGGTGTTTTCCTGATCCTATCACTACCGCAGGCAGCTACATTATTTTAACGTTGGTGTAGCGCGTCCTCTGCACAGTGTTCAGCTAAAGCTACAAGTTAGTGTAGTGCGACCTCTGCACAGTGTTCATCTAAAGCTACCTGTAGAAGATTGGTGGTATTCTCATGCTACAGGCAGGCAGTTGATTTTGCTAGCTGCAGTATCAGTATATATATATATATATATATATATATATATATATATATATATATATCCCAGCTTAGTGCAGCTACATCTCACTGCAAGCCATTAGTATGTCTGGAAGGCCAACAAGGAGAGGCAGACAGTCACAAGCCAATAAAAGAGGGCAAGCAGGCTCTGTGTCTAGAGGCAACAGTGCTGGTCGTGGAGACGGTGCATCCTCATCAGCACGTGGCCATGGGACACGCTTGGCTTTTTTTTCGGCAGCTGGCCAAGCTGCAACATGCGGAAGACATGGTCGAGTGGTTGACCAAGCTGTCCTCATCCTCCTCATCCTCACTCACCCATGCTCAAGGTACTTTGTCTGGCAAAGCAGCTGCCAACGCGGCCTCTTCCCTCGGCTCAATGGCATCAGTGACTCCTTCCCTAGCCCCACCATGTCCTCCTGAGGAGTCCCTCGAACTGTTTGACCACAGTGTTGGGTACATGCTCCAGGAGGATGCCCAGCGTTTAGAAGGCTCTGATGATGATACTGAGCTAGATGAAGGCAGTAAGGTAAGCACGGACAGAGGGGGTGCCCAAGAAGGACAGCAATCTGGCAGTCATGCTCCCCCTGCTGCAGCATACTGCCAGGTTTGCTCCAGTGATGAGGAGGGAGGGGATGATGAGGTCACTGACTCAATGTGGGTGCCTGATAGGAGAGAGGAGGAGAAGGAGGCACATCACCAACGAGGCAGGATGCCCTCCAGGGGCCAGGCTAAGGGCAGCACACTGACTGCATCACACCACAAAGCTCCGCATGTGCAGGGCGCTGCTGTCTCTGCGCGTTATTCCAAAAATTCTTTGGTGTGGGCCTTTTTTGGGACGAGTGCATCAGATCGTACCGCTGCTATTTGCAACATATGTCTCAAGCGTATTCTATCGCGTGGCCAAAACATCTCCCGCTTGGGCACCACATGCTTGACCAGACATATGTTGACCTGCCATGCAGTTCGTTGGCAAGGGTATCTAAAAGACCCACACCAAAAAACAAAGAGGACCTCTCCTTGCTCCTCATCAGCTGAGATCTCCAACCCCACTATACCTTCAGTCCTCTCTGAGACCTGCACTGAGAGGAATGAAGGTGTAGAATTAGGTGTGTCACAGCCAAGTACTTGTGGGCAATCTGCTTTCGGTACACCGACGTCAGATTGTACCAGGCAAATTTCCCTGTCCCAGCTGCTGCACCGCCAAAAAAAGTTCGCTCCCAGCCATCCACATGCCCAGCAGTTGAATGCTAGCTTGGCAAAATTGCTAGCACTTCAACTGCTACCTTTTCAATTGGTAGACTCTGCTCCCTTCTGTGAGTTTGTGGAATGTGCGGTTCCCCAGTGGCAGGTACCCAAACGCCACTTTTTCTCATGGAAGGCGATTCTGGCTCTACCGGCATGTGGAAGGCAATGTCCATGCCTCGCTGGACAGGGCGGTCAGCGGTAAGGTGCATATTACCGCTGACTCATGGTCCAGAAGGCATGGACAGGGACGTTACCTAAGTTTCATGGGGCATTGGGTGACTCTGCTGGCAGCTGGGAAGGATGCAGGACATGGTGCAGTAGTGTTGGAGGTTGTTCCGCCACCACGCCTCCAAAATGCCACTACTAATGATTGTGACACACCTCTCTCCTCCACCCCCTCCTCTTCTTCTTCCTCCATGGCCTCTTCCTGTGCTTTGTCCTCGGAACCAGCGGTGCTCCGTAGGTGTTCAAGGGGCTACTCAAGTATGCAGGCCAAAAGATGCCATGCGGTGCTTGAGCTGGTGTGCTTGGGGGACAGGAGCCACACTGGGGCAGAGGTTCTGTCAGCTCTGCAGGGGCAGGTTCAGAGGTGGTTGACGCCACGCCAACTTAAGGCAGGAATGGTGGTTTGCGACAATGACACCAACCTCCTCTCCGCCCTCCGACAGGGACAAATGACCCATGTGCCCTGTTTGGCTCATGTCCTTAACTTGGTGGTTCAGCGGTTCTTGGGCAGGTACCTGGGCTTACAGGATGTCCTGAGGCAGGCCAGGAAAGTCTGTGTGCATTTCCGCCGGTCATATAATGCCAGTGCTCGGCTGGCAGACCTCCAAAAGGAATTTAACCTGCCCAAGAACCGCCTAATCTGTGACATGCCCACCAGGTGGAACTCAACGTTGGCCATGCTGCAGCAGCTGCACACACAGCAGAGGGCCATCAATGAGTACCTGTGCGACTATGGCACCAGGACAGGGTCAGGGGAGCTTTTTTTTTTTCCCCACGCCAGTGAGCCATGATCAGGGATGCATGCACTGTCCTGTCACCATTTGACGAGGCCACGAGGATGCTGAGCAGTGACAGTGCATGCATCAGTGACTGCCAGCCAGTATTGTTCCTTCTCCTTGATACCACGAATACGAGGATCCTTCCGCAGGCTTTGCAGGATCAGGGAGGCCATGCAGCATAGGTTTGCTGAGGCATACGGTCCGGAGTCCTCTGGGTCACTAAGGATGACATGATCCGCAGCCACCTCCTCCCAGCCATGTACAAGTCCATGTGTTTCTTGGGACTGTAAATGATCCCTTAAAGAGTGCTGATGCTGATGCTGAGTGCCAGGCTCTACCTCCATACTGACACAATCCTCCTCCTCCTCCTCCTCTTCCTGTGTGATTGGCGGGCACGCAGGAACACTGTCTGGATAAAGGGGGCCTTGAGAGCTAAGGAAGTCCTCCTCTTCCTGCCTCTGTTCTGCCTCAAGTGCCCTGTCCATTATTCCACGCAGCGCGTGCTCCAACAGGTGGACAAGGGGGACAGTGTCACTGATGCATGCACTGTCACTGTTCACCATACTTGTGGCCTCCTCAAATGGTGACAGGACAGTGCATGCATTCCTGATAAAAAAAAAAAAAACAAAGACCAAGATCCCCTGACCCTGTCCTGGTGCCATAGTCGCACAGGTACTCATTGATGGCCCTCTGCTGTGTGTGCAGCCGCTGCAGCATGGCCAACGTTGAGTTCCACCTGGTGGGCATGTCACAGATTAGGCGGTTCTTGGGCAGGTTAAATTCCTTTTGGAGGTCTGCCAGCCGAGCACTGGTATTATATGACGCAATTCTTTGCAGCAGGGCTAGTTCCTGCACTCCAACTAGAGTATCTGTGAGGGGTTCCAGTGTTGTGGCACCAGCACCAGTGCCTAAGGCCCAATTTTGCTGCCCCTGTTCAACAGGGACATGTAATTAGAATTCTTGATCTAATATTTCACAGCAGGGCCCGTTTCTGCGTCCACCAAGAGTACCTGTGAGGACTTACAGTGTAGTGGCACCAGCACCAAAGGCCCAATTTTTCTGCCTCTGTTCAACAGGGGCATGTAATTACAATTCTTGATCTAATATTTCACAGCAGGGCCCTGTGAGGGCTTACAGTGTTGTGGCCACAACAACACCTAAGGCCCAAATTTCTACTGAGTATATAGGGCTGGCCCCTACTTTCAAACATCCAACTTACAAACGACTCCTACTTGCAAACGGAAGGAGACAACAGGAAGTGAGATGAAATCTACACCTAGGAAGGGAAATTCTCTCCTGTAAGAGTTAATATGGGAAAATCTTTTCTCCTTTCCACTGATGCTTTATCACCAATCCTTGTGTCACAAAAAACCCCCAAATTTCAAAAAACATTTGTCACTGGAACAAAAAGTGAGATGAAATCTTCTGAAGAGGAGCACAGACAGCAAAACAAATGTCACAGGGGTGAAAACCCTTCCCTAGGTTTTCCAAAAAGCTTAAAATAGATTTTTGGCTGGAGCTAAACATGTTAAAAATGTATCAGTTCAAAATTACAAACAGATTCTACTTAACAGCAAACCTACAGTCCCTGTCTTGTTTGCACCGCCTGTATACTGCTGTTCAGAGTATATAAGGCCTGGGGGCCCCACACCTTTCCTTTTTTAATTTGGGTGCGGGGTTCCCCTTAATATCCATACAAGACCCAAAGGGCCTGGTAATGGACTTGGGGGTACCCATGCCGTTTGTCTCACTGATTTTCGTCCATATTGCCAGGACCCGACATTACATTAAAGCTGCAAGCAGTTTTAAATTACTTTTTTTCCTTTAAAAATTACATTTTGTGCAGGGACTGTTCTAAGCACGGGAAACACGCACCACTTTACAGGCATACTATAGACACCCCCCAGGTACGATATTTAAAGGAATATTTCACTTTTTTTTTTTTTTTTTTTTACTTTAAGCATCATTAAAATCACTGCTCCCCAAAAAACGGCCGTTTTTAAAAGTTTTTTTTTTGCATTGATACATGTCCCCTGGGGCAGGACCCGGGTCCTCAAACCCTTTTATAGGACAATACCATGCAAATTAGCCTTTAAAATGAGCACTTTTGATTTCGAACGTTCGAGTCCCATAGACTTCAATGGGGTTCTAAAGTTCGTGCGAATTTTCGGTCTGTTCCCAGGTTCTGGTGCGAACCGAACCGGGGGGTGTTCGGCTCATCCCTACTGGCAGCATTCGGTTCCTGAGACACAGTAAGAGGAACGAATAGCGTACCTCCCACCATGTGACGTCAGAAACTGGGAGCCACCAGGATTTTGTCACTTATGGTTTCGGGCTCAAGTAAAAACAAAACTTGATTTAATCTGATGCTTTGGAGGGCAGAGGAGTCCAAAAAGAGGACCTGTCATGGCCTATACTATCAGAAGGGATGCTCTTCATCCTTTTTGATTGCAATAAAAGTGATTGAAAAAAAATTTAAGTTATAGTGTAAACATTTTTTAAAATAAAATAAATAATAAACATTAAAAAAAACTTTTTAAAACGCCCTCGTTCCCGCTTGCTCACACACAAATGGGAATGTGTCGGTCATGCACACATATGTAAACGGCACAGTGAGAGCAATAATTCTGATACCAGAACTCTTGTGTAGCTCTAAACTGGTAACCTGTGAAGGCTTTTAGGCTGGGTTCACATCTCCAACAGATGCGGCTCGCAGCAGGGGTCTGTTGCATCCCTGTTCTCCATTTCAGGTAAGAATCAGGGCCAAATTTTTGCCTGAATTCTGCCCTAAAACGGAATCAAAGATGCACAGCATTCCTGTGCAAGCCCCTCAACAGCCGCAACGGAGATATGTGAACCAGCTCCATAGAGAGCTGGTCACAATCTCCTGCCATGGAAAATGGTAGTAACAGGAGACAGGGATTATAGTGATGCTCAAAATAAGGAAGTATACATAGATAATACAATTTTAAGTTATTACATAAAACATCAACATAGAGAAAGGGTTCAATAAAATGATTGACAGAGCATATTGGAAAATATTTGTTTACTGGTCGCTGATATCCATATAAAAGGGGTGGTCAGCAGTAGGTGTCACATCCCAACATGTTTCGCCAACATTGGCTTCTTCAGGGGATAATTTATAGACCACCAATATCTATACAGTTCTAGTAACAATAAAAATAATAATCATAAAAGTTTCTCATCATATACAAAAATTTATATATGAAAAAAAAGGACAGAAAAAACATTTGTCATGGTTCAAAAATGCCCTCCTTCCCTCTAAACTCACCCAGGGAGGATCGAAACAGAGCACCAGGCCAATCCACAATGTACGGGGGGAGGCTCTGTGTGACCACAGGGATATATGAGGACCAGGCTACAGAGAAAAAGGAAGGAATGGTATTCAGTATTTCTTATTGGGCATAAATCTGTTGTCAAATTCATGGCTAACATAGCCTCAATATCCTGTCATTCAAATTGGAATGCGGGTAATTCGCATAGGTGTGAACCCAGCCTTGAAGTTATGCCGAGTAAATAGATGCCAAACATGTCACTCTTTAAAACTACATACGCCTGTGGAATGGCGCCAATCTTCATAAGTAGAAATTCATTAAAGTGTATTTTTTCCAAAAACATTTGCATTTGAAAAAATGCTGTGCAAATACCGTGTAACAACAATTATATATATATAAATTTATATATATATATATATATATATATATATATATATTTAATGTTTGGGGGTTATAAGTGGTTTTCTAGCAAAAAAATGATGTTTTGTACATGTAGGAGAGGAATGTACATCTAGGAGAAGAATTGGCATGGACTGGAAGTGATTAAAACAGTTTTGAACATTCCCCAGAGCCTGTGTCTAGCAATCACCCTAAAGGTGGACAGACAGACAGGGAGAGTGCAGTTCAGCCAAAACCAAGATGCTGGAATTAGAGCAGCAGCTACCATGGGTCAGGAGCATTAAAACACTCCTGACACCTCCCACAAGGTGGCTTTGGTTCCACTTGTTGCTGAAGTAGGGAAGGCTGTCCTTTGTGTTTGACACGTTATCACAAACTTCTACGCAACAATGGTGCACTCCTTTTTAAAATATAAAAGGCGCTGCCCTCATGGAGCTGTGAATAGCGACACTGAGTTGGCGTTATCTGCACATGATTCTATGATGTAACGCAGCAATTTGGCTTCAACTCCTGGGCTCTTCTGACAATGTGGAGGGTATTGATAGCATAATGGAATAAGTGGACACTGATGTTTCAAATAAGTTAGAAGTCTTACTAGGCCTCAGTTTCACAGGGTGATTCCAGGCAGATTTATCATCAACAAAACAACATTACAGTGTATTTAATCAAGGGAAAAAAGGCAGAGATACGGTACTGACTCAATGCACACCATTCAAACACTTTCATTTAGCAGCAGTTTTACAGTGAGATGCCAAACAGATTTTAAATAAGAAATCAACATTAGAATGTAGTTAGTTCTCAGAAAAAACAGCAAACATTGCACTGACTCCATACACAGTATTTAAAGGAGAAGTATAGCTGAAAGCTTGTTTGGCTGTACTACTCCTATGGGTCACAGGAGTACAATACGTTTTGCACTCCTGTGACCCATTTTCAGCAGAGAGCGGGCTAAAATCCGCTCTCTGATGATGTCACAGAAGTCAGTCCAGGCTCTGCGTCATCGCGACAGTGGAAGTCGAAATCAACATTACAGTGTATTTTTTCACATAAAAAAGCCAGCAAAATATTGTATTGACTCAATGAACAGTATTTAGACAGTATTTTGAAAAGGAGAGATGCTCAGCAACAGGTAATAAGCAAATTCACATTAGAGTGCAATTATTTTAATAGAAAAAAAGCCAGCAAAATATTATACAGGCTCCATTTTTTGTAAAAAAAATCAAAAGAAAGAAAACAGAAAATCATTGTACTAAATCAAGCAGAGTATTTAAGCACCTTTCTTAGGCCACATTTAGAGAGAAATATACCAGGCAGCTTAAAATTTGAACCAAGTACTTTTTCTTGAAAAATGAAAACTTGCACACACAGAGCATGTACAAACACTGAATACAGTACAATTCAGAACCAGTATTTTGTTTGCCACTCTTCGTACTTATCATTTTTACTGTTAGAAAATTACACTGTCCCATTTGAAGCAATCTGTTAAGTACTAATTGAGGCGGAGCAGGTCCTGCACTGATAAAAATTATTCTGTTGGCTTGTAATTTTAACATACAAATGTTATCATTTTCAACATATAAATAAATGTTAATTAATTTACTTTGTTATTTTAAGTACCTTACTTAATTTTCATTGGTTCTTAAAACACACCTTTTACATTTACAAAAATAATGTATAATATTGAGTAATCTAGACAAAACTTTTAAGGTATGTGCATTTCCATATTCTAATTGAGTTACAGTACATTTACTTAAAAAAATTATCTTTCCATTTGACTGAAATTGCGGAACGCATATGTTTGCCAAACATGCAACCACACGAGTTTTGATGCTGTATATTTTAAAGAGTTTGACGTCTTTTGGAACTTTGAAAGACTGCACAAGGCAGTATCCATATGTTTGAGGCCCATCAGGATAAAAGAGCACCACCAGTGACAAGAATTTTTCCAAGTCACTATAAAGCCATGCAATATCATTGAAAGGTAAGAGTGGACATTGAACAAATTATCGTTCACATGCTTTAAATATTGCTTAACATACCATCCAAAATGTTTATTTTATTTGCCGATTAATATATTTATAATAAATGGACATACGTGAGACAGTTCACTTGTTCTTGTACCGCATGCGGCAGAATGCAACCACGATGCAGGGTGAGGAATTGCCAGCTTTTAGGCATAAAAACTATTTTGTGCCACAAAAATTAATGTTTCAGCCAGTTCGGTTTTTGAAATACTGGAATTCAAATTCAGATTATGTAACATCAAGCCCCGCCCACTGTGCACCCAATGTTATTAAAATTTAAAAACAAACATAGCATTCGCTTGCATTGCATCTGTGCCGATTTGTCCTGCAAAAACGAACGTATGTGCTGGTTTGGTTTCAGAAATATTGCGCATTATAGTTGATGAAACCTCTCCCACTTTGCACCACATATTATTAAATTTTAACCGGTTCCTGACTGGTTCGCGTGCCTGTACTGCGGCACAATGGCACTGCTATGCGAAACCCCATATATATAGTTCCTTTAAGCCGCCGGAGGGTTGCGTGTGCAACCACTGCATGGCGGGGGATCCGATGCGCATGGCTGGTGGTCGCGATCGCGTGCACAAGTGCCAGCATGGCGATTTGTGTGTGTAAGGTTTCATGTACATGGGACCTTGTTCAACCTCTCCTGAACGTTATAACTTGACAGCTAGAAACCCGCATCTAAAAACGGACGCTTAGCAGCATTTACATGCCGCGTTTAGTTGAGTTTGCGTCTAGAAGCGTTTGAAAAAAAAATTATTTTTTCAAAATAGCCAAAAATGAAAAACGCCTGTAAACGAAACGCGGCTAAATGCGAGTTACCGTGTTTAGCCGCGTTTGGAATGCCTCTAAACACAGCTTCTGAATGCATTTTTTGGGTTCCAAAAAAAGCCTCTAAACGCAACTGCCTAGAAACGACTATATACAAACCTGTGTACATGTACTGATAAGATAACATAGAGAGAGTTCAGGAGCAGTTGAAAAAAATGCCCAACTGCTCCTAAACATCCGTTTACCAGCAGCAGTGTACATAAGGCCTAAACACACAAATCATTGTGCTGTCAGAGGAGAGGAGACATGTCGTTTGTTCCTAGTAAGTAGGAACAGCAAAATGTCTCCTCTCCTACTCAGTCCTATACAGTTAGAACACACTGAGGGAACACACATTTTACCCCTTCCCTACCAGTGTCATTTACACAGTAATCAGTGCATTTTAATAGCAAAAAATATATTTTTGGTCCCAAAAATGTGTTAAAAGTGTCTGATCTGTCCGCCACAATGTTGCAACACCGATAAAAATCGCAGATCACCACCATTACTAGTAAAAAAAAAAATGCCATAAAAATGCTTATTGCGATTTTTTTTTTACCAAAAATATGTAGAAGAATATATATTGGCCTAAACTGATGAAGAAATGTGTTTTTAAACACATTTTTGGGGATATTTATTATAGCCAAAAGTAGAAAATATTTTTTTTTCAAAATTGACACTCTTTTTTTTGTGTATAACGCAAAAAATAAAAAACACAGAGGTGATCAAATAGCACCAAAAGAAAGCTTGTGGGAAAAAAAGGATGTTTGGGTATAGCATTACATGACTGCACAATTACCAGTTAAAGCGACGCAGTGCCAAATTGTAAAAAGTGCTCTGGTCAGGAAGTGGTTAAAAACAATTATTCTCTTTGTTTGCAGCAAAAGGGTCACTAGTTTGAATCCCGACCATGACACTAACTGCCTGGAGTTTGCATGTTCTAACCCAGTGTTTCTCAACTCCCGTCCTCAAGGCGCACCAACAGGTCATGTTTTCAGGCTCACCATTATTTTGCACAGGTGATTTGATCAGTTTCACTGCCTTAGTAATTACCACAGCCGTTTCATCTGAGGGAAATCCTGAAAACATGACCTGTTGGGACGCCTTGAGGACTGGAGTTGAGAAACCCTGTTCTAACCTGTGCCTGTGCCTGAGGTTTTCTCCCACGTTCCAAAGACATGCTGGTGGGGTAATTGGCTCCTGTGTAAATTAGTATATGTATGTATGAATGTGAGTCAGAAATCTTAGATTGTAAGCTTCTTGAGATCAGGGACTGATGTGAATGTATATGTAAAGTGCTGCGTAAATTGATGGTGCTATATAAGTACTTGAAATAAATAAGTTAATGTATGTGTTCCTAACTTAAACTTTTCTAGAAACTGGAAAAATTGAGTTGTCTTTACTTGAACCTATGGTCTATAAACTGGAAAAATTTAGTTGGCTTTACTTAAACCTATGGTCTATAAACTGGAAAAATGTAGTTGGATTTACTTAAAACTATAGTTCCAGACAAATTAGGGCACGTATTCCTAACTTATAACACTATGGTCTATAAACTTAAAAAAATAAGTTGGCTTTACCTAAAACAACAAAGTTTAAAACATGAAAAGTCTAATGAGTCAGACAAAAATAAGTTTAGCTGACAGTACCTAAAAAGCTGATGCAAATAGTTGCCTCAATTTTTCTGAGTAGACCCAGCACAATATTTTTTTTACAGTGTGGGGTTTCTAGCCAGTTCGGCCAGATTTGTTCAAAATTTTGTAGGTGAATTATAACATTGATACGGTAACTTTTCCTGTATCAAGGTAGAGTTTACCCGTTTGATCTACATTTATCCCATCTATCCCATGACACTCCCACCACCATGCTTAATTGTAGGCAAGACACACTTGTCTTTGTACTCCTCACCTGTTTGCCTCCACACAAGCTTAACACCATCTGAACCAAAAAAGTTTATCTTGGTCTCATCAGACCACAGGACATGGCTCCAGTAATCAGGTCAGATTTCCATAGCAACGACAGTGTCAGAGGAAGTGCCGCCCCTTCCCAGAAGGCATTGCAAACAGGAAATGATGCAATGGGTCACAGCCAGGGAGGAGGAAGTGAAAAATGAATACAGCAGATATACAGTAGGTGCTGAGAAAAAAAATATAAAAATATCCAATTCGTTTACAGTGCACAGTTTAGTGAGGGATGCTGAAGAGTTGTAAAAGTGGGTGGAACCCCACTTTAAGAATTATCGCATTCTTAATACCCCTTTACCTGATCAGGCCAAAGTTATTTTCAGAGGAGCCCCCACTCTACAAAGCAAAATAGCCCCAAACATCATTAATCCCCCCCCATTCACCAGTCTTTTTTCCACGAACTGAAAGGTTTTTTCTCGTGCAAAAAATGCATTGTATGTGTATAACTCTGATGTGGGACGCAAGAATGTTGACTTCACATCTGTCACCAACAAAAAATACTCTGTTAAACAGTTTTGTACGTTCACCACCAGCCATGTTTACCTGATTACCTGCCCTTGCAGGAAACAATATGTGGGTCGCACCATTCGTTCCTTCTCAGTTAGAGTTGCTGAGCATATCGCTTTGATCAAAAGTGGTGACACCAAGCACACCGTCCCTAGACATTATAAATTACATCATAATAGTAATCTCAAGGGAACATAGTTTGTAGTGATCGACAGGTATATCCCCCCTGGAGGGGTGGTGCTAAGACCAGAGGTGTTTCCAGATTGGAAACCTTCAGGATCTACGAGTTGCAGTCATGGACTCCGTTCAGCTTGAACGTCGAACTTGACATCAACTCCTTCATCACTAAAGCTTAAGAAATATAGACCACTCAGGTGGTCACATATATTCATGCATTTCATCCAGTTTGTTAATTTTCTCTTTTGTTTTTCATTCACTTCATTGCATTTTTTGTTATCTGCACATGACCCCTCATGAGAGTCCATTTCACATGTGTATACACCAATAACGATCCCCTATTTTTTAGAAATTTTACCCATATGTACATTTTTATCACCGTCACCTAGCCAGTGTCCCTTCGGACGTATTTATTTTTTGTCCAAACCAACTATATGGAAGGCCTAATCCACTTAATAATTTTTCACTGTGGCTAACATATTCATGTTCACCATTTGTAATTCATAATATTGTTTTTTTGAGGGTCTCCTGATGTTCTCAGAAACTCATGAGCTTTCCCCTTCTATCCTTTAGGAAAGGTTCACTTTGTTTTTTGTTCCCACATCCTTCATGGGATTCTTATTCGTTTATTAATTAGCTGTCACTTTTCACATATGTTTCCCAGTCCCCTTTTATTTATTTTAATAGTCATTTTTTATTTATTTTTTCGCTCATAACAGGCATCCTTATATTCTTCTGAATGTGAGACATCAGCATGTTATATGTAATCTCCCGGCCTGCCAATGCAGATTCAGTTTTCTGTCACTTGTAATGTAAGCCCGCATGACGTTATTACGTGATCATATGCTTCTTGGCTGTGTTATTTGATGAGGCACAGCCTCCAGGCGGAGTTAATCTTCCGTCACCTGGAACACAAGCCCTCCGCGCCGTTAAGATGTCATCACGCAACAATGCGCCGATGGCGGCATGGTCTGATGATGCATGTCATACCTCTGGCCCCACACATCGAGGCTTGACATATACTGGCCTATTACCAGCCTCTTTTTCTTGCCATATTGAACATCCTATCTAGGGCCCATACTGAGGCGTGGTACGCACGCTGATCGGCCATTTTTTCTAGACCAAAGGCAATATAATTAACAAATTCGGAACATGTCACACATTGTGCAAACTGAAGCGTGGAACGCACGCCGGTCGGCCATTTTTTTCCCAAACCGGAAGTAACATCACTATGCGAAACACGTTGGGGACTTGGCTCTCATTTATGGGGACATATTATCTATAAATACTTGGAGGGCTGCAGTGGAGGGCCCCCCAAGACGATGTCCACGGAGACACAACGCGTCGGGAAGGACTCCGCTGCCGCCATTTGTTTTTAGAAAAAGCGCTGATTTTAACCTGCTAAATGTAAGTTTTCTAACTTCCTTAAATTTTATTGTGTACCCAAACGGAATTACACTATGTGGCCCTTTTTGTTCTCCCCACTTTAATTCCATCTACTGCACCCACGTAAATCCGGTTACCATCCCTTATGAGATACACCTGGACAGCCACCCACTATTCCGAGGATAGCCGGGCGTTCCTGTTTGAGCCATCTGAAGTTTCCAGTGTCCACTCTTATTGGTTGTTTACAGAAAACAAGCCCGTTTGACTCACAGAACATATGTTCTTGTGGGTTCAAACGTTCTGGTAAGCCTCCTAGCTTTTGGTGGTGGTAACTCTCACTTCAATTATATACCTTGCTCACCGTTGTGATCCTCACATGAAGTTTCGTATACACCTTATACGGAATTTTGAACCACACTTTGAGCAACTTTCCACTTGAACTTTTTCTGGATAGTCATCACCAGTCACAGTGTTCCACATTTTTGTATATGTTTTGTAAAATTTTCATTAGTGAACATCGGGGTTTAGTACCCTCTGTCTGCTATTTGTGTTGTATCACGTTTATACACAAGCGCTACACTATTTGTATATACAGGAGCTGGTTGGCAAGTATAAACAAGTCTGAGGGGAATCAAAAACAAAAATGTCTGCAAACGATTATCTGTGCATAATTAATCAATAATCATAAGATTCCAAAGATGTTACGGTCTAGCCTGCAGAGTTCCGTTTGTGAAATTCTTACCTACTTGCTGCAAAGTTCTGTTAGATCTCTGACTTCATTTCACATGTGTTTCTAGCTTCTCTGTTCACTTATGGACATCTACCATTGTGCTTGTCTGCTGCCCGCCCTGACCTCGGCTTGTCTTGGATTCCATTCTGTCTCCTGCCATTTGTACTCTGCACACGTGTGGTCTCTGCATTCTCAGCTGGGCGTACCTGGGGGGAGTGACCTGGTTCCATCTTGCTGCAAGTCCATCCCCACCATCAGGGGAGTTCACCAAAGCTTCACAGGTTGCCACTGGAATCCTCTTCCACTCCTCCATGACGACATCACAGAGCTGGTGGGTGTTAGGGACCTTGCGCTCCTCCACCTTCCATTTGAGGATGCCCCACAGATGCCCAATAGGGTTTAGGTCTGGAGACATGCTTGGCCAGTCCATCACCTTTACCCTCAGCTTCTTTAGCAAGACAGTGGTCATGTTGGAGGTGTGTTTGGAGTCGTTATGTTGGAATACTGCCCTATGGCCCAATCTCCGAAGGGAGGGGATCATTCTCTGCTTCAGTATGTCACAGTATCTGTTGGCATTCATGGTTCCCTCAATAAACTGAAGCTCCCCAGTGCTGGCAGCACTCATGCAGCCCCAGACCATGACACTCCCACTGCCATGCTTGACTGTAGGTAAGTCACACTTGTCTTTGTTCTCCTAACCTGGTTGCCACCACACACGCTTGACACCATCTGAACCAAATAAGTTTATCTTGGTCTCATCAGACCACAGGACATGGTTCTAGTAATCTGTGTCCTTAGTCTGCTTGTCTTCAGCAAACTGTTTGGGGGCTTTCTTGTACATCATCTTTAGAAGAGGCTTCCTTCTGGGATGACAGCCATGCAGACCAATTTGATGCAATGGTCTGAGCACTGACAGGCTGACCCCCCCACCCCCCCACCCCTTCAACCTCTGCAGCAATGCCGGCAGCACTCATATGTCTACTTCCCAAAAACAACCTCTGGATATGATGACGAGCACGTGCACTAAACTTCTTTGGTCGACCATGGTGAGTCCTGTTCTGAGTGGAACCTTTCCTGTTGTAACCGTTGTATGGTCTTGGCAATCTTCTTATAGCCTAGGCCATCTTTATGTAGCGCAACAAACATTTTTTTTCAGGTCCTCAGAGTTCTTTGCCATGAGGTGCCATGCTGAACTTCCAGTGACCAGCATGAGAGAGTGAGAGCAATAACACCAAATTGAACACACCTGTTCCCCATTCACACCTGAGACCTTGTAACACTAACGAGTCACATGATACTGGGGAGAGAAAATGGCTAATTGGGCCCAATTTGGACATTTTCTCTATGGGGTGTACTCCCTTTTGTTGCCAGCGCTTTAGACATTAATGGCTGTGTGAGTTATTTTGGGGGAACAGTAAATTTACACTGTTATACAAGCTGTGCACTTACTATTTTACATTGTGGCAAAGTGTAATTTCTTCAGTGTTGTCACATGAAAAGATAGAATAAAACATTTACAATGTGAGGGGTGTACTCAGTTTTGTGAGATACTGTATCTATCATGACCATCAAAGATTGAATGCAAGAAAGCTGTATCATCTGGAACACAAGTATGCTGACCCCTCTTGAAAAGGATGTAAAGGTAGTGTATGCCATATTGTATGCCATAGTGGTGTACTTGAAGAAGATTACTATTAATCCGATTTCAGATGTGTTTCTTGCAAGCACACCGATGGCGCATATGATTTCAAAGTGTAAAAAACAGCTGTACGTTTAGTATTTTCTTTCAGGCCCCTAATATTCCAAGATACTAAAGTCTGAACTTTAGCCATAGGGAGACAGTTGCCACTGTAATAGCAGGAGATATTGCCAGCTTGTTTCTTATAGTGCACAATACTGCACTGGGGAGGAGAGATGAGTCAATGTCATCAGAGTTCACAAGTGCCTAAAGAGCAAGCCTATATGGATATACCAAACTGTGCAGGTGACTTGATTTAGCACATGCCTGTAAGTCCACTGCATAACAATCCAGTATAACTTTGTGGACCAACATTGCCGAAAATAACAGAGAGCGAAACAACAAACACTTCCCAAATGTCCATGCAGGACAACCAATGGGGTTGAGATGTAGCTTGTCTGCCTGGTGGCAGTAAACCAGCTGCAGTAAAAGGAATAGTGATCTCATTGGGAGATTGAATTGTATAGCTCTGTGTTCAGCCTTTAAAAGGATATGTACAACCCCTGGCAAAAAATATGGAATCACCAGTCCCCTTCAGTTGTTTATTGTTGTAGAAAAAAGCAGATCACAGACATGGCCAAAAACTAAAGGCATTTCAAATGGCAACTTTCTGGCTTTAAGAAACACTAAAAGAAATCAAGAAAAATAATTGTGGTGGCCAGTAACAGTTAGATTTATAGAACAAGCACAAGGAATAAATTATGGAATCACTCAATTCTGAGGAAAAAAATATGGAATCACCCTGTAAATTTTCATTACAAACACTAACACCTGCATCAGATTAAATCTGTTTGTTAGTATGTAGCTAAAGAGGGTAAATCATCACGCAGTGTTGCACAAGATGTTGGTTGTTCACAGTCGGCTGTGTCTAAAACATGGACCAAATACAAACAACATGGGAAGGTGGTTAAAGGCAAGCATACTGATAGACCAAGGAAGACATCAAAGCGTCGGAACAAAGCGCCAGAGCCGGAGGGTGGAACTCGTTCTCTACAGTGTTAGTGACTGTAATCTGAACAATCCCCTGCAATTACCACCAGCAGGTGTTCTGAAGATCGCCACCCATCTACAGGCTTTGTTAAATAGTTTAAATTTTACCTTTCTGTCCCCTGTAATTGCACCGTATGGCCAAGTCAGATTTCCAGTGTTAGTGGATGGTTGTGCGGGGACTGACCGAGGCTGGGGTTACTACAGGGAATTATAAGAGTGTTGGATGATATTACTTCTCGGTTTGCATATCCCTTGAAAAAGCGACACAGCGAAACATGTCGGGCTAGTATGCAACCATATCATCTCTCAAAATAGAATACACTTATGTTCTGTCTGACCACTGTAACCGTTTAGACATTGTAATATTTGTGAACTACGTATTATCTACATGATTTTAACTCTGAATGTTAAATTAAAAATTCGTTTTTTATAATTTTTCTCTGTTTATTTTCCTTGCACCGTTAAAATCCTTCTCTCCCTTTCTTTGCTATTTATACTTTTCCTCAGGGATGTGGTGCCTATCTATTTGGGTGTTTCACCACTAATCGGAACAAAACTTTTGCTGGGGTCCTCCTAAGCCTGTTTTCTATGTCTTCCAATTTTGCTGCATTCCCAGTAGCTATACAGTGGGTGTCTTTTACATCCCTCTGCAGAAGGGTCCATTCATCCTCTGTGGTACTGTGTCTGCCTTCCAAGATTGCTATGGGATCCTGCAGTTTTTGCACGTCCTGTCTAACCAGGGAAATTTTCATTTTTACACCTTTAAACTCACTGGTTAGATTGGTAATGGCAGTATTCTAGGATGTCTTCCTCAGTGTGGGATCAGGAGTGGCTCTGCCCTGATCTAACATGGGTGCCATGTCAGCCTGGGAATATTGTGTACTCACTGTATGCCAATCCATGGAGTCAGCTGCATCTTCCTCCAGGGGCATGGTGTTACCTGCCTCACTGCTGTCTAGGTCGGGTTTCACCACCATCTCGGCTGTCACCTTGGTAAGCAAGTCCTTGGCTGGTGCCTTCGCAAAAAACTTACAGGCTGCCTCCTTGAAATGCTCTTTAGCATGTCTCAGCGGGAGTCTGCCATCTTGAGCCATGAGGTCTGGTGTGTTGCGGCCTGCTTTGCTCTTCTTTGACATTGTGGTGAGCTTCAAAAGGCAGACTGAATGTAAGCTGTATGGTAAGGCTAGTGAGTGAGACAAGTTTGGTGTCGACACCTGCTCTGGATAGCTGCCGACAGGATGGCAGACTTCACATCTGGCTACATGTGCTGCCAAGCCACACTCTCCAGGCAGCTTGTAATTTGAAAAAATAAACACGAGTAAAGAAATTATTTTGCAGAAAAATAGCATGCAAAATATTGTACTGGAACCACATACAGCATTTAGCACTTTTACTGGGTCACAGTTTTAAAAGTAGAAACAGAAAACATTTTAAAAAGAAACCAACATTAAAATGTATCAGAAAAATATTATACTGACAGTCCAGAAGTATTATTGAAGTCTATTGTATTTCATTAGGCCGTTACACACTAGTGTGAGTTCCTTCCCTGCATGTCTGGGCTTGTTTAGGGAAAATGTCCATTTCAGTCTCATGTCTTGGGGCATTCTTTAGCAGTAACATTGCACAGGGGGATGGAGAGGGTGGATGGAAGGGATCATAATTTACTTTATATTGGTTAGACTAGTTAAGCAAGAAAGACAAGCCTTGTGAGGTCTAATTTTGTTCGTTTATCTTTTCTTTTATTTTTATTTTTTTTTAACTACTTTTGTCCTATTGTACATAAATATCTTTAAAATGTAATTACAAATTTGTGCTGACATTGTGAAAAGAATTTAAGTATGTTTACTAAATTACGTTTTCAAAAGGAGAGGCACCAGACAGCTTTTAATCAAAAATCAACCTTAGAGTGTTATTTCACTAAAAAAAGATGGCAGAACATTGTACTGATATCATGCAGAGTATTTTACCAAGCGTCATTTTGAAAAGAGACTACAGGCAGCCGGTAATCAATAAAAAAAATCAACATTAGAGTATATTATTTTACATATAACAGATATAAGTTACACCCTGGCCTCCAGCCCTTTCTGTACACACCGATGTAGTCACTGGACCTTTTCCCAGGGTCCTGGGAAAGCTGAATAACCCAAATCTCAAATGTGATTCAAAAGGATCGCAGGAGAGGACCCAGTAAAATCACCGTTGCTTGGGGGAAATTCATCAGGGGCTAGATTTTGCAGCTGAATTTTGATGCAAGGTCCACTTTAAGACAAAAGGGTAGGGACATGAAGTTTCATTACCTATAAATGGAGGCCAGAGCTAAAAACATTATTGGGAGGAAAAGGAAAGATTGTACATTTTTACACCTATGTATGCAAATGATGTATGAAAATGATTGTGCACTCACTGTTATGCCCCTTTTCCAACAATACAAAACACTTTCTGCCCTCAGAATCCAAACTCAAATCACTTTTGAATTCCTACAACAAATAAAAATAAACTTTTGAATTTTATGTTATTTTTACCTAAAACAGGTGTTTCCACTGATGTCAGAAAACTGTTGTCGACAGGCAAACTGTCATCATCGAAATCATCCCAGACATCGTCTCCTAAATCAAACGTCACACTGGCAGATTCCACAGGCCATGCACTGTAGTTGCCTTCCTCAATAAAATTGTTCTGATATTCCGTAATGTTTTTACTCTGCTGATTTCCAAAACCTTTGTTCAGAGAATACATGCAACCTGGCGAACCAAGACATAAATACAATTCAGTGTACACTGTACAACACTGTACAACATACTACTTAAAGTAACATTATTTTGAACAACTGCACTTCAAAGAATCTCTAAGATTATTTATAACCCTCAGTTTGAGAATTGTGGGCTGCCCCCATCATGCACTGTTTTTAGAAAATTGAGACCTTCAGCCAGAGAGAGCCAATAATTCTGCATATTGCAGAATATGAGACTTCAGCTAGTATGATTATGCTTATTGGCTGCTAAAAGCAGCAGCATTTCAATACAGGCTTGCTTAAACCAATGCATTTGAAAATGTTTGTATTTCACATGCACTTTCAACTGGTTTTACTGTGGTTTTATGTACATTAATGTACAATTTGCAAAATGTTTTTGCTCAATAGACTCAAAACTAAAAATAAGTAATTATTTCTTATTTTAGAATAATGGGTAGAACCGTGCAAACCATTCCTTTATGAGCTTTGGTCAACTATACATAGAGAAATGCTGGTTTATAGCACAGATCCAACATAATATTATAGACATAGCATAATATTACAGAGCCATTTATTCCAAACTGCATACAGCGGTTTCTGGCTTGTTGGCCATTATCAGTGCACTACAGGGAAACAATTGTTCCTATGGAGTAGGACCTGGGGAACAACACAATTGTATAACCAGACAGGTTATGGTGACCTGGGCTAAAAGGTACAAATAAGCCCTCCACTGAACCTGCTTTATGAAACAGAGCAGAACTCTCTTATAACAGAAAGTATCTACATGTCTGTATTCTTTCAACAAATCCAAAAATGATGGAGTTTATTAATTTTTAAATCATGTTTTAGGTGTAGAAAAAAACTCTTTTACTGTACGTCCTCATATCAATATGCCAATTTGCCTTACTCTAGGTCTCCACTGACTGGGCATGCGTGGTGAGGTCCCGGATAGGCCGGTGGTCTGTGCGGGAGGTGGCCCATATCTGCACCACACAACGTGCCCAGGTCCTCCCTGTGCCCTCCTTTCTGGGCATGGGTGGACCTATTTTCTGGCCTGAGTGCCTTGCGGGCTCCGAGTGTAGACCTGGGGCTCTCTTCCTGTTTGCGCCCCAGTCTGGAGCGCGACGGGACAGCCGTGGCGCGATGGCGGTGTGATGACGCGGGACGTGATCCTGCCCCTTGCGTGCATGCTGCCGCCGCACACCATGACACTGGGGTACTCCCTTTGGATGCTGGGTGCTATCAACCAAGGCGTCAGCATTCTGCGACCATCAACCAGCTGATTCCATTCGTGAAATTGGCGATCCGGTAATTGAACAACCTGGGTAGGTATTTATAATAATGAATGAAGAAGCCTGGACAGCCGCACACCGGAAGAAATTTCATATGCCTTTAATCGTAGAACAGGAACATGAAGTACACAAGACACCACGGCAGAGTAGTACAGCGACCGGAGCCCTGGAAACCCTCGCGGGTCCAGCCACACAAAGAAGAAGAAATCATCCATAAAAAACAAGGAGAGGCGGCACAAGAACTCCAAGCAACGTACATTATACTCTGCGAGGCAAAACAAAGAAATAAATCAGTGTTCTCAACATCTCCAAAAGAACCATGAAAGAAGAGGAAATAAGCCTTTTGGCGAAAGGTTTGAACTTTTGTCCAAACAGACATTTTGACTAGTTTGGGACCATTCTGGACGTTAACAAATTTTCACGTATCTTAACCCTCAGAAAACATTATTTTGACCTTCCACCAGAAGGAGAGGAAGTCTCTTTGGGTGCTTGTGATACAGGTGAGCCTCTCCCTTCACCTAAAATGTTTACTGAAGTCTGTGCATTACATGACTTGATCGACTTAGCCGAGGAGTCAGATCCATCCCCCCACAGATCCCATTGATGCACAAAATAAAATATCGTTTAAAATTAGATCGGATTTTTATCCAGTGGCATCTAGGGGGAAGGATTTGGATCTATTCCAAAAAATGGTACAGGGTCATTTGACTCGCCTAGCTCGTAGTTGCCATAAGAGACCTGTCGCTGATAATTTAACCTCGGATGAGAGATTAGCACTTAAAAGGTTAACAGCAGATGACAGCATTGTTATTAGGCATGCAGACAAGGGTGGTATTGTAGTGGTATTAGATTCAGAAACATATAATCAAGAGGCTTTACACCAGTTATCTGATACACACATATATCAACCACTCACATCCAACCCTATATCCCCCTTTAAGAAAAAAAATATCTGCCCTCCTTGATAGGGCAGTACAGGAAGGTCTTTTTTCTCAGAAAGATAAGGAATTGTTAATTCCGGAGTATCCCATCATGCCGGTTTTTCACCATTTGCCCAAGGTCCATAAGGGGTTAAATCCCCTTACAGGACGACCCATTGTCGCTGGCATAGGCTCACTTGGGTGAATGGGTAGACGCTCAGCTTCAGCCCTTAACCACCAGCTTGCCGGGTTACCTGAGGGATACCAAGCAATTGCTTGATAAACTCCAATGGGAAGATAATTATAGGTGGATCAGTTGTGATGTTACCAGTCTATATTCCAGTATCCCACACCACCTGGGTCTCCAAGCAGTTGCTTGTTTTATAAAAAGGTCAGGCAGGTTTTCTTTGGTACTCCAGGATTTTATTTTACAAGCCCTGGAGTACCTGTTAACACACAATTTCTTTGACGGACGCTATTACCTCCAGAGATGCGGGGCCTCTATGGGGGCAAAGTTTTCCCCTCATTAGCCAACTTATTCATGGGTTGGTGGGAGAGGTCTCGCATCTTTGGACAGGATAGCCCCTGCCGTTTGGATACGGTGTTTTTCTGACGTTTTATTGATGATCTCCTGTTCATCACATCTGATGAGAATGCAGATCTTAACACCTGGCTCTCATATTTCAATGATAATACTTTAAATTTGAGATTCACGGGGGTTCTACAGGTCAACACCATTGAATTCCTGGATGTGAGAGCACCTACCCTAGGTTGTTTCCTCTCACCTAGTCTATTTTTGACTGGTCAGTCGAGGTCAAATTGGTTAAGTTTCACAGGGAACTTCAAATGTGGTAAAAAAGCTGTAATTATTGTTGCCACATTAAAAAAGGTAAATATATCCAGTCTTGCACCAATGGTAGAACCTTTAACATCTCTTCTTTTATTAATTATAATACTCAATATCTGGTATATGTCATTACCTGTGAAATTTGCCAAATCCAATATGTAGGTCGGACGACACTCTGTCTTAGAGATCGACTGTATAACCATTTACATGACATTGAGAAGGATAGGTTAAACTAATGTAGCCAAACATTGGATTTTTGTACATCATAAAGATGTATCAAGCCTCATTGAAAAGATTGTGACTCCCATTAGGGGAGGAGACAGATTCCAGTTACTTTGCAAACGTGAAGTATACTGAATATTTTCTTTGAACACTAGAATTCCGCCAGGCTTGAATCTTGAATGAGATGTTTCCCACTATTGATTAAGCTTGTACCTGCCGCATTCCTCTGTTCTCTGCTTTCTGTCCTTTGCTTTCCGTTTTTTGTTTTTTGTCCTCTAGGATTTATGCACCTTTTCACTGTTACTTTGTTTGTCTTTCCATCCGATCCAGTGTTCATACTGGTTTGCTTGGTCTGACGGACCTATTTCTTCACCTTTTCTTTCCCTCAACCTTAATTTTCCATGCCTTCATTAGTTTCAGCTCTAGTTTCAGTTTTACTAGACCAATCGCTAAGGCTGACATACAGTAATATTCTTCCAATTCAGACATCGCTGTGTCTATGGACACAACTCTTTCTTGTCTTAGCCCCTCCACCTTTTTCCTTTTGTTCTTTTTTAATGACTCCATGTTAGACGCTGCTTTTTAGGTTGCCTCTCAAGCTGTTTGTTAATAGGTACCATTTCCATTCATTTATATTTATACTTACATTTATACATAAGTACAGCCTATAATAATTATACATAATCTTGGAACGGTTTTCCTTTGTTTTACATACAGAGCCATTTAAGAGAGTTCTATTTATGGGGCCCGGTTAAGTATTATCATTAAATATACTATACGGATGTCCATTCTTCTTCATTCTGGTTCAGGACAGTTATTTTTCACACACTTTTAATCATCGAACTTTTGACAACACATCTGTATAAGGATTTTGAAGTTTATAGCTTATGACTGTCCTATAAGCACGGTATTAACCCTTGCATATGATGTTCTTATATGTCGATATGCCCATTTTTATTATTTTTTGAATGCTTGTTTTTGATATATTTGTTTTTTCTTTAGATCATGGGCCATATTGCCACGGATTACTTGTACAGATGTTTGTGTTTACTTTTTCTTTCAGCCACTGAGATCACGGCACTTGTTTAGTTTATTGTGTCTTCTTCGAAATACATAGTATACATGTCAACAAATAGCTATCTTTATTAAATTAAATATTTGGGTAGTTTTACACTTTATATATCTACCATTACTATGAGCCCTTTTTTCCTTTTTGTTTTCTCTTTGATGGCCTTACACATACCCACTGACGTCAACTTATTATCCTGTAGACATTTCTGTGCCCAAATTTTATGTTTAAGCATTTATTTATACAGATTTATCTCATATTATGGACATATCCTTTATGACATATATCCATTATTATTGTTATTACATTTTATTTTTTGCATTTGTCATGCTCCATTCACTTTCTTCTTCTCCCCCTTTTTTTTCTTTTGGGGGTTGTGGTTATTTATTTTATTTTCATTCACGTTTTATTATAAACACTATTTCTGGGCTCAGCGGGCCCTCAGAACATCACTTTTTGTATTTACAGTGGGGACGGAAAGTATTCAGACCCCCTTAAATTTTTCACTCTTTGTTATATTGCAGCCATTTGCTAAAGTCATTTAGGTTCATTTTTTTTTCCTCATTAATGTACACACAGCACCCCATATTGACAGAAAAACACAGAATTGTTGACATTTTTGCAAGCTTATTAAAAAAAGAAAAACTGAAATATCACATGGTCCTAAGTATTATACTCAGGTGCTGTCCATTTCTTCTGATCATCCTTGAGATGGTTCTACACCTTCATTTGAGTCCAGCTGTGTTTGATTATACTGACTTGGACTTCATTAGGAAAGCCACACACCTGTCTATATAAGGCCTTACAGCTCACAGTACATGTCAGAGTAAATGAGAATCATGAGATCAAAGGAACTGCCTGAAGAGCTCAGAGACAGAATTGTGGCAAGGCATAGATCTGGCCAAGGTTACAAAAAAAATTCTGCTGCACTTAAGGTTTCTAAGAGCACAGTGGCCTCCATAATCCTTAAATGGAAGACGTTTGGGACAACCAGAACCCTTTCTAGAGCTGGCCGTCCGGCCAAACTGAGCTATCGGGGGAGAAGAGCCTTGGTGAGAGAGGTAAAGAAGAACCCAAAGATCACTGTGGCTGAGCTCCAGAGATGCAGTCGGGAGATGTGAGAAAGTTGTAGAAAGTCAACCATCACTGCAGCCCTCCACCAGTCGGGGCTTTATGGCAGAGTGGCCCGACGGAAGCCTCTCCTCAGTGCAAGACACATGAAAGCCCACATGGAGTTTGCTAAAAAACACCTGAAGGACTCCAAGATGGTGAGAAACAGGATTCTCTGGTCTGATGAGACCAAGATAGAACTTTTTGGTCTTAATTCTAAGCGGTATGTGTGGAGAAAACCAGGCACGGCTCATCACCTGTACAATACAGTCCCAACAGTGAAGCATGGTGGTGGCAGTATCATGCTGTGGGGGTGTTTTTCACCTGCAGGGACAGGACGACTGGTTGCAATCGAGGGAAAGATGAATGTGGCCAAGTACAGGGATATCCTGGACGAAAACCTTCTCCAAAATGCTCAGGACCTCAGACTGGGCCAAAGGTTTACCTTCCAACAAGACAATGACCCTAAGCACACAGCTAAGATAATAAAGGAGTGGCTTCACAACAACTCCGTGACTGTTCTTGAATGGCCCAGCCAGAGCCCTGACTTAAACCCAATTGAGCATATCTGGAGAGACCTAAAAATGGCTGTCCACCAACGTTTACCATCCAAACTGACAGAACTGGAGAGGATCTGCAAGGAGGAATGGCAGCGGATCCCCAAATCCAGGTGGGAAAAAATGGTTGCATCTTTCCCAAAAAGACTCATGGGTGTATTAGATCAAAAGGGTGCTTCTACTAAATACTAAGCAAAGGGTCTGAATACTTAGGACCACGTGATATTTCAGTTTTTCTCTTTTAATAAATCTGCAAAAATGTCAACAATTCTGTATTCTTCTGTCAATATGGGTTGCTGTGTGTACATTAATGAGGAAAAAAAAATGAACTTAAATGATTTTAGCAAATGGCTGCAATATAACGAGTGAAAAATTTAAGGGGGTCTAATATTTTCCGTCCCCATCGCATACACTTCATACATATTTTAGATTATTATTATTTACTTTGATTATTTAATAAACACTATTCTTACTTTCACATTTTTTATTTTAGTTCATCACCAGATTCATGCTTTATACATATCGTATATACTCGAGTAAAAGCCGAGGCACCTAATTTTACCACAAAAAACTGGGAAAATTTATGAATGCTAGAAATGCGCAGCTACTGTAAGTGGAAAAGAGGGTCAACAATGCCCATTTGCAGCCTCACTGTGCCCATTTGCATGCCTCACTGTGCCCATTTGCAGCCATAGGTCCCCCGAACTTCAAACTTGGTAGTTAAGGGTTCCTAGATGCCCCTTAGCTTCAGCCAAAATTTGGGGTCTCTGGACCCAAAGGATCCCGAAATGACATTGCTGCAGATAGACACAGTTGACCGAATTTGGGGCTCCATATCTCGGGGCCACTTGGTGCTAGGAACCCCACCTTGGATATGTTGTAGTGCTAGTTCCATTGGGTTTGCACACCAAATTTGAGGTTCCTAGCACCAAGTGGTCCTGAGATACGGGGCCCCAAAGTCAGTTCAGAAAATGTCATTCTTTGCACCAGAAAAGTGCTTGACTCGAGTATAAGCCGAGGGGGGCACTTTCAGCACAAAAAAAAATGTGCTATAAAACTTGGCTTATACTCAAGTATATACAGTAGTCATGTTTCTTCATGCTATGAAGAAATGTTTCGTCAGCTATGAGTAAGCACTCAGTTTAAGTGTGAAACGCGTCAACTGTTATTCTGTACTACTCTGCCGTGGTGTCTTGTGTACTTCATGTTCCTGTTCTACGATTAAAGGCATATGAAATTTCTTCCGGTGTGCGGCTGTCCAGGCTTCTTCATTCATTATTACCTATACAGGCATTAGCCAGCACCTGGGGCTCTTCCTTCAAGTCTGGAGGTTAAGGACGCATGTATTTGGGCTTGGATCTACCTGAGTGGTGGAGTCAATATTACTTCATTGGGTAGGTATTTAATCTCTTCTCCAAGCGGGCCAGCCATTATAGCTTGTGGCTGGCGATCTAAAGGACACACTGCAGTGGTAAACAACACAGGTATGATTTTGGGACACTCCCATCACCAACTTCTTTTTACTATTCTGATCTTTATGACTGGGGAATCTGTCTATTGGTTAATATGGGCCAGTAAACTCTCTCCCATTTTATACTGCCCTTATATTTGTCCAATAACAAATACTCACCTTTTCTGACATTTATGCTTACTCTCTCTAACAATCCAGTATTCCTCTACAAGTACCCCCTAAAGATATACCTTATTTAAGACATTCCTGACTGATTGATGGTCCTTTTTTTGGGTAGCATCCCTTTCTGGGGTCCTTTTGTGTTCAGCCCTGCTACCATCAGGCACCCCTTCTGGCCACGATACCAGTGGGCCTACAGTCAAGCTTTCCCACCCAGCACAGCCAACACCTTGGCATTCAGTCAGTGTGTACTATGCTCTTTTGTAAGTACTATTTGCAGCCTATATAATGTATATACTAAAATACTCTATAATAGATACAGTCTGGTGTAGAATCTGTTCTTTACTGATTAATATATTAACTATGCTACCTACTAATACAATATGTTTGTATTTTAGAATTCAATGATACCCATTTGATAAATACCTCTAAAGAAGGACTTACAAACAGTCCAAAACATGTCAGGTGTCCATGCAACTATGCATGGCAGCTAGCCTGACACTATTAATGGGTAGCCCTATGTCCGCCATGCCTTATGTGATGTCAAGGGTATTTTGATGTTATGTACTTTTAAATTTGTTATACTTTGTAATTTTGATGTACTGTTGTTAACTTTTACTAAACAAGATGTATAATTAAAAATATGTTTTTAATAAATATAAAATATATATATTAGTATTTAGAAGAAGAATTTTACAAAAGGGCATACAGTATATACTAAAGGTTATATTAGCAGTGGGGCTGGCAGTGGCTGTGTGCAGTAATGTTTGCACTGCTCGGGGGATGGCATGACGCAAGCCACCCGCTTTATAAACAATGTCAGCTGACCTGTCTGGCCGATGGAAGTGAGTGTACACCAATCACCCTGGCAACCAATGAACAACAAAACATGGCAGTGGCATCTAAAGGTAATGAAGCTCACTAAAAAAGAACCCTGACTCCAATATAGTAAAAACTACAAAAATACCAAAAACAGCACTGTTTCATAGAAACATGACTGTAGCTACAATCGGAATATTACTTATAAGTAATTATACTTAAAAAACATGTATACACGCCATCCCGCGTCCCTGCTAATTCTTGTAGGTCACCCATCATATTCACAAAAATGCACAAACCTAATGAAAGACAACTGTATAGCAAAAATGGCAAAATATACATTTTAAAATTAAAAATAATAAAAAATGATATCTACCGATATAAAACAATTAATATCAAACTCGTCATTCAGGCCTCCCAACACGAGACCCTTGGTTTCATGAATCCAATGAGATTCCCTGCGGCTGAGCTGATGAATGAAATTGCCACCTCTCCAATGTTTTATAACCCTCTCAATGCCCCAGATTTTGAGACCTCTGGGGCTTTGATCATGGACCAACTTAAAATGCTTAGAAACATTGTGAAATTCCTGTGATTAAGCAAGCTACCGGCATTTATCCATTACCAGTATGTGATCCTGTTGACCTTACCCCTTAAAGGGAATTTCTGTTTTGACCTGACTGATTTACTCAGGGGTCAATCGCTTGAGGTGAGCGGCCAATATTCTTGGTGGTGGAGGTGGTCACAAAAGTCACCAATTTTATCCATATATCACTAATATCACTGTACACTTGCTGGGTTCTGTCGATCATCTCAGGATAATTTTATATGAAGAGCATAGACTGTTTCTGTGTTTCATTTTTATTTTTATTGTCTTATTAGGATTGTGTTGTCTCGTGTTTACTTACTGTACTGTTTTTCTAGATAGACTTATTTTTGGGATTTGATATTTTGACTCTCAGCTGCTGTATTAGGTCTTATTTGCGCTGGTTGATTTCTTTTATTCAATATGGTAATAGGCATAGGGTTATATTGGATGTGGCATCAATAAGAGCTGTATGCATTTAGTGGATTTCTTCCACTCATCAAGAGCAGGTGCGGGGTGTAAGCAACTACCAGATTACATTCGTCATGTAATGGAATACATGATGAATGTAATCTAGTAGTTGCTTACAAAAAGGAGGTAGGGAGGGAAGGGAAAGGGAGGTAAAGAGGAGGGGGGAGGGGATTCTTACTTGCAAATCAACATGTGGATTCCAAATGCGGTACTAGGAGCTGAGAATGCAGTGGGGAACATAACTTCCGGGAGCTGTGGCAGAATAGTCCTGCGGCAACGGGCCGGCACAAACAGCAGTTAACAAGCGTCTAAAGGCTAACCCCCAGTAGGGGATGCAGAGTGATACCATACACGCTCCAAGAGATTTTTGTGGAGGGTGATTAGAAACGTACGAGTATATATAGTTACTTCTGTTAGGTGGAGGCAGTAAGCCAAAAATACGGTAACCATGAAAGTAAACCCAGGTGCAATATAAAAGATAAAATGGTGTCTGAAAAGTGGGTGACAAAAGTGAACATCAGAAGAACACCTAAAGTATCCCAATAGGGAGAAAGAGTAGTACCTTGGTCCTAGAGGCAGAGAGCAAGATCCAAAAGAGTGCATGTTGTCCCAGAATAGCAGAATAGCAAGGGACAAGGAGAGTGAGTGCTCCACCTAGAAGTGATATTTGTGCAGCTGCAGGGCCCTTCCAACGTCACGCTGCGTATCCAATGAGGGGGTGGCACCCGTACCCGAGCGGCTAATGTCACTCGGCAGTTGGCGCCTAAACACTCACAGATGGTAAAAGCAGGTGGACAAACAACATGCCGGTACCAAGAGTGACACCACACGCACGGCGCATAAGGCGTGACGCCGACACGCATCGAGTGCCCCGCCAGCACCCAGAGAGCAGGGGAGGAGGTGTCGCAGCTTCCGGAAATAAAGAGAAACACCCCAGTCAGCTTGGACACCTGACCACACATGGGGAAAAAAACTGCAATATAGTAAATTAGTATAAAAATATTGTGTTGAGGTAGATCTCCCCTGTATAATGATTACACCTCCAATAAAAAGGATGGGGGGGGGTGGATGGAACAGCCAGCTCAAACAATATGATATGCATAGACTGAATGAGCTATAACATCTATAGCCGCGTGCTTCCGTCCCTAATATCTTAATAAAAATATTCTCCTTTTTATCAGGTTACAATGGCATTTTCCTTTTTTGACTAAGATATCAGGGAACATTGTCATCAATAATATGTGCAATACACCAAGAGATTGGTACATTTAGAAATCCTGAAAAGTATTCTTTTTTGAAAAAAGTATAACTGTGTTTACCTGCAAGAATTTATCTTACATATGATTTTGCCTTCAGAAGTAGTTTTTCACTTTAGTGTGAATTGTTGCTTCATCTAATCTGACAAATTAATTTAAATGTTAATCTTCAGAGCTATGGTATGAAACAGATATATGAAGCTAGACCTAACATCCAATTGGATGCCTTGCACAATATGAAATAAAGTTAGCTCTGCTTATTGTATCTCATGATAAAATCAAGTGTATGTAATGGAATAAATTTACCAAGTTGCAATTTATTATAGTGTATAGCAACATCATTAGCTCATCTCATAACTTAGTGCAGAATTCAGTCATAAAAACGACACACTGGAATTATTTTTGCAGCTCCTATTCAACCTACTTGCTCCATCTGGTGGCTGATTAGTATAACTTCTTTGATTACCATGAAAAGGCTCTTGTTTCACTGTTTGTGCTGCTGTAGCTGTCAATGATGGTGGCCTTCATAAGGAAAAATGAGCACACATTATAACAAATAATTAAATAAGTGTGCATGTGTGTGTGTATATATATATATATATATATATATATATATATATATATATATATATATATATATATATATATACACAAGTGCATCTCAAAATATGTAATATATCATCAAAAAGTTAATTTATTTCACTAATTCAATTCAAAAAGTGAACGCTTATATTTTATATAGATGTGTTACACACAGAGTGATATATTTCAAGCATTTCTTTTTTTCAACTTTGATGCTAGTGAAAACCCAAAATTCAGTATCTCAGAAAATCAGAATATTACATAAGACCAATAAAAAAAGGATTTTTAATACAGAAATGTGGGTTTACTGAAAAGTATGTCTATGTATGGTATAGTATGCACTATACCAATACTTTGTCAAGGCTTCTTTTGCATAAATTACTGCATCAATGCAGTGTGGCATGAAGGTGATCAGCCTGTGGCACTGCTGAGGTGTTATGGAAGCCCAGGTTGCTTTGATAGCGGCTTTCAGCTCATCTGCATTGTTGGGTCTGGTGTCTCTCATCTTCCTCTTGATAATACCCCACAGATTCTCTCTGGGGATTAGGTCAGGTGAGTTTGCTGGCCAATCAAGCACAGTGATACAATGATCATTAAACCAGGTATTGGTGCTGGTACTTTTGGCAGTGTGGGCAGGTGCCAAGTCCGGAAAATGAAATCATCACCATAAAGCTGGTCAGCAGAGGGAAGCATGAAGTGCACTAGATTTCTGGTCTGGGCCTGGTGATCGGTTCTGGCGAATGGGAGACTGTCCCCTGCCTGTAAGTATAAACACAGACAGGGGAAGTGATGTCATCTCCCTACCTGAAATTCTTTTCCGTTCCAGAGAGAGCAGAAAGGACATCCAAATGTGAGTTGCACCAACACTACACTGACACAGTACACATAGGCACACATTTCACCCCCTGATTGCCCCCCCCCCCCAGTTAACCCCTTCACTGCCTGTCACAGTGTCACCAAGTGCAGTTTTCATATTTTTCTTTGATCACTGTACTGGTGTCATTTGTGACACAGCATGAATCAGAATCAGCATGAGGGTACTTAGTAGTAGGCCCAGATAGGTCTAGGGACCCCCCTCAAACCCCTCTAATAAAGGTGTAATCCCTTCATCACCCCCTGTCAGTGTGTAGTTAGCTAGTTACTGTCACCGTCAGGTTTTTATAGCGTCAGGGTACCCATATATTGCTGACTAAAGGTTTAACCTCCTGATTGCCTGGCGGATGACATCAGGTTTTAGCGTCAGTTAGGGTCTGCATCCGCCCCAGGCAGCGTCAGATTAGTGCCAGTAGCGCTAACACCCATACACTCACCATACACCTCCCTTAGTAGTATAGTGTCTGAATGGATCAATGTATTTGATTTGATTGAACTCTGTTGTCCTCGGGGTGACCCTGGATTTGTTCGGCCATACAAAATTCGGCCCCCTCGTAAACCACTTCAACCAACAGGTTGCAGTCTTGTTTACTCCCGATCAAGTTGTCTGCGTTGATGAGTCCCTGATTACATTTTCTGACCACTTGACTATCAAACAGTATCTTCCCAGGAAGTGTGCCAGATATGGGGTCAAGATTTATAAGCTCTGTGACAGGGCAACAGGCTATACATATAGTTTTATGGTTTACGAGGGAAGAGATAGTCATGTGTAGCCAGAGAACTGCCCAGACTACATAGGGAGCGCTGGTAAGATTGTGTGGGAGTCACCCTTATTCAGAAAGGGGTACCACTTGTACGTGGACAATTATTACACAAGCGTGCCACTTTTTTGTCACCTTTTTGATTGTGGAAATGGCGCAAGTGGCCCAACTTCCCAACGCAAATGCAGTGAGCTGGCTGCATGAGAAGCATTTTCCATATATCCTCCCTGGTACCCCACCCAAAGAACATCCCAAAGAAGATGTCGTGTCTGCAGAAAACGCAGATTTAGGCGTGATACCCACTTTTATTGTCCCTCCTGTCCTGACCTGAACCTGGTCTCTGTATCAGTAATTGTTTCAAACGCTACCACACGCTAGTGGAGTATTATCGTAAGGTACAGCACTACACAGTCCTAGGGCACACTTACAAAGATGAGATGGCCATCACATTTTGAGAGACCCTAACCTGGAACGTTTACAGTTACAGTTTACAGTTTATATAAAAGTGAAAAAAAAAAAAAACACAAAAAAAGCCAAAAAGAGTTGTCGTTTTATTTTTCTTCTCTCTCTATTGTTCTCTCTCTTATGCTTGCTCTCTATTGTTCACTCTCTATTGTTGCTGTATTTCAGAACTATAAATTTTTTTTCTACTGTGTTTTATTGTATTTGCTTTGCAGGTATGGTATGTCTTACTGTTATACTGTAATGTTACTTTGTTTTATTGTTAACCATTATTTGCTTGGCAGGTACGCCATTCAGCTGCAGCACAGGTTTATTTATTCTGACAGCAACAGCGTTTGCTCCCACAATATGTAAAGCCGTGACTCCAATGCTGTAGGAGGTGATTTCACCACCACAGTTAAAAAAAAGGGCATATATGCCAAAGCATGGGGGCAGGGGTGGAGAGGCGATTTGCTCCTAACATTAGGGGTGGATTGCCCCCATGCTTTGGCATATATTTTTTAGGCACAGATTGCGATAAAAAAAAGTTATTTTATTGAGTTTATGTTTTATTGTTACCATTGTTTGCTTTTCTTTTCAGTTAAGCCATTCAGCTGCAGCAATGATTTATTTATCTTGACAGCAACAGTGTTTGCTCTCATGATACATAAATCAGCGACTCCACCACAGTTAAAAAAAAAAAATGGTCATGTATGTGGGTGCATGAAGGTATTCTAATGGTGGGCATACCCACCGATCAATCTCTTTTTTTTTTTTTCATGCAGCCCACAGGCTGCATGAAAAAAGAACATTACAATTTATGTCCAATAAGGACCAGCAACGTACTGGTATGTTGCTGGACTTAGAATGGTATCATTCATCTTGGTATCATTCTTTTCAGCCAGTGGTCGGCTTTCATGTAAAAGCAATCCTAGCAACTAATTAGCCTCTAGACTGCTTTTACAGGCAATGGGAGGGAATGTCCCCCCCCCCCCCTTCCGCCGTCTTCATGGTTTTCTCGGGCTTTCCTGTCCCACCAGGGAACCCGAGAATGCAGCTAGTGATTTCCGCCAGCTGACCATAGAGCTGATAGGAGACCAGAATGGCTCCAATCATCTCTATCTCTATGACCTAAGAAAGCGGAAGCTATGAGCATTTCTTGACTTAGGTTTCGCCGGATATAAACAGCACCATTGGGAAATTGGGAAAGCATTTTATCACACCGATCTTGGTGTGGTCAGATGCTTTAAGTGTAGAGGAGAGTTCTAGGGTCTAATAGACCCAAATTTTTTTTAAAAAAGGAGTACCTGTCACTACCTATTGCTATCATAGGGGATATTTACATTCCCTAAGATACAAATAAAAATGATAAAAAAAAAAATGAAAGGAACAGTTTAAAAATAAAATAAAAAAGCCAAATAAATAATAAAAAAAACACCCCTATCCCCCTGTGCTCATGCGCACAGGCGAATGCAAGCGTCGGTCTTGTGTTGTATGTAAACAGCAATTTCACCATGCATGTGAGGTATCACCGCGAACGTCAGATCGAGGGCAGTCATTTTAGCAGTAGACACTGAAAATGTATGTAGTCTGTTGCCGTTGCACATTTGTGCGCAATTTTAAAGCATGTCCTCTTTGGTATCCATGTACTCGGCATAAGATCATCTTTTATATTTCATCAAACATTTGGGCAATATAGTGTGTTTTAGTGCATTAAAATGAAAAAGTGTTTTTTCCCCGAAAAATTGCGTTTGAAAATCGCTGCACAAATACTGTGTGAAAAAAAAATTATAACACCCACCATTTTAATTTGTAGGGACTTTGCTTTAAAAAAAATATATAATGTTTGGGGGTTCAAAGTAAGTTCTAGCAAAAAAATAATTTTTTCATGTAAGCAAAAAGTGTCAGAAAGGGCTTTGTCTTCAAGTGGTTAGAAGAGTGGTTGATGTGTGACATAAGCTTCTAATGTTGTGCATAAAATGTCAGGACAGTTCAAATCCCCCCCAAATGACCCCTTTTTGGAAAGTAGAAACTTAAAGCTATTTGCTGAGAGGTATGCTGAGTCCATGGAATATTTTATATTTTGCCACAAGTTTCAGGAAAATTACAATTTTTCATTTTTTTTACACAAAGTTGTCACTAAATGATATATTTTTCAAACAGGGCATGGTTATATGTGTAATTACACCCCAAAATACATTCTGCTGCTTCTCCCGAGTATGGGGATACCACATGTGTGGGACTTTTTGGGAACCTAGCCACGTACAGGACCCCACAAACCAATCGCCGCCTTCAGGCTTTCTAAGGGCGTAAAATTGTGATTTTACTCCTCACTACCTATCACAGTTACGGAGGCCCTGAAATGTCAAGATAGCACAAACCCCACCACATGAACACATTTTAAAAAGTAGACACACCAAGGTATTTGCTAAGAGGCATGGTGAGTATTTTGCAGCTCTCATTTGTTTTTGAAAATAAAGAAAAGGAAAAATTTTTTTTTTTTTTTTTCAATTTTGAAAACGTTGTGACAAAAAGTGAGATCTGTGGCAAAATATAAAAAATCCCATGGACTCAACATGCCTTTCAGCAAATGGCTTGGGGTGTCTACTTTGCAAAATGGGGTAATTTGGGGGATTTTGTGCTATCTTGGCATTTCATGGCCTTCAAAACTGTGATAGGTAGTGAGGAGTGAAATCAAAAATTTACGCCCTTAGAAATCCTGAAGGCGGTGTTTGGTTTTCAGGGTCTTGTACGTGGCTAGGCTCCCAAAAAGTCTGACACATGTGGTATCCCCATACTCAGGAGAAGCAGCAGAATGTATTTTGGGGTGTAATTCCACATATAACCATGGCATGTGTGAACAATATATAAATAAATATCATTTTTTTCAATTTTTTGGTCTTTTTCCGTTTATATCGTAAAAAATGAAAATCACAGAGGCAAATACCATCAAAAGAAAGCTCTATTTGTGGGGGGGGGATGCAAATTTAGTTTGGGTACAGCATTGCATGACGTACAATTACCAGTTAAAGCAGCGCAGTGCCAAATTGTAAAAAGTGCTCTGGTCATTAAGGGGGCAAATCTTCTGGGGCTGAAGTGGTTAAAAAAACTTTTTTTTTTTTTTTTTATTAGTCTTATGTAATATTCTTATTTTCTGAGATACTGAATTTGGAGTTTTCACTAGCTGTAAGCCATAATCATCAAAATAAAAAAAAAGAACAAAAAACGAAAAACGAAACTGAAAATCTCTTCAATAGATACTAAATCAATAAGTGTGTTTTAATTGTGTGTTGAATTGTATACCCAAAAATTAACGTTTTCTTTTTCAAGAATGGATAAATGACTTTCATTTGTCTCTATGTGACAATTTTGCTAAAAGGTTGTACTATAACCAAGCTAGAAGCATCTCAGATTGGTCACAGTTTGCCATAAAGTTCCCTTATACCAAGCTTGATATATCCAAATATTTAAAACGTTTTACCAACCAAGATGGAACACTCTGATTTTTGAGCACCTGTAGTCCTCTCTGAATACCAATATCATATTTTATTTAAAAGTAAGGTAAATAACAACGTAAAGAGCAAAAAGGGTTGATCCACATGGAAAAAAGAACTGTGGTTCAAAGGTAAAAGGTATGGTACAAAAAAAACCAGTAAATAGGTTGATATATCAATTGAAGGTATAGATTTAGTGAAAATGTTAAGATTAGATAAAACACTAGTCCATAAACAAATAAAATGGGTAAACACTGTAAATAAAACTATTTTTGGCTAATAATGTTATTGCTTGCACTATCTTACCGCAAAATGGCATTTATGGCAGGTTTAGGTGTATATACAAACTTCTGTAGACTTGCAGTCATCTCACCTTGCATCTGCATGTAGTAAAATTTAGTATGCTGTACAATGGTATAACAAAATGCAGCAAATTTGAAATATAACAAAATACTTTAATAAACTTCAATTGAAAACAGAAAAGTAAAAACTAATAAAAATAATTTTCTATGGAACCTTAAAAATACATTTGAATTCTGTAGTGCTGATTTCTGAAAAGTAAAAAAAAAAACTAGACTAAAAGTAGTGAAGTGGCCCACAGCAAATAATGTTTTATCTTTTTAGAACACAGTAAGTCTCTATTCACACTAATTTGTTTTTTTGATGCATTTTGCAGGGAAATTTTTTAACATTAGTTCCTATGGAACATGTTCACATCAATGCATTTTTGTGCCTCTGCGTTTTTGGAAAGGGTTGGGGGCTTTTTTTCCCTGAAAAATGCAGTGTTTTGAATGTAACAGACTTCAATAGACCTGCATCCAAAACGCAAGTACTGCGTTTTTACCACAGTTTTGCAGCGATTTGCGTTTTTATTTTTTACACTGTATATAGCTGGTTGCTAATGCTTGCTAAGGAGGGGGCTGGGAAGCCAGCCACCTCATCCTTAACAACCGATGAGTCATCAGCTGTCAGAGGGCTTCCCACTGAATGTAAAAAAAAAATTGCCGGCTAAAAAAAAAATTGTGAAAAAAAACAGCATGGGGACCCATTATGCCCCGGGTGGTGACGTTAAAAGGGGGGCCTCCAGATGATGTAATCCAATGGCCATGCCCCCATCGTTATCTAAGAAATGTTTGACATTGGTGCGGACAGATCAGCGGGATGCAGCATCAGGGGAGGGTCATCGGCGGGAGCGGGATGCAGCATCGGAGGAGGGTTGTCGGCGGCAGAGGAAGAAGAACACCGGACAAAGAAGACAGAAGAAAGAAGAAAAGCAGAAGAAGAAGCAGGAGAAGCCCGGAGGATGAAGATGCGGGAGAAGATGGAGGAAGACCGGAGGAAGAAGCAGAGAAGATATTTTTAAATAAAAGACTTGTCAAAAACTGTCTACTGTATTTCTTTACACTACCCTACTTTTTATGGTGAATGGGTATGGTGTACAACTTACCCCATACTCATTCACATTAGGGGGGTGGGATCTGGGGTCCCCTTGTTAAAGGGGGCTTCAAGATTCCGATAAGCCTCCCCGCCCGCAGACCCCGACAATCACCGGGCAAGGGTTGTCGGGAAGAGGCCCTTGTCCCCATCAACATGGGGGCAAGGTGCTTTGGGGTGGGGGGGGCACAGAGCCCCCTGCCCCAAAGCACCTATCCCCCCATGTTGAGGGCATGGAGTCTGGTATGGTTCAGGAGGGGGGGCGTTCACTCGTCCCCTCCCTTTCCTGACCTGCCGGGCTGCATGCTCAGATAAGGGTCTGGTATGGATTTTGGGGGGACCCCACACCATTTTTTTTTTTAAATTTGGCGAAGGGGGTCCCCTCCGAATCCATACTAGACACAAGGGTCTGGTATGGACCTTGGGGGACCCCATGCTGTTTTTTTCACAATTTTTTTTTTAGCCAGCAATTTTTTTTTTTACATTCAGCGGGGAAGCCTACTGACAGCTGATGACTCATCGGTTGTTAAGGATGCGGCGGCCGGCTTCCTGGTCCCTTCCTTAGCAACCAGCTATAGGGTGCGCATTTGTTTTCAATAAAGGCAATACACTGCAACATGCATACACAGTGTATTGTTGTACTATGCATTTACACACAGTACAATGTAAATGCAAAAGTGTGAAAGAGCCTTAACGCCATTTTCATCAAAACACACAGTTTTTCCAGGAAATTTCTTTCAGACTTTTTTTTAATAATATTTTTATAGACTTACTGTTCTGATTTACTAAAGATGTAAAGGCATTTCACTTTGCAAAGTGAATGTTCACTTAGCTTAGTAAATACAGTGAAGCTAGGGGCATGCCCAATTTCTGGTATTTGAGGATGCAATTTCGAAGGCCTCTCTCTGAACATCATCTCCACCACCCTTAAATCCTGTCTGTAATCCTGTGAATATATTCTCTGGCTATCCCTGGACTGTTCACGAGAACACTTCTGAACCCTGGGATGGTGATGATTGGGTAATTTGGAAAAAAAGACCCTGACTGCCAAATTTGCATGGGACCCAATCCTAGATGGCCCCGAAAATAAACTAACAAAGCATTTGTCTGATGCAGCCAACAAGTAGTCATCCAAGGGACCTGACCACAAGAATTCCTCTGCACTGCCTGTATGAGACTCTGGGGAAAAGCCGGAGATCATTTCACCTTGTGACCCTGATGATCAGAAACGGACCATGGAAGAACTCTCTAAAATGCTGTACTCAAATGAAATTTATATAATTTTTTCACACAAATAGAGTTTTCTTTTGGTAGTATTTGATCACTACTGTTTTTTGTGTTTTGTTTTTTTGTGCTATAAATGAAAAAAGACTGAAGATTAAAAAAACAAACATTTTTTACTTTCTGCTAGAAAACATCCAATAAAAAAAAAATTAAAAAAATAATTTCTTCATATATTTAGGCCAATATGTATTCTGCTACATATTTTTAGTAAAAAAAAAATCCCAATAATGCCCCGTAAACACGGTCGGATTTTCCGACGGAAAATGTGCGATCGGAGCGTGTTGTCGGAAATTCCGACCGTGTGTGGGCTCCATCGGACTTTTTCCATCGGATTTTCCGACACATAAAGTTTGAGGGCAGGCCATAAAATTTTCCGACAACAAAATCCGATCGCGTCAATTCCGACCGTGTGTGGACAATTCCGACGCACACATGCTATGAATGCTCAGAAGAAATTCCGAGACCGAACAGCTCGGTCTGGTAAAATTAGCGTTCGGAATGGATAGAGCACTTTCGTCAGGCTGCAATCTTTAAAATTGTTTAATACAGCGCATTCTTTTCTTCTTTATAAAGCTAGAAGAATGAAGTAGTTTTGCTTCTCATATTCACACAGACTTCTCACAAACTTCTTTCTTTATTATTTATCGTGATTCCCTCGATATATTTTGATTTGTCACATCTGATCAAAAATCTTTTTTTTTTTTTTTTGGTTTTGTGTTTTTTTTCAAGGCTGATTTTTTTTTTTTTTTTACTCCAGAATATTTTTGTGTGTGTTTTGTGTGTCAAGTTACCACAACACCATTATTATCTTGTATTATTTAATCTCAAGGAGGTTGCTTGGTGTTGGTGTCTCTTGTTAATTTCACATTGTAGTTTACAAATGTACCTGCCTCCTCACAAACAAACTGTCCTTTTGAAAGAAAACACACATAGGCGAGTATAATTGAACCAAAAATTCCTTTATTAACCACTTGAGCCCCGGACCATTATGCTGCCTAAGGACCAGAGGTCTTTTTCCAATTTGGCACTGCGTCGCTTTAACTGCTAATTGCGCGGTCATGCAATGCTGTACCCAAACGAAATTTGCGTCCTTTTCTTCCCACAAATAGAGCTTTCTTTTGATGGTATTTGATCACCTCTGCGGTTTTTATTTTTTGCGCTATAAACGGAAAAAGACCGAAAATTTTGAAAAAAAATGATATTTTCTACTTTTTGTTATTAAAAAAATCCAATAAACTCAATTTTAGTCATACATTTAGGCCAAAATGTATTCGGCCACATGTCTTTGGTAAAAAAAATGTCAATAAGCATATATTTATTGGTTTGCGCAAAAGTTATAGCGTCTACAAACTAGGGTACATTTTCTGGAATTTACACAGCTTTTAGTTTATGACTGCCTATGTCATTTCTTGAGGTGCTAAAATGGCAGGGCAGTACAAAACCCCCCCCAAATGACCCCATTTTGGAAAGTAGACACCCCAAGGAAATTGCTGAGAGGCATGTTGAACCCATTGAATATTTATTTTTTTTGTCCCAAGTGATTGAATAATGACAAAAAAAAAATTTACAAAAAGTTGTCACTAAATGATATATTGCTCACACAGGCCATGGGCCTATGTGAAATTGCACCCCAAAATACATTCAGCTGCTTCTCCTGAGTATGGGGATACCACATGTGTGGGACTTTTTGGGAGCCTAGCCGCGTACGGGACACCGAAAACCAATCACCGCCTTCAGGATTTCTAAGGGTGTAAATTTTTGATTTCACTCTTCACTGCCTATCACAGTTTCGGAGGCCATGGAATGCCCAGGTGGCACAAACCCCCCCCCCAAATGACCCCATTTTGGAAAGTAGACACCCCAAGCTATTTGCTGAGAGGCATATTGAGTCCATGGAATATTTTATATTTTGACACAAGTTGCGGGAAAGTGACACTTTTTTTTTTTTTTTTTTTTGCACAAAGTTGTCACTAAATGATATATTGCTCACACAGGCCATGGGCATATGTGGAATTGCACCCCAAAATACATTTAGCTGCTTCTCCTGAGTATGGTGATACCACATGTGTGGGACTTTTTGGGAGCCTAGCCGCGTACGGGGCCCCGAAAACCAATCACCGCCTTCAGCGTTTTTAAGGGCGTGAATTTTTGATTTTACTCTTCACTGCCTATCACCGTTTCGGAGGCCATGGAATGCCCAGGTGGCACAAAACCCCCCCAAATGACCCCATTTTGGAAAGTAGACACCCCAAGCTATTTGCTGAGAGGCATGGTGAGTATTTTGCAGCTCTCATTTGTTTTTGAAAATGAAGAAAGACAAGAAAAAACATTTTTTTTTTTCTTTTTTCAATTTTCAAAACTTTGTGACAAAAAGTGAGGTCTGCAAAATACTCACTATACCTCTCAGCAAATAGCTTGGGGTGTCTACTTTCCAAAATGGGGTCATTTGGGGGGGTTTTGTGCCACCTGGGCATTCCATGGCCTCCGAAACTGTGATAGGCAGTGAAGAGTGAAATCAAAAATTCACGCCCTTAGAAAGCCTGAAGGCGGTGCTTGGTTTTCGGTGTCCCGTGCACGGCTAGGCTCCCAAAAAGTCTCACACATGTGGTATCCCCGTACTCAGGAGAAGCAGCAGAATGTATTTTGGGGTGTAATTTCACATATTCCCATGGCATGTTTGAGCAATATATCATTTAGTGACAACTTTGTGCAAAAAAAAAAAAAAAGATTTGTCTCTTTCCCGCAACTTGTGTCACAATATAAAATATTCCATGGACTCAACATGACTCTCAGCAAATAGCTTGGGGTGTCTACTTTCCAAAATGGGGTCATTTGGGGGGGGGTTTGAACTGTCCTGGCATTTTATGCACAACATTTAGAAGCTTATGTCACACATCACCCACTCTTCTAACCACTTGAAGACAAAGCCCTTTCTGACACTTTTTGATTACATGAAAAAATTTTTTTTTTTGCAAGAAAATTACTTTGAACCCCCAAACATTATATATTTTTTTAAAGCAAATGCCCTAGATTAAAATGGTGGGTGTTTCATTTTTTTTTTTCACACAGTATTTGCGCAGCGATTTTTCAAACGCATTTTTTGGGGGAAAAAACACACTTTTTTAAATTTTAATGCACTAAAACACACTATATTGCCCAAATGTTTGATGAAATAAAAAAGATGATCTTAGGCCGAGTACATGGATACCAAACATGACATGCTTTACAATTGCGCACAAACGTGCAGTGGCAACAAAATAAATACATTTTTAAAAGCCTTTAAAAGCCTTTACAGGTTACCACTTTAGATTTACAGAGGAGGTCTACTGCTAAAATTACTGCCCTCGATCTGACCTTCGCGGTGATACCTCACATGCATGGTGCAATTGCTGTTTACGTTTGACGACAGACCGCCGCAGCAGCAGGGGGCGACAGGGGTGCTTTTTTTTTTTTTTTCTTTATTATTTTTTTGCTTTTTTATCTTATTTTTAAACTGTTCCTTTCATTTTTTTTTTTTTTTAATCATTTTTATTGTTATCTCGGGGAATGTAAATATCCCCTATAATAGCAATAGGTAGTGACAGGTACTCTTTTTTGAAAAAATTGGGGTCTATTAGACCCTAGATCTCTCCTCTGCCCTCAAAGCATCTGACCACACCAAGATCGGTGTGATAAAATGCTTCCCCAATTTCCCAATGGCGCTATTTACATCCGGCGAAATCTAAGTCATAAAATGCTCGTAGCTTCCGGTTTCTTAGGCCATAGAGATGTTTGGAGCCACTCTGGTCTCTGATCAGCTCTATGGTCAGCTGGCTGAATCACCGGCTGCATTCTCAGGTTCCCTGTTGAGACAGGAGAGCCAGAGAAAAACACGGAAGAGGGTGGGGTGGGGGGGGCATTCCCTCCCACGGCTTGTAAAGGCAGTCTAGAGGCTAATTAGCCGCTAGGATTGCTTTTACATGAAAGCCGACCACTGGCTGAAAAGAATGATACCAAGATGATACCTAAACCTGCAGGCATCATTCTGGTATAACCACTCAAATTCGTGAATGGCGTACCTGAAGACAAAAAAATGGTTAACAATAAAGCACAGTAAACGGTAAAGTATAAAAAATTGCAGACCTGAAAAACAAACATGATAAAACATAATAACAATAAAACATTGCAGAATAGAATACAGTAAAAAAGAGCAGAACAATAGAGAGAGAATAGAGAGAGAGAGAACAATAAAACGACAACTATTTTTTTTTATTTTATATTTTTGTATGTGTTTTTTTTTTTTGTTTACACTTTTTTTTGTAACTAACTTTTATAACTGTAAACGGTTCCAGGTTCGGGTCTCTCAAAATGCGATGGCATCTTGGGAGACCCTGTGAAAGTGTGCCTAGTCTGTGCAATGCTGTACCCTACGCTAATACTCAACTAGTGAATGGTAGCATTCAAAACATTCACCAATGCAAAGACCAGGATTGTCAGGACAGGAGGGACAATAATAGCGGGTGTCACGCCTATATCCGCGCTTGCTGCAGACACGACATCTTTTTTGGGGGGGTTCGTTGGGTAGGGGTACTCGGGAGGACATAAAAATGCCTCTCATGCAGCCGACTGCATTTGGTTGGGGATGTGAATGGGGGAAGTACGGGCGCTGCAGAAGCGGTGGGTTCCCAATTAGGATTGGCGAATGCAGCAGGAAGGGCACTATGGGCACGACGGGCCTGTGTTTGTCTTTTTGGTGGCAGCAGGACACTACTTGTGCTTGCCACCTCACCAGCTTGAACTGCACTTATGGGACTCGCCACGTCACCAAGTGTTACTGCAGTGCTGGTTTGACTACGACCGGGGTGTGCTAGGCCGCTGGTGCTTGCCAGTTCAATAAAAAGCTTCCAAAAAAACTGTTAGCGATCGCAGGGATCAGGCCTGACTCTGCGAATGCTGCAGTTATGTGTTTAGTGTTTTGTAAGTGACAGTGATCGATCAATACTGCACTTGGGTGGGCTGGGCTGGGCCGGGCGGAGGGGCAAAACGCAGGTGCTAGCAGGTATCTGGGCTGATCCCGCTAACACTGCGTTTTTGGGAACCCTAAACTGCTGGGGACGCTAGTATAGATCTGATCGGATCAGATATTGATCCGTTCAGATACTATACCACTAAGGGAGGTGTACGGCGCGTGTATGGGTGTTAGCGGTACTGGCGCTAACCTGACGCTGCCTGGGGCTGGTGCTTGCTAGTTCACCAAAATGCTACCAAAAAAACTGTTAGCGATCGCAGGGATCAGGCCTGACTCTGCGAACGCTGCAGTTATGCGTTTAGTGCCTTGTAAGTGACAGTGATCGATCGATACTGCACTTGGGCTGGGCCGGGCGGAGGGACAAAACGCAGGTGCTAGCAGGTATCTGGGCTGATCCCGCTAACACTGCGTTTTTGGGAACCCTAAACTGCTGGGGACGCTAGTATAGATCTGATCGGATCAGATATTGATCCGTTCAGATACTATACCACTAAGGGAGGCGTATGCTGCGTGCGTGGGTGTTAGCGGTACTGGCGCTAATCTGACGCTGCCTGGGGCGACGCATATCACCGCCGGGCGATCGGGGAGGCTAAACCTTTATTCGGTAATAAACGGCGGGTTCCCTGACACTATAAAAAATAAACGAACTAACCAGCGTCACCCGTAACGGTTATACGGTGATCAGTGGTGAAAGGGTTAACTAGGGGGCAATCAAGGGGTTAAAACATTTATTAGGTAGTATATGGGGGTCCCTGTCGCTATAAAACGCTGACGGCGAACCTAAATATTTACCTCACTAACTAGCGTCACCAGCGACACTAATACAGCGAACAGAAAAATGATCGCTTAGTGACACTGGCGACAGGGGGTGATCAAGGGGTTAAAACTTTATTGGGGGGGTTAGGGGGGTATCCTAGACCTAAAGGGGGCTAATACTAACTGTCCCAACACTGTAACTGTCACAAACTGACACCAATGCAGTAATCAGAAAAAAAAAAAACTGCTGGTGTCAGTTTGTGACAGGGAGGGGGGGGGGTGATTGGGGGGGGATCGGGGGGCGATCGGGGGGGGGGATCGGGGTGTTTTGTGTGCCTGGCATGTTCTACTGTGTGTGTAGTGTTGTGCACTCACAGTGAAGTCTTCTCTCCTCGGCGCTGCAACGGAAAATACCGAGCCGAGGAGAGATGACATCATTTCCTTTGCTGCTGTTTAGCATACAGCAGCAAAGGAAGTGATCTGATTGGCCGGCGGCGATCGCGAGGGGGAGGCCACGAACGGATGGCCTCCCCCTCACCTCCGATCGCCGGGGGACATAACAGGACCGCCTCGGGCACCGGGGGGGAGTCCGATCGGAGTCAGCGGCGCATAGCAAGGGGAATATCTCCTAAACCGTAAAGGTTTAGGAGATATTTTTTTTTACCTATAGGTAAGCCTTATTATAGGCTTACCTGTAGGTAAAAGTAAAAAAAAAAGACTATACAACCACTTTAATTTCCTGCAAAATTGGTGGCCTGAGGAGTCCATATCTATCGGAGTGCAGTCTGGTCCAGAAGTCCCAGAGATCATGAAAGCAGCAGATGACATCTGTGTCCCCACGCTGTGGTACTACAAGAGCTTGCATCTTTTGCCAGACCAGACTGAACCAAGGGTCATCACTCTCTGGTCTTCCTTCCACGCTTCCTTCCCGGCTGTGGCTCTGGTGTTGGAGATGTGGCAGGAGGAGGAGTAGGACCTGGAGGAGGAGGAGGAGGAGGAGGAGTAGGACCTGGAGGAGGAGGAGGACTATGGGTGAGGTGACAAATGTGGGTTGCACATGTGAGTTGGCCCCTCAACCCCTTATTTAGAGCTTCCAAAATTAAAAACTCACATAGGAGTCGTTGGCCCTCCTCCATCTGCATCATTTTGCATGCAGTTATGCCAGCAAAATCCTCCTCCACACTGTGGGGTGTTCTGAGGGCCTCAGTAGCCTTCCAAAATAGGCCTATTACAGCCTCCTCCAGGTTAATCCTCTTCCTGCCACTTTTTCTTTGAAGGCAGAGGGGAGGGACCTGGGTATCAGGCAGCCTACTTGGCCCGGCCACCTCCTGGCTGAGACGTCCCTGTGTATGAAAAAGGGACATGGTTTTAGTTTTTGCTTCATCAATCACAATCATAAATTAGTACTCCAAAATAGCATCTATTTAACATCATTGATTGGACAACCAGAAATATTTTGAAGAATGCTATACCTGGCTCAAGCTGGGCTCCTCCACATGTTGCTGCCTGGAAGGCCCAGGTTGGGCGTCAGAAGCCTCAGCTGGGGGAGAAGGAAGCATGGAAGGAAGAGTGGAGAGTGCTGGCCTGGGTTCAGTCTGACCTCCCAGAAAATGCAGCCTGTCATAGTACCACAGCCTGGGGACATAAATGTCATCTGCAGCTCCTGATCTCTGGGAATCCTGGACCTTCTTGTGCTCCCTTAGATAAGTGCTCCTCAGGCCACCAATTAGGATCTTCAAATAGGTGATGTCTGCCGTGGGGATCACCGTCTTCACAAATTGCAGCAAATTATCCAGCGCTGCCTTCCTCTTAGTTTGGTTCTTATAATCAGGGTGGTTTATCTGCCACAGACAAGGCAGCTCCCTGAACATATCTATGAAGATTTGCATAGATCCTTCGCAAGTCATGATCCTTCAAGATATCCATTTTAACTGCAAGACACAACACAAGACAAAACCTAATTTCAGCCTAAAGTCTTCTAAACTTGTGCAAATACAGGCCTCAATCTATAAGCAGTAAAGGCCCAATGTTAAACCTTACCTTCGCTATCACGATCGGCGCCTCTGTTACTCCTTCCTCTGCTCACAGATCGTATGTACTACGCACGCGTGTTATGCTTTATAAACATTGCGCATGCGTGAAACTCCGCTCGCCCCTGATGTTCTTTCTAGTCTATTCCCCGCCCCTTCTTGTTCAGCGCAGTGGGGGAAGAGCACATGGCGGAGACAGAGCAGGTGTCTGTTAATTACAGCAACGAGGAGGAGGAGGAAAGCCCAGAGCCTGAAATGTCCCGATCCAGAAGGAGACGATTTAAGGCATCAAATATGTCCTTTGTGGAGATGGTGGAGATGGTCGACATCCTGAAGAAGGCTGACTATGATGGGAAGTATGGACCTTACCCCAACCCCAATGTCCGAAAGGCCAAGATCATGGCGAAAGTGGTCAAAAGTCTGCACCGGAATTTCGGGGTACAACGATCGAAAGATCAGCTCAGGAAGCGGTGGTCGGACCTGAAATTAAGGGAGCATGAGCAGTACAGAAGGATCCAGAGAGTGCTGCAAAAAAGTAAGTAGTTGTCCTGTGTTCCTATTCTTTATGTTTATTACGTTCGTGCTGCTCCAGGTGCTTTTCTTAACTGTTGTCCAGTTTAAAATGGCAACTTTCATGTTCATGGGCACATGTTCGTTCGGTTTAGAAAACACCATTGTTTTGGCCATATGCATTTGAATACATTTTTTTATGGCCTACTTGTCTTAAAATAATTTGGTTGTGTAGATGGGTTTGTAACTAGAATGTAATGCAAACTAGATTCTGTGTAAGGAGAGGACACTCAGCAGCAGTTTTCACATCTGGACACTGGAGCACTAGTGTGGGACACAAGAACACCCTTTTTATTAGGGGGCCCACACAGGAGCTCCAGTGTATACTATAGGGGTGTCTCCATCTGTGAAGCTTGTACAAAACAGGTAAGTATTCGAGCTTGACAAAGGACAAAAATATTTCTTCATCTTGAAACTCTGTCAAAAGAGACAATTGTACCCAACTTCCAAGCAATGTTTCATATTTCTATTTCTGCCATGAAATATCTGTGTGCTAAGTATGCCTAATTTTTTTAACATATGGAATAAAAGATTCGGAGGACACCCCTCATCCGAGGAGACCACAGACCCCCCACCTCTGGAAGAAGGGGAAATCCCACAAAGACAACAGGAGGAGGAGGAGGAAGGAGACGTGGTGGAAATAGTCACCACAACAGGTGAGTGTTTGCGACCACAGGCTCAGTTAAGAGATGGATGCCAGCATATTTATAATACATGTTGTGTGTTTTGGTTTCTATCTTTTTAGGTGATCGTGATGTTGTGGATGCAGGACATTTCACCTCTGAAAGTGCACAGATCCTGATTGGGGAGATCATGGGGTGTAATAGGGACTTGGAAAACATCCAGAAAAACATCAATGATGTTAAAAAAAAATGAAGAACATCATTGATGTTTTAGGGAGAGTTTAAAACCCCTCAAAATCCCTTTGTTTTTTTGTGCTTTTTGTGATCTAAAAATTTCTAAAATTTTTTGACATATTTGTGAAAAGCCAAATTTTGAAGATGCACACAGTGAGTCAACATGTGCTATCTGCCATCACGGGAGATCAATGTAGGCGTTTTGGGGGTGCAACCCCTTCCTTAATAATAAAGCAGCTGTGAGGAAGGGGTTGCACCCACAAAACACGTCCCTTGATCCCCCGTGATGGCAGCTAGCACATGTTGACATTCGGCAATTTGTGTGTATCTTCAAAATTTGGCTTTTCCTGGGGTGACTTCACCCCATCTGAACGCAATATCAAACACAGTTTGTAAATACTCATGTCTGATATTGCCTTCAAGTTCTACCAAATGTAAACTTTGTAAGTTCAAGATTTGTGTCTTTCTTGTTGGTTTTAAACATGCCTGTTTTATCTTAAATGGACATTTCTACTTTTTCTAATGTGACCCCAAAAATTGTTATACAACAAACAAAAATGTGATTGTGCTGGTATTAAAAAGATTGATAATCAAGAATGTGTGGATTATTGTTTCAACGCTCCAAAACTTTGGTTGTGCTCTAATTGGTGTTTTCTGTGACAATGGGGGTTATTTCCTAAGGGAAAAGCCACTTTGCACTACAAGTGCAGTTTCAAGTGCACTTGTAGTGCAAAGTGTCTTTGCCTTTAGTAAATAACACCCAACAATGCTTTGTAATGTTACACAATCACAGCATTTTCAGGACTCACCACATTTCTGCCAGCTAAAAGAAACACAAGCAGTAAATGTCACCAAAGATTTTAGTAGTTAAAATGTTTTGTTTATTTGAAAAAGGTTTCAGACATTGTCTGGCATATTGATGGCCCCCCTACCCGCAAAGTATTCAAGGTGTCTTAGACGGACCTCACGGGCACTCAGGGGGGGGCAAGCCAGGACGGCCACTTTCAAGCGCCGTCAGGGTAATTCCGGCCTCAGGCCCAACTGAGCCAGCATAGTTGGCAGAATGTTGCCGTAAAAAGTTGTGTAGAACACAGCACGCCAGGATAATATGATTCAGTTTATACTTCGCCATGTGTATGAGTGTAAGAAATAGGCGGAACCGGCTGGCCATGATTCCAAACGTGTTCTCCACCACTCTTCTGGCTCTGGCCAGCTGGTAATTAAAAACCCTCTGGTCCGGGGTGAGGGTCCTCATCGGGAATGGCCGCATAAGATGGTCCCCCAGTGCAAACGCTTCATCCACAACAGACAAATGGGAGTCCTTCCACATTGTCTTCTGGAGGTGGCAAGTCCAACCTGCCATTCTGGAGACGCCTGTAGAACTTCGTCTGGGCGATGACTCCACCATTCTTCCCCACATCCACATACAGGAACTCGTAAGTAGCCGACACCACCGCCAACATCACAATACTATTGAACCCCTTATAGTTGAAATAGTATGACCCCGAGTTGGGTGGTGGGACGATGTGGACGTGTTTCCCATCAATTGCCCCTCCGCAGTTAGGAAAGTCCCACCGCTGGGCAAAGTGGGAGGCCACAGTCTGCCATTCCTGTGGGATGGAAGGAAACCGTGGAGTCAAACAGGAAAAAAAAATTAGTCATTTTGCACATAAACAGGGAAAGCAGATTAGACACAAACATTCTTGGCCAACATCTAGATAACATTTATTTGAGGGAGTTTTTAAAGACCAAACTATAAGGTACACCTATCAGATCCCCCCCCCCCTCTCATGGGCCAATTATAACATTATAGGGGGGGGGCTCTTGGACAGGTAACCCTCTCCACTTCATTGAGAGATGAATGCCTAAATAATGTGTGTTACTTTGGCCAGCCCCTCCTTAGTTACACTATTGACAGCCCACTGGACAGGTAAGAAGTGTCATAATACAAAGAGATAAATACACACTGTACACATTTGAGCACATTTGGAAATTCTGCTATTACCTATCAAGATAATAATAGGATACAAAAACTTGAATCAGTACCATTTGAAAGTATACAGGCAGGTCCTTGCACTATATGCTTTGGGGAATTCATCCATAAATCTGACCACAAAAGAGGTGGGTATAGTGTGTATGGGTTTGGCAAAGTCAGCAGATAAATGATTGAGGATAGATAGAAAATTGGTATCAGCTGACTTAGCAGTTGGGGGAGGGAGGGTTCCAAATGATTTGGGGACCCCCAAAAAAAGCCTCTGGCACTCTGCATGAAGTTTAAGCACCAATCACATTTTAAAACATTTTTGGGGGTATTTAGGGTAAAGCACTACTATGGAGCTGATAAAATACATTGTTAAGTGACTACATGAGGTGAATATAGGGCCAGGAGAGCATGCTGGGGAGGTAAGTGAAGGCAAATATGTATGAAGGACAACAAAAATTGGATAAAAATCCAGCATACATAAGGACAAAGGGGACATTCACCGCATATTACAATCATGGTCATTAGGGAATGAGGAAAGAAATACAATATATTAACATTATATGCAATAAAATGTGAATTAAAGGATAAATCTTACCTTAATATACTCCTTCTGCAGGGCCTGAATGATGGCAGAACAGGTCTCCCCAGAGCCTGGGGGGAGATGCCTGTCGAGAACTTGAGATCCTGCAGGCTTCTCCCCGTCACCAAGTACCGCAGAGGCTAGTCGCCAAGTACCGCAGCGTGGCGACTAGCCTCTGCTCCGGAGTGATGGCTTGCCTCATGCAGGTATCCTGCCTGCTAATATAAGGGGTCAGAAAAGCCAACAAACGGTGAAATACGGGGTCCGTCATCTGGAGAAAGTTCCTGAAATCATCAGGATTATTCTCACGGATCTCACGGAGCAAAGGAATGTGACAGAACTGGTCACGCTGGAGCAACCAATTCTTGGTCCATGAACTCCTCCCCACCCTGTTCATGGACTGGGCTTGTGTCAAGGTAAGGACCCCAACACCAAGCCCCCGCACAGCACGAACTCTACGAGGAGTACGTATACGCAACATGGCTAGAAAATGGTCGTCTGCTCAGAACGAAGTAACAGAACGCACTGAAGAACAGCAAGGCCTGTGAAGAGCGAACTGAAAAACAGTAACGAACGAACAAGAACAAAATGACACGCGTAACTCGCTGCACGCACTGAAGAGCAGATACAAACCCACAAGCACAAACTGAACAGCAGAAAACTATCTGAAGACCACGAGTTTGAAAAAGCGCAAATCGTCTCTCACCAAACTTTTACTAACACGAGATTAGCAAAAGGAGCCCAAAGGGTGCCGCGCTTGGTTCGGACCTGCCCTTTTCTAGTCTCGTCATACGTGGTGTACGTGACCGCGTTCTTGGTGATCGGAAATTCCGACAACTTTGTGCGACCGTGTGTATGCAAAACAAGTTTGAGCCAACATCCATCGGAAAAAATCCATGGATTTTGTTGTCGGAATGTCCCATCAATGTCCGATCGTGTGTACGGGGCATAAATGTATATTGATTGGTTTGTGAGAATGTTATAGCATTCACAAACTATGGTATATACAATGTAATTTTTTTTATATACTAGTAATGGCGATCAGCGACTTATAGTGGGACTGCTGTTATATTATGGTGGGCAGTCTGACACTAATTGACACTGTGGAATCCAGTGACACTAATACAGTGATTAGTGCTAGAAATTTACACTGTACTAATGGCACTGGCTGGGAAGGGGTTACTATCTAGGGCAATCAAAAGGATAAATGTGCGCCTTGGTGCAATCACTGTGAGGTGCTTTTACTAAGGGATGTGCTGGGTTTTATTCCTTGCTTTGCAAAAAAACAGCTCAGTGACACCTCAGTGACAGGACAGAGTTCTGTATTGTTTAACCCCACAGAGTTCTGTGATGTCATCCTCTTTGCCGATCAGCGGATGCTGGCGGTCATCCATTGACCCAGAAGACATCCCTACCCAGAAGTACTGGATCATGTATGTAGTACATGATCCAGCACAGGAGAGTCGATTTTCTGCTGTACTCCGGTCGGCAAGTGGTTAAAATAACAAACCTGTTTTACTCACCTGCTCTGTGCAATGGTTTTGCACAGAGCAGCCCGAATCCTCCTCTTCTTGGATCCCCCACCGACGCTCCTTGCTCTTCCCCACCCCCCACCCCCCCCCACAGTAAGCTGCTTGCTATGGAGGTACTCATGCATGCTTACCCTCAAGCCGGCACTGTGTGTCTATGAGACACATAGAGCCAATGGCTCCCCCTGCTATATCTAAGCCAATGAGGAGTGAGAGAGTGGTTGAGGTATTATACCACTCAGTTCCTCAGTTCAGTGACAGAATAACTCCAGAAGGGATTACTAAACTAGCGGCATCTGTGGGTGTACACTACATTTGCAGCTACAAGCCACTAGTTTGGTAATCTCTCTGCAGCTATTCTTCTTTCACTGAACTGAGTGGTGTAATGCCTCTACCACTCTGACATTTATTTCAGGTACTTATATAGCGCAGTCAATTTACGCAGCGCTTTACATATGCATTGAACATTCACATCAGTCCCTACCCTCAAGGAGTATATAACCTAAGGTCCCTAACACATTCATATATACTAGGACCAATTTAGACAGAATCTGATTAACCCACCAGCATGTCTTTAGATTGTGTCAGGAAACCGGAGTACCCAGAGGAAACCCACACAGGCACAGGGAGAACATGCAAACTCCAGGCAGATGGTGTTGTGGTCGGGATTTGAACTAGTGACCCTTTTTGCTGCTAGGTGAAAGTGCTAACCATTACACCACTGTGCTGCCCCATGTGCTTTGCACAAAGAAACCACACCAGTTTAAAATGACCTTGAGTATACTGAAGGTGAGTCAACAAAGACAAGGTTATACAACTATAATCACAACCTTGTAATAATTTACTACTATGCTATGCAGCCACAAAACAGACTGGAGATTTTTTTTAATAATGTTGACTGGGACCAGATTTCACCACATTTTTAACTTGACCTGTAACAGAGTCCAAACAGAGTAGCTAAAAGAATAAACCAAAAAAGAAAAAACCTTAATGCCCCGTACACACGTTTAGACATTGATCGGACATTCCGACAACAAAATCCATGGATTTTTTCCGACGGATGTTGGCTCAAACTTGTTTTGCATACCCACGGTCGCACAAAGTTGTCGGAATTTCCGAACGCCAAGAATGCGGTGACGTACACCACGTACGACGAGACTATAAAAGGGCAGTTCATACCAAGCGCGGCACCCTTTGGGCTCCTTTTGCTAATCTCGTGTTAGTAAAAGTTTGGTGAGAGACGATTCGCGCTTTTTCAGACTCGTGGTTTTCAGATTGTATTTCTGCTACTCAGTTTGTGCTTGTGGGTTTGTATCTGGTCTTCAGTGCGTGCAGCGAGTTACCATTGACTTTGTCATTGTGTTCTTGTTCGTTCGTTACTGATTTTCAGGTCGCTCTTCACAGGTCTTGCTGTTCTTCAGTGCGTTCTGTTACTTCGTTCTGAGCAGCCGACCATTTTCTAGCCATGTTGCGTGTATGTACTCATCATATAGTTCATGCTGTGCGGGGGCTTGGTGTTGGGGTCCTTATTTTGACACAAGCCCAGTCTATAAACAGGGGGAGGAGGAGTTCATGGACCAAGAATTGGTTGCTCCAGCATGACCAGTTCTGTCATATGCCTTTGCTCTGTGAGATCCGTGAGAATAATCATGACGATTTCAGGAACTTTCTCCGGATGACGGACCCCATATTTCACCGTTTGTTGGCTTTGCTGACCCCTTATATCAGCAGGCAGGATACCTGCATGAGGCAAGCCATCACTCCGGAGCAGAGGCTAGTTGCCACCCTGCGGTACTTGGCGACAGGGAGAAGCCTGCAGGACCTCAAGTTCTCGACAGGCATCGCCCCCCAGGCTCTGGGGATCATTATCCCTGTTCATTATACCTGTTCTGCCATCATTCAGGTCCTGCAAAAGGAGTATATTAAGGTAAGATTTTTATCCTTTAACATCACATTTTATTGTATTTAATTTTTGTTAATATATTGTATTTCTTTCCTCATTCCCTAATTACCATGATTGTAATATGCTGTGAATGTCCCATTTGTCTTCATGCATGCTGGATTTTTATGTAATGTTTTGTTGTCCTTCATACATATTTGCCTTCACTTACCTCCCCAGCATGTTCTCATGGGCCTATATTCACCTTGTGTAGTCACTTAACAAAGTATTTTGTTAGCTCCATAGTAGTGCTTTATCCTAAACAACCCCCTAAAATGTGTACAAATGTGATTTGTGCTTTAAATTCAGGCAGAGTGCCAGAGGCTTTTTTTTGGGTCCCAAAATCATTTGGAACCCCCCCCAACTGCTAACTCAGCTGATACCAATCCTCTATCTATCCTCAATCCTCTATCTGCTGCCAAACCCATACACACTATATACCCACCTCTTTTGTGGTCATATTTATGGATGAATTCCCAAAGCATGTAGTGCAAGGGCCTGCCTGAATACTTTCAAATGGTAATGTTAAAAGTTTTTGTATCATATTATTATCTTGATAGGTAATAGCAGAATTTCCAAATGTGCTAAAATGTGTACAGTGTGTATTTATCTCTTTGTATTATGACACTTCTTACCTGTCCAATGGGCTGCCAATAGTGTAAGTAAGGAGGGGCTGGCCAAGGTAATATACATTATTTATGCATTCAGCTCTCAATGAAGTGGAGAGGGTTACCTGTCCAAAACATCTCCCCCCCATAGGATTTCTAAAATGGCCCATGAGAGGGGGGGGGAGAGGAATCTGATAGGTGTACCTTATACCTTTGTCTTTAAATACTCCCTAAAATAAATGTTATACTGATATTGGCCAAGAATGTTTGTGTCTAATCTGCTTTCCATGTTTATTTGCAAAATGATTATTTTTTTTTCTTGCTTGACTCCACAGTTTCCTTCCAACCCACAGGAATGGCAGACTGTGGCCTCCCACTTTGCCCAGCGGTGGGACTTTCCTAACTGCAGAGGGGAAATTGATGGGAAACACGTCCACATCGTCCCACCACCCAACTTGGGGTCATACTATTACAACTACAAGGGGTTCAATAGTATTGTGATGTTGGCGGTGGTGTCGGCTACTTACGAGTTCCTGTATGTGGACGTGGGGAAGAATGGCCGGATGTCAGATGGTGGAGTCATCACCCACACCGAGTTCTACAGGCGTCTCCAGAATGGCAGCTTGGACTTGCCACCTCCAGAAGACAATGCGGAAGGACTCCCATTCGTCTTCGTTGAGGATGAAGCGTTTGCACTGGGGGACCATCTTATGCAGCCATTCCCTATAAGGACCCTCACCCTGGACTAGAGGGTTTTTAATTACCGGCTGGCCAGAGCCAGAAGAGTGGTGGAGAACACGTTTGGAATAATGGCCAGCCGGTTCCACCTATTTCTTACACCCATACACATGGCGGAATATAAACTCAATCACATCATCCTGGCTTGCTGTTTTCTCCACAACTTTTTAAGGAGAAATTCTGTGAACTATGCTGGCTCAGTTTGGCCTGAAGACGGAATTAATCTCAATGAACCAACCCTGATGGCGCTTGAAGCTGGTCGTCCTGGCTTGCCCCCCCAGTGCCCACGAGGTCCATATAAGATATATGGAATACTTTGCGGGTAGGGGGGGCCATCAATATGCCAGACAATGTCTGAGACATTTTTTAAATAAAAAAAAAATTGTAAACTGAACAAATATTTGCATAGATTTACTGCTTGTCTTTCTTTTAGCTGACCCTGACTGAAATTTGGGGCGTCGTGAAAATGGCGTGATTGTGTAAAATTATAAAGCACTGTTGGGTGTTATTTACTAAAGGGAAAGACACTTTGCACTACAAGTGCACTTGAGACTGCACAGAAACTGCACTTGTAGTGCAAAGTGGATTTGCCTTTAGTAAATAACCCCCATTGCCACTGAAAACACCAATTATACAACAAAAAATGCTTTTGAGCATTGAAAGAAGAAGCCACACATTGTTGATTCTTAATCTTTTTAATCAAAGCAAAATCACATGTGCATTTATAAAAGGTTTTTAAAACAAACCAACATGTTTGTTGTATAACAAATTTTTAGGTCACATTAAAAGTAGAAATTTCCTTTTAAGGTAAAACAGGCATGTTTAAAACCAACAAGAAATACACAAATCTGGAACTTACAAAGTTCAACTTTTGTAGAAATTGAAGGCAATATCAAACATGAGTATTTATAAACTGTGTTTGATATTGCGTTCAGCAAATGGGGTGATGTCACCCCTGGAAAAGCCAAATTTTGAAGATGCACACAAATTGCCGAATGTAGACATGTGCTAGCTGCCATCATGGGGGATTTCCCCTTCTTCCTGAGGTGGGGGTCTGTTGTCTCCTCTGATGAGTGGTGTCCTCCAAGTCTTTGCTCCCCTATGTAAAAAAAAAATAAGTATACTTAGCACACAGATATTTGATGGCAGAAATAGGAATATGAAACATTGCTTGGAAGTGGTGTACAATTGTCTATTTTGGCAGAGTTCCAAGATGAAGAAATATGGTTTTCCTTTGTCAAGCTTGAATACTTACCTGTTTTGTACAAGCTTAACAGATGGAGACACCCCTATAGTATACACTGGAGCACCTGTGTGGGACCCCCTAATAAAAAGGGTATTCTTGTGTCCCACACTAGTGCTCCAACGTCCAGATGTGTAAACAGCTGCTGAGTGTCTTCTCCTTACACAGAATCTAGTTTGCATTTCATTCTAGTTACAAATCTAGACACCAAAATTATTTTAAGAGAAGTAGGCCAGAAAAAATCTATTGAAATGCATCTGGACAAAATATGGTGTTTTTTTGGCCCAACGAACAATGTTTCCTACGAACGAATAATGTGTCCATGAACATGAAATTTGCCATTTTAAACTGTACAACAGTAAAGAAAAGCACATGGAGCAGCATGAACGTTATAAAAATAATAAACTAAAAATAAGTAAAGAACCGCGCTATGTGCATAAATGTGAAAAACCTAAAATAAGTGAATCGTGAGTGACCAAATTTGAAAAAAAATCCTGCTGCTAAACACTATAACCTCGATATAAGGCAAAGATCAAATACATAACAATCAGTGTAGCGCTGGACATAAATAATGTGACTAGTGACTAAAAATTAGTGCACACTCTCTGATGTTACCAGGATATGATGCCAAGATAAACAATATAAATACACATAGACTATTTTTCAAGGCCTATATCTAAATATGATACATAGTGAAATTCTCATATGTGATATTTCCTTATAAGTGTGGGTCCATGCCCAAAATAATATATGTAAAAAAACTTTATAAATAAACACGAATAGTAAAATAAAATAGTGAAATAAAAAGTTCAAAAAAGTGTCCCAAATAACAAAGTGTTAATTCCAGAACAAGATGTATTGCAGGGTTCGGGAATACTTGATCCACCTCTCGTGTGGCCCGCCACCAAATGGTAAAATTGAAGGCTTACCGAAAAGCCTGCAACCGCCCTTACTCAGGGGGGTCAAAACAGGCTTAGTTGTGGTGAAATCCAAAGATGATGGACCCTCCGAGCCCTCTCTCACTTCATCAAGCAGGCAGTTCACAGCACCGGGGACCCCGATGTGGAAGTATGCTCCCAGGAATTCCTTTAGTGTTTCTCCTCGGAAAAGGTCAGGTACAGATAAGCCACAGCTCCCAAGAAAAAAATATAAAACAGGATTCCAATAGTGTAGATTGAAAAATTGGAGGCAATTTATTAAAGCTGGAATGCATTAAAAGCATTTACAACAGAATGACACTGACAGAAAAAAAGAGAAAAACTCCTTAGCGGTTTAAAAGCAGTCCACGCATGCGCGATGCGCATCAACGTTGTGACCCAGTTTTAGTCACTAGTCACATTATTTATGTCCAGTGCTACACTGATTGTTATGTTATAAAAATAATGAATAGGAACACAGGACAACTACTTACTTTTTTGAAGCACTCTCCTGATCCTTCTATACTGATTGTGATCCCTTAATTTGAGGTCCGACCACCGCTTCCTCAGTTGATCCTTGGATCGACGAACCCCAAAATTTCGGTGCAGACTCTTCACAACTTTAGTCATGATCTTGGCCTTTCTGACATTGGGGTCAGGGTATGGTCCATACTTCCTGTCTTAGTCGGCCTTCTTCAGTATGTCGACCATCTCCACCATCTCAACAAAGGACATATTTGATGCCTTAAATCGTCTCCTCTGGGAACGGGATGTTTCTGGCTCCTGGCTTTCCTCCTTCTCCTCCTCCTCTTTGCTTTAATTAGCACGCACCTGTTGTGTCTCTGCCATGTGCTCTTCCCCACTGCGCCGAACGAGAAGGGGCAGGGAATAGACTAGAAACAACATCAGGGGCGGGCAGAGGTTCACGCATGCGCAGTGTATATAAAGCGTAACACGCGTGCATAGTACGTACGATCTGTGAGCAAAGGAGTATCGGAAGCGCCAATCGTGATAACGAAGGTAACATTTAAACTTGGGCCTATACTGCTTATAGATTGAGGCCTATATTGGGACAAGATTAGGAGACTTTAGCCTGACATTAGGGTTTGTCTTGTGTATTGCCAATAAAATGGATGGCTTCCATGACCACAACTTCCCCCCCTGTTCATAGACAAGTACAGGGAGCTGCCCTGTCTATGGCAGGTCAAACACCCGCAATATAATCATAAACAAAAGAGGTAGGCAGCGCTGGAGAAACTGCTGGAGTTGGTGAAGCCGCTTTTAAATAGGGCAACCATACCCTATTTAAAAGCCAAAATTGGTGGCCTGAGGAGCACTTATCTTAGGAAGCACAAGAAGGTCCAGGATTCCCAGAGATCCGGAGCTGCAGCAGATGACGTTTATGTACCCAGGCTGTGGTACTATGAGAGACTGAGATTTCTGTCAGACCAGACTGAAGTCAGGGAATCCCTCTCAACCCTTCCTTCCACTCTTCCTTCCACCCTATCTTCCACCCCAGCTGAGGCTTCCGATGTCCAACCTGGGACTTCCAGCCAGGAAGAAGTGGAGGAGCCCAGCTTGAGCCAGGTATAGCATTTTTCTACAGATTTCTGGTCAATAAATAAATGAGGTTTACTAGAAGTTATTATTGATCACTAATTGCAGATTAAATAAAGGCGTTTACATATCAATAGACAGTAGTGGTCAAAAATAATTGGGACAAGAATGAAAAATGCTGGGCTCAGAATGATAGTCTGTTATATTTGTTAACATTCAATTTGCAACAGTCATGAGATGTAATTGTGTGCGATTGATGAAGAAAAAACTAAAACTATGTCCCTTTTTCATACACAGGAAGACCTCAGCCAGGAGGAGGCAGGGGTTAGTGGCAGCCAGGAGGAGGCTGGGGTAAGTGGCCGCCAGGAGAAGGCCGGGCCCAGTAGGAGCCTCACAGAATCACAGGTCCCTCCCCTGCCTTCCAAACAAAAGACCCAGGAAGGGGAGTAACGTGGAGGATTCAGCACTCAGGCTGATTCAGGAGGCTTCTGCGTCCCTCAGAACCACCCCCACTCGTGAAGAGGCCTTTCCCTCCATGGCTGCCACAAAACTGCAGGACATGCAGGAGGGCCAACGCCTCATGTGAGGAAATCATTTATAAAACATTAAATAAGGGGTTGAGGGGCGAAATCACACCCAATACCCACCTGAGTGAGTTGGACCATCCTCCTCCTCCTCTTGCCACAACTCCACCACCACAGACACAGCGTGGAAGGAAGCGTGGAAGGAAGACAAGAGAGTGAAGGCCCTGAGTTCAGTCTGGTCTGACAAAAGATGCAGGCTCTTGTATGACCACAGCCTGGGGACATACATGTCATCTGCTGCTGTTCATGATCTCTTGGACTTCTGGACCAGATTGTACTCCCTTAAATATATGGACTCCTCAGGCCGCCAATTTTGCAGTAAAATAGTTGATGTGTGCCCTGGGGGCCAAAGGCTTTGCCAATTTCTGCTGTTTCTCCAGCATTGCCTCCCTCTTTCTTTGGTTAGGACCCCTTAATACATTTTTGGTTTGATTTATTATACTTGCCTATGTGTGTTTTCCTTCAAAAAGGACAGTTTGTTCGTGAGATTAAATAATACAAGATAATAATGGTGTTGTGGTAACTTGACACACAAAACACACCCAAAACTATTCTGAAGTAAAAAAAAAAAAAAAAAGAAAATTAAAAAACAAGATCAGGCTTTAAAAAAATCCAATAAAAAATAATTAACCAGTTGCCGACTGCCGCACGACGATGTACGTCGGCAGAATGGCGCGGGCAGGCATAAGGACTTACCTGTACGACCTTGCCTGCCTGCGGGCGGGGGGGTCCGATCGAACCCCCCCGGTGGCCTGCGGCGGTCGGATTCTCGCCAGGGGCGATCAAAGGTGAGGGGGAGGACACTCATTCGTGGCTCCCCCCTCACGATCGCTCTTGGTGAATGAAATGCTTCCTCGGCTTCTGTATAGTAAACAGAAGCGGAGGAAGTGATGTCATCGCTCCTCAGCTCGGTATTTTCCATTCCGGCGCCGAGGAGAGAAGACATCGATGTGAGTGCACAAACACTACACACACACAGTAGAACACACCAGGCATACTGTACACCCCCCCATCACCCCCGATCACCCCCTGATCACCCCCCAATCACCCCCCTGTCACACTGACAGCAAGCAGTTTTTTTTTCTGATTACTGCATTGGTGTCAGTTTGTGACAGTTAGTGTGGTAGGGCAGTTAGTGTTAGGCCCCCTTTTGGTCTAGGGTACCCCCCTAACCCCCCCTAATAAAGTTTTAACCCCTTGATCACCCCCGTCGCCAGTGTCACTAAGTTTTGATCGATCACTGTCACTTACAAAACACTAAACGCATAACTGCAGCGTTTGCAGAGTCAGGCCTGATCCCTGCGATCGCTAACAGTTTTTTTGGTGAACTGGCAAGCACCAGCCCCAGGCAGCGTCAGGTTAGTGCCAGTAGCGCTAACACCCACGCACGCACCATACACCTCCCTTAGTGGTATAGTATCTGAACGGATCAATATCTCATCTGATCAGATCTATACTAGTGTCCCCAGCAGTTTAGGGTTCCCAAAAAGGCAGTGTTAGCGGGATCAGCCCATATACCTGCTAGCACCTGCGTTTTGCCCCTCCACCCGGCCCAGCCTAACCCACCCAAGTGCAGTATCGATCGATCACTGTAACTTACAAAACACTAAACGCATAACTGCAGCATTCGCAGAGTCAGGCCTGATCTCTGTGATCGCTAACAGTTTTTTTGGTAGCGTTTTGGTGAACTGGCAAGCACCAGTGGCCTAATACACCCCGGTCGTGGTCAAACCAGCACTGCAGTAACACTTGGTGACGTGGCGAGTCCCATAAGTGCAGTTCAAGCTGGTGAGGTGGCAAGCACAAGTAGTGTCCCGCTGCCACCAAGCAGAAGACAAACACAGGCCCGTCGTGCCCATAATGCCCTTCCTGCTGCATTCGCCAATCCTAATTGGGAACCCACCACTTCTGCAGCACCCATACTTCCCCCATTCACATCCAGAAACCAAATGCAGTCGGCTGCATGAGAGGCATTTTCTTTATGTCCTCACGAGTACCCCTACCCAACGAACCCCCCAAAAAAGATGTTGTGTCTGCAGCAAGCGTGGATATAGGCGTGACACCCGCTATTCTTGTCCCTCCTGTCCCGACAATCCTGGTCTTTGCATTGGTGAATGTTTTGAACGCTACCATACACTAGTTGAGTATTAGGGTAGGGTACAGCATTGCACAGACTAGGTACACTTTCACAGGGTCTCCCAAGATGCCATCGCATTTTGAGAGACCCGAACCTGGAACCGGTTACAGTTACAAACTTTCAGTTACAAAAAAAAGTGTAAAAAAAAAAAACACAAAAAATATATAGAAAAACCCAAAAAACTAGTTGTCGTTTTATTTTTCTCTCTCTCTCTATTCTCTCTCTATTGTTCTGCTCTTTTTTACTGTATTCAATTCTGCAATGTTTTTTGTTATTATGTTTTATCACGTTTGCTTTTCAGGTATGCAATTTTTTATATTTTACCGTTTACTGTGTTTTATTGTTAACCATTTTTGTCTTCAGGTACGCCATTCAGCTGCAGCGCAGATTTATTTATCTTGACAGCAACAGCTCCCACGATATATAAAGCCGTGACTCCAGCGGAGATGATATATGCCGAAGCATGGGGGCAGCAGGGGCGGAGAAGCGATTTGCTCCTACCTTTTGCGGGAGGATGCCCCCATGCTTCGGCATATATAAACGGTGCATGTATGCCCATCATTAGAAGTGGGTGGATGAAGGGAGGTATTCTAATGGTGGGCATCCCACAGGCTGCATGAAAAAAAAAAGATTACAATATATGCCCAACAAGGACCAGCAACGTACTGGTATGTTGCTGGACTTTGAGTGGTTATATCTGCAGGTTTAGATATCATCTTGGTATCATTCTTTTCAGCCAGCGGTCAGCTTTCATGTAAAAGCAATCCTAGCGGATACATGTGGTATCCCCGTACTCAGGAGAAGCAGCTAAATGTATTTTGGGGTGCAATTCCACATATGCCCAAGGCCTGTGTGAGCAATATATCATTTAGTGACAACTTTGTGCAACAACAAAAAAAAAAATTGTCACTTTCCAACATCTTTATGTCCTCACGAGTACCCCTACCCAACGAACCCCCCAAAAAAGATGTTGTGTCTGCAGCAAGCGTGGATATAGGCGTGACACCCGCTATTCTTGTCCCTCCTGTCCCGACAATCCTGGTCTTTGCATTGGTGAATGTTTTGAACGCTACCATACACTAGTTGAGTATTAGGGTAGGGTACAGCATTGCACAGACTAGGTACACTTTCACAGGGTCTCCCAAGATGCCATCGCATTTTGAGAGACCCGAACCTGGAACCGGTTACAGTTACAAACTTTCAGTTACAAAAAAAAGTGTAAAAAAAAAAAACACAAAAAAATATATAGAAAAACCCAAAAAACTAGTTGTCGTTTTATTTTTCTCTCTCTCTCTATTCTCTCTCTATTGTTCTGCTCTTTTTTACTGTATTCAATTCTGCAATGTTTTTTGTTATTATGTTTTATCACGTTTGCTTTTCAGGTATGCAATTTTTTATATTTTACCGTTTACTGTGTTTTATTGTTAACCATTTTTGTCTTCAGGTACGCCATTCAGCTGCAGCGCAGATTTATTTATCTTGACAGCAACAGCTCCCACGATATATAAAGCCGTGACTCCAGCAGAGATGATATATGCCGAAGCATGGGGGCAGCAGGGGCGGAGAAGCGATTTGCTCCTACCTTTTGCGGGAGGATGCCCCCATGCTTCGGCATATATAAACGGTGCATGTATGCCCATCATTAGAAGTGGGTGGATGAAGGGAGGTATTCTAATGGTGGGCATCCCACAGGCTGCATGAAAAAAAAAAGATTACAATATATGCCCAACAAGGACCAGCAACGTACTGGTATGTTGCTGGACTTTGAGTGGTTATATCTGCAGGTTTAGATATCATCTTGGTATCATTCTTTTCAGCCAGCGGTCAGCTTTCATGTAAAAGCAATCCTAGCGGATACATGTGGTATCCCCGTACTCAGGAGAAGCAGCTAAATGTATTTTGGGGTGCAATTCCACATATGCCCAAGGCCTGTGTGAGCAATATATCATTTAGTGACAACTTTGTGCAACAACAAAAAAAAAAATTGTCACTTTCCCGCAACTTGTGTCAAAATATAAAATATTCCATGGACTCAACATGCCTCTCAGAAAATAGCTTGGGGTGCCTACTTTCCAAAATGGGGTAATTTGGGGGGGGTTTGTGCCATCTGGGCATTTTATGGCCTTCAAAACTGTGATAGGTAGTGAGGAGTGAAATCAAAAATTTACGCCCTTAGAAATCCTGAAGGCAGTGATTGGTTTTCGGGGCCCCGTACGTGGCTAGGCTCCCAAAAAGTCCCACACATGTGGTATCCCCATACTCAGGAAAAGCAGCTGAATGTATTTTGGGGTGCAATTCCAGATATGCCCATGGCCTGTGTGAGCAATATATCATTTAGTGACAACTTTTTGTAATTTTTTTTATTCAATCACTTGGGACAAAAAAAATGAATATTCAATGGGCTCAACATAGGTGTGCGCAGTCTAATGTATTAGGGTGTGCACCCTTAAGCTCAAACACACATGCATATGTATGTATCTACATATATATGACCCCAGCACATTGATCTCCCTGCTGGCACAGTGAAAGAGAAAAGGATAAACACTTCTCTTATGGCAGAGCCGGTAAGAGGGAGATCTTTCCCATGATCCTGTTGCTACACAGAACGATAACACTAATGCGCATGGGGGGATTAGGGTGTGCCTGGGCACACCCGGCACACCCTGTGCGCACGCCTATGGGGCTCAACATGCCTCTCAGCAATTTCCTTGGGGTGTCTACTTTTCAAAATGGGGTTATTTGGGGGGGGGGGGGGTTTGTACTGCCCTGCCATTTTAGCACCTCAAGAAATGACATAGGCAATCATAAATTAAAGGCTGTGTAAATTCCAGAAAATGTACCCTAGTTTGTAGGCGCTATAACTTTTGCGCAAACCAATAAATATACACTTATTGACATTTTTTTTTACCAAAGACATGTGGCCGAATACATTTTGGCCTAAATGTATGACTAAAATTGAGTTTATTGAATTTTTTTTATAACAAAAAGTAGAAAATATCATTTTTTTTCAAAATTTTAGGTCTTTTTCCGTTTATAGCACAAAAAATAAAAACGGCAGAGGTGATCAAATACCATCAAAAGAAAGCTCTATTTGTGGGAAGAAAAGGACGCAAATTGCATGACCGCGCAATTAGCAGTTAAAGTGACGCAGTGGCTAATTGTAAAAAGTGCTCTGGTCAGGAAGGGGGTAAATTCTTCCACGGCTGAATTGGTTAATACAAAAACATCCAAAAAATATTTTTTCGGTAGATGTGACAAATAAAAATATTATATTGATGAAATCACGATAAATAATAAAGAAAGAAGTTTGTGAGAACTCTTTGTGAATATGAGCAGCAAAACAATTTCATTCTTCTAGCATTATAAAGAAGAAGAGAGTGCGCTGCATTAAACATTTTAAAACATTGCAGCCTGACGAAAGTGCTATATCCATTCCGAACGCTAATTTTACCAGACCGAGAAGTTCCGTCTCGGAATTTATTCTGAGCATGCGTGGCACTTTGTGCGTCGGAATTGTCCACACACGGTTGGAACTGACACAATCGGATTTTGTTATCGGAAAATTTTATAGCCTGCTCTCAAACTTTGTGTGTCAGAAAATCCGATGGAAAAATCCTGATAGAGCCCACATAAGGGGCATAAGGGAACTAAGCTACCTCGGTGACTCAGGGATGGCCCTGCTAAATCCAGGTTGTCTTCAGGGCTTTGATAGATTTTATATATATATATATATATATATATATATATATATATATATATATATATATACATATACACATACACATATATATATATATATATATATATATATATATATATGTATATGTATATATATATATATATATATATATATATATGTATATGTATATATATATATATATATATATATATATATATATATATATATATATATATATATATATATATATATATGAGAAATCGATAGAACTCATGCTCATGCAAACTCCGCAATACTACATTACTGGACCTCATGTGGAAGGGGGGGTCAGAAGGAATGCTTATTTGGAGGTGGATTACTACTAAGATTGGGATAGAACATCTCACAAATCCCTTTTCTATAGAAAGTCTATTGCATCCCTGCAAAACTAGACTGTTCCCACCCCCCCCCCCCCCCCCTCCGGGGGCCCCACAATGACTGCAGATTGCAAAAGCTACATTTAAAAAATTATCATAATTTTAAAAAAAAACAGGAGATATCTATTACGGTTACCTAATGAAAGCCAAATCTTTCCTGAAAAAAAAAACAAGGTATAAGTCACCTGGATTGGTTGCGATGATATGTACAGTTTCATTAACACATGTCAAAGTTTCAAAGTGTTCAGCATTAAAGATTTGTTTTACCCACTGACATAAAGGGGTAATGCTAAGTGAACTTTCACTTTTAAAAGTGAACATGTGTAAAGAGGACAGTCCCTATTTTTTTATTAAATCAGCCCAACTAGGTTCTTGACCCTGCCTATTGCTAATATATTTTTAGGTGTAACAAACATGTCTAAAGGACAATCTGTAAACCTATACTATAAAAACAATTTTTGGAAAGAATATATCCTTTCAGAACTATGTCGACCCATGTTTAATAAGGTAAAAGCACTATTATATAGAGGTTTGTCATATTTTATTAAAATGATGTTAATGTAGCTCTAGCTTTTGTTCTAGTTTGCTACTGTCCTTTTATCATTCTCTGAAATTGAGTTCCAGACATGAATAAAAGGAAACAATTACTGCTCCAGTGAAAGACAATGAACACAGAGAGACGTGTCTGCCTCATAAACATCAGATACCCGACTTGTGCTGTTATGGATGCCACAGTGGGGGTCTGCAATTCGGCATAGCGAGTGCGCTGCTCTTTCTCTGCATGACGTTAGTTTAACTATCCAGCTAATGTAAGATTCATTAAGTAATCCATGTGCTGATGTCGCAAAAGCCATTTTATGTAATGACATGTTCTTTGAATTTCCACGTCCTGCCTTTTTGATCATGTTACCTTTAGTCTCTTCACTGGTGGAGCCGATGAAACTGAATTTCGACTCCTTAGATCACTCAGATATGAAGAGAAGTTTGAATTAGTTTTACTGTCAGCTTTGTGAGAGACTCCAATTTTACCTGTTATTTGTAAATAAACAGATTATATTTTAATGCGTAAATGTCAGGCTGTCACAGTTTCAGATCACAAGTTCTAAAGACGATAAAATAAACATATTACATCATCAATTCTGTACAAAGCTCAGGTTTACACGAGCCTTGCAAACTACATTTAAAGTACGCCTGTACTCAAGATTAAAAAAATACAGTGAAACACAAGTGTCAAATAAATGCAGGCATCATAAGGACCCAGTACATACCAAACCTACTTCAAAATGGCCCTCAGGAGCATCCTGAATTTGACATGCAAGTTAATATCTTCACATACTTTGAGAGTAAGTGGTTATGCTCAACTTCTGGATATGATAATCAGACCTGAAACATTTCATTGCGGGATGCATGGTTGGGCTGTGCCTGCCCTTCAGTGCCAGGAATACATTTGAACATCATAGTATCTGTATTTATTTAGCACAATTTATTTGAAGCACAGTGTACTTTAAGCAATAGAAGTGGTCAGGTTGAACAGTTTTAGGCTTCATGCATATTGGACATTTTTTCTGCTAGGGGGCGTTTGGCATTTTATTTCCTGTTTCTAAATGCCTCTGAATAATAGCCTAAGGCTCGGTTCACACGGGGGCGACTTGTCAGGCGACCTAGTCGCCTGACAAGTCGCCTCCCGTTCTGTACAATGGAACCGTTCTAAGGGGAGCGACGCAAGTCGCTCCGACTTAGAAAAAGGTTCCTGTACGACTTTGGGGGCGACTTGCATAGACTTCTATACAGAAGTCGTTTTGCAAGTCGCCCAGGCAGTCGTGTGCAGGTCGCCTCGGTGAGGCGACCTGCAAGTCGTGCCGCCTCTGGTGTGAACCGAGGCTAAGTGTCCATGCACACACGTGTTTAGAAAAGTTTAGAAGCAGAGATGTTTAAAGGCAGAAAAAACCCCCACAGTCAGTGAGTCCAGGTACAGCACCTAAAATGCTAGGCGCGTTGAGCACCTGAGTGTAAATTAATTTCAATGTCCAGAATAAATTATTTTTCTGGCCATTGAAATTAATTAAAGCGGGGGTCCACCTATCTATCCTTTTTTGTTTTTGAGTTAATTCACAAACTTTTCTTCTCAGCATTACATACTCACATATTGTGTGTAATATGTCCGCCTGTGTCAGATTTCGTCGGAAAGAATAACTTATATTATTCACTGCAGGCGGTTTCCATCTTCATTGTGGGCATTTGAAGCCCACAAGTATTTATTTCCTGGATGTGGTGAATGCTGTGCTCCCAGCATTCACTGCTCATTCCCGCACATGCTCAGTGGCATCCTGGGAAGCCTGAGACTAGAAACTGTGTTTCTAGCCTGAGGCTAGAAACACGCCTACTCCCACGGGAGGAGAACTGGGAAGTGCAAAGAAGAATAGAAAAATAAAAGGTAATTACGGCGATTTAAATTTTTTTAAACGGCATGTCAGCATCTAGGCAAGGAAGAGAATACATACAGATATTGTTCAAAATTTGGGTGGAACTCCGCTTTAAGGCCCAAGCCATGGACGCGCCTAAACATATTACATGAGTTTACAAGCATCAAATGTTTTTTCTGCCATCACTCTGCTGCCAGGAGAAAAGTAGTCCAGTAGAGCTAGCAAAACATTCCAGTGTGCCTTATAGTTACCAAAACATATAGCATGTGTGTGACTGTCTCATTTGCTGCTTTATAAAGGTGCACTATAATTTCAAAAATGCAGTATACATAAAAACTAGTTGATTATGTATGAAAAATACAATTTTCTTTTAATAAGTTATGTTCAAGACAGCTTAAAAAGGGTACCTGGCAGGCAGCACCAACACCTGCTACAGTAAGTGCCCAGGCTGATGGGGTACACTCAAAGACTCAGCCTAAATGGTTTGGCATGGGTAAGTTTGTCGGTCTACATTTACTTTTATTCTTTGCCATGTCCAAGTTAACTAATTCCATTGGAACCATACCTCTGCTCTCACATAATGTTCAGGGGTTGGGCTCACCTTCTAAACGTAATAAGGTGTTTAATTACTATAGGTCACTAGGCTCTGATATTGGTAGCTCTTCAGGAAACGCATTTTACTTCTTCTTTCAGTCCCCGCTATATACATAAAGATTACCCCATTTGTTACTTTGCTAATGCTACAGAGAAAAAATGGGGGGTGGCGCTCTGTTTTTCACAATGGCTTTCATTTACCGAAATGAAAATACTAAAAGACAAAGAAGGACGATATTTATTGGTGAAAGGGCACTTGGGAGAGAACTTGGTAACATTTTTGGTTTATTATGCCCCTAATATGAACCAGGTGGCCTTTTTCCATTCCTTACTTCAATCTCTAGTGCTGGAGTTTGAAGGGGATGTTATCTTGACCGGTGACTCTAATCTGGCGCTGGATCATATATTAGATGAATCTCACATATCTCGACTGCAGTACCCCCTAATCAAGGCTGCAAACTTGCTCAGCTGTTACATAATCATGATCTTATTGATGCCTGGAGGGAGGCCAATCCTACCACTTGAGACTACTCCCATTTTTCTAGAGCCCATAATCACTATTCATGCATTGATCACTTATTTTTCTTCTTGGGGCTACTATCCAAACTGCTCTTGGCTAAGATAGTCTCAACGCCCTGGTCCGAACACAACCCTGTAGTTTTGTTGTTCTCCAACTTGACAATTAAATTGGCTAAATCTCATTGGCGATTAAACAAATCTATACTCAGTAAACAATCTTGCTGCTTAGATATCGTTACCTATTTGAAAGCTTATTTTGATATCAATAAGGCATGAGGACACAACCCCCGCCATCAATTGGGAGGCACACAAAGCCTCCGTTTGGGGTTTTCTAATTCAGTTGGCGTTCAGACTAAGGAAAGCCCGCAACAAGGTGATCACTGTCAAAACTAAGGATTATGAAGCCCTAGCTACTCAACACAAGCGTTCCCCACACCCTGATTTTTTGCACGAAATAGAACAAGCTCGCACGGAACTTAATATTTGCCTTACTACGAAGGCAGAGAAATGGTTAAGCTGGACCAATCATAAATTCTTTACCTGCCATGATCGGCCGGGTTCATTGTTAGCATATAAACTTCCCCCTAAACATACGCATACAGCCCTTCCGAAAATTAGACTCTCAGGAGGCACCCTCTCTCAAAATCCCCAAAAGATCCTTCAAGAATTTCAGGAATTCTATGCCAAACTATATAACCCATCTCAGGGCCCCAATTCTTCTCCCATTAGTTGTTTCCTGAATACTTTATCTCTACCATCTCTCACTGAGTCTCATAGGGAACTTATGGACCAACTGTCAAACCATGAACCAGACCGAGACAGAAGTACAGTAAAATCAAACTTGTTTATTAATAAAAATAAAAAGGTAAATAGAGTAAGCATAGTCAAAGCCGGGACAGCCTGCAACTCAGGTTGTACCGGAGCAGCCACAGTGGGGGATTCCAGGTGAGCCGTGCGACTCAGGAGCGTTTGTAAGGCCATGGCAAACTGATCCATGTGGTGATCTTGCTCATCCAGTCTAGAAAAAATATTACCAGCAAGTGGATTGACTGTATCTTCTGAATTCATGGCCTTCGCCTACTGTCAGAAACCATGAACCAGACCGAGACAGCAGTACAGTAAAATCACACTTGTTTATTAATAAAAATAAAAAGGTAAATAGAGTAAGCATAGTCAAAGCATAGCCAGAGTCCAGTAACCGGATCGGGTAGTTAGCCAAGCCAGAGTTCAGTAACCAGATCGGGTAATCAGCCAAGCCAGAAGTCAGGGATCCAAGTAGAGGAACAGCAAGCAGGATAAGGAGCCAGAAGGGATGTCAGCAAAGCCAGTCTTTAAACAGGAACGCAGGAGATGGTTTCTTGTGATGTGACCAAGGCGAAGGCAGGAATGAAGTGAGCTGGAGATCTTTAAGTAGACGGGACTGACGAGCAGATCCACATCAGCTGGTTAACTGTGGAGATAGATGAGAGCTAGCAACTAGCCGACAACTGAGCGGCCAGCTCAGAGAAGGAAGGGCTGAGCCAGCCCTGACACCAACCCATTACAGGTGAAGAAATTCACTATTAAGACGTTGTCCTTGCATAAATCACCTGGTCCTGATGGGCTTCCCAACAGTTATGTTAAAACATTTTCTGAACAGTTGGCTCCTCATACTGATCTCTATTTTAATTCCTTGATGGTAGAGAAGTTCCTCTTGATAAAAATAGTTACATTAGCGTCATACCCAAACCGAACAAAGACTCCACTGACATCCTTAACTACCGCCCTATTTAATTGATTAATTGTGATATCAAAGGTCTAACCAAACTTCTAGATTTGTGTCTAGGTACATTTGTAGCGCAATATATCCATAAAGACCAATCTGGCTTTATAACTGAAAGCCAAACATTAGATCAGATCCATAGGTCTATAGCATTGATAGGAAATTATTACCGTACTTCTTTCATTGGACCTTCACAAGGCCTTTGATAGCTTAAATTGGGGCTACTTATTTACCACCTTGGAGGCCTTTGTATTTGGCTATAATTTTATTCTGCTTTTGAAAATGCTTTATAGCAATCCGTCAGCCCAGGTTTCCATTAAAGGTTATAGGTCTTTGTCGTTTCCTATCTGACGCAGAACAAGGCAAGGCTGTCTACTTTCCCCATTGCTATTTGCGTTAGCGATTGAATCCTTAGATATAGCAATTCGATCTCATCCTAGTATACATGGCATATGTTGTGGGCAACAGGAGCATAAATGCTCCTTGTTTGCCGACGACGCTCTCATGTATATTACCAATCCTCAAATTACCCTAATTTGCTGACACTGTTACATCAATTTTCCAAGCTCTCAGGGCTTTCTTTGAATACCCAAAACACAACAGCCCTTAATATTTCTTTACCTCCCTCAACGGTACTGACCTTACAAAACACTAATGGGGCGTACACACGGTCGGACTTTTCAGCTACAAAAGTCCGACAGCCTGTCCGACAGACTTTCGACGGACTTTTGGCGGACTTTCGACGGACTTGCGGCGGACTTTCTAACGAACAGACTTGCCTACACACGATCACACAAAAGTCCGTCGAATTCTTACGTGATGACGTACACCGGACTAAAATAAGGAAGTTGATAGCCAGTAGCCAATAGCTGCCCTAGCGTGGGTTTTTGTCCGTCGGACTAGCATACAGACGAGCGGATTTTTCGACTGGACTCGAGTCCGTCGGAAAGATTTGAAGCATGTTTCAAATCTAAAGTCTGTCGGATTTGAGGCTGAAAAAGTCAGTTGAAAGTCCAGAGAAGCCCACACACGATCGGATTACCAGCCAGCTTTAGTCCGTCAGCGTCCGTTGGACTTTTGTAGCTGAAAAGTCCGACCGTGTGTACGCCCCATTATAGTTTTCAATGGGCATTTAGCTCCCTTCCATATTTAGGCATCCACTTGACACCTTCGATTGACACTCTTTATTGGGCTAATTATCTTCCACTCTTTCATCGACTTCAGGAAGATCTTCGATGATGGGCAGACTATCCCTTATCTTGGTTTGGTAGAATCAACTCAATTAAAATGAGATTTCTACCCAGGATACTTTACTACCAGGTTTCCCCGACAATAAGCCCGGGTCTTATATTAATTTTGGCCATCAAAAACACAGTAGGGCTTATTTTTGAGGGAGGGCTTGCCATGCAATGTGCCCAGTGTGAATAATAGCAAAAGTGCTTGTAAACTGCCAGAATCCTCGCCACTACAGCAATATACAATGCAAAAGGAGTATGTCTCACCTTCCTATAGCGCCACTCGGTGCTTCCATGACGTGCCTGAGCTGTATTCCTTGCACTGAGCACTGCAGAAGGAGGGGCTGAGATCCCCCGCTGACAGCCAGGAGAAGAGAAGGGGAGAGCAGTGAAGATCAGCTGAGTGGCGCTTCCATGGCCCACTCCGAGCAATGCAGGGGGGGGGTCGAGATCCCCCACTGACAGTCAGGAGAAGTGGAGAGCAGCAGAGATCAGCTGAGTGGCACCTCCATGGCTCGCTCCGAGCAATGCAGAGGGAGGGGGGGGTCGAGATCTCCCGCTGACAGCCAGAAGAGAAGGGAAGAGCAGCAGAGATCAGCTAAGCGGCGCTTCCCTGGCCCACTGCGAGCAATGCAGAGGGAGGGGGGGCGAGATCCCTCACTGACAGCCAGAAGAAGAGAAGCAGAGAGCAGCTGGAGATCATATAGCAACGCTATAAGAAGGCATCTGATTAACCACTTCAGCCCCAGAAGATTTGGATGCTCAATGACCAGGCCATTTTTTGCCATTCGGCACTGCGTCGCTTTAACTGACAATTGCGCGGTCGCGCGAGGCTGTACCCAAACAAAATTGACGTCCATTTTTTTCCACAAATAGAGCTTTCTTTTGGTGGTATTTGATCATCTCTGCGGTTTTAATTTTTTGCGCTATAAACAAAAGAAGAGCAAGAATTTTGGAAAAAACGCAATATTTTTTGCTATAATAAAAATCCTCAATTATTTTTAAAAACACTAATTTTTTCCTCAGTTTAGGCCGATATGTATTCTTCTACATATTTTTGGTAAAAATCGCAATAAGCGTATATTAATTGGTTTGCACAAAAGTTATAGCGTCTACAAAAAAGGGTATAGATTTATGGCATTTTTATTATTTTTTTTTTTTTTTACTAGTAATGGCAGCAATCTGCGATTTTTATCGGGACTGCGACATTATGGAGGACACATTGGACACTTTTGACACATTTCTGAAACCATTGACAATTATACAGCGATCAGTGCTATAAAAATGCACTGATTACTGTGTAAATGTCACTGGCAGGGAAGGGGTTAACACTATGGAGCGATCAAGGGGTAAACTGTGTTCCCTAGTGTGTGTTCTAACTGTGGGGGAAGGGGACTGACTATAGGAGATGACAGATTGGGGTTCCTAGCTATTAAGAACTCACAATCTGCCTCTTCTCCTCTCACAGAACAGGGATTTGTGTTTACACACACACACTCGTCCTTGTTCTGCTTCTCGTGCCTGCGATCACGTGTGGCCATCACGACCGCTGGCCACAAGCATCGGCACCCCCCGCAATGCAGCTGCTATTCCGCCTAACCACTGCCCGCCCGGCCTATAGCAGAATGACAGGTTCAGTTATCCTGCCTGGGCGTCGTATGATGTTCTGCAGGATAACAGCCGTCACCCGGCCGTGGGGGCGCACATCGCGGCGATCGGTGGTGCAGTGTGTCGGTCTGACACACCGCTACACCGATCTCGGTAAAGAGCCTCTGGCGGAGGCTCTTTACCACGTGATCAGCCAAGTCCAATTACGGCTGATCACAATGTAAACAGGAAGAGCTGGTGATCAGCTTTTCCTCACAACCGTCTGGCAGACGTGAGTAGAGGAGAGCCAATCGGCGGCTCTCCTGACAGGGGGGTCTGCGCTGATTGTTTATCAGCACAGCCCCCCCTCCGATGCCCACATTGGACCACCAGGGAAGCCGCCAGGACCACCAGGAAAGCCCCCAGCATGTGGATGGCCAGTTACATCCCCCATGGCCATCCACATGTGAAAATTGATGCCAAACATATGCCAATCAGTTCCCACAAATGGGCACTGACTGGCACCTCTGTGGCACAATAAAAAAACAGTGATGCCCAGCAATGCCACCCATCAGTGTCCATGAGTGCCACCTATCAGTGCCACCCATAAGTACCCATCAGTGCGACTCATAAGTACCCATCAGTGCCGCCTACGAGTGCCCATCAGTGCCGCCTACGAGTGCCCATCAGTGCCCTATACCAGTGCCATCTATCAGTGCCCATCAGTGGCACCTATCAGTGCCCATCAGTACCGCCTATCAGTGCCACCTCATCGGTGCCCATCAGTGCCCGTCAGTGCATTTTTAACAGAAACAAAGAAAAACGTTATTTTTTTCTTCAAAATTGTAGTTTTTTTTATTTGTTGCGCAAAAAATGAAAATCGCAGAGGTGATCAAATACCACCAAAAGAAAACTCTATTTGTGGGAACAAAATGATAAAAAATTTGTTTGGGTACAGTGTAGCATGACCGTGCAATTGTCATTCAATTTGCGACAGCGCTGAAAGCTGAAAATTGGCTTGGGCAGGAAGGTGTATAAGTGTCTGGTATTGAAGTGGTCAAAGGAGCCGACGCACAGCTACATCGGTTTGCGGGATTGTGCCGACCTGCCGCAGTATAATGACGGCGGCTGGTCGGCAAGTGGTTAAACCAGACCACAGAAAACACACACCTTCCACACTATACAACACGGCAATAGTGAGGATTCTAGCAGTTTACAACCACTTTAAACTAGGGCTTTTATTTGGGGTAGGGCTTATATTGCAGCCCTTTCCAAAAATCTAGGTAGGTCTTATTTTCGGGGGAAACACAGTATTTTAGAACTTTACCAATTGCTGTTCCAAGGGGAGATCTGCAGGATTTACAATCAGAAGCCCTTTGCTTTATTTGGGGTAATAAAAAACCCAGAATGAATAAATTGAGGTTGTATGTATCAAAACCGAGTGGTGGGCTTTGCCTTCCTAAGTTACAGGCCTAGTATCAAGCGGCTCAAATAACTCAGCTTTCCTACACAATGGCCAAAGGATATACACCCCTGTGTGTCTCTATTAAAGCCCTCTCGTGCCACCCTTTTGCCATTGGTTCTCTAATGTGGCTTCCTAGCCGTCTTCGCCCCCCTATTTTGTGCCCTACCCTGTCTCATTCACTAGCGGTTTGGGATGCAGTAAAACATTGAAAACCCCTGCCATCTCCACATACCCGCTGGTCCCCTGGATCTGCAACCCTGATTTTTTTCCCCCAGACTGACTCCGATGCCATTCCTATGGTGGCTTAACAAGGGGCTTTTTAGCATAGGTGACTAACTCAACGGGGATCAACCATATTTCGGTACAATCAGCTTAACTCTTTTGTAAGATCTAAACTTAATTTGCTAGAGGAACCCCTTACACTCACAAATTTTGAATTATCTTGTCAAACAAAAGACCTTCTACGGGGACGGTATCTACAGTGTACGCCACACTTACTGACTACTAAGCTCCATTATGAGGCTCAATGGGAACGGGACTTGAATACCACTTTTGAATTGTCTGACTGGCAAAATATTGCCTATGCTTTATCCAAAGTATCTATTAACACAACACTAATTGAAGCAAACTATAAAACACTCCTACACTGGTATTTGGTCCCCAACCACAGTTGCCAGGATGCACCCGTCTGCATCCCCCATTTGCTTTCGGCGTTGTGGCCAGATGGGGACAATATACCATGGTTGGAGGCAGTGCCCTGTAGTCAAAAGATTTTGGATTTTAATATTTCATTTGATATATTCAGTGACAGGGGTTAATATCCATAGATCCCAGGAACCAGCGCTTTTTCAAAAGTTTCCTGATGAGATCCCGAAAAAAACAAAAAACAAAACTTCTATAAAACTCATTATATATATATTTTTAGCAGCTAGAATAACTATTGCTAAATATTGGAAGCAGTTGTTGATTCCCCTTGAATACGTAAAGAATAAACCTAACTTGATCATGGTTAATGATAGACTTACCTGTATTCTTCACAATTCTACTAAGAAATTTGATGCGACATGGGATCCATGGATACAATACTTATCTGTAACTTAATGAATTTCTGGCTGGCCCTCTTTTTCCTCTCTCTCTCTTTTTCTTTTCCTTTCCTTGATCTTTGATCTACCCTATTTTGTCTCCTTTTCTCCTTACACTTTTTCTTTGTGTTTGTTTAATTTCTTCAATAATCTCAAGATGTTCTGATAGAACACATAGTTCTATGCTGATGATACTCACAGAAAGGTACACAGGGGTCTCCTTTTATTGGGCTTTTTTTCCATTTATTTATCCCCCCCCCCGATTTCCCTCCCGTTTCCTGACCCCTATCTTTTTTTCCCCGTGACATAGTCATTACCAGTTTCACATATCAAGCTGGCCTGATGGGATATCGTGCAGTCAATCCCTAGTGGATTGGACATGTATCCCTCGACGCTATTGGTAATAATTTGAATTTTAATATACTGTTTTGTGTTGTCTCGACTGGTATCCCTACCAAGAATGTTTATTGTTGGGTTCTCCCTGTTTCCCATTAGGAATTAGGTCTTATGTCTAGGAATATTTTAGGGGAAAATAGTCCTGTGTTTATGTATGGTTTAACACCAGTTTAAACTATTGTTCAAAGATTGTGCTTTATATGACATTGTCTTATTACATCAATAAAATTATTGAAATACAAATGGCTTGGCGTACATGTGAGATGGCCATTGTGGTGAAACAGCCTGAACACTGGGTGTAACATTGCTGCTGTAGACCTTACTGTTTCCCCCAATTAAACTATTCCAAAGACATGGTTGCTGTACTCTTGTCTCTAGCATTTGTCTAAACATTGACATTGTATTAATCTATAAACTATTTACGACACAGGAAGACTGGCAGACAAATGGGAAGGCTGGCCACCTCCCACCTCTTCTTGCACTCGTGACTATCTGGCCACTTCTCAGCCTGCAACTCCACCCAGCTTACATCATTTGCAGGTTACTGCACACCTCCAGCTTGCAGGCATGACTCCTAGTGACTTCCTACCCCTAGCCGACAGAAATCATTCAATGGTCACTTTACATCCCCCACTTCCCCAACAACCTTACCTGATTACCGCACAGACACCCCCACTAAAAGAGATCCCTCCTCAACTGACTCACCCCCATAAACAGGCATCCCTCCACAGTTTGCCTCACACCCCAATTCTCATCCAATAGACATCATTCCCCAGTTGCTCCACCCCCCGCCCCCACACCTGCTGATTGATATTTCTCTGATTACCTTACATACCCCCACTAACAGACATTCCTTGACATATTACCTCACACACTTTGCTCTCAGTCCCCCTGCTTCACCCCACTGTCCTTTTTTCAAATGACAGGCATCCTTGCTGAGTAAAACCTAGAGCTGGCCACACAATACAATGTGAATATGCATACCCTCTGCACTCTTCTCTCCCAAATCCTACCCACTGTCATACACTAAGTACTCCTCTCCTGCATATACAGGCCACAATTACACCATCCTAACTCCTGTCCTCCATATATGTTGCCTGCCATCATACCTTCATCTCTTACACATAATACTCACTGTCTTCTACATACCATCATACCCTCTGCACTCCTGTCCTGCACATACAATGATACTTTTTGTACTCCTCTCCTGTGTGCTCCTAATCTGTAAATAACCTGTATATACTGTATATGTGACTGAGCCTGCCCGTGCCGCCCTGCTGTCTTGCCACCCTGCCGCAGTAAATGTACTGTGGCAGGGTGGCAAGTGGTTAAAGTATGGCATTAGGTTGCCTCTTATAAAACCACACTCATTTTAAATGAATGCCCTGCCCCTAACTAAAGTACATTTTCAGCCTACAGTGGCTTTCTGGAACACAATTAAAAAATGTCCCTGGAAATTCTTTTGAAATGTTGGCAATATTTAACATATTTCAATGTAAACCAAGGCAGTGTGCCCCAGCAGAAAAAATAGCAATTACAGCTGTGCAACCTTCCTGTCAGAGAGGTACAGATTATAGGTGCTCACTACGTGAAAACACTTTTTGCAATCGTAGATTCTGGGCCATCCCAACTGTCAAACTAGTTTTAAAAAACTGGTCACAGACTTTGGGAACAAGAAGCAGACATTGATGGCACAGTATAAAAACAAAAAATTCTATGGGCACCATAAGAAGGAGAAGGACGGGGTGAATTGTGGGTGCAGCCAAAGTGTGGTAACAGAGGCCTATGGCTATGCTGCTATGGTTGGAGAGAGTGTAAAGCATAGAGTTCAGGTGTCAGGATTAAGTAACGCAGAGTTCAGAAGTATCACATAGAGTGCAGGGGTAAGGATTAAGTAACACAGAGAATTCAAAGATTAGGAGAAATAAAACACAGAGTGCAGGGGTCAGAGTTAAGTAATGCACACGTCAGGAGTCCAGAATGTACCTGATGTATCAGAGGTTGTCATGTATCCGTAGACATAGAAAACTACAGGGCACAGTTATACCAAAACATTGAAAGTAACACACTGTGCTATCTGTATTGTTTATAAGACCTTTATGCAGCCCCCTACCAAAATCAGATAATAACTCAAAATTCAGTGTAATGTGACATGATTTTATTTGAAACAGTAGAATTTCTTTTAAATCTGATATTATTTTTGGAAATATGCACATACTGCTTTAGTAAACTTACAGCATTCATGACCACAGGCCTCCTTATTTTTGCAGTGATGGTTACATTCTCTCATATCAGCTTTTGGCACTGTTGGTGAGCTGGGGCATCCTGCATTTCACAGAAACTAAAATGTGTCAGATCTATCCTGTTTAACAAATTATAAATACATAAAAACAAACTTGCTGTCTTAAAGTGCTCATAAAAAAGGGAGCAGAGAGCTGAAGTTAGGGTCCTTTCACACTGGGGCGGTTTGCAGGCGCTATTGCGTTATAATAGCGCCTGCAAACCGACCCGAAAGTGCCGCGGCTTTAATTCCAGTGTGAAAGCCCCGAGGGCTTTCACACTGGAGCAGTGCGCTAGCAGGACGGGAAAAAAAGTCCTGCTAGCAGCATCTTCAGAGCGGTGAAGGAGCAGAGTGTTTACCGCTCCTTCACCGCTCCTGTCCATTGAAATCAATGGGACGGCACGGCTATACCGCCGGCAAAGCGATTTGCGGTGGTTTTAACCCTTTCTCGGCCGCTAGTAAGGGGGTAAAACCGCCCCCGCTAGCGGCCGCACACCGACGGTAAAGCCCCCGCCCCAGTGTGAAAGGGCCCTTACACTCTGCAGAGCTCAGTGAGGATAGGTCTGAGAGCTGACTGGAAGGGAACAGACATTCCCCCCTTCACACAGCTCACAGGAACAGAGCTGAGGCTGTCAATCTGCTGGAGGTCCCTCCCTGTCACCATTTTTCTCTTGGTGTCAGGAAAAATTGTCAGAAGTGATTCATACTGATAGCAGAGGAACGAAGCAGCAGTCAGAAATGACACTTAGTGCTTTTAATTGAGACAAGTACACACTATAGGTAGATATGCTTTGTTTATATTTCATGTCTGAGGTTTACAACCACTTTAATAAAACATTTTTAATGTTGTACACAGTCGACACTGCCACTGCCAATACCCACTACTTCACTTTGTGACTGGAAACAAAATGTCTACCTTAGACCCCTTTCACACCAAGGCTTTTTTGCAGCGTTTTAGCGCTAAAAATAACGCTATTAAAACGCTCATAAAATGCTCCCCATGCATCTCAATGGACCCTTTCACACTGAGGCATTGCGCTAGCAGGGCGTTGAGAAAAGTCCTGCAAGCAGCATCTTTGGAGCAGCTTTTGGGGGTTGAAAAAAGCGCTTCAAAAACGCCCCTCTCCACTGAAATGAATTGAAAACGCTGTAAAAATGCCTGAATAGCGCCTATAATCTGCCCTGAGCTGTAGAAGATTCACATGATCTCACAAAAATATAAACATGCAAGCAGAAAAGAGAGCATCTACAACAACAGGACTGAAATTGTGGGAAGGTCAGAATGATTAAACAGACCATCAAAGTGCCAAAAAAACAAAATGAATGTGCCAAAAAAAGAATTAATCCCAGAAAAATGAAGATTTGAAGTAAAACAAGACACTGCTTGTTACTTTACAAGACACTGCTTGTTTTACATGATCTCACAAAGGATAAACATGCAAGCAGAAAGATAGCATCAATAACACATGCTTCAATAACGCTTGAAAAACGCTGTTAAAACGCCTGCAGCGTTGCGTTAATTTTACCGCTAGCGCCCCTAAAACGCGGTAAAAACGCAGTAATAACGCTAAGGCGTTTTAGGGCGTTTTTGAAGCGCCTTGGTGTGAAAGGGGTCTTAGCTGTATCTGCAATACACCTGTGATTATTTCGATTTTTTGCCCAATTATTAGGTTTATAGTACATAGAAACACCCTATATAAAATAAGCCACTATAATTCCTTCCTTGTGATTAGAGTTTATTACAAACAATAATACTTACTGTGTATCCTAAAGAAAACAAATAAAAATAATAAGTCATGATCCCTACATATACAGTGCTAAATGAATCTGTGCAATAAACTCTCATACACATACAGTATCTTCATATCACTTAGAATAATAAAGGCAATGCAAGGGTTAATAGTATCTAACAAAACTCTATTAAGAGCTACATGCAAAATGTAACTTTTGCATGCCTAAATGCTTATGATGTTCACAAAATAACGTGGAATATGTCAGCAAGCATTGTGGTCTTTAAACTATCAGTGCCCATTTAGACTTGTGCCTTTGTATTTCAGTGAGTTTTCGACACGTCATGATGCATTGTCAACATGTGTCAATGTGGGTTTTGCTTGTGTCAATGTATTTTCATGCATATTGTGCAGCTTAGGTGGAGCTTGTTATTAGCATGGGTGGAGCTTGCTATTAGCCTCATGTGTTCGATTATAGCCCAGATGATCATTTTCAAAAGTCAATAAATAGATTCGAGGCAGAAATGTGTTTCAGCATCATTCTGTTAACTTTTCGGCAGCGTATTGTTACTCTTTTGTTAGCTATGTTTGGTCTTCCCCCTGAGTTTCTAGAACAATGCCATTTTCTCCAACTATGTTTACACTAATGATGGAAAGCACACTACAGTCACAATGCCTCAATTTTTTTGTACTGCTGTTTAGGGTGCCTGATGCCAACTATTGAATAAAAATGAACCTTTTGGTGAGGTCAGTTGTTTCTGTTACTACAATTCTGCATTGAGGGTGTTTATTTCTATACATAAATTGCACTTGTGCCAATTATTGTTAACATAACCTTAATGTCCTGTAGGTTCCTATGGCACCAGCTCAGAAAAAAAGGATTTTCACAAATTCCTATATTGGTAGAAATCTACATGAGAATCAGCTGTAGCTGCCTTCTAATAGGCCTCTGCCAGGGCCTCTTTTATCCCCATGGTGTTTGTTGGAGATTAGCAACTCCCCCTGTCTGAAAACCAACATATGTGGCACTATTTAAACTTCTCATATGTGGCACTATTTAGGCACAGCCTGAACACGAAGTGGAGGGTATTTAAACCAAACGAAGAGCAGACAGTTTCACTCCTTTCTAGTCTAGGCCATTTTTAAGCTTTCAGCACTGTCACATTTTGAATGGCAAATACTCAGTCATGCAACACAGTACCCAAAATAATTTTATATAATTTTTTGAGACAGATAGAGCTTTCTTTAGTCACCTTAACCACCTCTGGGTTTTCTACATTTCACTACTTGAAGAAAAAATTATCGAAAATTTTGAGTAAAAAAACATTTCTTAATTTCTGTTATAAAACTTTGCAAATAAATAATCTTTCTTCATGAATTTAGGCCAAAATGTATTCTGCTACATTTCTTTGGTGAAAAAAAAATCTGTGTTTATTATTTAGTCTGTATGAAAGTTATATAGTCTACAAACTAATATATACATATATATATATATATATATATATATATATATATATATATATATATATATATATATACACGCACACAGTATCTCACAAAAGTGAGTACACCCCTCACATTTTTGTAAATATTTTATTATATTTTTTCATGTTACAACACTGAAGAAATGACACTTTGCTACAATGTAAAGTAGTGAGTGTGCAGCTTGTATAACAGTGTAAATTTGCTGTCCCCTCAAAATAACTCAACACACAACCATTAATGTCTAAACCGCTGGCAAAAAAAGTGAGTACACCCCTAAGTGAAAATGTCCAAATTTGGCCCAAAGTGTCAATATTTTGTGTGGCCACCATTATTTTCCAGCACTGCCTTAACCCCCTTGGGCACGGAGTTCACCAGAGCTTCATAGGTTGCCACTTGAGTCCTCCTCCGTGACAACATTACAGAGTTGGTAGATGTTAGAGACCTTGCACTCCTCCACCTTCCGTTTGAGGATGCCCCACAGATGCTCAATAGGGTTTAGGTCTGGAGACATGTTTAGCCAGTCCATCACCTTTACCCTCAGCTTCTTTAGCAAGGAAGTGGTCATCTTGGAGGTGTGTTTGGGGTCATTTTCATGTTGGAATACTGCCCTGTGGCCCAGTCTCCGAAGGTAGGGGATCATGCTCTGCTTTAGTATGTCACACTACACGTTGGCATTCATGGTTCCCTCATTGAACTGTAGCTCCCCAGTGCCAGCATCACTCATGCAGCCCCAGACCATGACACTCCCACCACCATGCTTGACTGTAGGCAAGACACACTTGTCTTTGTACTTCTCACCTGGTTGCCACCACACATGCTTGACATTATCTGAACCAAATACGTTTATCTTGGTCTCATCAGACCCCATGATATGGTTCCAGTAATCCATGTCCTTAGTCTGCTTTTTCTTCAGCAAACTGTTTGCAGGCTTTCTTGTGCATCATCTTTAGAAGAGGCTTCCTTCTGGGATGACAGCCATGCAGACCAATTTGATGCAGTGTGCGGTGTATGGTCTGAGCACTGACAGGCTGACCCCCCACCCCACCAACCTCTGCAGCAATGCTGGCAGCACTCATACGTCTATTTCCCAAAGACATCTCTGGATATGACGATGTGCACGTGCACTCAACTTCTTTGGTCAACCATGGCGAGGCCTGTTCTGAGTGGAACCTGTCCTGTTAAAGCACTGTATGGTCTTGGTCACCATGCTGCAGCTCAGTTTCAGGGTCTTGCCAATCTTCTTATAGCCTAAGTCATCTTTATGTAGAGCAACAATTTTTTTTTCAGATCCTCAAAGAGTTCTTTGCCATGAGATGTAATGTTGAACTTCCAGTGACCAGTATGAGAGAGTGAGAGCGATAACACTAAATGTAACACATCTGCTCCCCATTCATACCTGAGACTTTGTAACACCGTGTCACATGACACTGGGGAGAGAAAATGGCTAACTGGCCCCAATTTGGACATTTTCACTTAGGGGTGTACTCACTTTTGTTGCCAGCAGTTTAGACATTAATGGCTGTGTGTTGAGTTATTTTGAGGGGACAGCAAATTTACACTGTTATAAAAGCTTTTCAATCACTACTTTACATTGTAGCAAAGTGTCATTTCTTCAGTGTTGTCATATAAAAGGATATAATAAAATATTTACAAAAATGTGAGGGGTGTACTGACTTTTGTGAGATTCTCTCTCTCTCTCTCTCTCTCTCTCTCTCTCTCTCTCTCTCTCTCTCTCTCTCTCTCTATATATATATACTGTATATACACACATAGATACATACATATACACACATACAATATCTCACAAAAGTCAGTACACCCCTCACATTTTTGTAAATATTTTATTATACCTTTTCATTTGACAACACAGAAGAAATGACACTTTGCTACAATGTACAGTGTGAATGTACAGCTTGTATAATGGTGTAAATTTGCTGTCCCCTCAAAATAACTCAACACACAGCCATTAATGTCTAAATCACTGGCAACAAAAGTGAGTACACCCCTAAGTAAAAATGTCAAAATTTGGCCCAAAGTGTCAATATTTTGCGTGGCAACCATTATTTTACAGCACTGCCTTAACCCTCTTGGGCACGGAGTTCACCAGAGCTTCACAGGTTGCCATGGGAGTCCTCCTCCAATCCTCCATGATGTCGCTTCTTTAGCAAGGAAGTGGTCGTCTTGGAGGTGTGTTTGGGGTTGTTTTCATGTTGGAATACTGCCCTGCGGCCCAGTCTCTGAAGGGAGGGGATCATTCTCTGCTTCAGTATGTCACAGTACATGTTTGCATTCATGTTTCCCTCAATGAACTGTAGCTCCACAGTGCCGGCAGCACTCATGCAGCCCCAGACCACGACACTCTCACCACCATGCTTGACTGTAGGCAAGACACACTTGTGTTTGTAATCCTCACCTGGTTGCTGCCACACACACTTGACACCATCTGAACCAAATAAGTTTATCTTGGTCTCATCATGATTCCAGTAATCCATGTTCTTAGTCTGCTTGTCTTCAGCAAACTGTTTGCAGCCTTTCTTGTGCATCATCTGTAAAAGAGGTTTCCTTTTGGGATGACAACATTGCAGACCAATTTGATGTAGTGTGTGGCATATGGTCTGAGCACTGACAGACTGACCCCCACCCCTTCAACCTCTGCAGCAATGCAGGCAGCACTCATACATCTATTTCCTAAAGACAACCTCTGGATATGACCCTGCACATGTGCACTCAACTTCTTTGGTCGACCGTGGCAAGGCCTGTACTGAGTGGAACCTGTCCTGTTAAACCACTGTATGGTCTGGGCCACTGTGCTGCAACTCAGTTTCAGGGTCTTGGCAATCTTCTTATAGCCTAGACCATCTTTATGTAGAGCAACAATTCTTTTTTTCAGATCCTCAGAGTTGAGTTCTTTGCCATGAGGTGCCATGTTGAACTTCCAGTGACCAGTATGAGAGAGTGAGAGCGATAACACCAAATTTAACACACCTGCTCCCCATTCACACCTGAGACCTTGTAACACTAACAAGTCACATGACACCGGGGAGGGAAAATGGCCAATTGGGCCCAATTTGGACATTTTCATCTAGGTGTGTATTCACTTTTGTTGCCAGCGGTTTAGACATTAATGGCTGTGAATTGAGTTATTTTGAGGGGACGGCAAATTTACACTGTTATACAAGCTGTACACTCACTACTTTGCATTATAGCAAAGTGCTATTTCTTCAGTGTTGTCACATGAAAAAATATAATAAAATATTTACAAAAATGTGAGTGGTGTACTCACTTTTGTAAGATATTGTATGAGTGCCAAAATCTGGATATACCCCTGTTACATACAGGCGGTCCCACTATTAGAGGAATGAAGTGTTTCAATTGTGTTGCTAACCTATACTATTGTAAAGTTAATAGAGTTAATACAATTGATACAATATTGGTGATTAAAAAAAAAAAAAAAATAGGGGAAGAAAGTAATTGCAGAAGTAAGAAATATCCAGGCGTTATTCCAAAGAAATGGTGGTTAAGAAAGAAAAAGGGAAGTACCTTAAGGTTCTGTAATTTATGTATTAAGTAACAAAGATATACCTTTTGATGATATGGATTTGAAATATATGTGTATGGGAAAAGGTGTTCTAGAGGAAAATATGGAAGAAAATTTCTAAATGGAGAATGAATGAAATAGCCAATGAATGCAGAATGAGAAAGTAGTATTGTATTGTGTCAAGGGTTTCTTTTTTTTCAAATGTACACAAAGTGAAGTTTTTACAGAATATAGTGTTCTCTTATTTGGGAGTAGAGGTTACCAGGCCCATGTTGCAAATATATATATGAAAATACAAAAGATTTCCCTAAGGTTTGGAAATAAATTAAAATTTGATAATGTGATTTTGGTAAAAAAGGGTGAAACTGTAAATGTTTAAGAGTTACTGAAATTAAGCAATCAGGACCAAATAAAGTGTTATATATATTGAATCCCTGAAATGCTAAAATTTGAGGGGAAAGTTTGTTTGAATAACAGTCAGAGTGACTATTCTGGATATATTATCTTTTGAATTCCCAGAATTTCAACCGTAAAGTGTTAATAATGTAATGTTGTTTATTCAGCAATGTTTGTTGCTTATCGTCAGGTACATTTGCAAAGTTGGGAAGCTGGCTTCTGAGTCAAAATATGTGCTTGGGTAAAATGTTCTGTTCTGAGACCCTCAGGTCCACTTGGGTCCCGGGGATAGAAAGAACTAAAGGTGTTTATGTTTTGTTGAAATACTGCTGTAATACTGGACTTGGAAAAAATGTTCAGGTAAATATGTTTAATCTATATAATGAAAACTGTTGGTGAGAAACATTTTATTTCTGCATGCTTTATGGACTTATGTTTGAATTAAGGAGGAAAATATTTTTAATACCTCCAATGGTTAAGGAAGGCCTAAATTAATAGTTCAGGTAAATTCTGGGGTTAATCATGTTGAATTAGGAGTACCCACCCCAGCCAGTATTCACCCCCAGCCCCATGCACAAGAAGAAATGGACCACCATTCATGCCCCTACCCTATCTGGATGTCTGCTACTTGAAGAAATTACTACATCTTTTACATGGAAATCTTTGTTGTTCATCTTTGTTGTTCTAATGCCACAGGAGGTGCTGAGATGAGTAAAGGCGGACTCCTGCTGGAAAATGTTCCTGGGAATGACACCTTGAGGGTTAACCATGATGCAAGCCCGAGGTTTACGTATTCCAGTGAGCACCACAAGGGAGAGATCCAGGTGCCAGCCCAAAGACCCAAGTCTAGCCCAATGCATCAGTTCCAGTCTGTCTGTGGATGCTGAGTTCTCTTCATACAAAAAGGCAGGGTTTCTGGTGGAGAATCTTCTGTTTATGTGGATGAACACAGAATCGAACCAAATGTATGGGATTTTGGGAAAAATTTGGGGAAAAGTTTAGGAAAATGAAAATTATAATGTGGACCTTTTCTTTTTTGAAGTTCATGGACATTCATAAGCCATACAAGAGACTTCTTTTTTTTTTGTGTTCTTCTTTGGGATTATTTTTCTTTGGGATTTATTTTATGGACTGACACGCCCCTTCCCCCTTTATATTTATTGGACAATTGCTATACAGCTGAGATTTTGATGACTACTAATTTTGATGTGTTTATTGTTCTCTATTTTACATGCTTGAAATAGTGGTACATTTATGGGAAAGTAGTCCAGGTGAATGTTGGAGGCATATTGGGGGCAACAGGGTTGTGATTGTCACATTCGTGACAGAAGAGAGGACTGAAAGGGTCATATAAAGAGCCCCCTTATGTTCATACTGTGTTTTGCGATCTAAGGCTGGACTGTGCCTTTAAGTGTATAATTTTGCTGAGCAGTGAGTGAATTTATTGTACTTCCCTCCCGCTGTACGTCATATGACGTCCTTGACTTTGAGCGGGTATATATGAATGATGCCTGCAGCTACAAGCATGCTTCTGATATCGGATTTTTCAGCCGGTGATTCCCTACACCATAAGAATGATCATAGCGGCTGTTCCGCCGCTTGATCGTACCTTATGGGCGGTGAGAGGGGACGTCCCCTGCCACCGCCCTACGGTGCTTCTACTGACTCACCGCTTCCATCATCGAGTCGGAGACAGGATCAGTTGGCCCCAGATGTTTACCATAGAGATTTCTGGTGGACCAGATGACGCTGGAGTCGCTATGACCGTTCAGAGGCCAGGCGCGATGTTATGACGTCACGCCCGGCCTCTGCATTCAAACAAATGGCCCGCCTCGGCTGGGAAGCTGAGATCATTTTTTTAATTATTTTTATTTCAGGCTTCCCAACCTAGAGGTGAGATGTGGGGTCTTATTGACCATATATCTCACTGTAAAGAGGACCGATCATGCCATATTCCTATTACAAGGGATATTTACATTCTTTGTAATAGGAATAAAAGTGATCAAAAAATTTTTTTTTTAAAGTGTCAAACTAAAAAATAAAAATAAAATTAACAATAAAAAAAAATAAAAATTTTTAAAGTGCCACTGTCCCCGTGTGCTCGCATGCAGAAGCGAACACATATGTAAGTCCCACCCACATATGAAAATGGTGTTCAAACCACACATGTGAAGTATCGACGCAAATGTTAGAGCGAGAGCAATAATTTTAGCCCTAGATCTCGTCTGTAACTCAAAACATGTAACCAGTAAAAAATTTTAAAGCGTCGCCTATGGGGATTTTTAAGTACCGAAGTTTGGCGCCATTCCACGAGCGTGTGCAATTTTATAGCATGACATGTTAGGTATCTATTTACTTGGCGTAACTTTATCTTTCACATTATGCAAAAAAATTAGGCTAACTTTACTGTTTTTTTTTTAAAGCACAAAACTGTTTTTTTCCAAAAAAAAAAAATGTTCAAAAAATTGCTTTGCAAATACCGTGCAACAACTGCCATTGTATTCTCTAGGGCCTTTGCTAAAAAAAAATATATAATGTTTGGGGGTTCTATGTAATTTTCTAGCAAAAAAAATTATGATTTTTACATGGAGGAGAGAAATGTCAGAATTGGCCTGGGTGGCAAGTGGTTAAGAAATGAGCTTGTGTTGAAATTGAAACCCGAAATGAGGAACTTATGTATGTGTCATGAGATAGTCTGTCTGGAGTTATAAGGGGGTTGTCTAGGTGACATAATGTGACATTAGGTGACATAATAGGTTTGCCCGGATACAAGAGATGTAAAGAGTTCTAAAAATATGTATCATTATAATTGGTTAAGAGCACATGGAAAGGAAATATGTTATTTGAACATGTACCCCTTATTGGTGGAAAATGATTAAGTAACGCCCGTCTTTCTATTGTATTTAACGTCTTTTGTATTTAACGTATGAGCCCAGAATAAACTGAACAGTATATGGTAATCAACCTGTGTTGTGTCGACTTTGTATGCTGTTCCCTGTGCACAGAGATTTTTGGGTGTGGTCAACGGAGTTGGCCGGTGTTAAGGTAATTATAATTAGATGATAAAAAGTGATTAGTCGGACTAGTGGTTATAGGTTAAAAGTGCATCCTAACAGATGTGTAAGAATTTTAAATACTCAGGAAAATAGATAATAATATAGATCAAGGAGTACCACTGGTAGCTGAGCTTGTGGTAAGGTTAGGGACTTAGATTGAAAGAGGTTTTTTTTGCTGGGGAGGGTGTGCAGGCTGCTTTGGTGACAGAATTGGTTAACTATTAAGTTGCACCTGTGTTGCCCACCCTTATAGGACAGACACCTCAGGTCAGGTGCTTTGAAAGATACATTGTTTCTTTCTCTGTTCTTGCAGAGATAGAAAAAAAGTGTGTAAAGAAAAAAAATAATAATAATGATTAAAAAAATAAAATACAATTAAACATTTTAAAAAATACCTAGATCAAGGATTTCTGAAATTAGTATCAGTGTCAATGTGTTTCAGGTAAGATTAAAAAAAAGCAAAATGTGCATTATTGTTTCTGGGCTGTACTATAAGTATAAACAACAACTAATGAACACATATGTTGTATTGCTGCAATCATCAGAAGCAGGAGAATTTATTTTGGGTTGTTCTTTGGTGGAAGGTTATGGTAGTAGTAAAAAATATACAGTTAAATTTTCAAAAAAAATATTTATTTTTTTACTATTTTGATAATAATACAAAAAAAAAATCAGGAGATATCATTATGATTTACCTCCAAATGAAAGCCCAATTTGTCTTGAAAAAAATGTGGTATAATCCATCTGGATGCACAAAGTAGTTGTGATGATATTTACGGTTCAATATAAAGTAAAGGGACAATCAGCGCAAACCAAAATTAAGAATAATGCAAGCTGAACACTAAGAGGATAACACCGACCTCAGTAACATACAATAAACAAAATAAGTGCAGCGCAAAAAATAAAGGAATAATAAATGGTCCAATCATAAATTGGTAGTCAAATAGTTCATTAATAATGGGAAATAACCCTCTTCTGGGGACACTCGTATAAGGCACTTATCCAGGCGATGTAATAAGAAGTAAGATTGTGCTTACCAGATCCAATTGACCCCTTAGTTATAGGGGGTCTAAAACGGCATGAATGGACCCGTGGCAAACTGCTGGGCTAGCTGTCATCTGCGGAGATCCCCTCAGGTATATGGTATACTGCTGGTATGCTGCAGAGATGGCTGTCATGTGCTGTATACTATTTCTCAGTGCATAGCGATATCCATGGGAGAGAGGGATCCGTATTGGAAAGGCAGAGCAGAGAAGCAATTTTCCCCAGAAAGAATAAATAAAATAAAAAGCATCTAAGAGCGATCCATAAATAACCAAGTGTCCAAATTTATTTAAGTAAGTGGGGTATAGAAAAGGTCACAAGACATTGGAGGGGGGGTAATTTTATAAGACAGCTTAGCCAGAGAGAATCTTTCTGGATACACGAAACCAGGGTGTCTGTCCCGAAAGGACTAAATGTGGAGTTTGACTTAAATTGTTTTATCTCTAACAAATGATGTAATGCACTCTGTGTTTATTATTTATTGTGTATCTGTGTATCTTATAATGTTGATCTTTTACTGCTCCTGTTACTATGTATTTAAATATCCATTTATTAATTGTTGTGTTTATACTTCTATGCAGGTGTGTGGTTTTATTAATCATTGTGTGTAAAAAAGATTTTTTACTACAAGCTAGAGAATGCTGCGGGTGCTCAATGGGTCATATTAATGTTTAAAGTATCTTTTACACATTTTTTAGTATATTTTTAACATATATTCTTGTTGTAACTTTTGATATTCCTTTGCATTGCATGATTAAGTTCTGGCATTGTTGCCTTTTATTTCACTGGCTGTGCGGAGTCAGTTTCCAGGTTTTTATTTAATTATTTAATGAATTTTTTATTGTATTGGGATGATGTCCCCATTGAGCTCAGGAGAGGATTTCCCAGCGGGGACTTCCGGTCCCGTTGCTCTTGACACTCCCATTGTTGAATGATAACGGGTATATTAAGGCTCTATGGGTGACAGGTGCACTCCACCCTCGCTGACGAAGTTTTTTTGACGTAACGTCGCGTACGGGGGCGGAACTGCTTGACCGTCGTCACCCGCAGCCTTCTCTTGCTGACAGCTGTTCAGACGCGAACAGTCTGTCTCACTACTTAACACTGCCGCATAGACTCTTATATGTAGTGGCGCTCTATTAGCGTCTTTTCCTCCATCACCTTTTATTATTTAAATAAATTTGGACACTTGGTTATTTATGGATCGCTTTTAGATGCTTTTTATTTTATTTATTCTTTCTGGGGAAAATTGCTTCTCTGCTCTGCCTTTCCAATACGGATCCCTCTCTCCCATGGATATCGCTATGCACTGAGAAAGAGTATACAGCACATGACAGCCATCTCTGCAGCATACCAGCAGTATACCATATACCTGAGGGGATCTCCGCAGATGACAATTAGCCCAGCAGTTTGCCACGGGTCCATTCATGCCGTTTTAGACCCCCTATAACTAAGGGGTCAATTGGATCTGGTAAGCACAATCTTACTTCTTATTACATCGCCTGGATAAGTGCCTTATACGAGTGTCCCCAGAAGAGGGTTATTTCCCATTATTAATGAACTATTTGATTACCAATTTATGATTGGACCATTTATTATTCCTTTATTTTTTGCGCTGCACTTATTTTGTTTATTGGATATTTACGGTTCAACTAACACATGTCAAAATTGCAAAATTGGGCCTAGGCATTTTGATTTTTTTACCCTTAGGCACAAAGGGGTTAAATTGAGGGGTGCCAATAATTTTTTACAGTTCGTCACCTGCTAGTTTGATGCTACCCGAAAAACATAAGGGCTAGTTTACAGTTGCTTCAAAACATGGCTTCAGACATGCTTTGTCAAAGCTCTCTGAACGCCAGTCAAAGCTCCTGTCACTAAATAAAATGGTGAGCTTACAGTCCTGTTTACATCTTACTTTTGCTTGGTGTTTCGATGAGGCTTTGGTGGGGCTTCGATGAGGCTTTAGTGGAGCTTCGATGAGCCTTTGGTGGGGCTTCGATGAGCCTTTGTGAGGCTTCAGTGGGGCTTCAAGCAGATTTGCCATAGACTACTATGGAGGCTTTGAAGACGCTTTGAAGCACCACTAAGCTACATAGGGTATACTTTTTGAAAAAAAAACAAAAGTAAAGCAAAGCAAAAGCAAGGTGTAAACAGGACTGTAAGCTAACCATTTTATTTAGTGGCAGGAGCTTTGACTAGCATTCAGAGAGTTTTAACAAAGCCTGTCCGAAGCCTTGTTTTGAAGCAAGTGTAAACTAGACGTTAATGTGTGTTGAAGCCGAAGCAAGTGTAAATGAGCCCTAAAAACAAGAGAAGCTATGTGAGAAGCACAATTCAAAATATCCAAGATGCTGGCTTACATTTCAAAGATGTACAAATTATTTATCACAGGCTACAGATCATGTAAATGGTATAAAAGTCACAATTAAAAACAAAGTAACTATACCTTTATGTTTCTTTGAAGAAGCACTAAGGGTTGACCAACCACGGTGGAAGATACCCCCAATTTTATCCCAAGCTCATTGCTTAACGTGGTTTGTTATCCGTGGAACAGATCAAAGAGCTGGGGCCTGTTACCCACCTCACATATGAGGGCCTCCATGTTAATTGAGGAGCCTGTGAGAGATAGGTTTGCTCTGGCCACTAAGCTGCAGCCAAACTTTTTCTACAGCATGAGGGCATGAAATGCAGCTCTAATAAATATTCAAGACTGGTGTGCCACAAAGCATGCCGGCACGTGTTATCATGCACCTCCCAATGCCTTGTATAGGCCATACAAAATGCTGCATTACACCAAAAAAACAGAACACCATTTTGAACAGCACTATACACTGCAATGCATAAATGCGAACACAGCCATAGAAATGGATTGATAATTACGAAGCATGCATTACAGTGTAAAGCACAAGTATGAATGGGCTCCTAATGTTTTATTTATAGCTGATATAGAGTGAGGCCTAAAGTATAACTAACTAAAGGCAAAACATCTTTTAGTTTTAAATAGAATGGAGAGGGATTAGAAGTTATAGTTATATTTGCTGCCTGTGCGCTTAGAGAGATTTATCCTTTCTAGCTGTAGTGTTTACTGTTATCTTATCACCAAGCATGAAGGTGAAAGATAAGCCCAAATTGCGGGTTGTCACCAGAACAGGAGTAGAAGTGCAATCTTCCAATGGAGACACTAATTCTTGTGACCTTGGTGACAAACAGAGATTTCCCCACTTAGGAGGGATTTCCTCACACTTCCTGTTTTCGCTGTGGGAGAGAAAGTGAAGAGAAATCTCTCCAATAGCACAGAAAGCAAAAACAAAACTAACAGTGGTTATAACCCGAGAGCAGATTACTTTTTTGCATTTAGAAAAAAAATGTTGTGAAGCAAGTGCATAGTAATCAGATCTAAAATTTCAAAAGTAAAGAATTACAACCAAAAAAGTGGTATTATTGTAAATAATAACAGTGAGTTACTATCAACTTTAAAATATCAAGAGAATGTCCGCTTTTTAGCTAAATAAACTAGAAAATGACACTGGTTGTCAGAATCCTGCTGCAAACGTTACTGCATGGGAACTATGGGTACTAAGTAGTCTAACTCTGAAATGGAAATACAGAATGCAACTGGTAGATTCTCCTACATTGGAAATGTCTGTAGAAATAATTCTACCCTGTCTGCCAACAAGGTGCTCATACTTCTCTTCCCCACCACTAACTGTAGTCCACAACACAAGAAATGGATAGTGTGTGCTGGGTTTTTACATGAATGAATTTTCAATGCACTTCACTTCAATGCAGTCAAGGGGAAGGCTGTTGTTGGATCAGATGAGATGTTAGGAAGTATGGGGTTCCCATCAATTTCACAAAAACACAGTTGGCCCAATTATTAGTAAAATCGGACTAATGTGTGATTGGTTCCCTATTGGTAAGGGAATTCCTTAAGAGTCAACTAACTTTCTAAAAGGCTGCTGACAATACCTTATTTCTACAGATGTGAAAGTACAAACATTACACTGCCTCCAGTAGTGTAAATGGAGGCAAGACAGAATGAGCTATACCACACTTTGCATCAGCAATTTCTAGCACCTACAAAACTCACTGCTTTTTTTACTCTGGCAAGCTGTAACTGGCTACAATGCTTTTCTATGCAGCTACAATCACTAGTGTGTCATTATTATCTGCAGCTGTAGCTCACTTTAAATGCTGTAAAAAGTCAATCGCATTTTCATTGACTGTAGTTAATTTGTTTTTCCTAGCAACAAAAAAGTTTAGGCGAGCATTTCTGTAGGTCCTACAAAACTGCCCAGGGGTCATCGGCCTATCTCTGTACAGGTTTACTCTAAATTGCACCTTGATCTATAGATAGCTTTATCTATAAATACTGCGAGGCAAACAGCTTGTGAGATTCTGAATACTCACCAGAGATAAGCTGCAAGTTGTTGTTGCTTAAATATTTACTTTCAGACTTTAATTCAGCATCAACATTTGGTCCTAATTTCTGATTTCCTAAATATAGAGCTCTAAATTTCTGTTGAATATCGAGGCCAACTTTAAAATACATCGAAAAAAAAGAAACTGAAATCAGTATTGATTAATATTACATCAGAAACGTTTCTAACTATGTAGACTTTATAAATAGAGAATTTATCATAGGAAAAAATCACCAAAGAAGAGCTAAAGGAGTTAACACCTGATTATGTACAATATGTACTTTGTGCTTAAAGTGGTTCTAAAGGGGCTCCAAACTCAAAAAGATTTTTTACCTTAATGCAATCTGTGCTTTAATAAAAAAAAAATAAATAAATAAAAACTTTCATTGCATGCTTACTCCCCCAGTCATTCCTAAACACTTACCTGAGCCATAGGCTCCTGCTGCTGTCAGTCAAATCCTATGAGGAGGGAGTGGGGGTGTGTGTAAGGGACTGCTCTGTGCAAAACCATTGACATACAGCAGGGAAGTATAACACAGGGTCGGATCTAGCCTGTCTGACCAGGGGGTGCAGTAAAAACAGTCAGGGGGGGAATAATGTCAACACTGTATGTGAGTCACTGACAGTCTGCCACATAGTGTGACAGATGCAAGGAATGAGTAACCCTTGTTCACTCAGCAGTTTTCTGTACCATGAGTCAGGACCTGGGAGTAACACCTGACAGGTAGTGCAGAAGTGGTGTAGGAATGAGCAGAGAATGCCATATGTATTAGACATATAATATATAATATAGTCAGTAAAATGATGAAACAGAAACGGTGCCGCCTTATAACAGGTATCCCTATCAGAGTCCCTCCTTACATCAGGAGTCTTCACCTGAGACCCCCTTTACATGACAGTCCCCATCAGAATGCTCTCTTACATCAATTACCCTATCACAGTGCCCCTTACATTAACTGACTGCATCACGGTTTCCTCTTATATCAACTGTACTCATCAGAGTGTCCTCTTATAGCAATGGTCACCATCAGAGGGCCGACTTACATTAACTACCCTCATCAGAGTGCCCCTTACAGCAAATATCCCCATCAGAACACCCCCTTAACAATAACAATTGTCCCCATCAGTCTAACTTGTGGATAAGTGGAAGCACTTTCAGAGATCTGGGGGGATGCAACTAAAATCTAAGGGGTGAGGGGGGTGGGGGTTGCAGCTTTACCCAGCACCCCCTAGATCTGGGCCTGGTAGAATATATATTTTTTTATTTTATTAAAAAAAATAAGCTTTAAAATCGCTTTTAATTGGTGTTTAATACCACTTAAGCATACTTGTAGCAAGTATGAAAGAGCTAAGGTATGCATTGCAGCAAATGGCTGTTGGTACCTTATCTTTCATTCAGCTCCACCTAATGTTGCCTTGAAATCGCTCCATTTTTTCATAGTGAAAAAGGAACATACCCTTCTGCACTACCTCACAATGCAATGCCTGGTGCCTGAATAACATCAGCCACCCAAAACATTGTCACAAGTGGACATGATTATGGAAATAGTGATTATAAGAAAGTCATTATTTTCATAGCCACTTCATTAGGACTTTAGGCACAGCTGAAGGAAAAATGTGGTCAAATTAGCATATACAGATACCTTATGCCAATAGCTACTTTTTAAAGCTGTTACTTAGATGTTTTTCACATTTTCTGTAGCTTCTCAGGCAACTACAATGCTAAAATGTAAAACAATTACATCTGATACACTTTAAGACTAGGGATGAGCCGAACACCCCCCTGTTCGGTTCCCACCAGAACATGCGATCAGGCAAAAGATTTGTTCGAACACGCGAACACCGTTAAAGTCTATGGGACACGAACATGAATAATCAAAAGTGCTAATTTTAAAGGCTTATATGCAAGTTATTGTCATAAAAAGTGTTTGGGGACCTGGGTCCTGCCCCAGGGGCATGGATCAATGCAAATAAGTTTTAAAAACGGCCATTATTTCGGGAGCAGTGATTTTAATAATGCTTAACCACTTCAGCCCCGGAAGGATTTACCCCCTTCCTGACCAGAGCACTTTTTACAATTTGGAACTGCGTCGCTTTAACTGCGCAGTCATGCAATGCTGTACCCAAACGAAATTTTTGATATTCGGCCACATGTCTTTGGTAAAAAAAATGTCAATAAGCATATATTTATTGGTTTGCGCAAAAGTTATAGCGTCTACAAACTAGGGTACATTTTCTGGAATTTACACAGCTTTTAGTTTATGACTGCCTATGCCATTTCTTGAGGCGCTAAAATGGCAGGGCAGTACAAAACCCCCCCAAATGACCCCATTTTGGAAAGTAGACACCCCAAGGAAATTGCTGAGAGGCATGTTGAGCCCATTGAATATTAATTTTTTTTGTCCCAAGTGATTGAATAATGACAAAAAAAAAAAAAAAATTTACAAAAAGTTGTCACTAAATGATATATTGCTCACACAGGCCATGGGCATATGTGGAATTGCACCCCAAAATACATTTAGCTGCTTCTCCTGAGTATGGGGATACCACATGTGTGGGACTTTTTGGGAGCCTAGCCACGTACGGGGCCCCGAAAACCAATCACCGCCTTCAGGATTTCTAAGGGCGTAAATTTTTGATTTCACTCTTCACTGCCTTTCACAGTTTTTGGAATGCCCAGGTGGCACAAACCCCCCCCCCCAAATGACCCCATTTTGGAAAGCAGACACCCCAAGCTATTTGCTGAGAGGCATGTTGAGTATTTTGCAGCTCTCATTTGTTTTTGAAAATGAAGTAAGACGAGAAAAAAACATTTTTTTTTTTTATTTTTTCAATTTTCAAAACTTTGTGACAAAACGTGAGGTCTGCAAAATACTCACTTTACCACTCAGCAAATAGCTTGGGGTGTCTACTTTAATAGAGAGAGAATAGAGAGAGAACAATAAAACGACAACTATTTTTTTTTAATTTTATATATATATTTTTTTGTGTTTTTTTTTTTTTTTTTTTTTACACTTTTTTTTGTAACTGTAACTTTTATAACTGTAACCGGTTCCAGGTTCGGGTCTCTCAAAATGCGATGGCATCTTGGGAGACCCTGTGTTAGTATGCCTAGTCTATGCAATGCTGTACGCTAATACTCAACTAGTGTATGGTAGCGTTCAAAACATTCACCAATGCAAAGACCAGGATTGTCAAGACAGGAGGGACAATAATAGCGGGTGTCACGCCTATATCCGTGCTTGCTGCAGACACGACATCTTTTTTGGGGGGGTTCATTGGGTAGGGGTACTCGGGAGGACATAAAGAAAATACCTCTCATGCAGCCGACTGCATTTGGTTGGGGGTGTGAATGGGGAGAGTACGGGCGCTGCAGAAGTGGTGGGTTCCCAATTATTAGGCTTGGCGAATGCAGCAGGAAGGGCATTATGGGCACGACGGGCCTGTGTTTGTCTATTTCTTGGTGGCAGCGGGACACTACTTGTGCTTGCCACCTCACCAGCTTGAACTGCACTTATGGGACTTGCCACGTCACCAAGTGTTACTGCAGTGCTGGTTTGACTACGACCGGGGTGTACTAGGCCGCTGGTGCTTGCCAGTTCACAAAAAAGCTACCAAAAAAACTGTTAGCGATCGCAGGGATCAGGCCTGACTCTGCGAACGCTGCAGTTATGTGTTTAGTGTTTTGTAAGTGACAGTGATCGATCGATACTGCACTTGGGTGGGCTGAGCTGGGCGGAGGGGCAAAACACAGGTGCTAGCAGGTATCTGGGCTGATCCCGCTAACACTGTGTTTTTGGGAACTCTAAACTGCTGGGGACACTAGTATAGATCTGATCGGATCAGATATTGATCCGTTCAGATACTATACCACTAAGGGAGGTGTACGGTGCGTGCGTGGGTGTTAGCGGTACTGGCGCTAACCTGACGCTCCCTGGGGCAACGCATATCACCGCCGGGTGATCAGGGGGCTAAACCTTTATTCGGTAATAAACGGCAGGTGCCCTGACACTATAAAAAATAAACGAACTAACCAGCGTCACCCGTAACGGTTATGCGGTGATCACTGGTGAAAGGGTTAACTAGGGGGCAATCAAGGGGTTAAAACATTTATTAGATAGTATATGGGGGTCCCTGACGCTATAAAACAAAGACGGCAAACCTAAATATTTACCTCTCTAACTAGCGTCACCAGTGACACTAATACAGCGATCAGAAAAACGATCGCTTAGTGACACTGGCGACGGGGGGGTGATCAAGGGGTTAAAACTTTATTAGGGGGGGTTAGGGGGGTACCCTAGACCTAAAGGGGGCTAACACTAACTGCCCTACCACACTAACTGTCACAAACTGACACCAATGCAGTAATCAGAAAAAAAACTGCTTGGTGTCAGTGTGACAGGGGGGGGGATTAGGGGGTAATCAGGGGGTAAAGGGGGGTGTAATGTATGCCTGGCATGTTCTACTGTGTGTGTGTTTTACACTCACTCGGATGTCTTCCCTCGGCGCCGGAACGGAAAATACCGAGCCGAGGAGAGATGACATCACTTCCTCTGCTGCTGTTTACTATACAGCAGCAGAGGAATGATTCTATTGGCTGGGAGCGATCAGGAGGGGGGCCACGAATGGATGGCCTCCCCCTCACCTCCGATCACCGGGGGACAAATGCCGACCGCCTCGGGCACCGGGGGGGTCCTATCGGACCCCCCGCCCGCGGGATGCAGATCACGTACAGTTACGTGATTCTGCCTGCCCGTGCCATTCTGCTGAGGTATATCGTCATGAGGCGGTTGGCAACTGGTTAACTGCACTTTTTTTGTGAAATGGTAGTGGTACTTTTGTACCCCCTTACCATTTCACACAGGGGGGAGGGCCGGGATCTGGGGGTCCCCTTGATAAAGGGGGCTTCCAGATTCCGATAAGCCCCCCGCCCGCAGATCCCCACAACCACCGGGCAAGGGTTGTGGGGATGAGGCCCTTGTCCCCATCAACATGGGGACAAGGTGTTTTGGGGGGCTACCCCAAAGCACCCTCCCAATGTTGAGGGCATGTGGCCTGGTACTGTTCAGGAGGGGAGGCGCTCTCTCGTCCCCCCTCTTTTCCTGCAGCCTGCCAGGTTGCGTGCTCGAATAAGGGTCTGGTATGGATTTTTGGGGGGACCCCACGCCATTTTAAAAAAAAATTTTGGTGCAGGGTTCCCCTTAACATCCATACCAGACCTGAAGGGTCTGGTATAGATTTTAAGGGTGACCCCACGCCATTTTTTTTTTAATTTTGGCCGGAGTTCCCCTTAATGTCCATACCAGACCTGAAGGGCCTGGTATGGAATTTAGGGGGACCCCCCACGTCATTTTTTTTTAAATTTTGGTTCGGGGTTCCGTGGGGAATTCCCATGCCATTTTTATCAATGAACTTTTATGTGTATTGTCGGACCGGCAATTCATTATTAGCCGCAAGTAGTTTTAAATGACTTTTTTTCCTTTGAAATGTCATTTTGCTGTCAGACTGTTCTAAACACGGGAAACATGCGCCCCTTTACAGGCATACTATAGACACCCCCAGGTACGAAACTTAAAGGAATATTACACTTTTATTGTTTCACTTTAAGCATTATTAAAATCACTGCTGCTGAAAAAATTGCCGTTTTTAAAACTTTTTTTGCATTGACTCATGTCCCCTGGGGCAGGACCCAGGTCCCCAAACACTTTTTATGACAATACCATGCATATAAGCCTTTAAAATTAGCACTTTTGATTTCTCCCATAGACTTTTAAAGGGTGTTCCGCGGCTTTCGAATTTGCCGCGAACACCCCAAATTGTTCGCTGTTCGGAGAACTGGCGAACAGCCGATGTTCGAGTCGAACATGAGTTCAACTCGAACTCGAAGTTCATCCCTATTTAAGACCAACATAATTTAATTGAATGGGTAAATCATATGTTCAGTATTCACAGTTTTCCTGCAGTATATCAGTGAATTTTAGCACCTGAGGGGTAGAAATGTTTGTAACAAATATATTATCTTACCATACTCAGAACTGATCAAATTGACACTTAGTTCATCAGATGTAAAAGCCCTTTTTATGTCAATTTTTCTTGTCCAGGTTCCTGATTTCAACAAAGCAGAGTCCCTGCAAATGAGAATATTTGATATATCAAATCCTGGACAGCATTACAAAAATATATATAAACCTATCAGTATTTATTGAAACAAATATTTATCGAACCAATACATTTGAAAAATAATGTATTTGAATATATATTTAATCCATGCAATATTTATTCCTTCCCTAAACCACCTTTCAAGTGCCAACCTATACTGTTATCCACCTAATGGAAAGTATCAATTTTTCCCTGACGGCTCCATGTCAGCACAGCTGGGTATAGGCTCCGCCCCCCATGCCTCCAGGACTTAACTTAAATATAAATTTGAGCCCACCTACAACCTCAGCGTTCTTCTTTTTCCTCCTATGCACGGGACCTAGGTGTGCTCCTCTACCTGGCTGGTCTAAAGGGCTGGCCGTCCGTCCATGTGTGTGGATTAGGCTGGAAGCAATCCCTGGTGTCTCGGCTAAATGACCCATAATCCAGGGAGCCCCGCTGCTGGTCCTCAGGTGGTTTTTATCTTGGCTAACAGCCTTGTCTGGGGTCTACTGGGTCCATGTAAAGTGTGCAGCTGTGTTAGCAGAGTCTCCCCTATGCACGGGCACCCACGCTGTGCCGGTGTTTATAGTCGGATGGCGGAGGTTGGGTGAGCTAAATTTTAAAAATGCTTTGTATCCAAATGAATTCTGCATTGCTGGGTATTGTTATGCCTTGCTCCCTGCAGCCACTATGTGTAGCCTGAGTTTCTCCACAGGGAGTACTCTGCATAACAGGTGCACAAAGTAATACTATGGGGGTTATTTACGAAAGGCAAATCTACTTTGCACTACAAGTGCAAACTACAAGTACAAAGTGCACTTAAAATTTCACTGAAAGTGCACTTGGAAGTGCAGTCGCTGTAAATCTGAGGGGAAGCTCTGCTGATTTTATTATCCAATCATGTGCAAGCTAAAATGCTGTTTTTTCTTTTCCTTGCATGTCCCCCTCGGATTTACAGCGACTGCACTTCCAAGTGCACTTTCAGTGCAATTTCAAGTGCAGTTTGCACTTGTAGTGCAAAGTGGATTTGCCTTTTTCTAAATAACCCCTCCTTTGTCTGTTTACACATGGCAATAACCTGTTGGTGGCTTCTCATGTTTGCTTTACTATTGTGCCATTGTGCCAACCCCCTCAAAAGACCAGCATTTGCAAAGAAGGTAGAGGAGTCACCTGTAGATGACTAATGGGTCAGACACCAGCAAAGTAGTAGGGGAGCCCTACTTCAAGAGCAATGGGCTTAGGGCCAATGGTCTTTTTCAAGGGTCCAAGATGGTGTCCAACGTCCTGGAGTTGAGAGCAGCATGTCAGGCTCTTAGCCTTCAGTCATCTCATCCGGGGTAAGCCTGTCTTGGTAAAGTTGGACAGTGCAATGACTGTGGCCTACATCTGGAAACAAGGCTCAGTCTCTCCCTTCTGAAGGAGGTTTCTCTAATTCTAGAATCTGCCCAAGTCAATCTTTTGCAGCTATCTGCAGCCTATGTGCCTGGTCAGAAGAATCTTCAGGCAAACTATTTGTCCAGGACAAGTCTGGACGACAATGAATGGTCCAGACTACTGCAAGTCTTTTGGGAACTAACAGTGCTTGGTATTTTTCTTCCAGAGGTAGACCCGCTCACATCCCCAGTCAACACCAAGTTGCTGAAGTTCCATTCCAGGGCCCAGAATCCGCAAGCAATCGGGGTGGAGGTGCTGACCGCAGAGTGACTCTCCAAGACAGCTTATGCCTTTCTGCTCCTCCCTCTGATTCTCATCTTCCAGCTGAGGCTGTGGTGGGGGAAGGTGACAGTTCTGGTGATGATCCTAGATTGTCCAAAGGGGCCTTGGTACCCCCTGCTTATCCTTATGAGTGTCAAGGATTGACTCCCTCTGCCTGTAAGATCAAATCTTCTCCAAAGCCCCATTCATCCAGCAACTGAAAGGCTCAGGCTGATGGCCTGGGTCTGGAGAGGCAGAGGCTAATGGATTTAGAATGCTCTGTGAAGATTGTGAATACTCTTACAAAAACAAGAAAGGACAGCGCTAACCGTGCTTATAGTAGAATATGGCATAAATTCCCAGTATTATTGCTGATCAAAATTTTATGCTGGACTCTTCAGAAGTCTGTTCTGAAATGTCTGCAGGCGTGGCTTGATTTAGGACTATGTGTAAGTATGCTATAGGCACACATTTCGACTATATCTCTGCCTTCACTGGCATACAGTGGGCATCCAACACTTAATTATACTGTTTTTCAAGATGCAATTTGGTTGAAACCTCGAATTGTTTCCAAAATGAGATCTCCCATTGCTGTTGGACGTTATTGCATTAGATGCCTTTATTCACCCTGTGGTACCTCTCACTGAAAACTGCTTTACTGGTGGAAATTACATCAGCCAGAAGAATCAGCATTAGTGGCCTTGGGGTTTAAAGAACCCATACTCGCGTACTTCCCAGACAGGGTGGTACTCATGCCAGTGCTCAAATTTGTGCCTGAACTGACCTTTCAGAGTCCATATCAGACAAGAGGTTGTCCTCCTACCTTCTTTTTGGAGAGTACTCAAGAAATTAGCCCATCGGATGTGAGCCAAGCTTTAAAATGTTTAATCAAGGTGACTTCTGCCATCAGGAAGTCGGAGCATCTGTTTGTAAAATTCCAGGTGTAACACATAATGATTTTACAGCTTCCAGCAAGATTATTGCCTCTTGGTTGGTAAAGCTCATCTCCTAGGCTTACAAGTTGAAAGGGTTGGCTGTGCCAAGAGAATCACGGCACTCTTCACAGGAAGGGTCTCGACCCATGAGAGTGGCAGCAGGCCGAGTGTCTGAAACTATCTGCAAGGCAGCTACGTGGGCACCAAAATATTTATATTCATGGCTTAATGACAGTTGTTTGGCAGAGGCATCCTGGCTTCTGTTTTTTTACTCAGAAATGAGGAGTGTGTAGCATTATCCCTCCCCTGTTTTGGCTAGTTAGTACCCAGCTGTGCTGACATGGAGCCTTCAGGAAAATGGAAAATTGAATTCAACCGTAATTTTCCTTTCATGACGAGCTGCATGGCAACACAGATCCCACCCAGCTTGGTAGGACTAGTTACAGAACGCCAAGGCTGCAAGTGGGATCAAATTTATAGGAGTTACAGTAAGTCCTAGAGGCATAGGGAGCGAAGCCTATACCCAGCTGTGCTGCCATGGAGCTCATCAGGAAAGGAAAATTACAGTAAGTATTTAAAATTAAATTTTCCATTTTTTGTTTGATAAGACAAAATGTCTTGTGAGTGGATAGAAATCACTTTATGTTTTGGCTTAATTTAAATATGTGGACACAACACCTTAACCACTTCATTACCCGCCCATAGTCATATGATGTCCGCAGATGGGATCTCCCAACCTGGGCGGGTGTCATATGATGTTGTTGGCTTACCGCCACTACTGCGGGCCCCCAGGGGCCCGCAGCACAGCGATCTGGGATCCGGCGAGTCCCTCGGGACACAGCCGTTCCCCAATGGAGGTAATGAGCGGTTGGTGGAGCGTGGGGAGCAGCGTGACCAGCTGTATCCAATCACAGTCGGTCACTATGCAGAGCGGCATTGTGAAGCGGCGTGCACGGTACTCGTGCGCACCCCCGGGGGCGCGCAATGCGGCGATCGGGGCTGAGGCTTGTCCCTCGGACACAACCCAGCTCTGATCAGGGTAAAGAGCCAATAAAATTGTCTCTTTACCACGTGACCGGCTGTGTCCAATCACAGCCGGTCATTAAATGTAAACATCTGTGTATAACTGCTGTTACTAGGTTCTCCTCTTCACACACCAATTCAGTGTGTGGAGGAGATCAGCTAACAGTGAGTTACACATTACAGTACCCTACTGTATATGTACTACTGTGCCCAGGTTGCCCCCCCTAAATAAAGAGGCCCTGTCTTCAGGAGTACCTGTCATCTAGTACCTGTCATCAGGAGTACCCACCACCTCACCAGAGTACCTGCCACCAGAGTACCCGCCACCTCACCAGAGTACCTGCCACCTCACCAGATTACCTGCCACCAGAGTACCCGCCACCTCACCAGAGTACCTGCCACCAGAGTACCTGTCATCCTAGTATCTGCCACCAGAGTACCCACCACCAGAGTACCCGCCACCTCACCAGAGTACCTGCCACCAGAGTACCCGCCACCTCACCAGAGCATCCCTCATCAGAGTACCTGCCACCAGAGTACCCGCCACCAGAGTACCTGCCACCAGAGTACCCCCCATACAGCCACTATGTCCAGAAAGTTATACACTCCGGAAGAGGCACATCAGATTTTGAGTCTGACCGATGAGAGCAACAGGGAGCTCTTACCGCCCAGTTCTGATTCCGATTCTGGTTCAGAATATAAGCCCCCCAAAGGCAGCACATCAGGATCCGAATCAGAGGAGGAAGCAGTCCGTCCAAAAATCAGACGGTCTGAACACCAGGCAGCTACCAGAAGTGTCAAGGGTGCTAGACCCCATTAGGGCCCAAACCAAGCTTCCAGATGCCTTGGCAAACCCATTGTGGCTGCCTTCTAGCACAGGGTTAGCCACAATCCCCCCTTTCACAGCACAGCCAGATGTGCAGGTCAACACTGCAGGTTTTCCCAAATAGATTTTTTAAATTTATTTTTCCCTGACGAATTAGTTCAAGGCATTGTGGACCAAACCAATCTTTTTGCCCAACAATTCATTGCAAACAACCCCAGCTCAAGCTTTGCCCGCCCTTTTGAATGGAGACCCCTAACAGTGGAGGAGCTTAAATTGTTTTTAGGCCTAACGCTTAACATGGGGCTTACAAAAAAAATGAAGTGCATAAATATTGGTCAACCAACCCTATCCACCACATACCAATTTTTTCATCGGTCATGACCAGGTCCCGATATAAAATTTCAAAGCAGTTCCTGCATTTCAGTGATAACTCACAGTGCCCCCCCAAATCACCCAAACTTTGAAAACTATATAAAATTCGCCCCCTAATTGATTTTTTCTGCAAGAGGTTTGCCAAATTTTATATCCCTGACAAAAACATCTCTGGACGAATCCCTGGTCCATTTCACAGGCTGGCTGGGAATCAAGCAATAAATCAAGCAAGAGGGCAAGGTACGGATTGAAGCTCAACAAGCTCTGTGAAAGCTCCACCGGATATGTACACTCATTCCGCGTGTACGGAGGCAAAGACTCCCAGCTCCAGCCCCCTGAGTGTCCATCGTACATGGGAATAAGTGGATAAATTGTTTGGGAGTTGGCATTCCCACTCCTCCAAAAGGGGTATCCCATTTACATGGACAACTACTACACCAGTTTGCCCCTTCTCCGCCACCTATACCTGAAAAATACTCTGGCCTGCGCTACAGCACGGAAAAACAGAAAGGGCTTCCCACAGAGTCTAGTCACCACAACGCTACAAAGGGGTGAGTTGACAAGCTTGAGGAACGAGGGAGTGTTGGCTGTGAAGTGGAAGGATAGGAAAGATGTGTACATCATGTCCCCCATCCATGATGACAACTTGGTGGAACTTCGCAGAAGACGCGGTCCCGTTCGAAAGCCTTCCTGTACCATTGAGTACAATAAATTCATGGGGGGGGTGGATTTAAATGATCAAATGGTGCAGCCCTATTTATCAACAGAAAATCCCTCTTCTGGTACAAAAAAGTCGCAATTTACTTGTTTCATTTGGCCCTTTCAAATTCTTTCATCATCTACCAAAAATCGACGGAAACACCCAACACCTTCATAAAGTTTGTTGAAGACATTGTCACTGCCCTGATCTATCAACAAGTATCCCCCTCAGAAAGCATTAGCTCCAATTGTGTCAGCAGACTACATGAGCGCCATTTTCCGGACCATATTCCACCATCAGGATCCGGAAGACAACGTCAAAAAAAATGTTGGGTGTGCACCAAAAGAGGAGTTAGGAAAGATTGTTCCCAATGTCCCTCCCAACCTGGCCTTTGCATCGGAGAATGCTTCAGACACTATCACACTCTTGTAAACTATTAGCCCATATTTCTAATAGACTGCCATTTCCCCGTTTTCAATTTCTGTCCTGAATATTTCCCTGGTGCCTCAACCAACCATATCATTGTCTTCCATGTGAACTGACCCTGGCCTGCTTCTCGACTATGCCACTGCCTGCCGTCTGCATTGTTTATCTGCCATTTTTCTGCCTTTCACGTGAACTGACCCTGGACTGTATGGACTATGCCTCTGCCTACCGTCTATTTCTGCCTTTTACCTGCACTGACCTCGGCCTGTTAACCACGTTTTTGCCTGCCCCTTGGACTGATCTTTCACCCTGCTACACAGGGGTCTCACATATGAGAGGGGCTCCAGAATAGTGTTCTAAGTTGAGAAAACCAGTTTTTGGTTTTCTGTGTTCCCAGAACAGGGTCTGGTTGCCCAGAGGCTTCAAAGCGATTTGGGTGGGAGAAGCCTCTACCCCTGTCCCCATTCTTTTCTGACCGATGCCCTAAGCTTGATAGTCCTGCCTGCTCCCTGGACAAAAATACTCTGGCTGTGCTGACCATATCTCTGCCTGCTGCATGTACTAACTAGGGACAGTATTCCTGCCTGCTGCATGGACGATCCTTTTGCTGCTGCTGACCACATCCCTGCTTGCTATCTGGACCAATGCTTTGGCTGTGCTGACAACATCTCTACCTGTATTGACTGTTCCTGCCTGCTGCCTGTTTTGCTGTCGTTGTCCATGTTCCTGCCTGCTGCCTGGACCGATGCTCTCCTCTGTGGACCACTGCACTACTAAAACCGCAGGTAATCTTTTCTTTACCCTTTGCTCAGCAGAATGTATTTTAGTTTGTAATTGGTATGTACAGTACATGCTATGTGTTAGAAATATGAAGGGCCTTCAACAACGTGATAGGTTGGCAGAAGTTTATGTGTGTAATTTATGCTCCTAGAACACCTGACAGTGCTACTTGGATGTTGGGCCTCTGTATGTGGCCAGGCCATGTAAAAATCTCACATATGTGGTATCGCCATACTCAGGAGGAGTAGCAGAATGTATTTTGGGGTTTCCTTTTTGCTGTGTACATGCTGTATGTTGGAAATATCTTATAAATGGACAACTTTGTGTAAAAAAAATGTGTTTTCATTTTTTTCCACATTTTCCAAAAACCTCCGGAAAAAAAAGAACCATTCAAAAGGCTCATTATGCCTCATAGATTATAATGTGGGGTGTTGGCTTTCTAAAATTGGGTCATTTTTGTGGGCGTTCCATTGTCCTGGTGCTCCAGGGTCTTCAAAACTGTAATAGGTGGTTGAGAAATGAGATGTGTAATTTATGCTGGTAGAACGCCTGACGGTGCTACTTGGATGTTGGGCTTCTATATGTGGCCAGGCTATGTAAATGTCTCACACATGTGGTATCGCCATACTCAGGAAGAGTGGCAGAATGTATTTTGGGGTGTCCTTTTTGCTATGTACATGCTGTGTGTTGGAAATATCTTATAAATGGACAACTAAAATGCGTTTTCATTTTTTTTCCACATTTTCCAAAAGATTCTGGAAAAAAGTGAACCGTTCCAAAGACTCATTATGCCTCATAGATTATACATTGGGGTGTTAGCTTTCCAAAATGGGGTCATTTTGTGGGCGTTTCTGTGACAGACCTAGCCGGGAAAGAGACTTTTGGAGGGGACTGTATGCTAGCCTTTTGCCGATCGATCGGGGGCCCTTGCATTTGGGGGAACGGTGCTCTTTGTGAGCTGTATGTCTGGGGACCCTGGATTTGCCATATTGGAATAGTGACTGATTCATAATGCTGGGACAGATACTGTTAGGAGATGCTGATGTAAATTCCAACACCTGTCTGTCTATTGTCTGCTAAAATGTGTATTGTAAATAAGTCTACTATGGGATCTAAGAGTCATTAGATCCCCATTGATATTTGTGTTAATTAACTCTGCTATTGTGTGAAGAAGAGTCTATGTTGATTGTGATAATGTTGATTGGATTTTCTGAACTACAAGACGGCCAGTCTGGCCTAATGGTCATGTCTGAGTCATCTAGGCTGTCTAAAGGGACTAGTTAATTAGCTCATGTTAATTAGGTTACAGCTGTATTGTTAGAGTAATATGAGCAGGAGGTCTGCACCTCCACTTTGAGTGTATAAAAGCCTGTATTTTGCAATAAAAGAGATTCCTATTTGAACTTACATACAGCCTGCCTGGTGTTTGTTCTGAGCTATCACAACTGGACTAGAACGGCACAGAGCTGTAGTTCTAGTCCCGGAGCATTGGATGACCGAACCATCAGACATTGCAATCTGATTCAATAGCTGCAGAGGAGTGTCGGGAGAGTGGAACAGAGCGAGCAAGGGGCTTGTTACAGTTTCCATTGTCCTTGTGCTCCAGGGTCTTTAAAAGTGTAATAGGTGGTTGAAAAATGAGATGTGTAATTTATGCTTGTAGAACGCCTGAAGGTGCTACTTCAATGTTGGGCCTCTGTATGTGGCCAGGCTGTGTAAAAGTCTCACACGTGTGGTAACACCATACTCAGGAGGAGTAGCAGAATGTATTTTGGGGTGCCATTGCAAGTATGCATGTGCTGTGTGAGAGAAATAACTTGTTACTATGAACAATTTTGTGTAAAAAATAAAAAATTCAAGAATTGTGGGAAAAAATTACAACTTCAAAAAACTCACCATGCCTCTTACTAAATACCTTGGAATGTCTGCTTTCCAAAAATGAGTAATTTGGGGGGTATTTGTACTTTCCTGGCTTGTTAGGGTCTCAAGAAATGAGACAGGCCTTCAGTACATCAGGTTTGATCAGGTATGATCAATTTTCAATGATTTGCACCTTAGCTTGTAGACTCTATAACTTTCACAGAGACTAAATAATACATACTAATTTGGGTTATTTTTATTAAAGATATGTAGCAGTATACATTTTCGCTCAAATTTATGAAGAAAATGACTTATTTGCAAAATTTTACAATAGAAACTAACAAAAAGGGTTTTTTTTTTTCAAAAATTTCTCTTTTTTCACATATATCGCAAAAAATATAAAGCCCAGCAGTGATTAAATACCACCAAAAGAAAGCTCTGTCTGTGAGAAAAAAATGATAAAAATTTTGTTTGGGTACAGTGTAGCATGACTGACTAATTGTCATTCAAAGTGTGAGAGCTCTGAAAGCTAAAAATTGGTCTGGGAAGGAAGGGTGTATAAAAGCCATGTATTGAAGTGGTTAAAAGTTAACAAAGCTTCAGCTAACTGAACATATCCTTTGTTCAGGGTACCTGTTGTTATTAGCTATTTTATACAAGGGAACTTATTGGTTCTTAATGTTTTAGATAAAATCACTGCAGTTCTTAGAATTTTATAGCCTACTAATAATATATTTTTTTTACTAACAGCAGATCTCTGTCCTATACATCCCTTCATCTTTATTTGCATCTGCTTCTGCTTCAAAAATGAAGGGGGCAGAACTGCAGTGGGCTGAATGCAACGTGCCCTAATCCTAATCTATTTTATTTCCTCAATGAGGGAAAAAAAGCAAAACGGTTGTTAAATTGTATCATTTTTTAAATATTTGTCATAAAAGACTATAAGTACACACCAGTTACAAGGTCTTCAAAACTGCAGGTTAAAATTACACAGAAATTATATTTATTTGGAGCTGATTATATTCAAATAAAAAACAAATTACTTACATTATTTTCTGCTTAAAGACAACATTGTTATCAGCATCTCCAATAATAAGTGTAACATGGTGAAAATCTGGTGCTGTTCTCTTTTTCTGTAACCTCTCATAGTTTGTTAACAGGACAGTAACAACAATTTCTGCCACTGATAAACTGTATCTTGCTAACTGAAAAGAAGCATGATTGAAAAATACAAAATCTTAGGTTAGTACATTTCCTCAGTACAGGTGTACTTTATTTTAATTTACAAGTATTACAAAATATATATATATATGTAAAAAAATAATAATTTCAGTCACCCAGTAATACAAAACTATGACATCAAATTAAGGTATATCTAAACCAAAGAAAAAAATATAATATATACATCCTACCAACCCATAGATGTGGTGGCTGCATTAGATTATATTTTTAATGCCTTTTTTAATGCCTTTTTCCCTTTATTTTCACCTGGTGATCCTGCCAAAAACACACATCATGTTCTAATGGGTCTCCAAACTTTCTGAACAAAGGGCCAGTTTACTGTCCCTCAGACCTTGAGGGGGCCGGACTGTGGCCAGTGGGAGTAGAAAATCCCTTGGCGTCAATGAGAGTGAAAAATGCCTCAATACTGGTGTCAGTGGGAGGAATAGTCCCCCATTGCTGGGGTCAGTGGCCGGAATAGTGCCCTTTTGTTGGGGTCAGTGACAGGAATCATGCCCCAAATGTTGGTGTAGAAGAAATAGTTCCTTGTATCAGTGAGGGGAATAGTGTCCCAAGGGCCTGATAAAGGCAGGCAAAGGGCCACATCTGGCCCCTGGGCCACAGTTTGGAGATCAGTGTTCTAAGGTGATGACACTTACTTATCTTACTGTAGCTATACAGGAACAGTGTTGTCACCCTAGGATAGGAGGTGTGTTAGAAAGAGATTTGTAAAGGGCATTAACACCCTAACTGACCTAAAAAAAAATGGATGGACCAGGAATGATAAACAAATGAAGGGAGTCTTTTTAGTCCTTAAGAAAATTCCATAAAAGTCACTGTGGCATGACATCCACATTATGGCAGCGTCAGCATTACAAAGAGTATCAATAGGTCTCCAGCAGGGGGCAACCTTCTAGGTGGTCAATGGTGAGCAAGCCTCTCTGCATGGATGTGATGTAAGGTGCTTGGAACCAGGAAGTTGACCAGGGGAACACCAGGAAGAGCCAGCCTCAGTCTGCTGCTTCTGCTGGCTCTTCCTGGTGTCCCCTTGGTCAATTTCCTGGTTCCAAGCACCTTACATCAACATCCACGTGGAGGGGCTGACTCACCATTGACTACTTGGAAGGTTGGCACCTGCTGGAGACCTATGGATATGCTTTTAATGTCCATTAAACGTGAGTGCATATTTATTGTTTTTCATTTTACCAATATGTTTTAATGAATGCTACACTTAGGCAGTGGAGCTTTTCTTCTGTTCTTTTCTCTGTTTATACAAAGGAAGTGTGTTAGGACTCCCCATCAGAGGTGTTCTGTAGTTTTCAGAGATAGTTGTTAACAATGCTGATAACATTAAACAGAGGCAGAAAAAAAACAGGAAGAGTTCTGGCAAGATCAACAGATCTTTTTTCCACCCATCGAGCAGGTATAACAAAAAGCTTTTAACAGACTAAAAAGTAGCACCGAAGATAAATTAGTTGTTAGAAATTATATAAGGTGTAATTGAACAGAATGTGTAGTGTGGCTTTTGCATATGTCAGAAAAATATACTGTATAGAATGGGTATATGATTTGTTTACTGTCACATATTGGTGTCAGACAGGGAGTGGGCTGCCAAGTAGTAAGATTCTTGACAGAACTAAAATAGCAAAAAACTAGTGCGCAAAACCTCACTCTCAAAGGACTATGAGCGATAGTACCAGATAGAACAGCTGCCAACATAAAGGGTGTCCTCACACACCCTGATAAATAGGTAATATAGGTAAAAAGAGTATGTGGCGCTAATATATCTAAATGTACCACTCTAAATTGTGAAAAGGACCTCTCAAATTAACATGAATCTGAATCCTAAAGTTCACAGTGCACGCAATGCCTAAGATTAGTGTAACAACCAATAAGCACCTACAGATAGTTACCATAGACCAGTGTACATATTATTTCGATGTAAACACTACACTTCAATATTGACTACTACCTTCTCCTGTTTCAAAACCGCCAAACTATATTAAAGTGCTAAGTGCTGGTTACTATTCCTAGTGAAAATATATAAATAAATCAAACAGTGTGCATAATGTTCCTAAAGCCACACCATGTAAAAATATAACCAAAATATTAAAAAAGGTAATTAATGGTGAATAAAAATATTTCTCAAAATATATAAATCATACAATGTGCATTGATATTTCTGAAATCCACAACGTGCAAAAATATAACCAAAAAATGAAATATATATTGCTGGTGAATAAATGGAATACAGTTCCTCACAATCTAAGCATAAAAACTGCAATGCAATGCTTGATTAAAGGATGCGACTCTGCACTCCATATCTATGCATAAGTGTATCAAGTGCAGAATAAAGTGACAATTGTGCAAAAATCATGCATATGTAAATAAGACTCCAATAATGACCCCAAAATGAACACCCCTCCCACCTGAAAAAATGCAAAAACTGTGACAAATAAAGTGATTGAGTCCAATTAAATGTTGCTCCATGCAATGTGGCTCTTAATGTCCATAAAAGTCAATAATAACATGCCAGAAAAGGTGACTTAGTGCTGTAATCTTTCACTTCAAAACTGGTGCAGCACACAGGAGTTTCCCCCAGCCTCTCACCTCAAATGGCGCCCCCCAATGGGCCAAGTCAAGCAGATGGTTAATGCTTCTATGCAGAGGATGAAGGTCCAGAGACTGTCCCCCTCCTCCGGAGGGTGTGCGTGGGTCAGGCTTTCTATAGTAATCACCACCGCTCACACAAACCCCAGAATGACAATAAGGAAGAAGAAGATGCTCCCATAGTGTAGTAATTCAATTAAAGTTTAATGTAACATATGTAGCGGCTTACATTTAAAAACGAAAATAGCAGCAGGAACAGTAAGGCTTCCGGGTTCGGCCGTCCCCGGGAAGCGTCGGCACCTGGCTCCTCCTACCTTGACGCGTTGCGTCACACCACGTGACTTTATCAAAGGGATTAGGAGTCCGGTGCCTGCTAGCCAGTTTATATCAGCGCCGCTGTCATGGCAACGATGTAAACATTGCTTGACTCCAATCCTGTGTGTGTATTTAAAACTTGCTCAATAGACACTGCTGGCAGTTTATGATAAATAATGAATAATACTTCATACATAATCGATCAGAGTATACTATACATCTGAATGCCTATATTAAAACATTAATATGATATACATAAAACCATATATTAAAAAATTATTAAAATAACACTGCTATAAGTACAGCTACTAATTCCCTCATGCCATCTAGTGGTGACTCAACAAATGGCATCTACTACAATAATTAACACACATAACAGGAGAAACACAAGGAACATATAGGAGCAAAATGAATGGGGAAGAAGAAGTTCTTCCCCATTCATTTTGCTCCTATATGTTCCTTGTGTTTCTCCTGTTATGTGTGTTAATTATTGTAGTAGATGCCATTTGTTGAGTCACCACTAGATGGCATGAGGGAATTAGTAGCTGTACTTATAGCAGTGTTATTTTAATAATTTTTTAATATATGGTTTTATGTATATCATATTAATGTTTTAATATAGGCATTCAGATGTATAGTATACTCTGATCGATTATGTATGAAGTATTATTCATTATTTATCATGAACTGCCAGCAGTGTCTATTGAGCAAGTTTTAAATACACACACAGGATTGGAGTCAAGCAATGTTTACATCGTTGCCATGACAGCGGCGCTGATATAAACTGGCTAGCAGGCACCGGACTCCTCATCCCTTTGATAAAGTCACGTGGTGTGACGCAACGCGTCAGAGTAGGAGGAGCCAGGTGCCGACGCTTCCCGGGGACGGCCGAACCCGGAAGCCTTACTGTTCCTGCTGCTATTTTCGTTTTTAAATGTAAGTCGCTACATATGTTACATTAAACTTTAATTGAATTACTACACTATGGGAGCATCTTCTTCTTCCTTATTGTCATTCTGGGGTTTGTGTGAGCGGTGGTGATTACTATAGAAAGCCTGACCCACGCACACCCTCCGGAGGAGGGGGACAGTCTCTGGACCTTCATCCTCTGCATAGAAGCATTAACCATCTGCTTGACTTGGCCCATTGGGGGCCGCCATTTGAGGTGAGAGGCTGGGGGAAAAGCCTGTGTGCTGCACCAGTTTTGAAGTGAAAGATTACAGCACTAAGTCACCTTTTCTGGCATGTTATTATTGACTTTTATGGACATTAAGAGCCACATTGCATGGAGCAACATTTAATTGGACTCAATCACTTTATTTGTCACAGTTTGTGCATTTTTTCAGGTGGGAGGGGTGTTCATTTTGGGGTCATTATTGGAGTCGTATTTATATATGCATGATTTTTGCACAATTGTCACTTTATTCTGCACTTGATACACTTATGCATAGATATGGAGTGCAGAGTCGCATCCTTTAATCAAGCATTGCATTGCAGTTTTTATGCTTAGATTGTGAGGAACTGTATTCCATTTATTCACCAGCAATATATATTTCATTTTTTGGTTATATTTTTGCACGTTGTGGATTTCAGAAATATCAATGCACATTGTATGATTTACATATTTTGAGAAATATTTTTATTCACCATTAATTACCTTTTTTAATATTTTGGTTATATTTTTACATGGTGTGGCTTTAGGAACATTATGCACACTGTTTGATTTATTTATATATTTTCACTAGGAGTAGTAACCAGCACTTAGCACTTTAATATAGTTTGGCGGTTTTGAAACAGGAGAAGGTAGTAGTCAATATTGAAGTGTAGTGTTTACATCGAAATAATATGTACACTGGTCTATGGTAACTATCTGTAGGTGCTTATTGGTTGTTACACTAATCTTAGGCATTGCGTGCATTGTGAACTTCAGGATTCAGATTCATGTTAATTTGAGAGGTCCTTTTCACAATTTAGAGTGGTACATTTAGATAGATTAGCGCCACATACTCTTTTTACCTAAAGATTCTTGACAGAACCATGTGCCAGACCAAAATGGATAGATAGCCCCTAAACATTGAGTTGCTCTAGTTTTGGGAGGGTGGGGTTTGATGTATTTTTTGTAAAAAACAAAATGCTTCCAGTTCAATTAAAATCAAATAAATTTGTGAGAGATTTGCAGGCATGTAGACATTGTACTAACAACCTCCATTTTCATAGAACTTGTCTTCACTCTCATGTTTTAGCAGTTGTGCAGTATGACTGGACAGGGCTCATGCATGCTGCAGTTAAAAAAAAAAAGCTGCTGTTACAGGCATTTGAGCTTTTATTTCAGTTGAAGAAGCTTGTACTTTTTGGGCTTTTTTGCATGTTTTTATTGAGCTTCTTTGAGCATAGGCATTTTTTTTCACAAACCCTCCAATCGGCTAATTTTTTCTATTTTTTAATGTGTGTTTTTAAGCTTCTTTGAGCTCTTTCATGCTTTTAAGCACATTTTCAGGCACGTAGGTGTCTTTTCTGGGGGGGGGGGGGGTTCTACCTCTAAGAGCATATGCCTGAAAAAGCTCCTGTAGGAGCAGCTTCTTTGAGCTGCAGTGTGCATGAGCCTTTTAAAGCACCTCAGTTAGACTCAGTAATCAAATCTTGTGTGAGGATATTTGCCATAAGAGATGTGGCTGTTCTATTACTATGCCAGCGCAGAACACTGGGAAGGAAGCAGTATTTTCACTGAGAGAAAAGGGTATTTTAGTGCATTTAAAAAGAAAGATCACAAAAAACAGGGGGAATACAGGTCAAAGGCTGTAAAATGTGTTGAATAACCTGTTCAATGCCAAGCTCATAGTTTGGAAGGTGCAGCACAGATTCTTTTATCTGATTTCCAAATGGAGGATTCCTGTTAACAATCTGCAAAAATGAAAAGACATATACAGATAATAAGTACATACAAAAGGACTTAGTAGAGTTTTACTTTGCTTATATTGAGTTGATGGGCGCATAGATAAGGGGGGCGGCACCCCTGCACCCTGTATAGACGGGCCACCACTGCTTATATTGCTTATTTATCCACTGGCTTCTTGATCACTCAGGACTTCAAAAGGAGAATTTTCCCTGTGTAAGTTTCATATGCTGCACCTTCCAGCCATAAGAACCTCAATTCTTCTCCTGCAGCAGAATAAACTTTCTCCTTCTGCTACATTCTCTGAAATGTAAAATAAAAATCCAGCATAGGGACCCCTGCCTCAAACTGCAATTCCACTTTTGCAGCCAAACTGGGATAGCACCTGCTTTATACTTGTTATGCCATGTACACACGGGCGGACTTTTCAACCGGACTGGTCCGACGGAACTAATCCGTCGGACAATCCAACCGTGTGTGGGCTTCATCGGACCTTCAGCTGACTTTTTCTGTCGAAAATCAGACGAACTTTAGATTTGGAACATGTTTCAAATCTTTCCGACGGAACTCCGCCGGACCCAGTTTCTGTCGAGAAATCCACTTGTCTGTATGCTGGTCCGACGGACAAAAAAGGACGCATACTCTGAAGCAAGTAAGAGACGGAAGCGCTCGGTCTGGTAAAACTAGTGTTCATATTGGAGCTAGCACATTCCTCACGCTGCAAATTCTGTGATCGTTTAATGCAGCGCATTATTGTCTGTTTTTCCGCTCATATTCACACAGAGTACTCACAAACAGAACAGAACAGAATATAGTTGCACCCCTCCCTCCACGCTGCCCTGCAGCCTTCCCTGCAGCCTTCCTTGGAGGCTGTGGCTCTGGTGGTGGACTTGTGGCAGGAGAAGGAGGTGGAGGAAGAGGAGGAGGAGGATGGGCTTGCTCATATATTTGGCTGTTGGCAGTTAACTCGCCCCTCAGCTCCTTGTGAAGGGCATCAAAAATAATTCTTTCACAGAGGAGGCATTGGCCCTTCTCCAATTCGACCAACCTGCTCGCTATATAGAAGCCATAGGCCTCTTCAGCGTCGGGGGGGCTTGTGAGGACATTCGTAGCTTCTCTAATGAGGCGCAGTGATGCCTCCTCTGTCACCGTCCCCTTCCTGGGCCTTTTTGTATGAAGGCGGAGGGGAGGCACCTGCGATTGGGTGAGGCTCCTACTGGGCCCGGCCACCTCCTGGCTGACACTGGGCCCACCCGCCTCCTGGCTGACACTGGGCCCGGCCACCTCCTGGCTGTCACTGGGCATGGCCACCCCCTGGCTGTCACTGGGCCCAGCCTCCTCCTGCCTGCCACTTTCCAGAACTTCCTCCTGACTGAGCTCATCCTGTGTATAAAAAAGGGTCATAGTTTTAGCTTTTGGTTCATCAATCACACACAATTTTCAGTTCATGACTTGCAAATTCAATTTTAATAATAAAAAAGTATCATTCTGACCCCAGCATTTTTTCAAGCTGGTGACAAACATTTTTGGCCACTACTGTCAATTGATATGTAAACATCATATTTTGGATAAAATCCTTAATAAATCAATAACATCTAGTTAACATAATTAATATTAGGACACTAAATATGTCTAAAAATAATATACCTGGCTCCAGCTGGACACATCCGGTTCTTCCAGGATGGAAGGCCCAGGTTGTTCCTTGTCAGCCTCTGCTGGGGTGGAGGGAAGGGTGGAGGGAAGGCTGCAGGGAAGGGTGGAGGGAAGGGTCGAAAGAGATTCCCTGGCTTCAGTCTGGTCGTCAAGAAAACTCAGTTTATTGTAGTACCACAGCTTTGGTACATACACATCATCTGCTGATGCTCCTGATCTCAGGGAAGCCTGGATCTTGTTATTCTCCCTCCTATACATATTCCCCAAGATCCCAATTTTAGGTTCCAAAATCCCCAAGGTTGCTTCTGGGATCAAAGTCTGCACAAATGCAAGAAGTCTCTTCAGCGTTGCTTTCCTTATTGGTTTGTTGTAATATGCACTGTTTTTGACCTCCCACAGATTCCTCATCTCCCTGTACTTGTCAATAAATTGGGACATGAATTCAGGGTCCTTAAACTTATTACTCATTTTTTCTGTAAGACAATACACAAGACAAAAACACTAATGTTAGCCCAAACTCTCATAATCTTATCCCAACATAGGCCTCAATCTTTAAGCGACATAGCCCACTGATGTTCCAAATTTAATAAAATTGACCTTCGTTTCGGACGCTCGCAACTTCAGTTCCTCTTTCCTCCACGCACAAAACGTACGTACGACACATGTATGTTAGCTTTATATACACTGTGCAAGCGTGAAACTCCGCCTGCATCGCCCGCCCCTGACGCTCTTTTTTTGCACGAATATTCCCCACCCCCTTCTCTACGCACAGAACGTACGTACGGCTCATTCGTGTTAGCTTTATATACACTGCGCATGCGTGAAACTCCGCCTGCGTCGCCCGCCCCTGACCTTTTTTTCATGAATATTCCCCACCCCTTCTCTCTACAGTGCGCAGTTAGGAGCAACATGGCGGAGACACAGCAGGTGTGTGTTTATTACTCCAGTAGCGAGGAAAGCCCGGAGCCCTAAACGTCCCAATCCGGGAAGAAGAGATTTAAGGCCTCCAATATGGCCTTTGAGGAAATGGTGGAGATGGTAGACATCTTGCGGAGGAGCGATTATGATGGGAAGCATGGACCGTACACCCAGCCGAATTTGCGCAAGGCCAAAATCATGTCCAAAGTTATGAAGACTCTGGAGCAGAATTTTGGTGTACACCGCTCCAAAGACCAATTGAGGAAACGCTGGTCCAACTTTAAACTGAGGGAGACAGATCAGTACAGAAGAATAAAAAAAAGTGCTTCACAAAAGTAAGTACTTGTCGTTGTGTTCCTATTCTGATTATTAACTTTCATGCTGCTCCATGTGCTTCTTTACTGTTCTACAGTTTTAAATGGCTACTTTCATGTTCGTATTCCTTTGTAGGAAACATCGTTATTAGTAGGAAACATCATTCGAAGGAAACATCGTTTAATATATATGATGTATTTAGTTGATACAGGGTTTTAAATACATTTTTGGTCTTGTTAATTTGTCTTATTAAAAGAAGTTTAGGACATTGTTGTCTAGATGTCTTTGAAACTTGAATCAATTGCAAACTTGATTCAGTGGAATGTAAAGAGAGGACACTCAGCAGCTGTTTACATATCTGGACTGGGACACCAGAGCACATTTTTTAGGGTAACCCACACAGGTACTCCAGTGGATACTTGGGGTGTCTCCATCTGTGAAACTTGGCCAAAAAAGGTAAGTATTGCAGTTTGGTTAAAAGGGATTTTTAATCTTGTCTTCAACTTGGATCTCCTCCCAAATAGACAGTTGTACACCACTTCAAAGCAATGTTTCATATTCATATTTCTGGACTCAAATATCTGTGTGCTAAATATACCTTTTGTTTCATTCTCATAGGGGAGAAAAGACTCAGACAACAGGCTACCAGGGACCCTCGACCTCGCCAGCCTGAAAGTTAGCCCCAGCCCCCCCGAGGATGTGGAGGAAGTGGGCGACATGGGCACCCCACCAGGTGAGTGTCTGACACCCCAGCTTCAGGTAATCTATGTATGCCTGCATATTTCTAAATACATGTTTTTTCATCAATTTTAGGTGATGTGCTGGTTGTAGAAGGGGAAGCGCCCGAACCTTTTACAACGGACAGCGCACAAAGACTGATTGGCCAGATCATGGCCTGGAATGGGGAGATTGTGCATGGCATCTATCAGCTGGACATCCTGCAGCAGGAAATGAAGATGATCGATGTTTTGGGTAGAATTTAAAAGAATTTTAAATTAAATCGATCATGTTCTTCATTTCCTTTTTAGATGCAGAGTTCAGTTCCAAAATTGTGTGTATGTTATGTCTTAAAACATGCCTGTTTGTAAAAAAAAAAAAAAAGCAGCCTGCCTGCTGATATAAGGGGTCAGCAAAGCCAACAAACGGTAAAAAACGGGGTCCGTCATCCTGAGAAAGTTCCTGAAATCGTCAGGATTTTTCTCACGAAGCAAAGGCATGTGAGAGAATTGGACACGATGGAGTAAACAATTCTTGGTCCATGAACTCCTCTCCACCCTGTTCATGGACTGGGCTTGGGTCGAAGTATTAACTACAACACCAAGCCCAAGCAAAGCACAAACTCTACGACGAGTATGTACATGCAACATGGCTTCAAAACGGTCGGCTGGTCAGAACGAACTTAAACAGAATGCACTGAAAAACAGCAAGGCCTGTGAAGAGCGAGCTGAAAATCAGCAACGAGTGGATAAGAACGCACTGAATAGACCAATGCGAACTGACCACACGCACTGAAAAGCAGATACAAACCTCACAAGCACAAACTGAACAACACTTAAACGATCTGAAAAAACATGAGTCAGAAAAGCGCGAATCGTCTCTCACCAAACTTCTACTAACACGAGGTAAACACGAAATTAGCAGAAGGGATCCAAAGGGTGGCGCACTTGCAATTGAACTTCCATTTTATAGTCTTGTCAGACCTGGTGTACGTCACTGCATTCTAGATGGTCGGACTTTGGTGTGATCGTGTGTAGGCAAGTCCGTTTCGTCGGAACTCCGGAAAGTCCTTAGGACTTTCGTCGGAATCAAGTCCGCTCGTGTGTACACGGCATAACATGTCGTTATTCACACAGCATAACTTAAAGTGGTTTTATAGCCAAGATATTTTTTACCTTAATGCATTCCCTACATGAATTAAAAAAAAATGTCCCAGTAGTTGTATTGCCCCCTCGCCTCCCTAAACACTTACCTGATTCCTATCTCAAAACAGCACTGTGCCCGTCTGCAGTGGCGATGCCTGTCTGTGTTCCTTTCCTCACAGGGCACAGAGGCAGCAGCAGGAACCATTGGCTCCTGCTGCTGTCAATCAAATCCTGTGAGAAGGAAGCAGGGGAAGTCGTGCTATGCATTTTTATGAATGCACACAGCCTTACTTGGGAAAGAGCCCCCAAGTGTGCCCCCCATAGCAAGCAGTTTGCTGTGGGGGAACACATAGAAGAGAAGGAGCTGAGAGTGTCGGCACCGAACCCCAGAAGAGGAGGTTCAGAGCTGCTTTGTGAAATATCATTGCAGGTAAGTATAACATGTTTATTGTTTTAATAAAAGAAAAAATACATATAACACATAACAAACAGTGTTTTTTGTGTGTTTTCTTTAATTTGACTGTAAAAATGGAAATACGCTTTAACCACCTGTCTATCCAGGGCAATTTTTTACTTATTTGAAGAGGTTAACAACTTCAGCCTCCGCGACATATCTGTATTCGCTAAGTTGAAGTGGTTATACCAGGATGATGCTTGCAGCTACAGGCATCATCCTGGTATTTTTTTCACAGCCAGCAATGGGGTTTTATGTAAAAGCAATCCTAGCTACTAATTAGTCGTTGGATCACTTTTATGGGTGGGTGGGGGTTACACCATTCCACAGCTTTCCCAGGCTCTCCAGTCTCACCGTTTACAATGATACTTCACATTTGTGGTGCAATTGATGTTATATACACATGCTTGCCCTACACCAGGCTTGTTTATGGGGTGTATATAGGGGTGCTTTATATATATATATATATATATATATATATATATATATATATATATATATATATATATAATTTTTTTTTTTTTAATTTGATATAATCCTTTTTTTATATATATATTTTTTTTTAAACTTTATTGCTATCACAAGGGGGCTAACATGCCCCCCTATGTGATAGCATGGGCAGGTAACAGGTACTCCTTTATAGAAACACTCAAACACTGGGGGCCTATTAGACCCCAAATGTCTCCCCTGCCCTCCAATAAAGCCATGCCAGCACAGATCATGCTGGAATGGAGCCAGAATCAGCTACACTAGTCAAGGAATTACAGCTGCGACCCTAGAAGTGACATAATAAATATCACTTTTGGGGTCATAAGTTGCAGGTGGGACCTGGGAACAGACATTCCCCGAGTTCCTCCTGCACTTACTGGGGAAGTTGTTTCCCACAGTCCTGGGCTCCCCAACAGGGAGAGGGGGAGCACTTTGTTAGCTCCATAAAAGTGATTGGAGCGATTTGTTTCTAAAAGCTGGTATCAAGCGCACAGCTGCAGCAGTAGCTGTGTGCTTGATTTAATCACTTCCAAATAATAAGCCAAGGCATAGATCCTTTGAAAAAGAGGTACCTTCTTAGCCAAAGCTTAGTGGTGTTATGTCTTATTTACTTTTTAGATTGCATTGATTGATTAGCAAATAGCTACTTGACTAAGCCATCATGAGCCACTTGGAATATTTTATATGGTGCAATGGCTTTCATAATCCGTTTAACCAGCAGCACTGAGAGCTCTCACAGTCAATTGTTAAGACGATATTTATCTGATCCCTGTATTGCCTTTGTCATACTCTTTACCCTTCGCCTAGCCTTTGGCTAAGAAGGTCATCTTGATAACAGTTTTATGACAGTGACATAATCTTGGGTATATGTAGTCTATACCTGTCCAGACATAGGTTTACCCTTGACAGCGCTGCCATTTTTATGGTGTTGGGGGAAGTATTTATTGGGTTGTTATGTCTGGGACATTTGGTATTGTTGCTCTTGTTCTTGTATTACCAATAAAGAAATCAATGATGATTTAAGTCACACTACTTGGATCTTAAGTGGTACCTCTTTTTCTAAGGATTTATTCCTTGGTTTATTAATTGAATACTGTGACTCTGCTCTGATGAAGCCTTGTGGGATGTGTCGTAGGCAGAATATGGCATTGATGTTGATTGGAACTGGATGCCTGTAGTAGGACACAATCCCAGCTTGTTTTGATGGATGTAAGTGCATATCATTTTTTTTATTTAATATATATTCATCCTGTTCTTACTAAACTATGTCTGGAATTATCTGATTCGGAATTTATAATAGTCTGAATGAGGACTTTGCCTCGTGACCTTACTGTTGGGAAAAACTGGCACTAGGGCTCAGAAGAAGAAGGGAAGAGTGATCATGCCCTGCATGGAGACTTTTCCTGCTCTCTGTAGTTAAATAGCTGTTCATTCTGCAAGTTTGCAACATAGCCATCCAACAGCAGAGTGTCTTCTATCTCCACCTTCCAGAGCTGGTGCGCTTAAGGTTAATTCTCCTGACTTTAAGCCCTCATGCACACTGGACATTTTTGGACATTTTTACAGCTGCTGTTTTTGGTTTCAGATGTTTTTTTCTACAGTCAATAAACTCTCCAGCATGTTATCCTATGAGTACATGCACACATAGGCTGTTATCAACTGTTTTTGGCTGGGCGTTTTTTGGCTGTAAAAAAAACCCCAAAAACTAGTGGGTTCTGAGAGGAGTTCTTCAGCTGTAAAAAAGCTCTAACGCCGAAAAACGTTCAAAAACGCGGCTCACCAGCATTTTTTTACTTTTTTGATCACATTGAAAAAAAAAAGCTTAAAAACGCTAACGTTAAAAAACCCTGAAAAACGCTAAAAAACGCTATTGCAAAAAACTTTGAAAAACACACCGCAAAGCTACTGGCATTTTTATAACGTTATAAGGCCTAACAGTGATTTAGCTCTCTCTGATAAGTTTGCCTTCATCGATTTGGGACTACAAGCTCAGAATATGGCCACTATGCCCATCTGACCCTTACGTTCTTCCTGGGTGTGGGAATCCTAAGGAGATGACAAAGAAATTGTATCTGCAGCAGATCGTTAACAAGAAAGCTGCCCAAGTGTATCTACTGCAATATCCTTATGTCACTGAAATGCCTATGGAGGAGACAGAACGTTTCACATCTGAGTGATCTACTAACACCATTTAGTACTATTTGGGAGTGCCAAAAAACATATTTTGACTAATAATTAACAAGTCAGGCAACGCTTTGTTTACTGGATGTTTGCCAAACACTCAAAAAAAAATCCACAACCCTTACAGCATATTGCCCAAACCCCATTAAAGTATATGGGAGCCGAAACTTTTAACTTTTTCTCTGGGTTTTTTTTTCCAAGACCAGTTTTTAAAGCTTTTGGTAAAAAAGAGACACAGGTAACTGGACACTGCCATAGGGATATGTACCAAAGAAACCTAAAATACCATTCAGCATGGAGTGGGTTTTTTAATGTGGCTTAAAGGGCAACGTTGTACTAGCAGACTGATACACCGTGGAGGGGTTCAAGCACCCTAAAATTAATATTTTGTTGGTTGCAATATAGTGCAGATAATAGTGGTGTGCAGACCTTTATTACTAATTGCATGAAGTCTGTGCAGAAACCAACACCCAAGTAGTGTTGATCTCCTTTATGCCCATAATGGGTTTAGCGTTGAGCGACTGAGTCACTTTAAGGGCCATGAAAAGAGAAAAAAAGGGGACTGTAAGGAGGTTGTCCTAAAAAAAAAAAAAAAAAGTCAAAAGAAGTGTTTGAGGGGTTCTCCAAATGTAGCATATTCTTGGCATATCCATAGAAATTCATTGCTGGCAGAATCAAAAAAGGCAATTAATAATTTTCAGTCAGTCCCAGTTTTCAGTTTATGTAGTTTGTGCCTACAGCAGCCTAGCAATGTATAGTGTCCATACTGAAATTAAAGCTGGGCCCCTGGAAAGTTTTTTTAAGAAGTGCTTTCTACATCAATAAATGCTAATGCTAGGAAATTGATCGTAGGCTGTTTACAGTATAATATTTGTACACAGACAATTTCTGCAGCATCTTTAGGGAAATTATAGGATTCTGGGATTTTCAGGACTAAATGCACTTATGGCCTTGAAGCATCTTGACAAAGTATTTAGTTGTTTTTTTTTTTACTATCTGCATAATAGTAAATCAATAATAAAATGGGGGAAATTATGCCTTTTTTTTTAGCTTCAAGCTATTTACTAAAGCAAAGACAAATCAATTGTTTGGTCAGAGAAGCCCTTGTTACAACAAACTATGTTTATTTGTTTCCTTGATATAATGAATAAACTGCAGATATTTTGACACATTGCATAAAACCAAAGTCTAACATACCAGCTCCAATTCTCTGGGGTTTGTATCTTCTATTTTCTTAAAAGATGTCAGTCCTGCATTTACCATAGCATTAGCCAAGGTGACACCTAAATAACCATAATTTTGTATTAGTCACATAAAAGAACCATTAAGAATAAATTTTTATAACTTCCATATTTCTACAGTAAATTGACCTCAGGTTTTACCCCCTTCATGACCAGGTCATTTTTTACTATTTCTCACTGTGCTCTTTTAGCTGACAATTGTGTCGTCATGCAATACCATATGCAAATACAATTTATATAATTTTTTTCACACAAATAGCTTCCTTTTGTTGGTATTTGATCACCAGTGGGTTTTTTTATTGTTTGCTAAAATTTTGAAAAAAAAAAAAAGATATTTTCCACTTTCTGTTATAAAACGTATCCAATAAAATAAAGTTTCTTCATAAATTTAGGTCAAAATGTATTCTGCTACATGTCTTTGGTAAAAAAAAATTTAAAAAAATACTAAGAAGTGTATATCAGATAAATTGCGTTTAAAGTTATAGCATCCACAAACTATGGTATATGTTTTTGTAAATTGATCAATTCTGATGTACTTATGGCCTTTCTCATTTCTTGAGGCATCTAAAATGCCAGGGCAGTACAAACTGCCCCCAAATGATCCTTTTTGGAAAGTAGACATTCTGTGGCATTTAGTAAAGGGCATAGAGAGTTTTTTGAAGTTGCAATTTTTTGTCGCAATTGTTTCTCAAAATTAACAAACTACATTTGTTTTCACATTTTGTTACATACTGTCACCAGTGCAGTACAGCATCATCATATGACTGATGTGGTAGTGATCAGAGAAACACAATGGTGACATAGTATGTTAAAATTATTATATATATATATATATTTATAATCGTGGCCCTATGACCGAAACAGATATGGATCACATAAACACTTACAAGACTTACAACATAAATAGACCTGAAGAGTGCATTGGTGGTTTGGTCGGTATGCCAAGAAAAGGGGGCATACCCAAGATAAGTAATGGGTAGTTATGGAGAAGGATGTGCTAAGAAGTGCCCTAGAAAAGGGAGGGAGGGTATCGGGCACTGGAACCGACAAAGAGCATGGGCTGCTTAAATACCCCCCCAGGCTCCTCCCATATATTCAGGCCACCATATTGGCCTTCTTATTTAGGGTCGTGGCTCTATGACCGAGACAGATATGGATCACATAAACACGCGACAAGACTTACAACATGAATAGACCTGAAGTGTGCCTTGGTTGTCTGGTTGGTATGCCAAGAAAAGGGGGCAAAAGACTCAGATAGTGGAATAACTTTATTGATTCTTGTGGTTTATTGAGCTAGCTTGGTGAAGTCCTGTGCCATTTCCACCTGAGGATTTGGGATGTGTGTGGCAAAGCAAGCAGACTTCCATCTGCCTTTTTCTTGATCACATGGTCTGGTACTCCATGCTGGGATGCTGCTGAAGCTGCTCCAATCCGGAAGGAATGTCCAGAGAACTGACTGGGGTTAAAGCCCAAGTTGCATAGGAGGATCCTGACATGCCTGATAAACTGGCTGCCACTCAGGGGCTGGTCAGTAAGGGTATCAACAGGCTACCAGCTGATTGGCTGGGTAGCTGGGACAGTAGCCGGTCACGCACTGTGACTGGGCACCGGGCGTTGTTTGTCTGAAACAGGTTAATGTCAACTCCAGGGCCGGTTTGTTGGGTTTTTGTAGATTGTAAGATGAAAAGTGTAATGATTCGGAAAGCGAGTCAGGTGGCGTCGGGGCAGTGTCTGACTGCTGGTGCCGTTAACAGTAAATGCACTAGGCCACAAGAAATCATAGAAGGCCAAGTAGATGGCCGCTTAGATGACTAGGCTGGGCAAAGCCCCAAACAGAGAACGAGTAGGGATTTCAGACATGTCCCTGAAGATGGCACTAGTGATAGGTAGGCGTTTGCCACTAGCTACGAGCTGGTGCTTCTGTATGCCCCGTAGGAGGGACCTGACTGCATGGGCTGTGAATACTGATAATTTACTGGGGTCCTGTAAGGACAGAAAATGCTGGATGCATGAATATGAAAATGTATCCAGAAAATGCTGGATGCAGGTATAGCCTGATGGTATTGTGAGAAAGGGCCAGCTGCGTGTGGTAATATGATATGAAGACTAGGACGTGTCTAACGTCACCTATCGCTGCCCCGGGGCAAGAGGCCAAAAACTTGCGGTAAGTGTTCCAATCTGTGCGATAAGCCTTCAGTGTGCTGCGTGCCAAGGAGTAGTTAATGAGCTGGGCTGCATTGGAGAGGTGCGACTTTAGTCCATCGTCAGCAACGACCAGGATAGGACAGAAGTAGTCGTTGGGTCGGCTCCAGGCTCCTGCTGGAAAAACAAAGTAAAGTTGAAATGGGACAGCGCATCAGGTGCGATATTGCATTTGCCTGGAACATGTTTGCAGAAGATATTAAAGTGGTGAAGGAGTCACAGCTGCAAGAACCTGCGCAGAAAGGACATGATGGGGAGTGATTTGGATCTGCCTTTGTTGATGATGTCAGCCGTGGCCTGATGTCCCACTGTCTGTCCTTTCCAAGTATGTCCCTAGACCTGCGCAGCTGCCACGATGGGATACAGCTCGAAGAGAGATGATGACTGGGTGAATCCAGGGATTAAGAGGATTTCTGGGGGCCAAAGTTCGACGAACCAGTGGCGGACGAAAATGGCCACAAAGCCCATGAAGGCTGCAGCATCAATGACCACCTATGGTGACTGAGCTGACACTGCCGGGATGAACATTAAAATGCCGTTCCAGCTGGTGAGGAACTCGTCCCACATGGCTAGGTCTGCTACTGCTGCTTGGTCTAGTTTGAGAACTCAGTCTGGATCATTCACTGGTGTGAGACTAAAAGGTGTGATATAAAGGACCGTCCTTGAGGAATAATCCTCACTGCGAAGTTCAGCATCCCTAGTAAGGATTGCAACTGTCTCCTGGTGCACCCTTGTGACAGGGTGAAGTCGTGAATAATGTTCTGATACGGGCTAAATTGTCGGGAGGCAGGCTAGCTTGCATGGCATGCGTGTCCAGAGTGACACCTAGAAATGTGATAGAATGTGCCGGGCCTTCTACATTGTGCTCAGCTGTGGGCACGTTGAGGTTGTTGAACACGATTCTCAACTTATCTAGATCTGATGGGGGTGAGCCTGGTTGCTTGATCAGGAGGAAGTCATCGAGGTAGTGGATGACCGTGTGACAGTGGGCCTGGTGAGACAGAATCCATGTGAGGGCCTGAGCAAAGGCGTCGAAGAGCCACGGGCTGCTTTTGGACCCGAAGGTCAACTTGGTGGCGAAGTAGTAAGACTCCCTCCACTTGATACCGTGCCACCGCCAGAGGGACGGTTCGATAGGGAGGAGTTTAAACGCATCGGAGATGTCTGCTATGGATAGCCAGGCGCCAGGACCTATCCTAATGATGGCTTGGATGGCCAGATCAACTGAGACGTACTTGAGGGAAAATTCCTCAGAGGGAATCAGGGAGTTCAGACTCGGGATGTGAGAAGAATGAGGAGCAGACAAGTCATACACTAAGCGGACTTTATTAGAGAACTTGCCCTTGACAAGACCAATAGGGCTGACTCTCCAGACTGGGAAAGGTGAATGAGGGAAGGGGCGGATGATGAAGCCTTTATCCAGTTCTGTCTGTAGTAAAGAGTCAATTGGTTGTTCGCCAATAGCTGCTGACTGGAGGTTCCTGCACTCGTGGCTAGAGAGGGGTAAGGTGATGAGGCTGGCGTGGAACCCTGCTGTGAAGCCGTGCACCAAGAATATGGCCAGTGAGGGGTTGGGGTGTGTGTAGAGGTAGAACCCTCGTGGGCGGCACAGTGGTGTAGTGGTAGCACTCTTGCCTAGCAGTAAGAAGGGTCACTGGTTCGAATGCCAACCACGACACTACCTGCTTGGAGTTTGCATGTTCTCCCTGTGCCTGCGTGGGTTTCCTCCGGGTACTCCGGTTTCCTCCCACACTCCAAAGACATGCTGGTAGGTTAATTGGATCCTGTCTAAATTGTCCCTAGTATGTATGAATGTGAGTTAGGGACCTTAGATTGTAAGCCCCTTGAGGGTAGGGACTGATGTGAATGTACAATGTATATGTAAAGCGCTGCGTAAATTGACGGCGCTATATAAGTACCTGAAATAAATAAATAAACCCCAACCAACTAATATCTATCCGGCCTAGTCAGGATTTTCCCTCCTGTGTCAGTTGACAGGTGGTCCTGGGGTGAGCTTTATGGCATGTTGTGCAAATATGAAGTAGCTTGCCCTGGCTATGGAAGCATTCGCCGTGATTCAAATGGGGGCTCCCCCTAGAGAAAGGATAGCCTGTCCTAGTCTGTCCACTGCCCGTGGCTGACTGGGGGCTAGGAAAGCCCTGACCAGTGCCGGAGGAGGAAGGGGGGGTAGAAGGGGCGCCTTGTGCCTGCTTCAGAGCACCAATTCACCATGTGGGTAGCGAACTGGCAAATAGTACAGAACGGGGAGCGGAGGCCTGCAAAGTGGCGGCAGAACAGCTCTGTGTCAGAAATGCTCCAGTCCGTCTTGACCTGGAACTTAAGTCTGGCAGCTGCCTTGGCCAAAAACAACCGGTGGTAGTTGTAAAAGGCATGCCCTCCATATTTGTATCCTAAGTCCGTGACGGAGTGGAGATATAGGTCCAACTCTTCCCTCCTGCTGGGGGTGGCTGAGCAGACAACATCCCTGAACATCCCGAATGCCAAAGCGAATATGATGACTGTTAGTTTACGGCTGAGCCTGGGGTCTTTCGGCTTGATGACCACTGAGACGTCCCCCCAGGCGTATGCTCTGTTGTTGGCCAAATCGTGCACTGAAAATCTAGCAGAGACGCTAGATTTACATCCAAGATGTCCTTCCTGAGGTTGGCAGGGACGAAGTGAGCAGGGAGGACAGTATATGTGGACTGCAGGAGGGGATGCCAGCACCGCAACTGAGTCAGGGAAGGTAGTGGGAGAGTGGACCTCGAGAGCTGCGATTCTGGTCTGCACATCTGTAACTGCTGCAGACAGAGAGGAGACCATGGAGTACAGCTGGCAGATGGCCCCATAGATGGACTGCAGAGACATTTGATCTGTGCTGGGCCCTGCAGTAGCTGTCGGCGGGAAGAGTAGCCTGAGGGGCTCTGCCTTCCTGGCCATAGCAGGGTAGGAGATACCCTTGCATCTAAGCTCAGCTATGAGCTTGGGAATGGTCCATGCATGGAGGGACTGTGCGCTGCCACTCTCTGAGCCCGTAGAGTGTGACAGAGGGGCAGATGTGAGGTCATCACTGCCAGCCTGCGACATGGCTCCGACTGTAAGACAATAAGAGGGTGCAAGCGTTACGAAGAGATGTAGCATTGGATAGAGAATGAAGTGGGGCACTGAAACTTGGTTTTGGGAGAAAGATTTGTGAACTACACACCTGGCTGGTGCCCTAGTTAGCGAGATCCTGGCAAGGATCGAGACTGGGTCGACCAGAAACCTGTAGTAAGGGTGACACAAGTGTAACATGTATATTCCTATACCTGAAATAAAGTAACCCACCCCTGCCATGCGACTGGCCCTGGTGAGATGCGAACTGTATGTTTTTGTTTTTTTTTTACCTGGGGAGAAAACGACCAACACTGGTGTAGGATGGAAACCTGAACTCGACTGACCTGAGGGAAAGATAGAGAAGATGAGTGTCAGGTCACCTGAGTCCAGGTGACAGATGCACCCCGTTGGGGTCAGGAGTGCACCTCTAAGATAGTGGACCCTAAGGCTGACTGTTGCGGATGGAACTCGGGATGGTTCAGGGAGGCAGGTCCCCTGGAGCACCAACACGGATCCCACAGGGAGTTAGAGCATAGATTCCCCAGGGCGCAGAGTCTAAGAGCCAGCAGGTGTTCACCAGAGCCTCTAGTGGTGAGGATGGACTGGGCTGCGACTGGCTCCAGGTCGCGGCCCCCAGGGTCTCCCAGCGCCCGCTCACGGTAGGCTACAGGAGGATGGAGAGGAAACAGCAGCCCAGGACAGCAAGGGATAGTAAGGAGGTAGCCAAATGTCGGGGCAACTAGCAGACAAGGATAACAGAGAACACGCCAAAGGTCAGGGTCACAGGCAAACAGGGATAGTCGATAACACGCCAAAGGTCAGGGTCACAAGCAGACAGGGATAGTCGGGAACACTCCAAGATCGGTAACAGAGACAAACTTAGAGCACATGGCAAACAGGAAGCCAAACACACAATATTGCACGGCAAGGCAGGCTTGGAGAATACGTTGTTAAATAGTGGTTCCTGTTGAGGCTAGGGTGGGGCCACACTGATGGAAGATTACTTAAGCATGCGGGTGTAAGAGTACAAGCCTCAAGGCTGAAGCACAGACCAGGTAAGAGACAGACAGGTAATATTGCGTGGTAGCAAGGGCCTCATGCAGGTTTGCTTAGAGATATTTTGTGATTGCGAGGATCTCGATGGGTGTCAGGCTACTGAGATGATATTGCGTGGCTGCAAGGGTCTCAGTTAGGTTTGCTGAGACGATATTGCATGGTTGCAAGGGTCTGGATGAGTGTCTGACTGCTAAGACAATATTGCATGGTTGTAAGGGTCTGGATGAGTATGAGGTTGTTTGAGACGATATTGCATGGTTGCAAGGGTCTCAGTGCTTATGTGAGAAAGTATGCTGTAGAACACGTGGTTGCAGGGACTGCACATGTCCCCGCTGCAGAAGACATAGAATAAAATAATTAAAAAAAAAAAAAAAGGGGAGCAGGTGGTTGTCTCAGAGGTGACCTTGACAGACGGGACAGGAAGATAGAGAAAATTGCATGTGGGGGCTAATTGTAACCTTCAGCGGGCTAGTATATGGGATAAGGACAACATCCGTATGATCCATAAGTTCTGTATCGGAACCTTACGAATGACATGGGGGACACAACGAATGGTAACAAATGGACATGAAATAGAAAGTGTAGTAACAAATCCTACCTGTGACAGTCACGCGAGTGAGTTCACCGTGAATAGTGGAGGGAGCGCAAAGTATCAAAGGTGTGGCGTGGCGCTGTACACGAGGAATTTAAAATTTGATTTGGTGAAACAGCTGAGAGAAGAAGCATTTACGAAGGATTCATAAATTCAACTGTGGGAACTAAACACATGGCGCTGGGGACACAACGAATGGCTACGAATTAATATAACAAAACAAGATTAATGAATCCTACCTGAGTCAGAGCGCCATGCAACTGAATTCATATCGTTCTGTGATGGGGGTGTAGGTAGTAGAAGGTGTGGCGCGGTGCATGATGCCCACAAACAACATTAGTTTGGTAAAACCGGGACAGAAGCCATGTACCAACGATTCGTAAGTTCAGCTGCAGGAACTAAATGCACAGCATGGGGCTACAATGAATGGGGAGCAACGTTAAGAACAATGCAAAGTAACGACTCCTACCTGCGACAGTGAGCCAGACTTGATCGAAAAAAAAAACACGAATAAGCAACTGCAACATACTGTATTCGGCCCCAGCAGACTCACGAACACGAAGTAAGCTGAAAAGTCGGCCTGATGACGTAACGAATCGCGCACTGGAACCGACAAAGAGCATGGGCGAGTGGGCTGCTTAAATACCCCTTGAGCTCCTCCCAAAAATTCAGGCCACCATACTGGCCTTCTTATAATATATATATATATATAGTATCTCACAAAAGTGAGTACACCACTCACATTTTTGTAAATATTTTATTATATCTTTTCATGTGACAACACTGAAGAAATGAAACTTTGCTACAATGTAAAGTGGTGAGTGTACAGCTTGTATAACAGTGTAAATTTGCTGTCCCCTCAAAATAACTCAACACACAGCCATTAATGTCTAAACTGCTGGCAACAAAAGTGAGTACACCCCTAAGTGAAAATGCCCAAATTGGGCCCAATTAGCCATTTTCCCTCCCTGGTGTCATGTGACTCGTTAGTGTTACAAGGTATCAGGTGTGAATGGCGAGCAGGTGTGTTAAATTTGGTGTTATCGCTCTCACTCTCTCATACTGGTCACTGGAAGTTTAACATGGCACCTCATGGCAAAGAACTCTCTGAGGATCTGAAAAAAAGAATTGCTGTTCTACATAAAGATGGCCTAGGCTATAAGAAGATTGCCAAGACCCTGAAACTGAGCTGCAGCATGGTGGCCAAGAGCATACAGCGGTTTAACAGGACAGGTTCCACTCAGAACAGGCCTCGTCATGGTCAACCAAAGTAGTTGAGTGCATGTGCTCAGAGTCATATCCAGAGGTTGTCTTTAGAAAATAGACATATGAGTGCTTCCAGCATTGCTGCAGAGGTTGAAGGGGTGGGGGGGTCAGTCTGTCAGTGCTCAGACCATACGCCGCATACTGCATCAAATTGGACTGCATGGCTGTTGTCCCAGAAGAAAGCCTCTTCTAAAGATGACGTACAAGAAAGCCTGCAGTTTGCTGAAGACAAGCAAAGGACATGGATTACTGGAACTATGGCCTATGGTCTGATGAGACCAAGATAAACTTATTTGGTTCAAATATTGTCAAGCGTGTGTGGCGGCAACCAGGTAAGGAGTACAAAGACAAGTGTGTCTTGCCTACAGTCAAGCATGGCGGTGGGAGTGTCATGGTCTGGGGCTGCATAAGTGCTGCCGGCACTGGGGAGCTACAGTCCACTGAGGGAACCATGAATGCCAACATGTACTGTGACATCATAAGGCAGAGCATGATCCCATCCCTTTGGAGACTGGGCCGCAGGGCAATATTCCAACATGATAACGACCCCAAACACACCTCCAAGACAACCACTGCCTTGCTAAAGAAGCTGAGGGTAAAGGTGATGGACTGGCCAAGCATGTCTCCAGACCTAAACCCTATTGAGCATCTGTGGGGCATCCTCAAACGAAAGGTGGAGGAGCACAGGGTCTCTAACATCCACCAGCTCCGTGATGTCATCATGGAGGAGTGGAAGAGGATTTCAGTGGCAACCTGTGAAGCTCCGGTGAACTCCATGCCCAAGAGGGTTAAGGCAGTGCTGGAAAATAATGGTGGCCACACAAAACATTGACACTTTGGTCCCAATTTGGACATTTTCACTTTTGTTGCCAGCAATTTAGACATTAATGGCTGTGTGTTGAGTTATTTTGAGGGGACGGAAAATTTACACTGTTATACAAGCTGTACACTCACTACTTTACATTGTAGCAAAGTGTAATTTCTTCAGTGTTGTCACATGAAAAAATATAATAAAATATTTACAAAAATGTGAGTGGTGTACTCACTTTTGTAAGATATTGTATATACACACACAGTTGTGCTCATAAGCTTACATATCCTGGCAGAATTTATGATTTTTTTGGCCATTTTTCAGTAAATGAATAATAACACAAAAACTTTTCTTTTATTCATGGTTAGTGTTTGGCTGAAGCCATTTATTATCAAATCCACTGTGTTTACTCTTTTTAAATCATAATCACAGAAACTACCCAAAAGTTTACATACCCCAGTTCTTAATACCGTGTATTGCCCCCTTTAACATCAATGACAGCTTGAAGTCTTTTGTGGTATTTGTGGATGAGGCTCTTCTCGGATGGTAAAGCTGTCCATTCCTCTTGAAAAGAAGCCTCCAGTTCCTGTAAATTCTTGGGTTGTCTTGCATGAACTGCACGTTTGAGATCTCCCCAGAGTGGCTCAATGATATTGAGGTCAGGAGACTGAGATGGCCACTCCAGAACCTTCACTTTATTCTGCTGTAGCCAATGACAGGTCGATTTGGCCTTGTGTTTTGGATCATTGTCATGTTGGAATGTCCAAGTACGTCCCATGCGCAGCTTCCTGGCTGATGAATGCAAATGTTCCTCCAGTATTTTTTGATAACATACTGCATTCAATTTTGATCTTTCCATCAATTTTGACCAAATTTCCTATGCCTTTTGTAGCTCACACATCCCCATAACATCAGCGATCCACCTCCATGTTTCACAGTAGGAATGGTGTACCTTTCATCATAGGCCTTGTTGACTCCTCTCCAAATGTAGTGTTTATGGTTGTAGCCAAAAAGCTCAATTTTGGTCTCATCACTCTAAATGACTTTTTCGGACCCTAGAAATTATTATGAGTGAAAATCCCAGTAGATCAGCAGTTTTTTAAATACTCAGACCAGCCCATCTGGCACCAACAACCATACCACATTCAAAGTCACTTAAATCCCCTTTCTTCCTCATTCTGATGCTTGGTTTGAACTTCAGCAAGTTGTCTTCACCACGTTTAGATGCCTAAATGCATTGAGTTGCTGCCATGTGATTGGTTGATTAGCAATTTGTGTTACCAAGCAATTGAACTGTGTTCTGGCAGTGGTACAGAGAGTTCTCGTCTGCTGCCAGAACAAAATCAAGTTGGGCCGAGTGCTGCTCAGCCATTCACCAGAGGTAGTATTGTTATCAGTGAATACAAGGCTTCCTTAGATTGGCCGAGGTGTAGATTGTGACATCATCCACCCACCGCTCCCAGTACTGCTGCCAGAACACAGCACTGCATACTGTATGTAGCTAATGCTACATACAGTTTTTACAATGGGGCAGCACCCAACACGATTACTAAAGAAAATAGTTCATTTGGGCCAGCTTGACCCAAGCAAACTTTCTAAAGTGAAAATAAACATGGAGTGAGGCTTTCTGGAAAGTGAATGGCTATGCTACCCACCTGTTTACCTAGCAAATAAGTGAAAATATGCTATCTCTTCTCAATTTAAGTCAAATGGGCCAGTATTCATATGACTGCCTATTTACATCTACCAGTTGACAATCTTGCAAAAGAAATAGGTCTCAGTTATACCTACCAATTTTTTCCAGTTGTTTAGACACGTGTGTTGAATTTTCCCATAATTTACATCTGAAGCACTTAGCCAGGATTAAAGCATTCAGACATGCAATGAATTTATTTTCTTGCAATGCAAGAAACTCATACAGATCTACAATTGTAATAAAAACAGGTTAATGAAGTATTCGATTACAGAATATTTGCAGCCCATAAAGAAAATGCATACATTTAGTTACTCGTATGCCATGTCTGAAAATCTTTGCCATGTCCTGTGTAAGTGAAAAGTCTTGAACTGGAATACATCCAAGTTGTGCCTGTATAAGACTGAAGTTAAAATGACATGCGTTAGTATCGCTTCCATCTCTGGAACATATACACACATATTAACCTGAATCCAAACACACATACACACAGGTTGCATGTTTACCAGTTCACTTTCATTTCCCTGGACTTTATTTTCCCCTCCGTTGGAAACCTTTGTTTGTAAGTAAAAAGATTAAAGGGAAATTTATGCATACATTAAATAGAGAACAACATACTGTATTTATTTAAAAAAAAAATTGGATGTTCAAACAGCCTGAAAATGACTGTTAGAGTCATGGTAACAATATAAATACAGCAAAGATCAGACTAAATTACATCTTAGGTTTGTACAAATTATTTTAGGGCATCACTATCATTTTGGGTGCACAGATGTGCGAAATTAAAGCTAGTTTGCTAATATCAGAAAAAACTGCCATTTAAAGAGCGTCTACCTTTTTCTTTATCTAATGGGAATTTATCCTCAATCAGCTAGCAATTTATATGTCAGCAATATACGAATTCTGTTGTCAGAATCGGAAACCAGAAATATCTGCATTAATGAAGACTTTGTAATATAGTTGCTTCTAGTGATCCATAGGTGCCACAATGGAAATAGCAATACTTTTTGTAAAGCTAAACAAGTGTTGTACCAAAAAATAAATCTATAAACATTCTGCACAGAATATATTTTGGAAGTATGAAGATTTGGGCATTTATAAAACTTTAACAAGCATTCAGTATATAACTTTTTCAAGTCTATCTACGTGGACTACCAAGAACAAAGCCATAAAACTACTGTTCCTCGTGTATTTATGTAGAGTGACATGGCAAAAATAACCACAGTAGAGGAACATTTTAGACAGGCATTGCAAAATAAAAATAATAACAATGGTGTGGGTGACACAGCCACAGGAAGTAGATGTGTAAGAGAGCTCAACAACATAGAGAAAGGCTGACAAACATTTTTCAGAAGTACTGCTGAGAAACTCAGCAACAGAGACTGCACTATGGAAATTGTTGGAACAAAGAAAGATGTCAAAAATATACGGTACATGCATATAAAAGTGCAATTCATTAGAAACTATGTCAACTCAAAATGTTTAAGTTTTATGAAAATTTATACTCACTATCTCTCACTCTCTCTTTCTCTCTGATGTGGGGGTTGGTTGGCAAAATGGTTAGTACATTTTTTTTCGTGAAGTCCATGCCAGTCCACACTGTGTTTTAAGGGCATGAAAGCCCACTTCTATTAAATTAAATTATTTACAAGGTTGCTCATGCAGGGGTTTCAGCTTCACAAAACAAGTAACATAAAACACTAGCCCACTTGGCTACACTTCAGTAGCTCCACTGCTATTGGTGTTGGTCTTCCAGACCTCAGGTTCTTCAGGTTCACTCAGCCTATTATTGCAGCACCTCGCTGTACAGGCCCACTCCTGGCCTCCAGATAGTGTTCTCCCAGCACCCTGGGCTCTCCCACTTCTCAAGGAACACAGGACTCCCCCAGTCCCCACTGCTCACAAAACACATGCAGCAGCTTCTCAGACTGCTCTCAGAATCCTGTATCATTTTTCCAACCATTACCTAATTCACATAGTGGCAGGGCCTTCTCGTCCACATTAGTGCCTGACCTCACAAATGTGACTCTGGTAAAATGGTCAAACATTCACATAGACACAGCCTTTCCAGAAGAGTTGAAGCTGTTATAGCTGCAAAGGGTGGCCCACCCAATATTGAACCCTACTATGTCTGGGATGCCATTAAAGTTCATGTGCATGTAAAGGCCAATACTTTTGGTAAAATAGTGTATGTTTTCAGTTGAAAAGCAGCAAGTCCATCATCAAACTGCTAATGCTGCCCAGAAAATACTGTAACTGTATGATTTTTTGCAGCCAGATTTAACAAGATTCTTAAGGTGAATTTGTGCAGCACTGCAGTCTCTGGTTACATAACTCTGTGTTATGCAAACCTCCCTATAATGCATCAATGTGTATGAGCAAGACAGCAGTGGGCTTTCGTATACACCATGGAAAGTGTGAATGGAAAGTTGAAACACACTGCTCTAAAATTTCTGCTAAAAGAGGATACTATCAGCTAAAGGTCTTTGGTTAGAAGGGCAGCGAGATGAAGAAAATAAATCCCAGAAAAAATTGCGATATCTAGCAGGTAAGCTATATTCCTTAATAGATAAGTGTACTTGTCTGAGTTACCTGGACCTCTTTGCTATACTGCTTGCTAGGCTCTGCACATACTATCTTCAAACAATTTCCATTCTCCCCAGGCAACCCTAATACATGAGCAGAACATACACACAGTTGACTCCTACAGAATATTTATCCACTGCCTTCTGAGAAGCCTACCACCGAAAAGAATGGTGTCCAAGCTGTGAATACACATGGGAAAAGAGAACAGGGGAGATTACAAACACAGGCTAGGTAGGCAGCATAGGATAGATCCATATTCTTTAATCCTTTGTATCTGACTGGATTATAGTCTTGATACAACAAAGTCCAAAACGGGGCAACCTTGGTCAAAACAGGGGGGGGGGGGGGAATCAGCTTTGAAGTATATTTCCTAAATGGTAATGAGTTATTGCAAGATAAGCTGATGCAGGTTAGGACATACACTATCATTCCCCCAACCAAGGGAATACACATTCAAACCTTACCAATTTAAGTATGTCTAATGTGTTACATTTTGTGAGGAAAAGAAAAAAAAATTGGATGGTGGGGATTGGAGTTGATTGTTCTGTGCTTAAAGAGAAGAAACTTACATTTTCTAATTTGCTAGCTGGACGCTACTGTGCTATTTGTTCAACACACGTTGTACTGCAGTACACAATATTTTCACTACTACATTCCCAAAAGCTGAGATGAGATGTAAATAAAAAAAAATAAATATATACAGTATATGCAGGTGCATCTCATAAAATTAGAATATCATCAAAAAGTTAATTTATTTCAGTAATTCAATTCAAAAAGTGAAACTCATATATATTATATAGATTCATTATACACAGAGTGATATATTTATAAAAACATACCGCTAACAAACCTAATGTCCCATTGTCCCATAAAATTGATCAGAAAAATGGAAGACCAAAATTTGCCTTACGAAGTGTCACTGGGCAGATAGGGTATCTATAGTCAGAACGTCCATTTATATTGCCTGGACATATGTAGATGAAGTTTCGTGGACAGGGTTTTCCCTATCAGGCAGGATACATTGTTTAAAGTTGACAGAGATAGAAAGTAACGTGAAAAATATTATGTTTCAATGATAAACATCTCGGCCCGGTCACGGCCTAATAAAGGTGTGGATTGACTGCATAGAACATAGCAAAGAGAGGAGAAGGAAACGTTGAATAGGGAAAAAAAAAGGAAAGTCCAGTAGAAAAGAGGAGAGTGAGGGAAGGGGAAAGGAGGGAGGAGGAGAGACCACGGGATGTGTGTCAGGGAAGTATCAGATCAGAAGTGTGCCGTCAAATCGAGAGGGTTGAAAGTACGTGATCCATGGCTGCCAGACTCTGAGGAATTTGTCATGCGTGTCTAAAAGGATGGCAGTCAGCTTTTCGTTTACTATGACCTAATTTTTATGATTTTTTTACTGCTTCAAAACTGAGTGCGGGGGATTTCCAGGCTTTTGCTATGGTCAATTTAGTTGCAGTAAAGAGATGCTGAGCTAGTTGCCGCTCTGGGCGTAATAATTCTACAATTGGTTTCCCAAGGAGGGCTTCATAGGGGTCCCTTTTAAAGTTTATGTGAAATAAGTTACTAAGAATGGTAAAAAATCTGACACATAACCTGCACGCCTTCGGGCATGACCACCATATATGTACCATAGAGCCTTCCTGTGAGCATCCACGAAAGCAAAGTGGAGAGTAAGTTGGAATGAATCGGGCCAATCTAGCTGGCGTATAGTACCACCGATATAACACTTTATAGGCATTCTCCAATATAAGAACATTTCTTGAGCACTTGGAGGGGGCCATGGTCATAGTCTGCCAGTCCTCTGGGTCTAACTGTCTCCCCAATTCTTTTTTCCATTGAAGATGGTAGGGCCTCAACAGAGGATTTTTTGTAGAAATTATGGACGAGTATATTAATGATATCATGCCTGGGGAGTGGGGCCTGGCTCTCAAAAAGAGTCAGGGTGTATGGGGTGGGACGGGATTTGATAAGTTGTTGGAGAAAGTTTCTCAGTTGTAGATAGCTATAGTGTTCCCTCAATGGGATATCATGAGAAAAGCGTAAGGTGTCAAATGTTAATATCCTAGTGGGGGTAAACATACAATGAATATCTGTAAATCCATGTGTAGTCCACCAGGAGAACTGTGCCGGATTTTCACATCCCGGAGGGTACAATGGGCAATGAACGAGTTTCAATAGTGGGAGATGAGGGGAGATCAAGCCCGCTGAGTATTTGACTGAGTCCCTTAGTTGTAGGGAATGAGTTAAACATGGTCCTATTGGTTTCAGACGGTGAGTAGGAGGGAGCCATGGTAGAGAGGAGACAGGCGTTGGGTCGGTGTTGACTAGATCTATTGTGGCCCATAGCAGCATCTGGTATGTTTCATGGAGATGGGAAAGTGGAGCAATGCCTGCTGCCGTATAGTAAGCCTGCAAGTTGGGGACCAAGAGGCCGCCGTTAATCCGCCGGGTGTCCAAGACCTGTTTACTGATGCGAGGATGGGTGGATGCCCATATGAATTGTAAGCGCTTGCGTTGATGAAAGCATAAGAGATACAAGGGGACGGGTAAGACCCGAAAATAGTAAAGTCATTTAGAAAGGTAAGACATTCGGATTGCAGTTATTCTACCAATCCAGGACAATTGTAGTTGGGACCAGGACAGCGTGTCCGACAAACGTTTGAGCAGGGATGGGTGATTGGCCTGAAACATTCCCGCATATGTAGGTTAACTGACAGGGCTTTAGATTTGGAGGGGTTAACACGAAGTCCCGAGAAAGAAGTAAAAGAATCTAGAAGAGAGAATAAATTAGATAGAGAGATACTGGGGGAGGTTAAGGTCAGCAAGATATCGTCAGCGAATAAAGATATTTTATGGGAAGAACCTGCAACATCGATACCACTGATATCGGGATAAGAGCGAACCGCCTCCACCAATGGCCCTAAAGCCAAAATGAACAGCAGGGGTGAGAGTGGGCATCCTTGACACGTACCCCTCCCAATGTTGAACAGAGGCGACGCCATAGTACTCAAGTTTAGCTTGAGGAGAATCATAGAGGGCTGCCATCCACCGCAGAAAGGAGGCGCCAAATCCATAATGGCGAAGTACAGACATGAGATAAGGCGTAATGTGTCAAAAGCCTTATTCACGTCTAAAGATAGAAGCATTAATTCCAACGAACGGTTGGGAGATATGTGTTGCAACTGTAAAATGGACCGAATAGCATCCGCTGCTTACCTCTCTGGTACAAAGCCAACCTGGTCTTTCTTTATTAAGTGGGGAAGGAAAGAGTTCAAATCGGATCTTGGTCAGAACCTTCATATCTATGTTGATTGGAGAAATGGGTCGGTAGTTAGCCCAAGAGGAATGGTCACGGTCAGGTTTAAGAATCATGACAATATTAGCGGTTAACAGGTCCGAGGTGAAATTCTGGCCCTGTTTAAAAGAGTTATACCTAGCTGTCAGGTGTGGGGCTATAACGTCGGCCAGTTTCCTATAATAAAGTGCAGTGTATCCGTCCGGTTCTGGTCGCTTACCCACTTTCAAGTCTTTAATACTTTGAAGGACTTCCGAGACTTGAATGTCCCGGTCCATGAGTGCTGTGTGAGTCTCCGTCAACGTGGGGAGTGAAAGACGGTCAAGAAAACTGTCTGTATCCTGACTACCCAAATGATCAGAGGCCGAGTACAGTTTGGTTAAATGGTAACGGAATTCCTCCAGAACCTTCACTGGGTTACCGGTGAGTACATTATGCCTGGTATGCAGAATAATAGGGGTAAATTTAGGAGTAAAGGTACGAAGCCTGTGGGCCAGCATTTGATTTGGTCTATTCACTTTAGCATACCACTTCTGGCGGGACCAACGCATTACATGTTCAGCTCCATCCGTGAGGCATAGGTCTAGCTCTGAGCAGGCCTGATCCAGGAGTTTACGGTTAGCGGGAGTAGGAGATTATTTAAATGCAGTAGAGAGTGATTCCAGGTGGGCCTCTAAATCGCGTTGCCAAAGAGCGTGTTCTCTTTTGAGTTTTGAAGATATCTTTATGATGTGGCTCCTAAGAACTGCTTTGTACGCCTCCCATAGGGTTACAGAAGATGAAACCGCTCCTGTGTTGGTATGGAAATAATCCTCAGAAGCTTTCAGGATATCATCCCTAATCTCTTTGAAAGATAGAAGCGAGTCGTTCATTACCCAGGGGGAACAGAGTGGTCTACTGAGAATAGAGTGACATACCACCAGGACGGGGTGATGATCTGACCATGGGGCAGCTAAAATAGAAGTGGATACCACCAGAGGGGGATGTTTCCTCAATATGAACATATGGTCTATTCTAGAGTGATAATGGTGGGGGTGGAAATAGTGCCTGTAATCCTTGCCTAGGGAATGGAGTTCCCACCAAAGGTGAACCAGGTCATGGTCTTGTAGGGCGCAAGCAAATTTCCTAGCATCAGAGGAGGGAGCGACACATTCTGAGGGATATTTGTCTAAGGAAGGGTTTAAAGAAAGATTCGAGTCGCCCGCAAGAAGGAGGGTGCCCTTGTGGTGAGATGTCAGAAGGCAACAGAGATGGATCAGAAAGAATCCTGGGGTAGAATTGGGAGCGTAATAATCATGATAGTAACCTCTGTGCCCTGAATGGTACCTTGTACCAACAAATATCTGCCATCTGGATCTGCTATCTGTTTAGTGCAACTTAAAGGGACCGACTTTCGAAAAGCAATGAGCACCCCTTTTTGCTTATATTGGGCCATTGGCAAAAAAAACCTGAGGATATTGCGCATCAAAATATTTTGGGCAGGAGGCGGTTGAAAAATGGGTTTGCTGTAGGCACGCTATATCTACCTGTTGTCTTTTAAGGTATTTGAAAGCTTTCACTTGCTTTTGGGGGGAGTTCATGCCCTGGACGTTCAGGGACAACCAATTAAGCGTCATAGAAAAAATAAAAAGGAAACAAAATTTATACCCCTGAATGCAGATCCCGCGGACTCGAGAAGGAAAAAGAGGAGGAAGGAGTAGAGAGAATCAGACAGTAGAATAGAAGAGAAGCTTACAGAAATCAACATAAGAAGTTGGAGGTTGGCCAAGACTAATGTCCCGATCAAGTTCTAGATTTGGGGGACCTATAAAAGTGCAGCTGTGCTGCTGGAGTCGGTCACCAGCGCCCAGGGGCACCCCCATACAGGTGAGGGGACCCAAGGCGGGCGGCCAACGAGCAGCAAGTAGACCATCAATGGTGGCCAAGTCAAGTAGAAGCAAACATAACAGTAAAATGATTATCTTGGGTCGACAACAGTACTAAACTCCAAAGCCCGGGGGCCCCGGGCCACAGCCTAAGTGCAAAGGGTTGCCCCCCTCAGTCCGCAGTGAGCAAGGGGCCCCCAGTAACCACTTGGGAGTGACCAACTCACTACGGGGGGGCCGCCTCCTACAAACATCCAATAGCTCTCACCTGCTATAACATTGCAAAGGTATAAAAAAAAAAAAAAAAAGAGGGGGGGTTAGAGATAGTACATAGGAGGTCAAAGAGCACAGGTCAGGCAGAATAGAAGCATGGAACTGGTGGCCTTGGTGTGAGAATGAGAGTTTAAAGGGGAACCCCCATCTGTACCAATTCCCCTGGGTTTGCAAGACTTGCAGATAAGGCTTTAGGCTCCTCCACTTTGCAATAGTAACCGGAGAGAGGTCTGAAAAGAGTCGCAGGGAGTTACCCTGGAAAGCGAGATCCTGACGGTTTCTTGCGGCTCGCAAAAGTCTCTCCCTAGTGCGGTAGTAATGAAACTTGATAATGACATCCCTAGGGGGGCCCTCGGATGGCTTTGGGGCCAAAGACCAAAGATGTCAGCTGCAAGCTCCTGAAAAAAAGCAGTGGCAGTTCCTGAGATGCGGAGATTGTCTCTGTGGGCTCTATTCTCTGCATCTTCTATCCTGCAAGCTCAAAAGTTCAGTGTGCAGCTTATCGACCTCTTCCTCATGTCCTGCTAATACTGTCGTTGTCAGGTCCATGCATTGTTCAAGCTGGTTATTGCGGTGGCCTAGCTCTTTAAGACCCTTCACAAGGTCTGCAGAGAGCTTGCGGGAGGCCGTGGTGATTTCGTCCCGCACTATGGAGCGGAATTTAAGAAGCAGAGCGTCAGGGTCCATCGTCACAGGACTTACCAGGTCTGATGGGAACTGGTGCAGACTGTCCACTGAGAGCCTCGTGGTGTCATCTGGCTCCAGGGGCTCGGGCGCCATCTTGCCCTTCCCCTTTCCTGTGGCTGGAGGAGCCTCCTGGCTAGAGCGATATTGCTGCAGTTTTTTGGGCATGTTAAACATGCCCAACCAGAGACATGTGATGTCCGCAGCCTCAGGAGCCACTGCAGCTGTGTCTGGGAGCGGATTGTGCCTTGTCAGCCAGGTTTTAGGTTCCAACAGCGCAGAGCAAGGAGTTCAGGCGTACATCTACCTCGGTCCTGTGCATGCGCCGGAAAAAAAAAGGATTTTTAATACAGAAATGTTGGCTTACTGAAAAGTCTGTCCATGTACAGTAATACTTGGTCGGGGCTCCTTTTGCATGAATTACTGCATCAATGTGGCGTGGCATGGAGGCAATCAGCCTGTGGCACTGCTGAGGTGTTATTGAAGCCCGGGTTGCTTTGATAGTGGCAGTGGGCGTTCTTCTATATTGTTGGGTCTGGTGTGTCTCATCTTCCTCTTGACAATACACCACAGATTCTCTATGGGGTTTGGGTCAGGCGAGCTTGCTGGCCAATCAAGCACAGTGATATCATGATCTTGTGACCAGGTATCAGCATCTCCATAAAGCTGGTCAGCAGAGGGAAGCATGAAGTGCTCTAGAATTTCCTGTAAGAGGGCTGCGCTGACTTTGGACTTGATAAAACACAGTGGACCAACACCAGCAGATGACATGGCTCTCCAAATCATTGCTGACTGTGGAAACTTCATACTGGACCTCATGCAACTTGGATTCTGTGCCTCTCCACTCTTCCTCCAGACTTTGGGATTTTGATTTCCAAATGAGTTGCAAAATCTTCCACAGTCTGTGATGATTTGGGGAGCCATGTCATCTGCTGGAGTTGGTCCACTGTGTTTAACCACTTGAGCCCCGGACCATTATGCTGCCTAAGGACCAGAGGTCTTTTTCCAATTTGGCACTGCGTCGCTTTAACTTTTAATTGCGCGGTCATGCAATGCTGTACCCAAACGAAATTTGCGTCCTTTTCTTCCCACAAATAGAGCTTTCTTTTGATGGAATTTGATCACCTCTGCGGTTTTTATTTTTTGCGCTATAAACGGAAAAAGACCGAAAATTTTGAAAAAAAATGATATTTTCTACTTTTTGTTATAAAAAAAATCCAATAAACTCAATTTTAGTCATACATTTAGGCCAAAATGTATTCGGCCACATGTCTTTGGTAAAAAAAATGTCAATAAGCGTATATTTATTGGTTTGCGCAAAAGTTATAGCGTCTACAAACTAGGGTACATTTTCTGGAATTTACACAGCTTTTAGTTTATGACTGCCTATGTCATTTCTTGAGGTGCTAAAATGGCAGGGCAGTACAAAACCCCCCCAAATGACCCCATTTTGGAAAGTAGACACCCCAAGGAAATTGCTGAGAGGCATGTTGAACCCATTGAATATTTATTTTTTTTGTCCCAAGTGATTGAATAATGACAAAAAAAAAAAAATATTTACAAAAAGTTGTCACTAAATGATATATTGCTCACACAGGCCATGGGCCTATGTGGAATTGCACCCCAAAATACATTCAGCTGCTTCTCCTGAGTATGGGTATACCACATGTGTGGGACTTTTTGGGAGCCTAGCCGCGTACGGGGCCCCGAAAACCAATCACCGCCTTCAGGATTTCTAAGGGCATAAATTTTTGATTTCACTCCTCACTACCTATCACAGTTTTGAAGCCCATAAAATGCCCAGATGGCACAAACCCCCCCCCCCCCCCAAATGACCCCATTTTGGAAAGTAGACACCCCAAGCTATTTGCTGAGAGGCATGTTGAGTCCATGGAATACTTTCTTTTTTGACACAAGTTGCGGGAAAGTGACAATTTTTTTTTTTTTTGCACAAAGTTGTCACTAAATAATATATTTCTCACACAGGCCATGGGCATATGTGGAATTGCACCCCAAAATACATTTAGCTGCTTCTCCTGAGTATGGGGATACCACATGTGTGGGACTTTTTGGGAGCCTAGCCGCATACGGGGCCCCGAAAACCAAGCACCGCCTTCAGGATTTCTAAGGGCGTAATGTTGTGATTTCACTCCTCATTACCTATCACAGTTTTGAAGGCCATAAAATGCCAAGATGGCACAAAACCCCACCAAATGACCCCATTTTGGAAAGTAGACACCCCAAACTATTTGCTGAGAGGCATGTTGAGTCCATGGAATATTTTATATTTTGACACAAGTTGCGGGAAAGTGACAATTTTTTTTTTTTTGCACAAAGTTGTCACTAAATGATATATTGCTCAAACATGCCATGGGCATATGTGGAATTACACCCCAAAATATATTCTGCTGCTTCTCCTGAGTACGGGGATACCACATGTGTGGGACTTTTTGGGAGCCTAGCCGCATACGGGGCCCCGAAAACCAAGCACCGGCTTCAGGATTTCTAAGGGCGTTAAGTTGTGATTCCACTCCTCACTACCTATCACAGTTTTGAAGGCCATAAAATGCCAAGATGGCACAAAACCCCCCCAAATGACCCCATTTTGGAAAGTAGACACCCCAAGCTATTTGCTGAGAGGCATGGTGAGTATTTTGCAGCTCTCATTTGTTTTTGAAAATGAAGAAAGACAAGAAAAATGTATTTTTTTTTTCTTTTTTCAATTTTCGAAAGTTTGTGACAAAAAGTGAGGTCTGCAAAATACTCACTATACCTCTCAGCAAATAGCTTGGGGTGTCTATTTTCCAAAATGGGGTCATTTGGGGGGGGGGTTGTGCCATCTGGGCATTCCATGGCCTCCGAAACTGTGCTAGGCAGTGAAGAGTGAAATCAAAAATGTACGCCCTTAGAAAGCCTGAAGGCGGTGCTTGGTTTTCGGGGTCCCGTGTGCGGCTAGGCTCCCAAAAAGTCCCACACATGTGGTATCCCCATACTTAGGAGAAGCAACAGAATGTATTTTGGGGTGTAATTTCACATATTCCCATGGCATGTTTGAGCAATATATCATTTAGTGACAACTTTGTGCAAAAAAAAAAAAAAAAAAAAAGATTTGTCTCTTTCCCACAACTTGTGTCACAATATAAAATATTCCATGGACTCGACATGCCTCTCAGCAAATAGCTTGGGGTGTCTACTTTCCAAAATGGGTCATTTGGGGGGGTTTGAACTGTCCTGGCATTTTATGCACAACATTTAGAAGCTTATGTCACACATCACCCACTTTTCTAACCACTTGAAGACAAAGCCCTTTCTGACACTTTTTGATTACATGAAAAAAAAATTTTTTTTTGCAAGAAAATTACTTTGAACCCCCAAACATTATATATTTTTTTAAAGCAAATGCCCTACAGATTGAAATGGTGGGTGTTTCATATTTTTTTTTCACACAGTATTTGCGCAGCGATTTTTCAAACGCATTTTTTGGGGAAAAAACACACTTTTTTAAATTTTAATGCACTAAAACACACTATATTGCCCAAATGTTTGATGAAATAAAAAAGATGATCTTAGGCCGAGTACATGGATACCAAACATGACATGCTTTAAAATTGCGCACAAACGCGCAGCGGCGACAAAATTAATACATTTTTAAAAGCCTTTAAAAGCCTTTACAGGTTACCACTTTAGATTTACAGAGGAGGTCTACTGCTAAAATTACTGCCCTCGTTCTGTCCTTCGCGGTGATACCTCACATGCATGGTGCAATTGCTGTTTACATTTGACGCCAGACCCACGCTTGCATTCGCCTTTGCGCGAGAGCAGGGGGGGACAGGGGTGCTTTTTTTTTTTTTTTTTTTTCTTTATTATTTTTTTGCTTTTTTATCTTATTTTTAAACTGTTCCTTTCATTTTTATTTTTTTTTTATTACTTTTATTGTTATCTCAGGGAATGTAAATATCCCCTATGATAGCAATAGGTAGTGACAGGTACTCTTTTTTTTAAAAATTGGGCTCTATTAGACCCTAGATCTCTCCTCTGTCCTCAAAGCATCTGACCACACCAAGATCGGTGTGATAAAATGCTTTCCCAATTTCCCAATGGCGCTGTTTACATTCGGCGAAATCTAAGTCATGAAATGCTCGTAGCTTCCGGTTTCTTAGGCCATAGAGATGTTTGGAGCCATTCTGGTCTCTGATCAGCTCTATGGTCAGGTGGCTGAATCACCAGCTGCATTTTCAGGTTCCCTGTTGGGACAGGAAAGCCAGAGAAAAACATGGAAGACTGTTAGGGGGGGGGGGGCATTCCCTCCCACTGCTTGCAAAAGCAGTCTAGAGGCTAATTAGCCGCTAGGATTGCTTTTACATGAAAGCCGACCGCTGGCTGAAAAGAATGATACTAACATGATACCTAAACCTGCAGGCATCATTCTGGTATAACCACTCAAAGTCCAGCAACATACCAGTACGTTGCTGGTCCTTGTTAGGCATATATTGTAAACTTTTTTTTCATGCAGCCTGTGGGCTGAACGAAAAAAAGATATTGATCGGTGGGTATGCCCACCATTAGAATACCTCCCTTCATCCACCCACTTCTAATGATGGGCATACATGCACCATTTATATATGCCGAAGCATGGGGGCATCCTCCCGCAAAAGGCAGGAGCAAATTGCTCCTCCACCCACTGCTGCCCCCACGCTTCGGCATATATGCTGAAGTATGTAACTGTGGTGGTGAAATCACCTCCGACAGCGCTGGAGTCACGGCTTTATATATCGTGGGAGCAAACGCTGTTGCTGTCAAGATAAATAAATCCGCGCTGCAACTGAATGGCGTACCTGCTAAGCAAATGATGGTTAACAATAAAACAAAGTAACATTACAGTATAACAGTAAGACTTACCATACCTGCAAAGCAAATACAAAAAAAAAACATAGTAAAAAATAAAACATTTAACGCAACCTGTGCCTAAAATATATATATGCCGAAGCATGGGGGCATCCTCCCGCAAAAGGCAGGAGCAAATTGCTCCTCCACCCACTGCTGCCCCCACGCTTCGGCATATACGCTGAAGTATGTAACTGTGGTGGTGAAATCACCTCCGACAGCGCTGGAGTCACGGCTTTATATATCGTGGGAGCAAACGATGTTGCTGTCAAGATAAATAAATCCGCGCTGCAACTGAATGGCGTACCTGAAAGCAATAAAATGGTTACCAACAAAACACAGTAAACGGTAAAGTATAAAAAATCTGAAAAGCAAACATGGTAAAACATAATAACAATAAAACATTGCAGAATAGAATAGAGTAAAAAAGAGCAGAACAATAGAGAGAGAATAGAGAGAGAGAGAACAATAAAACAACAACTATTTTTGTTTTTTTTATTTTATATTTTTTTTTGTGTTTTTATTTTTTTTTTTACACTTTTTTTAGTAACTTTTAACTTTTGTAACTCGTTCCAGGTTTGGGTCTCTCAAAATGCAATGGCATCTTGGGAGACCCTGTGTTAGTGTGCCTAGTCTGTGCAGTGCTGAACCCTACGCTAATACTCAACTAATGTATGGTACCGTTCAAAGCATTCACCCATGCAAAGACCAGGATTGCCAGGACAGGAGGGACAATAAGACCGGGTGTCACGCCTAAATCCGCGCTTGCTGCAGACACGACATCTTTTTTGGGGGGCTCGTTGGGTAGGGGTACTCGGGATGGCATAAAGAACCGGCTTACTGCATTTGGTTGGGGAAGGTGAGGTAGAGCACCGTCTGGAAACAGAAGGGCTCTGACGATCTCTTCCTGGAATTTAAGGAAGGATCCAGTCTGTCCTGAAGCTCTGTATAGCACATGAGCGTTCAGCAAAGCCAATTGAAATAAATAAACAGACACTTTTTTGTACCAGCGTCTGGCCTTACGGGCAACTAGGTATGGCGCCAACAACTGGTCGTTGAGGTCCACCCCTCCCATATTAAGGTTGTATTCGTGGACACAGAGGGGTTTCTCCACAACACCAGTCGCCGTAGGAATTTGGGTCGTCGTGTCTGCATGAAGGGAGGTGAGAACGAAAACATTCTTCTTATCCCAACACTTCATAGCAAGCAAATTATTATACTTCAAGCAGGCTCTCTCCCCCAGCCTAAGACGGGAATCTACAAGCCGCTGGGGAAACCCCGGCAAATAGGTCGCACGGTGCCACATGCTCCAATCTGCTGATCAAACAAGTGACTAAAAAGTGGCACGCTCGTATAATAATTGTCCACATACAAGTGGTACCCCTTTCCGTATAAGGGTGACACCAAGTCCCACACTATCTTGCCAGAGCTTCCTATGTAGTCAGGGCAGTTTGTCGGCTCTACGTGACTATCTTTGCCCTCATAAACCATAAAACTATATGTATAGCCTGTGGCCCTGTCACAGAGCTTATACATCTTGACCCCGTATCTGGCATGCTTGCTGGGAAGGTACTGTTTGAATGACAAGCGGCCAGAAAATTTAATCAGGGACTCATCAATGCAGACAACTTGATGGGGGGCAAACAAGTCTGCAAAACGTTGGTTGAAGTGGTTTACGAGGGGCCGAATTTTGTAGAGCCGATCGTATGCAGGGTCTCCACGAGGACGACAGAGTTCATTGTCGTTGAAGTGCATGAACCGCAAAATCTGCTTGTATCGTGCCCTGGCCATGGAAGCAGAGAACAAGGGTGAATGGTAAATTGGGTCAGTGGACCAATATGACCGCAACTTACTCTTTTTATTCAACCCCATGAGGAGGGAAAGGCCCAGAAAGGTCTTAAATTCGGAGACCGTAATTGGTCTCCAATCTCTGGCAAGGGAGGACTGGGGATTAGCGGCGATGTGTTGACCAGCGTATAAATTGCTTTGGTCCACAATAGATCTATAGAGATCTTCGGTGAAAAATAGTGAATAAAAATCCAGTGGCGTAAAGTCAACTGTTTCCACCTGAATTCCGGGTTGGCCAGTGAAAGGGGGAAGTACGGGTGCTGCAGAAGTGGTGGGTTCCCAATTCGGATTGGCCAATGCAGCAGGAAGGGCACCATGGGCACGACGGGCCTGTCTTTGTCTTCTTGGTGGCAGCGGGACACTACTAGTGCTTGCCACCTCGCCAGCTTGAACTACACTTATGGGACTCGCCACGTCACCACGTGATACTGCAGTGCTGGATGTACGACCAGGGTGTACTAGGCCGCTGGTGCTTGCCAGTTCACCAGAAGGAATAGCGGCGCTAGTACTTCTCTGCTCCATACGAGAGCCCTGCGGTTCTTGCACTTCAAGGACAGAAGAAGATTGGGGTCTGGTACGCCTGACCTTAGCAGGGACCACAACTCTGTCGTCAGAGCTATCTGTCATGGAGCCGCTGTCCTCTACAGGTTCGTATTCTGAGCCTGAACTTGACAGATGAGTGACTTCCTCTTCACTATCTGTCATACTCAGAAACGTGTAGGCCTCTTCACTAGTGTACCTTCGATTTGCCATTTTGGGCTCTAAATTTAGGGGTACACTAGTGAGACTCACAGGCAAAAAAGCTCCTGACTGTCAGCGACTGTATCAAAACGCTACCAAAAAACTGTTAGCGATCGCAGGGATCAGGCCTGACTCTGCGAACGCTGCAGTTATGTGTGCTTAGTGTATTGTAAGTGTCAGTTATCGATCGATACTGCACTTGGGTGGGCTGGGCAGGGCTGGGCCGAGGAGCAAAACGCAGGTGCTCGCAGGTATCCGGGCTGATCCCGCTAACACTGCGTTTCAGGGAACCCTAAACTGCTGGGGAGTATAGATCTGATCGGATCAGATATCGATCCGCTCAGATACTATAGCACTAAGGGAGGTGTATGCTGCGTGCGTGGGTTTTAGCGGTACTGGCGCTAACCTGACGCTGCCTGGGGCGACGCAGACCTAAGCTGACCCTAAAAATGTAATTTATATCACCACCGGGCAATTAGGGGGTTAAACCTTTATAGGGTAATAAACGGCGGGTGCCCTAAAACTATAATAAACTGTAATAAACTGTAATAAACTACAAAAAACAAACTAGCTAACCAGCGTCACCCGTAACACTTATACGGTGATCGCTGGTGAAAGGGTTAACTAGGGGGCAATCAGGGGGTTAAAACCTTTAGCAGGTAGTATATGGGGGTCCCTGTCGCTATAAAACACTGACAGCGAAGCTATATACTTACCTCCCTAACTAGCGTCACTAATACAGCGATCAGAAAAACGATCGCTTAGCGACACTGGTGACGGGGGGTAATCAAGGGGTTAACTTTTATTGGGGGGGTTAGGGGGGTACCCTGGACCTAAGGGGGGGTATCCTAGACCTAAAGGGGGCTAACCTAACTGCCCTAACACTTGTAACTGACACAAACTGACACCAATGCAAAAAAAAAAAAAATGCTATTGATGTCAGAGTGACAGGGGGTACAGGGGGGTGATCGGGGGGTGATGGGGGGTGACAAGTGTGCCTGGCGTGTTCTACTGTTAGTGTAGTGTTGTGCAGACTTACTTGATGTCTTCTCTCCTCGGCGCCGCAATGAAAAGACCGGCTCGAGGAGGGATGACATCACTTCCTTTCCCTCTGTTTACATTACAGAGGGAAAGGAAGCATTCTCATTCGCCGGGAGCGATCGGGAGGGGGTGGCCAACAATGGATGGCCTCCCCCTCACCTCTCATTGCCCGGGAAGAAATGGCGACCGCCTCGGGCACGGGGGGGGGGGACCGATCGGACCCCCCTCCCGCGGAAGGCAAATCACGTACATGTACGTGATTTTGCCTGTCCATGCCACCTTGCCGACGTACATCGGCGTGAGGCGGTCGACAAGTGGTTAATCAAGTCCAAAGTTGGTGCAGGCCTCTAGCAGGAAATTCTAGAGCACTTCATGCTTCCCTCTGCTGACCAGCTTTATGGAGATGCTAATTTCATTTTCGAGCACCTGCCCACACTGCCAAAAGTATCAATACCTGGTTTATTGATCATGGTATCACTGTGCTTGATTGGTCAGCAAACTTGCCTGACCTAAACCCCATATAAAATATGTGGGGTATTGTCAAGAGGAAGATGAGAGACACCAGCCCCAACAATGCAGACGAGCTGAAGGCTGCTATCAAAGCAACCTGGGCTTCCATAACACCTCAGCAGTGGCTCAGGCTGATCACCTCCATGCCGCACTGCATTATTATTATTATTATTCAGGATTTATATAGCGCCAACAATTTACGCAGCACTTTACAATATAAAAGGGAGACAATACAGTTATAATACAATAAAATACAAGAGGATTAAGAGGGCCCTGCTCAGAAGAGCTTACAATCTAATAGGGTGGGGCAGGTGGTACAAAAGGTTGTAACTGTGGGGAATGAGCTGGTGGAAGTGGTAGGAGATAAATTGGAGACGTGATAGGCTTTCCTGAAGAGATGAGTTTTCAGGGATCGCCTGAAGGTAGCAAGAGTAGGGGATAGCCGGATAGATGGAGGTAGCGAATTCCAGAGGATGGGAGAGGCTCTGGAGAAATCCTGGAGATGAGCATGGAAGGAGGAGATGAGAGAGCTTGAAAGCAGGAGGTCTTGAGAAGAGCGGAGAGGTCGATTTGGGTGATATTTGGAGACAAGATTAGTGATGTAGCTCGGGGCAGAGTTGTGAATGGCTTTGTATGTTGTGGTTAGAATTTTGAATTTAATTCACTGGGTGATTGGGAGCCAGTTTAGGGATTGGAGTAGAGGGTTGGCAGACACTGAGCGGTTGGTAAGGTGGATAAGTCTGGCAGCAGCATTCATGATAGACTGAAGAGGGGATAGCCTATGGAGAGGTAAGCCAATGAGAAGGGAGTTGCAATAGTCAAGGTGAGAGATAACAAGGGAGTGAATGAGGAGCTTGGTGGTTTCATTTGTTAAAAAGGGGCGAATTTTATAGATGTAATGGAAGTGAATTCTACAAACTTTTGACAACGATTGGATTTGAGGCTGAAATGACAAGTCAGAGTCTAGGATTACACCTAGTACCCTGGTGTGAGGGGAGGGACTGATGGTTGCATTGTTGATTTTGGTGGAAAAGTCATGGAGGGGGGCACGGGCGGGGGGGGAATATTAATAGCTCAGTTTTAGAGAGATTTAGTTTAAGGAAGTGGTGCGACATCCATGCTGATATGTCAGTTAGTAAGTTAGTAATGCGAGAGGAGACTGAAGGAGTGAGGTGTAGACAGATAGATTTGGGTGTCATGCAGCGTATAAGTGGTATTGGAAGCCGTGGGTAGTTATTAAGTGACCAAAGGAGGAGGTGTAGATAGAAAAGAGAAGGGGTCCAAGAACCGAGCCTTGGGGGACCCCCACAGAAAGGGGCAAAGGAGAGGAGGAGACAGAGTTGTAGGTGACACTGAAGGAGCACTGTGATAAATAGGCAGAGAACCAGGATAGAGCAGAATCTCGGAGGCCAAGGGAATGTAGTTTATTGAGAAGGAGCGGGTGGTCAACAGTATCAAAGGCTGCAGAGAGGTCAAGTAGTAGGAGTATGGAGTACTGGCTGTTGGTTTTAGCAGTTAGTAAATCGTTAGTGAGTTTTAGTAAGGCAGTTTCCGTGGAGTGCTGCGAGCGAAAGCCAGACTGTAAGGGGTCAAGAAGGTTATTTTCATTGAGGTAGGAGCTAAGACGGTTGTAGACTAAGCATTCTAGAAGTTTAGAGGTGAATGGGAGCAATGAGATGGGTCTTAAATTAATACAGTTAATACATTAATACAGTAATTCATGCAAAAGGAGCCCCGACCAAGTATGCATGTACATGGACATACTTTTCACTAAGCATTTTTCTATTAAAAATCTTTTTTTTTATTGGTGTTATGTAATATTCTAATTTTCTGAGATACAGAATTTGGGGTTTTCATTAGCTGGAAGCCATAATCATCAAAATTAAAAGAAAGAAATGCTTGAAATATATCACTCTGGAGGTCATTTACTAAGATTCCCGGCAAGTATGGGTGCTCTTCATTTAATAGCGCCCAATTAAAGTAATTTAAGACTTCAACTGGGCGGACATGCAAATGGAAAAACATGCTATTGCCCGCGAACATGCCTGTCACATCAGCATATGCTGGAATTGTTGAAGTCAATGGGGCTCGAACCTCCAAAATCAAAAGTCCTCATTGAAGGCTTGTATGCAAATTAATGGCCATAAAAAGTGTATGGGGACCTGGGTACTGCACTGCTGGACATGTATCAATGCAAAAAAAAAGTTTTTAATATGATCATTTTTAAAGGAGCAGTGATTTTAATGATGCTTAAAGTGAAACAATAAAAATGAAATATTCCTTTAAATATCGTGCCTGGGGGTCCCCTTAGTCTGCCTGTAAAGTGGCGAATTTGTGCGATGTCATTTAAACTATTGCTCCCGGCAATATAGATGTAAAAACAAAAAAGAGAAGCCAAAATTAAAAAACAAATTGGCGTGGGGTCCCCCCAAAACTCATACCAGACCCTTATCCGAGCATGCAGCCTGGAAGTCAGGAAAGGGGGGGCGATTGTTCCTGTACTTTGTTCCTTCTAAACCATACCAGGCCCCATGCCCTCAACATGGGAAGGGTGCTTTGGGGTAACCGACAACCCTAGCCAGTGGTTGTCGGGGTCTATGGGCGGGGGCCTCATTGGAATCTGGAAGCCCCCTTTAACAAGGGGGCCCCAAAATCCCGCCCCCCAATGTGAACATTTTTATGAGATGAACAGCAACAAGTGCGAGAGACAGAGAAAAATATATTTTACCAAAACATGAAAACATTACACATTCTAGCATTCTTAACCACTTATGGACCACCCACCGTCAGTATGCGGCGGCTCTTTGAAGAGAGATATCGTTGTTATGGCAGCATCTAGCTGCCATAACCCCAGGTATCATCTTCAGCAGGCAGTCCGCTTTCAGATAAAAGTGGTCTCTGCGGCGGATTCGCCACAAATCACTTTTATCAGCGGTGGGAGAGGTGCCCCTCCCCCTTTTGCCACGCTCCAGGGGTCTCCGCTGCTCACTGGTCCCGCTGGTAGCGGCGGAGACGATCGCATCCTTTCCCGTGATGGCCTGGCTGCCGAGTGAGGGGAAGATAGCCCCCACTCTGCTCCAAAGCATTGACTAGCGGAAGCAACGTCAAACGACACTTCCGCCCGATGCTCTTAAACGAGAATTTTTTTAGTTTTTTCTGCAAATTACATTTTTTTTTATTATTTTTTATTATTGCATTTTAGTGTAAATGTGAGATCTGAGGTCTTTTTGACTCCAGATCTCATATTTAAGAGGTCTTGTCATGCTTTTTTTCTATTACGAGGGATGTTTACATTCCTTGTAATAGGAATAAAAGTGACCCAAATTTTTTTTTTTAAATGACAGTGTCAAAATAAAAAAAAGTAAAATAAATAAGAAAAATAAATTTAAAGTGCCCCATACAAAACTCATGCGCAGAAGCGAACACATACGTGAGTAGCGCCCGCATATGAAAACTGTGTTCAAACCACACATGGGGTATCACTGCGATCATTAGAGTGAGAGCAATCATTCTAGCCCCTGGACCTCTTCTGAAACTCAAAACTGGTAACCTGTAGAAATTTTTAAATGTCGCGTATGGAGTTTTTTAAGGTTAAAAGTTTGTCGCCATTCCATGAGCGGGCGCAATTTTGAAGTGTGACATGTTGGGTATCAATTTACTCAGCGTAACATTATCTTTCACAATATAAAAAAAAAATGGGTTAACTTTACCGTTGTCTTATATTTTTATTTCAAAAAAGTGTATTTTTTCCAAAGTGCGCTTGTAAGACTGCTGCGCAAGTACGGTACAACAGAAAGTATTGCAAAGACCGCCATTTTATTCTCTAGGGTGTTAGAAAAAATATATATAATATTTGGGGGTTCTGTTACGTACCTAGTAGGTGAGCCCGAATTGCAGAGGATGGCCTCTCTTACATCTCCGACTTGAGGCCCCTGATAGGATAGACAGGAACCACAGGAGTGAGGAGTGGTACGAGTGCCTGCCAGGATAAACAGCAGATGGTCAGTCCAGAGGTTCAGGAGATTCAGGTAGGAACTGGTACTGCAGGCTGGAACTGGACTCAGCAGACTGAGACCAGAACAAACTGGAACAGCAGACAGGCACCAGAGGCTGGAACTAGAGCAGGATTGCTCAGCAGACTGGTACAGCAGGCTGGATGAGAGTTGTGGAAGGTTAGGTAAGCCGGGTCGGTTATAAGGCGGGCAGCAGCAGGATCAGAGGAGCAGGCAGGAGAATCGTCAGATAGGCCGGTGGTCAGGTGCAGGCGGATAGCAGGAATAGTCTTCAGACAAGCCGGATCAACACAAGAACAGATTTCAGATAATCAGGGAACACACGGAAAGCTTTAGAGCAGACAGCAAAGTTTACCTGTGTCAGTCAGGTTTAAATAGCCCGCCTGGAGCTAATGGACTCGCGTGTGTGCATGCGCATTGGCACCCGCAATCACTCACCAGCAGGTCAGGATTGACTGTTACTGGCAGGATCTTCCTGACGTTGCCCCCCTCAAGGGGCAGCCTCCGGATGCCCATCCGGGCCAACTTCTCAGGATGGGACCTTTTAAAGGATTGGATCAGACTCTTAGCATGGACATTCCCTCCAGGTTCCCATGAGTTCTCTTCGGGCCCATAACCCTTCCATGTAATCAGGAATTGAGTTAGATTGTTCCTTTTCCTGCAATCAAAGATTGCTTCTACTTCAAACTCCTCCTCCAGGATGATTTATGAAACATCCTGGATAGGGCGTCAGGTTTAGTGTTTTTAGAGCCTGGTCGATAAGTGATGTGAAAAGAGAACCTGGAGAAAAACAATACCCACCTGGCTTCCCGTGGTTTCAACCTTTTTGCCGACCTCAGGTACTCCAGGTTCTTATGATCAGTGGAAATCAAAATTGGGTGAGCTGCTCCTTCCAATAGGTATCGCCATTCCTCCAGTACAAATTTTATTGCCAGTAGTTCCCGATCTCCCACATTGTAGTTCTTTTCTGCTGCTGATAATTTGCGGGAGAAGAAGGCTACCGGGTGGAGCAGGGCCTTGGTTCCTTGGCGTTGGGAGAGAACTGCCCCAACAGCGATTTCGGAAGCATCCACCTCAAGTACAAATGGCAGGGTGGAATCAGGATGCTTCAAAACAGAGGCGGATGTAAACAGTCTTTTGAGGGACTCAAAGGCAGCTTGGGCCTCCGGGGACCAAAGAAAGCGAATTCCCTGTTTAGTTAACTGGGTGATATGGGCAATGATGGCAGAAAACCCCTTAATGAATTTCCGGTAGAAATTAGCAAATCCAACGAAACGTTGGATTCTTTTCTTATCTGCAGAAACTGGCCAGTCTAGTATTGCAGCAATCTTCTGAGGAGCCATCTTGATGACTTCTATAGAGATGATTAATCCCAAGAACGAAATACTCTTTTGCTCAGACTCGCATTTTTCGGACTTTGCGTACAGGCCATGCTGTTGGAGCCATACTAATACACATCTGACATGTCTGCGATGGGCATCTAGGGAAGAAGAAAAAATTAGAGTATCATCTTGGTAGACGATAACAAACAAATCCAAATAGTCCCAGAAAACATCATTAATACAATACTGGAACATGGCAGGAGCATTACATAACCGGAAGGCCATTACTAGGTACTCAAAGTGAAAAAAGTGAGGGATGTGGGTATGTGGCGCTACCTACTGGTGATTGATAACAAAACGAAGATGAAGGGAAGAGGGGGGAACATAAACACTGCACCACAGATATGTGTACCCCAACAATGCTCAATGCTTATGATCCCAACCTCAAATAAAGTGACTGTGCTTAAAGTGTAAATGTGTCTGTAACATATAAGTGAATAATATACTCACATCATATGCATCATAAGAGTATGTGCCTGAATTGCCATACAAGATACCCCCCGGATAGCCACAGAGCACAACTTATGAATGTGTAAAAAAAAATTTTAGTGTTAGCATGGCATGTGCGTCCCATTAGCCAAATGGCCAAATGGATATGGGACACAGTTGCACAATATAACATATAGTGATTCCCTGATATTCCCTAGTAGTAAATGCTCCAGCTCCCAGAATGTAAAATTACATGGCAAAAATAAAATAAAAAAGAAATACCAATATTAAACATATACAAGTGAAAGTCAGCCACAGTCAAGGGTGTCCCATGTGCAAATCCAAGTGGAAAAATATATACCAAAGTGCAAGAAAAATATTGTTATAAAATAGAGCCGCACTAAGCGGACATATATAATTTGGGTATATGGCGCCACATACCCACATCCCTCACTTTTTTCACTTTGAGTACCTAGTAATGGCCTTCCGGTTATGTAATGCTCCTGCCATGTTCCAGTATTGTATTAATGATGTTTTCCGGGACTATTTGGATTTGTTTGTTATCGTCTACCTAAATGATACTCTAATTTTTTCTTCTTCCCTAGATGCCCATCGCAGACATGTCAGATGTGTATTAGTACGGCTCCAACAGCATGGCCTGTACGCAAAGTCCGAAAAATGCGAGTCTGAGCAAAAGAGTATTTCATTCTTGGGATTAATCATCTCTATAGAAGTCATCAAGATGGCTCCTCAGAAGATTGTTGCAATACTAGACTGGCCAGTTTCTGCAGATTATTTATATGTGAACTTTTATCTCAGCTTTATCTCATCTATAAGGATTTATATATGTCTGCTTAGTGCGGCTCTATTTTATAACAATATTTTTCTTGCACTTTGGTATATATTTTTCCACTTGGATATGCACATGGGACACCCTTGACTGTGGCTGACTTTCACTTGTATATGTTTAATATTGGTATTTCTTTTTTATTTTATTTTTGCCATGTAATTTCACATTCTGGGAGCTGAAGCATTTACTACTAGGGAATATCAGGGAATCACTATATGTTATATTGTGCAACTGTGTCCCATATCCATTTGGCCATTTGGCTAATGGGACGCACATGCCACACTAACACTAAAATCTTTTTTACACATTCATAAGTTGTGCTCTGTGGCTATCCGGGGAGTATCTTGTATGGCAATTCAGGCACATACTCTTATGGTGCATATGATGTGAGTATATTACTCACTTATATGTTACAGGCACATTTACACTTTAAGCACAGTCACTTTATTTGAGGTTGGGATCATAAGCATTGAGCATTGTTGGGGTACACATATCTGTGGTGCAGTGTTTATGTTCCCCCCTCTTCCCTTCATCTTTGTTTTGTTATCAATCACCAGTAGGTAGCGCCATATACCCAAATCCCTCTGTTTTTCATTATTTAGAGTTCCCCTAGGGGATCCCTATTAGGGGAGGCAGCAGACCTATTTTCTATCCTAAGCGCGGTTATTTATATATTTTTGTAGGTACTCAAAGTGCCCAAATCAGGTGCGAAAAGCCGTCTTCCGCTCATCTTCTTCCCTGATACAGACCAAGTTATAAGCCCCTCGGAGATCAAGCTTGGTAAAGATGGTAGCGGTTCCCAGTCTCTGGAATAGTTTGGGTACCAAGAGAAGAGGATACAGTCTTTTGACTGTGATTTTATTGAGCTTGCGATAGTCTATGCAAGGCCGAAGGGTGTGATCTTTCTTTTCCACAAAAAAAACCTGCACCTGCCAGGGGTGTGAATGGATGGATAGATGAAACCTTTTTTTAAGTTTTCATCAATATACTCCTTAAGTGTCCCCTGTTCCAATTCGGTTAGCAGAAAGATTCTGCCAAAGGGAATTTTGGCCCCTGGAAGGAGCTCGATGGGGCAGTCATAAGCCTGATGGGGCGGTAGAGTTTCTGCTCCTTTTTTGCTGAATATGTCCATGAAGTCATGGTAAGCCTCCGGAACAGATTGGCATAACTTGGTTTCAATGTCTAAACATAGCAGAGAGGAAGGTCCATAGGAGTCTTTACAGACACAGAAGGGAAATGTGACTTCCCCTGTGGCCCAGTTGATACCGGGATTGTTGCCTTATAGCCATGGCATACCAAGGATTACAGGAAATTAAGGAGAAGAGATGATGTCCATACGTAGTAGCTCTTGGTGTGCATTGGCAATGGTGACTGATTAAGGGGAGTCTCTTGGGTAACTGGCCCAAATTTAATAGTGGATCCATCAGCCAGGTGAATGGAGAGTCTTTGAGCCTTAAGAAGCAGTGGGATCTGATGTTTCGCTGCAAAGGACAAGTCCATAAAGCAACTGCAGGCTCCAGAATCAATAATGGCGGGCACCAATAAAGTCCTTCCTGGAAGCTGTAACGAGATAGAGAGGGCAAGATGAGAAGAGGTCTGGATCCCAGCAAGTGCATGATCAGAGGATTTTGACAGACACTTACGAAGTTTGGCAGGACATTTTCTGACGTAGTGCCTGGGTTCTCCTCAGTACAGGCACAGACTGTTCACCCGGCGGCATTGGCATTCTTCCATAGTGAGAGAAGGGCGAAGTACCCCCAGCTGCATGGGTTCAGATGTGTCAGGCGTAGGGGTTGACTGATTGGAAGGAGCCGGATGCAGGTGACTGGGCACTCTTGGTAACATCCAGGTTGGTCTGGAAAACCCTGTCCCCTTTCATTCTCTCAGGCGCCAGTTAATCTGTATGGCAAGATTGATTAGCGCATCTAAGGTCTGGGGTACACCAACTCGGGCCAGCTTGTCTTTCAAGGGGTCAGACAGTCCAATGCGGAACTGGTAACAGAGGGCAGTGTCATTCCAGTTAGTGTCCGCACTCCACCGCTGGAATTCGGCTACATAATCTTCTGCTGTCCTGCGTCCCTGCTGGAGGGCATGCAGCACAGCTTCTGCGGTTGCAGAGAGCTGAGGGTCTTCATATAATTGAGCCATTGCGTCAAAGAAGGTGGTGAGATTGATTAACACTTCAGCTTTCTGTTCCAGGAGATGGTGAGTCCAGGTTTGGGTTTCACCGAGGAGCAGGGAGACAACGAAACCCACTTTGGTGGCTTCCAGGGAGAAAGTACATGGCTGAAGGGCAAAGTATAGTTCACAGGTATTGCGAGAACTTTCAGGTGTGGGAACTCTTGGTTCGGGTGGAAGCATCACAACCGTAGGAGAGGGTACTGTGCCAGTTGAAGAAGTTGAGGCTTGAGAGGTTCCCTGGGTCCCGGTGGGCGAGGACAGGACTTGAACTCGTTCCTCCAGCCAGGTGTATCCTTCCTGAAGATTCTTGACAGCCTGGGTCAGGCCTGCCAGGTGTAAGTAAAGTTCCTGCATTGGAGAGACTCCCTGCTCGGGCTCAGACATGGCTGTCTGCTACTGTTACGTACCTAGTAGGTAAGCCCGAATTGCAGAGGATGGCCCTCTTACACCTCCGACTCGAGGCCCCTGATAAGATAGAGAGGAAGCACAGGAGTGAGGAGTGGTACGAGTGCCTGCCAGGATCATCAGCAGGTCAGTCCAGAGGTTCGGGAGATTCAGGTAGGGACTGGTACTGCAGGCTGGAACTGAACTCCGCGGACTGGGACCAGAACAAATTTGGAACAGCAGACAGGCACTGCGGGCTGGAACTAGAGCAGGATGGCTCAGCAGACTGGTACACCAGGATGGATGAGAGTTGTGAACGGTCAGGCAAGCCGCGTCGGTTATCAGGCGGGCAGCAGAAGGATCAGAGGAGCAGGCAGGAGAATCATCAGACAGGCCGGGGGTCAGGGGCAGGCAGATAGCAGAAATAGTCTTCAGACAAGCCAGATCAACACAAGAACAGGTTTCAGATAATCAGGGAACACACAGAAAGCTGTAGAGCAGACAGCAAAGTTTACCTATGTCAGTCAAGTTTAAATAGCCCACCTGGTGCTAATGAACGCGCGTGTGCGCATGGGCACCCGCAATCATGCACCAGCAGGTCTGGATTGACTGTCACTGGCAGGATCTTCCTGACAGGTTCTAAGTAATTTTCTAGCAAAAAAATGATTTTAGCTTGTAAACACCAAGTCTGAAAAATAGGCCGGGTCCTTAAAAACAAAATAGATGAAGAAGAAACAGCATTTTTGCAAGGACAATTTCTTTGAGAGAAAGATGCATTTCATCTCAACATGAAAAGTATTTATTTGGGGAAGTTACAATTGTACCATTAGAATCAATGGCTGAAACTTGCATTGGGCTACATAACTCTCATTTTCACTCTCAAAAAATGCTTTTTAGCCCAGCGCTCATTTTGGTATTTACTATAGTGCCCTGTAAAAAAGGCATGGGGGTTAAAATGAGAGTAGTGTGCATGTCTGAGCATGCTCAGTTGTGCTGGCACCTAGTTGTAAAGAGATGGGGAATTTATCTCTTCTTAGACTTTTAAAGATGATTCAGTGTATATACTGTAAAACTTTTTAACACAGTTTAAAAGCAGATTATCTTTAAACAATATACCACATATTTCAGTACCATTTAGGCAATCATATCATGCTCTAAACATTATTTCCATGTGCAATTCTCCAGGTCCCAGCAAGAGTGAGGGTTTGGGCGCTATCTTTTGTCTGGGCGCTATAGTAAATTCGGTTTTAGGAGTATTTTTGCCCCAGCACTATTGTGAATTCCGTTTGGGCGCTAATTACCATGATCACGGTAATTTGAGTGCTAATTAGCATGCGGCGTTATAGTAAATTACCCTCCTTTGTGTATAACGCATCTATATAATATATATGAGTTTCACTTTTTGAAATGAATTACTGAAATAAATTAACTTTTTGATGATATTCAAATTGTGTATGTGTATATATAAATATATATATATATATATCTATATAGATATATCTATATATCTATATAGATATATATATATCTATATAGATATATAGATATATATTTATATCTATATATCTATATAGATATATATATAAAACAATTGTTGGGGGTGAAGTGCACTCGATCCAACATTGCAGTACCAAGCAATCAGGCCCTCCCACAGGCCATATATAGAAAAACGAAAAAGTGGGATTGTTGCACTTAAAAATTTATTGTAGAGAAGACATCATATCATATATATTATTGCATTTAGTGTCCAATACATGACGGTTTTGAGCTCTGTAAATAACACCCTTCTTCTGAACAAAAGACACATCTCACACTGTATGTAACGCATCTATATAAAATATGAGTTTCACTTTTTGAATTTAATTGCTGAAATAAATTAATTTTTTGATGATATTCTAATTTTATGAGATGCATGTGTGTGTGTGTATATATATATATATATATATATATATAAATTTATATACAGGGGGTCCCCGGGTTACAAACAAGTTGGTTGAATCTGCTTGTAAGTAGGAACTGGTACATTTTTTTAAGTGTAGCTCCAGCCAAAAAAACTATTTTTAAGCTTTTTGGATAGCATAGGGAAGGGTTAACACCCCTGTAACATTTGTTTTGCTGTGTGTGCCCCTGTTCAAAAGATTTCACCTCACTTTCTGTCCCAATGACAATTGGATTTTGAAAATTTTGGGTTGTTGTGGAAACAAGCCTTGGTGATAAAACATCAGTGGAGGTACCTTTTCCCCATAATAGCTCTTACAGGAGTGAATTTCCCTTCCTAGGGGTAGATTTCCTCTCACTGTTGTCTCCCTCCGTTTGTAAGTAAGAGTCATTTGTAAGTCGAATGTTTGTAACTAGGGGACCCCCTGTATATTTTCCTGGCCCATCCTCACGTCAGCACACAATGGGTTAACATCTCCTCTGGAGCCCCACATTACCACCTGTATAGCTGAATAAAAGGCAGCTCCTCCCCAACTAAGATAGTTTTTGGTCTGCTCCAGGCCACCTGTTGATTGCAGTTGGTAAGTAAGTTGTTTGCTGAATCCTCCCTGCCAAGCTTACCCCTCCATGTTCAGCCTCTCATGGAGTTTGGAAGACCCTGAATGCTGAAGGTAAATCCCATAGGTGTGCGCAGCCTATTGTATTAGGGTGTGCACCTCAAAGCTCCAACACATATGCCTTTGTGACATATTAACCGGCCTCTTCCCCACTCGTCATCCTAAAACAATGGGGGGGGGGAGCAGGTGAGCACACAGGGGGACCTGGGCAGCAGAAAGAAAAGGAACTGGGACAAGAGGGGTGGCATTCATTGGTACCAATCTCCTGTATTTTCCTCCCGTGGCAGCTGAATATCAGCCAGAGGAAGAGGAGGAGAAGCCTACTTTTAGCTGCTGCAGAAGAAAATACAGATCGGTCCCTTAATTTCCACTCCAGCCGCCTATCCTGTCCAGGTTCTGGGGGTCGGTAAGTAAGGATCGCGGCTTACCTGTCACCTGCCCACAATTGATGGGTTGCAAACTCCAGGATTAGGGTGTGCCCAGGCACACCTGGCACACCCCTTGCGCACGCCTATGGTAAATCCTTTTTTTTTGTGCCAAGGCTATGGACAAAATGATGCTTAAACAGCATTGATATTGTATAGGTGTGGTATTATAAGAGCTCTGCAATGTTATCATTGTCTCTCCTTTTTGGTTTTATTTTTTCCTGTCTTTATATGCAGCACACTGCACTGTTGTCCTGGCTTTATTGTCAGTCTGAGAGTGGCTGTAAATGGTGTCACAGGGTGCAGGGACACAGGTAAAGGACTTACCTCAGATTCTGACTCTCCTGTCTGTCTCTGGATGTGCTGTCCTGGCTCCCTTGCTGTGCTGTGTACTCCTGTGGGCTTGACAGTCTGACTTTTTTTTTTTTTGTCTCAGACTTTAGGACCCCATACACACTATGCAACTTTTGTTGTCTGGTTTCCTTAGATTTAGCAGAGCCATGTAGTGCAAGGGCCTGCCTGACTGAATACAAATCGAGACTCTTAGGTTTGGCCTCTTGTTGTGTGGTTTTGGTGAATCTGAGGGAAGAAATCCAGAGAAGATTGTATAGTGTGTGTGTGTCCAGCTTAAGTGTGTCTGATGTCTGCCTTTGGAAATGCTGCCTGAAGCTCACCTGATGCTTCTAAGGTGAGTGGATGAAGGCAGATGGTTCTTAAAGAGACAGGGTACCATGTTTTTTTTGGTGAGAGGTAATAATTTTTTATCTCCATATATTTTGTGCAAATATGAGCTTTCCACACCTGTTAGTGGCACAGAAGATTAGCAAAGGTAGGAGGGGGCGACGTGGGACATGGTTCTTAAAAGAGTGCCCAAGGAGATTATGTAAATTAGGGGTTTTGAATTATTTTGGAATCAGAAACCCTGAACGCAAAACACTCCAAACATAAAACCAGCCAACAATCATCCTGTCCTGACTAGGACAATGACACTTAACAGATTGTCACATGAATTAATAAAGTGGGTGTAAATCCTCCATACACCAAGTGAAGTGAATGGCCTCAAATGATACACAGAGATGAACCAAATCTCCCTACATAAGTTTCTACATGTATATCTGCTGTCTTCACATTTATATACTGTTTAAAAAGTTCAGATCATGTTAGGAAATGTTCTCTTCCCGTTTTAACAGTGTGGTGTTTTGGGAGCGTAAATTGCTGATTGGAGGAAAGAGACACACACCCTCTCTCATCACATTTTGTACAGGGCCAGCTCCCTGCTAATCTATTCATAGCAGCCTCCCCAGACAGAAATGTCAGGCTGCTTTTTTCTGATGTGTCCAGGAATTTGTCAGGAGTTATCAGGCTGATAACAGAATAATGGGTCAGGAGAGAACTACAGGACACTGAAGATATATGTGCCCAGCTCATTTCATGTATTAGGCTATGTTTCTTTTTTTGCCGCGACTTGAAACAATGCCTGTGTATTCTTGAGGTCTATGGACCTCAAGTTGCATCAAAGTGGGACCAAAGTAGTGCAGGGACTGCTTTGAAGTCGCACAGATATGAACAGTACTCATTGGAAATCATGAGGTATGACTTGTCATGCGACTTTTCAGTTCCAAATCTCATGAAAAGTCACATTAGTAGAAACCTAGCCTTAGGTTCACATCCACTTAAGCATGTGGTCTATACACTCTGAAGGAGTTGTTTCCACTTACCCTGTGAAAGGACAGGATCCAGGAAACTGGCACAAATGCATTTATGTCAGCATGATAGAGAATGCCTCACCTAGCTCACAATGCATTTTGGGCCTGCATGCAGTCTGCAGTGGCAGAGAAATGAAATTGCACAGGTTGCCTCACAAGGATGTGGTTGTGCAAAATTCTAAGCCCTATTGGGGAAAGGATGCTACAGATATCCACACCACAAGCAACACCCATAATGATAGAGCGTAAAGTGCTCATTGATGAAGGATGACAGATACCTTGTTAGAAGACTTATTTACAGTAACAGGTTCTCTAATCTTTATTCATATATGATGGCTGCTGTTTGTTTGTGCACTGCACTTCCAGGAGTGGATGCTGCCCTCTGGTGTCTGGTGCAGCAATTGTCTGCCTTTTTATAACTTGGCTGCCTTCAGAGATCCTATGGAGGAGAAAGTGGACTTGTTCACACCAAATGCGGTCCAGTGCGTCTTTATTCTGCATTAAGAACGCATGGACAGTGTTTAACTTTGATTCCAGGTTACATAGTTCACACCAGTACAGTGCATTCTAGTACAGTCAACAAAAGTAGAATGTTGCATTGTTTCTGTATGGAACACATCTAGGATTGAGAATGCATCAAAACACTAATGCAGGAACACATCTGGAACACAGAAATTGTGGTGATCTGACCATCAGGCTTGCACAGAATCTATACAGTGATAGATTTTGCCTGCCAATCAGCAATACGTTAACTTTGATATATATTAACTTTACATTCAACACTGGAAGCTACAAGATTTGGCACAGTTTCTGGAAAGATTGGAACCTGGCAACTGACTTTTCTCAAGTCATCTTCCAGGACGGCACATCTGAGAGATGAGAGGCTCCTCCCCACAGGAAACACAATCAATCAACAGCAGTTTTAAGTCCCCACCCTTCCCCTTGATCCTCAGTTTTTAATTGTGTTTCTCCATACACAGCGAAACTGTTTGTTTTTTTCCAAATGACCCGAAGCCTGGGGCTGGTGGTCTCCCCCTGGGAGCCTCTGGGTCTAGCCGGATATATTTATCCTTCCTGGGGGGTTCCCCTATCCTTTCCTCGGGGGGGCAGCAGAAGCTGGAAGAGCCCCCCTGAGAGCTGAAGGCCCCTGGGTACAGTGGTGTCCCCAGAACTTCAGGGGCCTTTATCCTGTGTCCCCCCCCCCCTTACCTGTCCGGGCATCCGTTCGGTTCTTTCCAGGGGGATCGTATCCCCTGACTCCTGGGCCCCTGGTAGCTCACATGGGCTGCTGGGGAGGGCACCGTCTGAACGACCCGCGTTCTTACCCAGGAGGGAAGGCTAAGAGTCAGCAGGAGCAGGCGCCCACATCCTCCTTTCGAGGAGGCACCAGTTCACTATGGTGGATGTCTGCCTAAACCACCTCAGATGGGAATGAAGAACGTATGGCATTGCCCCCCCATGTGTATATACTGACTGGTACAGTGCAGGACACAGCCTAACCTTGCAGCTCCCTACAGGGACAGCAGTTGGGGGGGAGCACTTTGGCGGCTATCCTCCTTGCGTGTGGACCATAAGGATGGAAAAGCAAGCCCGGTGGCTGTGGCAAAAGGGGAAGACGACAACGGTGAGTACTTTCCTTTACCTTGGGAATTTAGCTGCAAAATCCCCAATCCCAGCCAGATGGTTTCTGGGCATTTGAGATAATCTCCCCTGGGGTCTGGATTCAAATAGCCCAGAAGCTTTTGCTAAAAATACCAGCCACAGCTCCCTCTTACATCAGAGATGCTGTATGGTGGACAAGTGGTGCAGAGGAGCGAGTGTGCCTAAAACACCTCAGAGGGGAAAGAGGTAGGTAAGGCATTTCTTCCCCTTCCCCCTGTATATACTGAGTGGTGCAGGACCTGGGGTCTGCATAACAAAATAGCCTAGAAGCTACTGCTAAGACCACCAGCCACAGCTCTCTCTTATAGCAGAGACACTGTGGTTATCACAACAGTAGGTTGCCAGCCTCTCCCTACATGCCCGGTTGTGGTACATTAGTAGGGGTGAATATTGCAAAGGGGGTGACTTGGTAGAACAAAGAGTTCCTTACTGGCCAGGTATACCACTGAACAAGTTATTAATGGTGCAATGGTTGAAGGATTCAGGAGTAAGCTCCCCTGCTCAGCAGGTGCACTAGGTTATCTGGCCCTATTAGCCCAGCTGCTAGGAATCTGAAGTTGCTCCAAGATGCTTAAAAGCTGACCTAAGGCTCGGTTCACACTAGGACCACTTGTCAGGTGACCTAGGTCGCCTGACAAGTAGCGTCCCGTTCAGTACAATGGAACCGTTCTAAGGGGAGCGACGCAAGTCGCTCCGACTTAGAAAAAGGTTCCTGTACGACTTTGGGGGCGACTTGGGGTGACTTGCATAGACTTTTATACAGAAGTCCTTTTGCAAGTCGCCCGGGCAGTCGTGTGCATGTCGCCTCGGTGAGGCGACCTGCAAGTCGTGCCGCCTCTGGTGTGAACCGAGGCTAACTTTCAACGATGTGGCAGGGACCAAGCTTCTGTGTGGCACAGTAGGGGTTCCCTTGTGACAGATCCTCCTTTTGGGGCTTGCTTGCTATGGGTAACTTTTCATAAGCTCCAACCTCCCACTCCACCTTTACACTGTGGTTATATTATAGTGCAGGAGGTAAGAAAAACCCTTTTTTTGGTTTGGGCTACAGTCCACTCAGTGACAGATCTAAAGGCGATTTACCATAAATCGCTTCCTATATCCTTTGATTAAGGATTTTCTGTGCAAACATATGCAAGAGCTAGATAGCTACATGATTGCTTGTTTAAGGCCTGCAGGTGGCTATTTACCTCCAGGCTAAATTGGTAACCACCCTTTCTAGAGGTCTTAAATTGGTCTCTAGGGCTGGGCTCATTGAGACTTTAGTTACTGATCAGCCCCAACCATGTATGAGCTGGCTAGCATTTGCTCAGTCTACGGAGGTAAGGTAGGACAACAGCTACTATAGTAAGGTGTCCAACCATTTTAGGATTTGTTCCTTCACTGGTGGTGTTCCTTCACTGGTGGTTAGTATCTACAGCCAGGCTATGCCTATGAAATAAATTGCCCCTGTTTGGTTATTTCATAAAGGGATACACCATGACTCCTTCTTGGCTGCTCACCAGTAGACCTCAGTAGTGAAGGTTTGTCCTTGCTGGGGTGTTTGGTGGCACAACAAAAATACACATTGAGATTTGTGACATCTCTGCTCATAAGGGGTATATTGCTGTACATCAGAAATGCACTGCACTGAAGCTTGTTTGGTGTCCTTTATATCCTAAAGGTACTGCTTTGCTTGAATACAGATCAGAAAAATACAACAGGGAAGGTGGTCTGTACTTTCTGGTGTTGTGCCGCACGGCAGAAATGCACATCATTGAGTCTGGTGATGACATTTCTGCTCATAATTGTTATATTGCTGCACATCAGACCTACACAAGATTGAGGTCTGTCTGTGGGGTTTTTGCGTCCTGTATTACTGCCTTATTGGTTGCTTATCAGAAAGGCAGCAGGAAAGATTAATGGGCCTGATTTGTTGGGCTCCATAACAGAAGTACAAATTGAACCTGTGCCAGGGGTAGTACATATATTGCCTTTGGTAATTGGTACGGCACCACAAAGTGGCGTCGTGCCGATTCAGACAGTGCTATTAACGGCAATGGCTGCCGATTTTAGGCATGCGATTTGACATGTTGAGTCGCATGCCAAATCACTTCAATATGGATGTGCTATCTCTATTCAGAATTGTTATATTGCACATCAGAGATATACAAGATTGAGGTCTGTCTGTGGGGTTTTTTGTGTCCTGCATTACTGCCTTATTGGTTGCTTATCAGAAAGGCAGCAGTGAAGATTGATGGTCCTGGTTTGTTGGGAAATACAAATTGAACCTGTGCCAGGGGTAGTACACATACTGCCTTTGGTAATCGGTGCAGCGCCACAAAGTGGTGTTGTGGCGATTAAGACAGTGCTATTAACGGCAATGGCTGTCGATTTTAGGCATGCAATTTGACATGTTGAGTCGCATGCCAAATCACTTGACTATGGATGTGCTATCTCTATTCAAAGTTGTTGTTGCACATCAGACATATACAAGATTGAAGGTTGTCTGTCCTTTATGTCTTACATTTACTGCCTTATTGGCTGCATATCAAAGGACACAGCAGTGAAGGTTGATTGTCTTTTTCTGATTTGTTTTTGCTGCTCAGCAGGGAGACACATTGAAGGTGGTGGCATCTCTGCTCAGTATGGGTATATTGCTACACATCAGACATACACAAGATTGAACATTTGTTTGTGTCCTGTATGTCCTATATTTACTGCCTTATTGTCCGTATATCAGAAAGGCACAGCAGTAAGTGGTGTTTCTCATTGATCTTCCTTGCTGTTTCTTAGGGATACACAGCAGGGGGTTGTTGGCTGCACTCCTCCAGGGAGCCACAGCATGGGGACCCCTTGCTTGTTCAACCTGAAAATTGCTTTTCCTGCGACCTGTGTAATCTTGAGGTCTGTGGTTCCGTAAGCAGGGACTGCTGGAGACACTGCAACCTGGAGCCGCACAGTCACAAATGGTACCCTTTGGAAGCCATAGTATATGACTTCTCATGCGTCTTGCAGTCTCAAGTCGCAGGTTGGGTCGCACGGGTGTGGGAACCCTAAGCTTATCTATCCCTTCTGGTTGAGGTTTTGCTACGCAGCAGGAATACTCATTGTGGAGTTATTGCCTTATTTTGCAGTAGACCAGAAAGATCGCAGCTGTAAAGGTTGTTTCTCTGTTTTTTATATTACTGCATAGCAGAAATACTCAACATTGAAGCTTGTTGGTGCTTTCTGTTTCAGATTGCCTTACCTTATGGCACTTCAGAAAAACACAATGCTGTAGGTTGCTTGTGTTCTTTCTGTGTTGGTTCTATGTAACTGCACTACAGAACTGCATAAGAGAAAGGATTGTCTTATAACTGTACTTGGTGGTTCGTCATAAATACGCAACATAGAAGTTTGGGTCTTTCTGTCTTATCTTTATGGCCTTGTTTTGCTGTACATCAGTAAAACACCACTGTAAAGGGGGTTCCCGTCCTTTCTGTATTTACCAATTATGACCTAGCTAGCTGCACTTCAGAAATGTGCAGCATTTAGGGTTTGTTTGTGTCTTAATGCTTACATATTGGCCGCACATCAGAAAACCAGACTGTGAGGACTGTTTGTCTACATTGAGGTTCAGATTTGGGTCTCTTCCCATATTTGATATGTTGGTTTAGCTAGTCACACTCAGATACACAACATTGTTGTCTATGCTTGTGTCCTTTCTGTCTAAATCTATTGTGCTATGTCCACAATCTATGGTCTTTTTATTTGTGATATTAATAATACATGTATCACCTTTTGTATTTCAGCCTTCTCTTCCATGGAAGGGCCAGGAGTTCTGGCTGCAGATGTCACATATCAGAAAGCCTCGACCCCTTACATTCAGGGATGCCAGAGCCATTTCCTAGGGTTGAAGCCCAGTAGGGTTATGGGTCACTGGAGGAAAGCGATAATGAATCGCCCTGTTTAATAAGAACTTAGGACGTTCTGTTCAGAGGAGTATTATGGCCTGAAGATGAAGTATAAAGATGTATACCTGACCAAATAGGTTACAGCTCAGTGCATGGCCTTCATTTTGCCCTTCTAGCAAAACTAGATGTAGCAATATGAGTGTTCTACTCCTGCTATGGATGTTAATCTCCTGAGTAGGCTCTCGGGCGTAAGTAAAACTATAAATTGGGCATGCCTTAAATCCAGGGATTAAGCTTCTGTTAATCTATTTACCTTAAAGCGGGGTTCCACCCAAATTTTGAACAATATCTGTATGTATTCTCTTCCTTGCCTAAATGCTGACACGCCGTTTAAAAAAATTTTAATCGCCATTATTACCTTTTATTTTTCTATTCTTCTTTGCACTTCCTGGTTCTCCTCCCGTGGGAGTAGGCGTGTTTCTAGCCTCTCCCAGACTCCGCACAGTCTCCTGGGAGCTAGTCTCAGGCTTCCCAGGATGCTGGGAGCACAGCATTCACCGCATCCAGGAAATAAATGCTTGTGGGCTTCAAATGCCCACAATGAAGATGGAAACCGCCTGCAGTGAATAATATAGGTTATTCTTTCCGACGAAATCTGACACAAGCGGACATATTACACACAATATGTGAGTATGTAATGCTGAGAAGAAAAGTTTGTGAATGAACTCAAAAAAAAAAAAAAATGATAGATAGGTGGACCCCTGCTTTAAGTAGGTTTCCCTTCAGTCTTGCTGACGTAAAGATAAAAATGAACAAGAGGTTGTCTGTCAGGGGAACCCTTTTTTTGGCAGTTTTATTTCCCTGGACAGGGTTGTGTTAAGACAGGCCCCCTTATTGATCAATGTACTGTACTTTCCTTAGAACACAGGTGTCTGATTAATCTTTTTAGTGGTTCTAAGCAGCACCTATAGGCACAATAGGCCATTGTTGGATGTGTGACAGGCAACATTGATAACCTACAAGTTTAACATGTTTTCTGACTCCATCTTTAAGAGCCCACTCCACCTAGATCCTGCATCCGAAGCAGAGAAGGCAGGGACATCGGTGGAGTAGACCGGCAGATCAGCCGCATGATCCAGCTAAGATACCTTCATCAAGCATATGGAGTGAAGGTAAAGCTCACTGCAGAACCGAGGTTTGCCAAGAGGGTCTTGCAGTGGTCCCACCCTAAGGTAGGCCTGAGGTACTTGCTTATCCTCTCAGGTGTGCCGTCTTGGAAGATGACTTGAGATAAGTACTAGTTACTTACCGGTAACTGTTTTTCTGGAAAATCTTCCAGGACGGCAGGCCTACTTCCCACCCCTTGGAGGAGGGAACATTTTAGAACACTAGAAGGTGAGTGCCTATGAGGAATAATTTCCCTTGTGAACCAGGTTCAGGAGTTACTTCTCTACAAACTGAGGATCAAGGGGAAGGGTGGGGACTTAAAACCGCTGTTGATTGATTGTGTTTCCTGTGGGGAGGAGCCTCTCATCTCTCAGGTGTACCGTCCTGGAAGATTTCCCAGAAAGACAGTTACCGGTAAGTAACTAGTACTTTTGGTTGTTGCTTTTGATAGCCCTAGTACAAGCGCTGACGCACTCTGTCGCTGCTATGAGAGCATATTTTTTTTGAAGGTGCGTCCAACAAGTCTCTTCCAGTTGGCCAGGGGGCCTGAGTGAAGTTGATGATTGTAGCCTCCTTCCGGAGGGTTTGCACAACAATCTTTAAAGACCAGTGGGCCCAGAAGACAGGTGGACATACAATGGAAAATTCCAAAGCTGACCACTGAATCCATTTAATCTATGTCCAACAGATCTCAGAAGAGAAGATGTTGACAAGATTTTTATACTGCTATAAGGCTGTCATGCCAGTGATGCCAAAAACATTGACTCATCTGGGGGACTTTCTCCCCAGTTTTTCTAGTACCTAAGGCAGGAGCCTTCTGGCCTGTTTTTAGTTTGAAGGAATCAAATGTGTTCATATACGACAATCGGTCAAGATGGTTCATGCAGACAGTCACAGGGACAGTTCAGCTGGAGGACCAGTTGGTATCAATCGAACGGCTGACTCATATTTCCATGTACTGATCATTGTCGAGCACCAGAGGCTTGTGAGATTTTCAGTGGCCAGATGTCACTTCCAGTTTAGGTGCTTTTACAGAATTGGCACAGTCCCAGGAATCTTTTTGAAAGATCTTGTTGGCAGTGGTGGTACCTTGGGCCAGGTGGCACAGGAGGGCGTTTCAATTTTTGCCTTCTTTAGCCTACGAGCTGGGCTATCTATGGATCAGAAAATCTTTGTGCCTATACAAATTCAACAAGAACTGGAATTTTGGACATTGCCACTGTGCTTTTTTGGAGGCATGCTTTGGTGTCTTTCTTTTTTTTACCAGGGATAGGGATACCACGTCTATCCCCAAAGTTCAATTTTAAAGTGGTATCCAGTTTCCAGGAAAACTGGGAAGTAGGGAAACTTGGTCAAAGGAGAAAAGTGTAAAAAAAAAAAAAAAAACTTTCATTTAGCCTTCGGGCCTTTAGGAGTCATCCACTCTTGGGTTACCAGGGTGATTAAACTGGCATGCAGGAAGTACACTTTTCTGCTCTGAAATAATTGCAAGCCTATTTGACTAGAGGGGTGGCAGCTTTTGAGGTAGTTATGCCAGGATTGCTTGGAGGATATAGGTAAGGGCTAGCTTGAAGGTCTGTTGCGGCCTTCATTCAACATTACAAATAAAATATGTGACCAGCATGTGTGGGACCAGAGAAATCAATTCCTTCTGGTTTTAGCATCTTTTCTTTGGAAGTTAGTATCTCTCTTAATTGTTCTCTCCCACCCTAATATTAAGCTTTGGTATATCCCATTGTGTGCTGATGGGAGGATGGGCCAGGAAAATGGAAAATTGTTATCAAATACTTACCGTAATTTTCCTTTCCTGGCCCATCCTCACGTCAGCACAGGACTCCCTCCCTAGTGGCCTGTCGTAGGCTAAGTTATCGCACTGTCTTAGTTGGGGAGGAGCTGCCTTTTATTCAGCTATACAGGTGGTAATGTTGGGCTCCAGAGGAGATGTTAACCCATTGTGTGCTGACGTGAGGATGGGCCAGGAAAGGAAAATTACGGTAAGTATTTGATAACAATTTTCCGTTAAGAGAGAGAGAGATTGATTCACACAAAGTGCCTGCAGCTGTGTAAGGAGTTTATAGCCTCCATTTTACCTGATAGTAATTCTGTTTTTGTCCTTGTTCATTGTATTGAGCAATTTCTTCTCACTTGCTCTGAGTTGGACATTGGAGAATTCTTTACATGTAGATAGTATCGTGACCTGAATATATTATTGATGACATAGGAGAATAAATTTGTACCTAAATATATTTACTGTACATGTTACTTTTCAACAAAAAAGTACCAGTGTTGGGAAAAAAATTACCAGTTCCGATAGGGTCTCTTTTCCATGAATATTGTAGAACAGTTTGGCTGTGTCAAAGGCAATATAATATGATGCTATCAGTTTACCATTTTCTAGGAAAGAGAAAAATGCATATTTGGTTGGTACAATAAATATGTAATACCAGTAACATCAAACTTGTTGATATACAGTGCCTTGCAAAAGTATTCACCCCCTTGGCATTTTTCTTTGTTTGTTTGAGGATTTTCATCATTTAATTTACAGAACATGCCCACGACTTTGAAGAATTTTTTTTTTTTTTTAATTTATTTTTTATTGTGAAGCAAACAACAAATAGGACAAAATAACAAAAAAAGTCAATGTGCATCACTATTCACCCCCCTAAAGTCAATACTTTGTAGCGCCACCTTTTTCGGCTATCACAGCTCCAAGTTGCTTTGGATATGTCTTTGACCTTGCCACATCTTACCACTGGGATTTTTTCCCATTCCTCCTTGAAAAACTGCTCCAGCTCCTTCAAGTTGGATGGTTTGCGTTTGTGTACAGCAATCTTTAAGTCTGACCACAGATTTTCTATTGGATTGAGGTCTGGGCTTTGACTAGGCCATTCCAACACATTTACATGTTTCCCCTTAAACTACTCAAGTGTTGCTTTAGCAGTGTGTTTGGGGTCATTGTCCTGCTGGAAGGTGAACCTCCGTCCTAGCCTCAAATCACACAGTGGCACAGGTTTTGCTCAAGAATATCCCTGTATTTAGCACCATCCATCTTTCCCTCAACTCTGACCAGTTTCCCAGTCCCGACTGCTGAAAAACATCCCCACAGCATGATGCTGCCACCACTATGTTTCACTGTGGGGGATGGCGTTCCTTGGGTGATGTGATGTGTTGGGTTTGCGTCAGACATAGTGTTTTCTTTGATGGCCAAAAAGTTCAGTTTTAGTCTCATCAGACAAGAGTACCTTCCTCCATACATTTTGGGAGTCTCCCACATGCCTTTTCGCAAACTCAAAACATGACGTTTTGTTTTTTGCTGAAAGTAATGGCTTTCTTCTGGCCACTCTGCCATAAAGCCCAACTCTATGGAGTGTACGGCTTATTGTCGTCCTATGTACAGATACTCCAGTCTCTGCTGTTGAACTCTGCAGCTCCTCCATGGTTACCTTAGGTCTCTGTGCTGCCTCTCTGATTGATTAATGCCCTCCTTGCCTGGTTCCTGAGTTTTGGTGTCCAGCCATCTCTTGGCAGGTTTGCTGTTGTGCCATGTTCTTTACATTTGGTTATGAGAGATTTGATGGTGCTCCTAGGGATAATCAAATATTTGGATATATTTTTTATAACCTAACCCATACTTGTACTTCTCAACGTTGTCCCTTACTTGTTTGGAGAGTTCCTTGTTCTTCATGGCAGTGTTTGGTTAGTTGTGCCTCTTAGGCCCCTTTCACACATGCGGACAGTATGTCCGTATTTCATCCATCCGTTTTCGGATGAAATACGGACATACATGCATCCCTATGGGATAGCGGGTGTCAGCGGATGTACATCCGCTAACACCCGATGTCGTCCGCCTCCGCTCTCGTCCGATTCTGCGGACGGAAGAAAATCCTATTTTTCTATCCGTCTGCAGAGCGGATCGGAGGAACACGGACAGACGGTCCGTGTTCCTCCGATCCCCCATAGGGGAGAGCGGAGATCTGACAGGGCGGTCCCTGCACAGTGTGCGGGTCCCGCCCTGTCATCTGCCTGCTCAGCTGGGGAAAGCGGAGCGATCCCCGCTGAGCAGCGGATAAACACGGGGCGGATCAACACGGATCCGTCCCGTGTGAAAGGGGCCTTAGGTGTTGCAGCATCTGGGGCCTTTCAAAAAGGTGTGTATATGTAATGAAAGATCATGTGACACTTAGATTGCACACAGGTGGACATAATTTCACTAATTATGAGACTTCTGAAGGTAATTGGTTGCACCAGAGCTTTTTTTGGGCTTCATAACAAAGGGGGTGAATACATACGCACATGCCAATTATCAGTTTTTTGAAAAATAGTTTTATGTATATATTTTACTTCACCAACTTAGACTATTGTGTTCTGATCCATCACATATAATTCAGATATAAAAAAAACTTTGAACTAAAGGCTGCAATGTAACAAAATCGGTAAAAAGCCAAGGCGGGTGAATACTTTTGCAAGGCACTGTATTTATTTTTAGTAGATGCTGGAGATTTCAAATGTCATATCATTTCTTATATCTTTTGGGACTCTATTTGTAGGATATGTGCACTTAAAGTGGTTGTAAAGTTTCCTTATAATAAAAAATATGTTATACTTACCTGCTCTTTACAAGGGTATTGCACAGAGCAGTCCCTTACCTCCTGTTTTGGAGTCTCCCACTGGCACTGTCCATTCCTTCTTCATGTGGGTTCCCCCATAGTAAGCCCTGTGTTATGGGGGCACCTGTGTGGGTGCGTAGGCACACACCATGTGGCTCGATTACATCCCCGCACTCTCCTCACAGGATTTGACTGACAGGAGCAGGAGCCTATGGCAGCGCTGCTGCAGATGGGAAAGTGCAAGGAGTCAGATAAGTGTTTTTAGGGAGGGGTAGGCCACAACAACTAGTGGGACATTTTTTGCTTTAATGCAGGGAATGCACATATGCTTGGTTCACACCATTGCGAATTGGATGCGGAATCACCGCATCCAATTCGGAATAGCAGGACATTTTGACTGGCTCTCTATGGAGCCGGTTCACATATCTCTGCAGCAGGTCCGGTGCGTTTTGCAGAAAAATTTGGTCTGAAATCGAACCTGAAATGGTGGACCAGCACGCACCGGACCCCTGCTGTATGCGGCTCATATGTGAACCGAGCCTTAGACTTTAAAACCACTTTGTTTACGAAGCCCCTTTACTGAAGAGTAGAGCCTATCTATTTAGCAAAGTGAAAATTTACTTTAGGAAGTGTATGTTCACTGAGCATAGAAAATAAGATGAAGCTGTGTTCAATTTGAATACTCAATGTGTAAGAGGGGGAAAAAAAAAAAATACAGTATTTTTGCTTGCACATGATTAGATGACTGAAGTGAACATATCTTTTTCACTAGGTGCAGTGACCATTTTCTTTGGAAATTGTAAAGCCTCTACTAATTTAGCAAATCAACCACTATGTGTCTACACTAGGGATGAGCCGACTTGATGAGGGATGTTCAAGACGAACGTAAGTTCACCTGTTCGCGAACAATATGCTGTGTTCGCTGCAATTTCGAAAGCTGCTGGAACACTGTTAAAGTCTATGGGACGCCAACATGAAAAATCAAAAGTGCTAATTTTAAAAGCTTATATGCAAGTTTATTGTTATAAAAAGTGTTTGGGGACCCGGGTCCTGTCCCAGGGGACATGTATCAATGCAAATTATAATTTTTTTTTTTTTTTTTGTTTATGCTTAAAGTGAAACAATAAAAATGAAATATTCCTTTAAATATTGTGCCTGGGGGGGTGTCTATAGTGTGCCTGTAAAGTGGCGCATTTTTTCTTTTTTGGTTGGGTGGCATGAACTTACACCGTGGAACCTTTTCTATTTTTTAATAAAGGACTTGTCCCAAGCTGTGGTTACCAATTCACACGGGGGAGGCTGGGATCTGGGGGTCCCCTTGTTAAAGGGGGCTTCCAGATTCCGATAAGCCCCCCCACCCGCAGACCCAGGCAAGGGTTGTGGGGATGAGGCGGGACAAGGTGCTTTGGGGGACTACCAAAACTACCCCAAAGCACCCTCCCCATATTGAGGGCATGTGGCCTGGTAAGGTTCAGGAGGGGGGGCGCTCTCTCACCCCCCCTCTTTTCCTAAGGCCTGCCAGGTTGCGTGCTTGGATAAGGGTCTGGGATTTTTTTTGGGGGGGGGGACTCCTACACACTTTTTTTTTTTTTTGTTGGCGCACGGTTCCCCTTAATTTCCATATCAGACACGAAGGGCCTGGTAAGGATTTTAGGGGGACCCCCACGCAATATTAAAAAAAAAAAAAATTATGAGCTTTATAATTAATAAATATATATATATATATATATCTCTATCCCGACAATTCATTACAGCCGCGATCAGTTTTAAATGACAAATTTTCCTTTAGAAATGTAATTTTGCTGTGGTACTGTTCTAAACACGGGAAAAATTAGCCACTTTACAGGCATATTATAGACACCCACCTGGCACGATATTTAAAGGAATATTTCATTTTTATTGTTTCACTTTAAGCATTAAAAATCACTGCTCCCAAAAAAAGTCAGTTAATAAAAAATAAATAAATATTTGCATTGATACATGTCCCCTGGTGCAGGACCCGGGTCCCCATACACTTTTTTTATGACAATAACTTGCCTATAAGCCTTTAAAATTAGCACTTTTGTTTGTGTCCCATAGATTTTAACGTGTTCGCGTGTTTTGCCAAATTTTTTGCCTGTTTGCATGTTCTGCTGCGAACTGAACAGGAGGGTGTTCGGCTCATTCCTAGTCTACACACCTGTTGTAGCCATTATGATGGATTTCCACTCTCCTTAAATGAGAAGTATTGCCAAAGTTTTTTTGGCTATACTTCTCATGTGGGTCACAGGAGTGCAGTCAGTTCTGCACTCCCATGACCCATTTTCAGTAGACAGCGGGTTAAAGCCACAGTCTGTCAAGGCTTTGAAAGGATCCCAAGCATCTGGTCACGATCCACCCAGAAGCCTGGACTGACAGCTGGCTCAGCCTTTCAGCAAGCTGCTGGAAAACTGAGCCAGCTGCTCCCTCCCCCTCCACAGAGGGGCAGAGTGGAGAGCTGGTGACTCTGCAGGTGGAGGTCCATGAGCTGAATGATCCGTAGTGTTTAAACGCTCTGTTCTCAGTCTTAGAGGTGGCGGGAGACAGCTGCAGCTGGGATCAATGCTGCAGCCATCTAGGCAAGTATGATTTTTTTTTTTTTAAGATTCCCATACTTCTCTTTTAATGGCTTTTTATTAAAGAACATTAATGGGTACAGAAGATTGTGTAGTCATACATTGGTAGTTCATTAACTAGATAATGAACAGTGGCCAGTACAGGGACACAATTTTGATCGTGAGAATAACACATATACAAGAAATTATGTACCCCGAATGCAGTATGCAACTCTTAAAATTGTACACTGATAAACATAGGTTGCCTCATCCTGGTTAAAGAGGTGAGGTCATTTTCGCTCTAGTTGCCGAGGGATAGTAATATTTGCATCTTTATTTGGCGTCAGACAAAATGTCAGTAGCGGCATTCATTTGTGACAAAGAAAAAGAGGGGTGGCGGAGGTGAGAAAAGGGCGATATGGTCTCCTTAAGTTTTTAATCCATTGGGCATTACAGGGAATGCAACAAAAAGATGCTGGGACAAGCAAAAGATTGGCAGGAACACCCAAATCCAAAAAACACCCAAGTAGACAGGAACAGCATTAGGAATTGTGGCTGGGAGATTTAATTGTTATGCAGCGTACACACAAGCAGACTTTCCAACAGAAAAAGTCAGATGGGAGCTTTTCATCGTATATTCCGACCATGTGTATGCCCCATAGGACTTTTTACGTGGCAAATTCAGATGGACTTGGAGAACATGTTCTATACTTTTCCGACGGAATAAATTCCTAATTGGGAAAACCGCTCGTTTGTATGCTGTTCCGATGTACCAAAAATGACGCATGCTCTGAAGCAAGTACGAGATGTTGTACATGTTGTATGTCACCGCGTTCTTGACGGTCGGAATTTGGTGTGACCGTGTGTATGCAAGACAGCTTGAGCGGAATTCCGTCGGGAAAACCTTCAGAGTTTATTCTGACAGAAAAAACGGTTGGGTGTTCATGGCATCAGAATGCCCAAGCCAGAAGGCTGACCAACTAGGTCCCATCTATAACTGAAATGACAATTTTGGATGGACTGACCCATTAATGCAAAAGGATAACTTCGAGCATATCCCCCACTAGCTTCCAATATCTCTTAGAAAAGATACATGTTGTATGTCACCGCGTTCTTGACGGTCGGAATTTGGTGTGACCGTGTGTATGCAAGACAGCTTGAGCGGAATTCCGTCGGGAAAACCTTCAGAGTTTATTCTGACAGAAAAAACGGTTGGGTGTTCATGGCATCAGAATGCCCAAGCCAGAAGGCTGACCAACTAGGTCCCATCTATAACTGAAATGACAATTTTGGATGGACTGACCCATTAATGCAAAAGGATAACTTCGAGCATATCCCCCACTAGCTTCCAATATCTCTTAGAAAAGATTTTCCTGAAGTAGTTTGTATTTTTAACCATGCTTAAAAGGCAATAAAGCCATTTTAGTTCTTTCATCGCTGGACTCAATTATTTTTACAGTATATTCCATTACGTAAAATCTGTCAGCTTTCTAAGTGTATTCTTTTGGGGCTTTCTGTGCACTCATTTATTCAAAAGATATATAAAGGTTTCTAAGAGATTCAGTTTGAAAGCAACCATGCAAAATGGAATTATTAGTTTGGGTACAGCTGACCTTAAAGATATACATACTAATGACTTAGGACCTATTGTGCCCCCTCACCTGCCCCATAAATATTACAGGCCTCAGATCAGACATAATAATGTTCTAAAATGATGCTATGGCTTATGTTAGGCATCTCTCCTTGCGCAGGGTTCGATCACAAAGAATAATTAAGGAGCCGTCTCCTTTTAGGCTGTAATAGAGCCCTAGAGCTGGGCTCTATTACATTCTATGGATGAAAAACTGTACATACATAGTCATTTACAGCCTGCCAGCTACAACAAGAAATGGAATGTCACTTGGCCTGGCATAAATTGTAACTTGGTAAGCTTTTGATCTAGGACCTATGCAAGCCATGTAGTATTTGTAAGGAAGCCCAACTGGCCTTACGATTGTTGAATACACAGCTATTATTTGAAGAACTCCAGACAGAAAATAAATCATCAATTAAAATATAAAGTACGACGTAATGTGTCCCTCGTATTTGATTTTTTTTTTTTTTCCCTCTATTTTGACCTGTAGCAGTACCCGAGGTGAAGGTTCTAAACAGGTTGCAACTGCATTGTGTAAATAAATTGTAGTTTGTGCAATGGTTAGTTTGTGTGGAAAAATATATGGAAGCAGGTTTGCCTTTTTCTTTGTGTAATATTAAAGACAAAACTTCTTATTTATTTATTTTTTTTTTTTTTTTTTACTGACAGGGGTTATAACCATCCCTTACTCTAGTCAAAAGGAAAACATATATAGTTCTACCTTAAACATTGTTGACAATGGCACTAATTTGAAGGAATCAACTTATTCAACACCGTGAATCCAGGAATTAACTGAAAATACCAAGTAAATTATTAAGACATAAAAATAATAATTTTACTATACATGTAAAGAATATTTCTTGTTTCCTGCTTATAATGATGAATCAGATAAGGCTAAGCATCGCAAATTATGCCAGTCTGCAGCATTTAATTAATTAGTCAATGCATTAAAAAAAATAGGTAGATAATTAAAACAACTTGATATTTTTACCTGTAGGCTTAAAATTAACGTCTTCATCCATTTCAATTAATCCAACAGATGATAAATCATTTAAATTTTTCAAACACAGTTCTGTTATGTATAAAATATGTATATCAATTATTAGCATAAAGTTGAGGCTTGCCATTTAAAAACATTAATACAAGCAAAAGTAGGTCTAAACAGGGCAAAATATAGGATAGATTTATACATTACTATTTGAATTAACACCTCTTAACATTTTTGTTAAGGAATGACTACAGTTCATTTGTGGGTTTTTTTTCTTGTTTGAGCTTCATTTAGTTTTTACTTTCTGCCACCCAGAATAGTATTGAGTCCAACTTCTGCACATCAGAGACTCACCTGCTGTGTTTTAATCCAGCTAGGCAATCTACAGTAGCTTGCATCTGGCTCAACTATTTGGGCTAACGGGTATAGAGTGATCTGTGTTGTGTGCCCCAGCATTCTCTTTATGCTCTCGGCTGCTTTCACACTGCTCCATTGAAAAATTGCATCAAAAATGCATATGCGTTTTTTATGCATTTCCAATGTGTTTTTTGGTTGTCTGACTCTCAGCATGCACCTGTGCATGCTGACATTTTTTTTTTTTCTATTCGTTACAATGGGAAACTTTTTTTTTTTTTTTTGCGTGATTTTGAAAAGCGCACCAAACTTGTCAACAAATACATAAAAGCAATCAATTTATTTCAACAATGCACATCACAAAACAAAAAATGAATTAAAATACAGAGATCATGCATTATGCCTCAACTGTAATGTCCAGAAGGCCCCCCCCCCCCCCCCCCCATTAAAATACACAAATCCCAAGATCTCGCAACAGACTGGGGTAACAATTAACAGTGTGGAGGTCCTGCTGTTCCTCATTTCCTCAACATGTTTTTCACATATTATAACTTCCTTGAGGGGCTGGAGGCATCAAAGAACATTGGTATGTGCAGGTTCTTTCTTTGCTTTAGATCCCTGGTGCCCAACATGTGACCTGTCGACTTTCTTCATGCGGCCATTGATTCTGGGCACCATACAGAAAACAGAGGTGTTGGGGGGGGGGGGGGGGGGTTTAAAAATTGCACTGCCATGACCACAAATTAAATGGGGGGGGGGGTGTAACTTTTCGCTGACAACTAATGTAGGGGGGTGGCAGAAGGATTAGATTTCCCTGGAAGTGACCCCCAATGTATGGGGGTTAATAGTACTGACTACAGTGCTGGGGCCTATTATTGCACTCAGAGACACCAATGCCGAGGGTTATAATTGCATTCACTTAACCCAATGTTGAGGGTTATTGCACTAACTGACACAAATTTTGGGGGTTATTGTTGCATCCACTCACACCAATGTTGGGATTTATTATTGCACTCACCTACACCAGTTTTGGCGGCCTACTATTGCACTCACCTACACAAGTGTTGGGTGTTATTGCAGTCACTGACACCAATGTTGGTGGTGATTATTGTGTTCATTGACATCAATGTTGGGGTTAATTAGTGTACTCACTGACGCCAATGTTGGAAACGATAATTGTGGTCTCTGATAGACATGAGTGATTAGGTTCATTCAGATTCATTTTTCGGACGAAAATTTAATTTTCAGAGATTCAGATGTATCTGAATTTCCGAATGGACATTGAAACGAATGCCAACAAATCTGAAAAAAGTTATACGGAAAATAACAAATGCATTTGTTCATTCATTTCATTTGGATGACGTCACATTTTCGAATTTGTTTGTTATTAATCCAAATTGATTGTGAATAGCTGGTTGTTAAGGAGTGGGCGACCGTCACATCCTTAACAACCATGACCCATCTGCTGTCAGTGGGACAGCATTGGGGTCCCCCCCCAATCCATACCAGGCCATTCTGGTCTGATATGGATTCTGAGGGGAACCCCATGCTAATATTTTATCAATGGCATGGGGTCCCAAAAAAGCCATACCAGACCCTTAGGTGTGTCCACTGACACCAATGTTGGGAGTTATTATTGCACTCACTGACACCAATGTTGGGGGTTGCTATAGCACTGACGCCAATGCTGAGGGTTATTATTAGGTCCACTGTCATCAATGCTGGGAGTTATTGTTTTCACTGACACCAATTCTGTGGGTTATTACTGTATGCATTGACACCAGTGCTGGTGGTGTTGTACTCCTGCACTTTTTTGTAGCATATCACAAAGCACACTTTCAACAAAGTTGAAGGATCAACAATTTTGGGCGCTGCTATTGTGTGGACCGCTGGAGTTGTTGGGGGTCAAACTTGAGGCCCCCTATGATTTTCAGGTTGACCACCACTGGTTTAGATTCCCCACTCTGGTTACCCCAGACAGCAACCTTTAGCTACACTCCCTGGCTAGAAAATTGTGTAATGTCTGTAACTCCAATTTACCCCATCTAGCTGCCAACTGCCTCCAGCAAGGTCATTCCAGGTACCATACACATTGTGGGTACCATCTTAAATCTCAACACCTGGGGCCCTGGGGAAGACCACGTCTCAGAAGGCACTCTCAGAAACTCCATATTGGGAAGATTCTTCTACCATTCTACTCATGGCTCTCACTTATTTCACAGGGCAAACACCCATGTCCATCTACCATTAACTGTGTGAATTTGCTAACACACTGGGAAAAATTACCACAAATCGGGGGGGACAAACAAAACCAGGAGAAAAACTTCTTTCGCTATCCCATTGTGTAGAGGAAAGCCAGAAAGGTGAAGACAGATCATGTTTATAGCAGGTCTGCATATAGCCACAAAAGCAATACACATTTACTGCTCTCAGCATCTATAGGACTGGTAACTGCCTTTATCTTTATCATATGGAAAGTCAGTGAGCATATTTTACATGGCAATCCTACAGAAACCTACAGGTACTGCATCATTATACTGTAGATGTCTATAAAGTAACAGAATTATCATGCCTTCTAATTATTCCACCTAAGTGACCTGAATCTCAGCTACAAAAGGAGCAAGAACCGCTGCAATAAAGGCAAAATATAGTAAGATATAGGCACAATCTATGCTGATCCAAATGTGTTCAATATTTATTGGTATAGGGCTTTATAATTTTTTTGCTTGAGGTGGTGCTTTAATGTTTGCATTGTTCACACCTCTGCTCCTAGTAAACATCTTCCATATACAGTTTCAGCTCACTTTTATAGACTAAAAATATCGCTCATGCATGCTTAAATTATTTCAAATTGATCATTGCTTTGTTACTGATATCATAGATTTCAAGCTAGACCATTTTATACTCCAATGTTAAACTATCATTATGCGTAAAACAATCATTAATTCTGCACAATAAGTTTGTGTATCTTGTATCGAAATACGTGTAAGCCTGGATTCACACTGAAGGCAGGATTGAAATTGTGCGAGTTCAGCTGAACTCGCACAATTTGAAACCTGCATTTCAGTTCGGACTTTGGGGGTGATTTCACAGACATCTGTGCGGATTCCTGCACAGATGTCTATTGAAATGACCCCCGCAGTCGCCAAATGTAGTGGAATAACTACTTTTGGGAATCGGTGCAGCGTTGCACTTATTTGGACGGTGCCGTTGCCGGCAATAGGCGGCGAGTTGACATGTCAAATCACATGTCAAAACGGCCCAATGTGAACATGGGCTAAAACCACAATCTGTGCAAATTATGTAGGTTGAGATCCACAATAGAATAATTGTGTTAAATAGATTCTCCGTCTTATCTGCTAAACATGTTGAATGATAAGGGAAAGCTAAAGTAACGGAAGTTTAGGGGAGAGTGATGAGTTAAATCCAAATCAAATATTTATGAAATTGCAGCTTACCAATTCTTAAATGTGGTGGCTGCAGCAGGTTTTTTTAGGCTTTCTTTCATTTATTTTCACCTGGTGATCTGGTCAGTAAGTTTGTTGTTTTTCAACAGAAAAAGCTGTCCAGTAAATGTATGTTAAGAGTGTTGAGACAAACCATTTACTACTGACAGGGGTGCTGACAATGGTCATCTTTTACTCATTCATGTAAAACCTTTTATGCCAAAAGAACAAAAAAACTGTTGCTGTCACTGCCTGTGTAACTGCAGTGTAAGCGGGAGTTTGGCTTCAATTTGTTAGTGTATCTAAATCGGCTACACTATCTAATACTCCCCTTCCCCCAGACTGGTAATGATGCTGTCCAAAGGTGCCCCTGTGCTCCTTCATCCACCAAGTGAAAATGGGGGGTGGGGGGGAGCCTAAAAAAAAAACCGAATGCAGCCACCACATCGAATGATTGGTAATGATATATTACGTTCTGTGTTTGGGTTTAATACAGCTTTAATGCAAAAAATAAATAAATCAGGAAATGGCTATTTCTCTTACCTTGCAATTTAGCTTCAATCCCTGCTTTACCTAAACCTCTTTGGAAACCTACAAAAAAATAATATTAGCAACTTCCAAGTCTAAAACCCCATACACACTATCAGATTTTCTGCTGATTTTTTTTTTCCTTCAGATTTACCAAAACCATATAATATGAGGTCAAACCTTAGTTTCAATTTATATGCAATCAGGCAGGCCCTTGCACTACATGGTTTTGGTAAATCTGAAGACAAAAATCAGTAGAAAATCTGATAGTGTGTATGGGGCTTTAGGAATAGAAACAAACAAAAAAAAATGACCAGCAGACTTGGGGAATGCACATGTGCATCTATGTCTGTATTGATTCACTGTTGATTCTCATTATGTGTAAACAGTAACCACTAATAAAGGCCAGAAACAAGTTAAAATTTACCCCCTCCACCATTCTATTCAGTTGCTGGTAGTCACAAATAGAGCCAACAACTCCACCCTTCTATATCCTCCCCATATGACAAGGTTTGTGCAGCCTTTCGCCAAATATCAGCTGTGCCACATGAGAGTGAGCCACATGCTCCCCCATACCTGGAAGTTTTGGGTATCTTTAGTCACTTCTGGTTGCTGAGTAAGGAAGCCAAGTGTGTACTGCTGGCGAGGGCATTATTTAAGTGCACCAGTTGCCCCGCATGACCAGATTTACGTGTGTGTGTGTGTGTGTGTGTGTGTGTGTGTACAATAAATATATACATAATGAAAACGATGGGACCGATGCTTTGATGCAATATTTCTTTAGTTGAAATTTCCAAAAGACATAAAAGTGCAAACGTGCAAGCCGCAGCAACTATACAGTATCGAGCATAAATCGCTCTTACTCAGGCTTCTTTGGCTGTGTGTGAAGACACTGACACAACCCCTTTCCTTTATCCACACCCAACAAAATACCACACATGTGTACAATCTAATCGTTCTCAGTAGCAGCCAACAGCATTCAAAAAGTTTAACCCCCTCCAGTCAAACACAAGAAAAAAAATAGTATTGCTTTTAGAATATTTTTTTTTTTAGAATGTTTTCTAGAATATACACAGGGATTCCAGTAATAGATACAGATGTATAGTTTGTTTCCCTTTAGATCCAGTGGAATGAGTCCCTGTCTGAGAAATTGGCTAATAATAATTATTATTATATATTCAGTATGAAAAAGAAGCCTGAGACTACACTATTGTGAATTGGGTAGACTAAAAACTCTTGAATGAAACCCTTGATGATACTGTATGCTGCCGATTTTAGATATCCTGATGAGACTTAAACGATATTTTTTGTAATTAGATGTACATAGGTTAATTTTCTATATATGTTCATTTACGGATTCACAATACTATTTTTTTTTTTTTTTTTCTTTTGTTTCTGACTGGAGGGGGTTAAACTTTTTTTGAATGCTGTTGGCTGCTAGTGGTAACGATTAGATTGCACACATGTGTGGTATTTTGTTGGGTGTGGATAAAGGAGAGGGATTGTGTCAGTGTCTTCACACACAGCCAAAGAAGCCTGAGGAAGAGCGATTTTATGCTCGATACTGTATAGTTGCTGCTGCTTGCACGTTTTCACTTTTATGTCTTTTGAAAATTTCAAGTAAAGAAATATTGCAGCAAAGCATCGGTCCCATCATTTTCATTATCCATTTATGGTGGAAGATTGGGAGTCCACCGTGACTATGCTTAGACCAATCAGAAGATTAAGAAAAGAAGTTAACCCACCTGTTGACTGATAATATATATAAATATATACACATACACACACACACACCTCACATTTTTGTAAATATTTTATTATATCTTTTCATGTGACAACACTGAAGGAATCACACTTTGCTACAATGTAAAGTAGTGAGTGTACAGCTTGTATAACAGTGTAAATTTGCTGTCCCCTCCAAATAACTCAACAAATGGCCATTAATGTCTAAACTACTGGCAACAAAAGTGAGTACACGCCTAAGTGAAAATGTCCAGAAATGATAGCAGCGCAGCCATTGACTCCCTCTGCTGTCAATTAAATCCAATGACACAGGGCCGAGTCTGGCATTCTGTGTCTATGGAGCACGCCCCAGAGCGCCTCTCCTAGGGGTTTACCGATGCGGGGAGGAGCTGCAAGCGCCGTTGGGGGACCCTAGAAGACGATGATCGGGGCCACTCTACAAAATGAACTGCACAGTGGAGGTAAGTATGATGTGTATGTTATTTAAAAAAAAAAATTAGGATTTTTAAATACAGCTTACCTGTAAAATCCTTTTCTTGAGAGTACATCACGGGACACAAAGTATTCATTACATAGTGGGTTAGATAGGCACCATCGGTGATTGGACACTGGTTAACCCCAATTATAGGGAATTCCTCCCCTATATAAACCCTCCTATACGGGGTGGACCTCAGTTTTGTAGCAAAGCAATAGGTAACCACGTAAAGCTCTGTGTCCTGTGATGTACTCTCAAGAAAAGGATTTTAAAGGTAAGCTGTATTTAAAAATCCTATTTTCTTGATCATACATCACGGGACACAGAGTATTCATTACATAGTGGGATGTCCCAAAGCAATGCTCATTTGAGGGGAGGGAGACACAGATCAGAAAATATAGACCGCAAACGGACCAGAGGAACTAAATTGCAGCCTGCAGTACACTGCGCCCGAAGGCGGTATCCTCTTGCCCTCTTACATCCACCTGATAGAAACTGGTGAATGTATGGACTGAAGACCAAGTTGCAGCCTTACAGATCTGAGCCATGGAGGCCTGGTGATGCACTGCCCAAGAAGCACTAACAGCCCTAGTTGAGTGCGTTTTCACATGAAAAGGAGGAGTCTTCCTCTTTATATCATAAGCCTGAAAAATAACCTGTCTAATCCATCTAGAAAGAGTGGATTTCGACTCTGCTTGGCCTTTCTTATGGCCATCTGGCAGAATGAACAAACAATCAGTTTTCTGTATCTGAGCGGTTGCCTGCAGATAGACACTGACTGCTCTAACCACATCAAGAGTGTGCAAAGATTCTTCCTCTGCGGACTGCGGATTTGGAAAAAAGGATGGTAGGATTACATCTTGATTCAAATGGAATCCTGAAACCACCTTAGGTAAGAAGGAACGATTAGGACGCATAACAATCCTGTCCTTGTGAATAATTAAATATGGCTCTTTACAAGAAAAAGCTGCCAATTCTGATACTCTCCTAGCAGAGGATATGGCTATCAAGAAGACTAATTTTTTAGTCAAAAGCGCCAAAGGAGCCAGGTGCCATGGGCATACTGGAGGTTTGACTGGCTGATTCAACCGCAGTGCCCCCTGAATAAAGGCCCGGACAAGAGAATGTGAAGCAATTGGCTTCTGAAAAAATACAGACAAAGTTGAAATTTGGACTTACATAGTGCTCAAAGCCAATCTCATTTCTAGGCCTGACTGAAGAAATGTCAAGATTCTGCTAATCATATACCTTCTAGGATGCCATCCCCTGGGTTCACACCAGGAAACATATGCCTTCCAGATTTTGTAGTAAATAAGCCTGGAGCCCGGCTTTCTGGCATTGACCAGAGTGGAAAGGACTGACTCCGAGAGCCCACGGTCTTTTAAAATGTGGGTTTCAGCAGCCAAGCCGTCAAATTTAGACTTCGCAAAGCAGGGTGGCAAATTGGACCCTGTGTGAGCAGATCTGGCCGGAATGGGAGGAACCAAGGCCTGCCCACTGCCATCTTTACGATCTCTGCATACCAAGGTCATCTGGGCCAAGCCGGGGCTACTAAAAGGACGACTTTGCTTCCCTTTTGACCCTTCCCAGGAACCGCGAAAGACGTGGGTTCAGAGGGAAGGCATACATTAGATTGTACTGATCCCATGGGATTGTCAGAGCATCTGACCCCTGAGTAAGTACATCCCTTGTTCTGGACACAAATTTGTCCAGCTTCCTGTTGAATCTGGACACGAATAGATCCACATCTGGTGTTCCCCACTGTTGACATATGGTTTGGAATATGTCAGGGTGTAGGGACCATTCTCCTGGGCATAATTGCTGGTGGCTTAAGAAATCCGCTTGCCAATTTTCCACTCCTGGGATGAATACCACAGACAGGCAGGGAACATGGCTTTCTGCCCATGCAAGAATGTGATTCACCTCCCTTTGGGCATCCAGACTTCTGGTGTCTCCTTGGTGATTGATGTAAGCCACAGCCGTGGCATTGTCTGATTGTATCCGAATAGGATAACCCTGTAGCCTGTAAGACCAGTCCATGAGGGCCAAGTAAATTGCCCGAATTTCTAGAATATTGATGGACAAGCATCTCTTGGTTGCAGACCATCTTCCATGCGTGCATGTTTCTTCCAGAACTGCTCCCCAGCCTGTCAGACTGGCATCTGTGGTTACCATCTTGCATTGTAGTGGAAGAAAGGCTTTGCCTTTCAAAAGATTTTTGGTCCGTAACCACCAATTGAGGCTTTTGCGTATCCTTGGGGATAGGCACATCGGAAGATCCAAGGCATGAGTCTTTTTGTTCCAAGCTGCGAGAATGCTTCTCTGCAGGGGCCTTGAGTGAAACTAGGCAAATGGAACAGCCTCAAAAGTGGCAACCATCTTTCCTAACAGTCTCATACATAGCCGAATGGATGGACTCTTTTTGCTTAATACTAAGCGGACTAGAGCTCTTACGGCCTTGACCTTTGGCTCTTGTAGAAACACCCTGCCTTGAGCGGTGTCTATGATCATGCCTAGATACTCCAACCTTGTTGAAGGTTGCAAAGAAGACTTTTCTAAGTTGATTATCCAGCCTAGTCTTTCCAAATGTCTTACTGCCTTGAAGACAGTGTGGTTCAGGTGTGCCACCGATTGCTCTATGAGTAGCAAATCATCTAGATAAGTTACCACAGTTATGCCCTGAGCTCTTAGATTTGCTAAGAGAGGGTCTAGAATGTTTGTAAAAATTCGAGGAGCTGTAGCGAGACCCAAAGGAAGGGCCACAAACTGGAAATGGCGCTGGTCTACCGCGAACCTTGGATATCTTTGGTGAGCAGGAGAAATCGGCACATGAAGATATGCATCCTTGATATCTATTGATGCCATAAATTCTCCCCCCTGCAGGGTGGAGACCACCGAACTAATTGACTGCATTCGGAAGGATCGAATGTGTAGAAACTGATTCAGATCCTTTAGATCTATGATGGGTCTGACATCTCCATTTGGCTTTTGGAACGGTGAAGGGATTCGAGTAGAACCCTGAACCCTGAACTTTTGGGTTAATTTCTACTATCACTACCTGGGATAGTAAGCGATCTAAGGCCAGTAGTAGTGGTTCTCTTTACTGGATCTTTGGGAACTCTTGACCTTAGGAAACGAGCTGGTGGAAGCTCTAGGAACTCTATTTTATAACCTAGAGATACTAAAGAGACCACCCACTTGTCTTGAACCTCTTCCCGGTAGGCTCCTGAAAACTGTAGGAGCCTTCCCCCCCACTCGGCCGAGTGGGGGCGCCCCTTCACAGGGATGTTTTGGGGCTCTGCTTGGCAGGCTTTCATCCCCAAGCCTTTTTCTGCCCTTGGGTGTGACCCTGGGCCTTTCCTCTGAAAGTAGATTGGGAAGGCCGTCGCCACTGCTTAGAGTCTGATGTTCCAGGGGAAGGGGAGAGAGACCGTTTTGAATGGTGGACGTTTACTCCTCTTAACTGGTAGGAGTGTAGATTTACCACCTGTAATTCTTTGGATAAAATTATCTAGGTCATCCCCAAATAGGCGTTCCCCTTTGAATGGGAAGCCAGCTAAATATCTTTTGCATGAAAGCTCTGCTGCCCAACTTTTAAGCCAAAGGGACCTGCGCATGTGTACCAACAGGAGAGACAAATGAGATGCTTGCTGGGCAGAATCCAGAATGGCATCAATCATAAAAGGCTGCACCTGTGGAAGGTCTGCATAGTTCTCCACTTCCTCACTGGGAAGGAGGCCAAGCATCTGCTTAACCTGTTCCTTGAGGAATTGACACAAACCCACAGTTGTGACTGTAGGTTGAACTACAGCGCCAGCCATGGAGAAGGAGGCTTTTAATAAAGTTTCCAGCTTTTTATCAGTTGGATCTTTAAACACCTGAGCATTGTCCAAGGGACAGGTCAGGTTTTTATTCACACAAGAGACAGCCGCATCCACAGATGGGACCTCCCACTTCTTGGTGAAGCTTTCCTCCAGAGGATAAAGCATAGAAAACCTTTCAGGAGGAGTAAACAGTTTATCAGGATGTCTCCAGTCCTCATACAACAATTTATCCATTAAAGGATGAATTGGAAAGGAAAAGGCAGTCTGTGGGATCCTTCTGACCCCCAGGGAAGAAACAGAGGATGTAGCGGCCTCAGCAGAGGGCATTTTAAATGTGGAACGCACTAGTTTAATATAATACTGGACCTGCTTCTTGAGTGCCTGAGAGGAAGAAGCTCTCTCCTCTTCCTCTGAATCCTCAGACTCCTCTTGATCCCTATCTCTGGATAGGGATCTCTCCTCATTGTCAGAAGAATCATCTGAAAGAGAGTGCAGCAGAGGGAGGGGATCTACCCTTTTTTTCTGTTATCTTTTAAGGAAGCTGAAATAAAATTCATAATTTTTCCCTCCAAAACCGTCCAATGTAGCCTTAAGGGAATCCTCTGTGACATACGCTGGGGCTGTAACATTAGGAGAGGCTGCAAAACCTGACAGGGGCACTGACTCATCCTGTGAGGCTGGCTCCAGTCTTGCAGGGGGGGTGGTAATCTGCAGGCATCTTTAGGACCCCTAAACGCATGCGGTGACTTACTTGTGCCTTTGTTACCTCCCCCCGAGACCCTCTTACGAGGAGACATGGTCCCAAGCTACAAAGCAGAGATACTAGTACATATGCAATCACTGTTGTGCTATAAGTCTCACAATATACATATGCTTAATACTGCACAACCTGATGCCAAGTAGGTGTCTTAGGTTTAGTTTGGATCCGACCACTTTAGGATGCTCACTGCCCACACTCTGTGTCCATCTGTTTACAGAGCTCTGAACGCTCTGGGCTTTTAAATTAGCCACCTGGAGTCTGCACACCTGCAGTAGAGGAAGTGAGCGGATTGGACACCAGCATCACTGAGTGTGTATCTGAAAGGTACTTAAGTTTGCTCCTTACTCCCTCTAGTGGTGGAAATCAGGTAAGACATGCAACTACTCATTGAAGAAAATCAATTTGTGTGTGTGTGTGTGTGTGTATGTGTATATGTATATGTGTGTGTATATGTATGTATGTATGTATATGTGTGTATGTGTATGTATGTATATGTATATATATATATATATAATAAATTTATAATTAACTTCTCTTACCTGTTCCCACCGGAGTTTCCAGGCTTCACCCATCACGGTGGGTAGCGTTGTGCCAACATTCAGGGATTTTTGGGTTCCTACTCAGAGAAACCTCTTACCTGGACCTGTAAAAGACTCTGCCAGAAACTTTCATGCCACTGTTTTAATAGTACACCAAGCCTGGTTTTCTCAGAGCCCAGTCCTCTAAAGAGACTTACAGGCAAAACCTTGCTTCTTCGGATGACGAGGCCCAGGTACCGTACTATCTTGGGAGTCAAAATAACGGCCCGAGATATGGATCTGGTCAGCATAGCCCTTTAAGCCCCCGCAGGGACCAAACTGGAGCTTTCTTCATAGCACATAGTTACATAGTTAGTCAGGTTGAAAAAAGACACAAGTCCATCCAGTTCAACCTTTAAAAACAATAAATAAATAAAATAAAAAATATCGTACAATCCAATATACCCAATTGTATACCCTCAGTTGATCCAGAGGAAGGCAAAAAAACCCCAGCAGAGCATGCTCCAATTTGCTACAGCAGGGGAAAAAATTCCTTCCTGATCCCCCAAGAGGCAATCGGATTTTCCCTGGATCAACTTTACCTATAAATGTTAGTACCCAGTTATATTATGTACATTTAGGAAAGTATCCAGGCCTTTCTTAAAGCAATCTACTGAGCTGGCCAGAACCACCTCTGTCTGGAGTCTATTCCACATTTTCACAGCTCTTACTGTGAAGAAACCTTTGCGTATTTGGAGATGAAATCTCTTTTCCTCTAGACTTAAAGCGTGCCCCCGTGTCCTCTGGGTTGACCGTAAAGAGAATAACTCAACACCAAGATCACTATATGGACCCCTTATATATTTGAACATGTTGATCATATCACCCCTTATTCTCCTCTTCTCAAGAGTGAATAAATTCAGTTCCTCTAATCTTTCCTCATAGCTGAGCTCCTCCATGCCTCTTATCAGTTTGGTTGCCCTTCTCTGCACTTTCTCCAGTTCCCCGATTATCCTTTTTGAGAACTGGTGCCCAAAACTGAACTGCATATTCCAGATGAGGTCTTAATGATTTGTAGAGGGGCAAAATTATATCTCTCTCTAGAGTCCATACCTCTCTTAATACAAGAAAGGACTTTGCTCGCTTTGGAAACCGCAGCTTGGCATTGCATGCTATTATTGAGCTTATGATCTACCAAAACCCCCAGATCCTTCTCCATCACGGATTCCCCCAGTTGTACTCCCCCTAGCATGTATGATGCATGCATATTCTTAGCCCCCAAGTGCATAACTTTACATTTATCAACATTAAACCTCATCTGCCACATAGTCGCCCAATCAGACAGTGCATTGAGGTCAGCTTGTAAATTGGAGACATCCTGTAAGGACGTTATTCCACTGCATAGCTTGGTGTCATCTGCAAAGACAAAAATGTTACTTTTGATCCCAGTCCCTATATCATTTATAAAGATATTAAAAAGTAAGGGTCCCAGCACTGAACCTTGGGGTACACCACTGATAACCTTAGACCATTCAGAGTAAGAATCATTAACCACTACTCTCTGAATTCTGTCTTTTAGCCAGTTTTCTATCCATTTACAAACTGATCTTTCCAAGCCTGTAGACTTTACCTTACACATGAGCCGTGTGTGGGGAACTGTGTCGAACGCTTTTGCAAAATCCAAGTATACCACATCCACAGCCACCCCTCTGTCCAAGGTTTTACTTACCTCTTCATAAAAAGAAATCAGGTTTGTCTGACAACTTCTGTCTTTCGTGAATCCATGCTGTCTGTTGCTTAAAATGTTTTTTTCCAGCAAGAACTCGTCTATGTGGTCTTTTATTAAACGCTCCAGTATCCTCCCGACTATAGAAGTTAAACTAACAGGTCTATAGATACTTAGTAACGACTTTGATCCCTTTTTAAATATAGGCACCACGTTCGCCCTGCGCCAATCCAGTGGAACTGTTCCCGTCATTAATGAGTCCCTAAAAATTAGATACAATGGCTTTGAAACTACAGAGCTCAATTCTTATAGGATCTGTGGGTGGATGCCATCAGGTCCAGGTGCTTTATCCACCTTTATTCTGTCTAAATAATTCTGGACCATATCACTTTTGAGCCATTGTGGATCATTCGGGGCTGTGTCACTACCACCCCCATTATGGACATGAGCTCCCCCGTGCTCCTTTGTATACACAGAGCTGAAAAAAGTATTTAATAAATTTGCCTTCTCTTTGTCCCCAGTCACCCACTCTAGATTATTTTGTAAAGGGCCTACATGCTCAGACCTGGCCTTTTTACTATTAATATATTTGAAGAATTTTTGGGGGTTTGTCCTACTATCTTTTGCAATCTGTCGTTCGTTTTGAATTTTTGCATCCTTGATTTCCTTTTTACATGTTCTGTTAAATTCTTTGTAACATTTAAACGACACTAGTGTTCATCATTTTTATATTTTTTAAAAGCTCTTTTCTTATTGTTTATAGCTTCTTTAACTTTGACCGTGAGCCACATTGGTTTTGTTTTTAGCCTTTTAAACTTATTACCCATGGGAATATACTTTGCAGTGAGGTCCCAAACAGTCTTTTTGAAGAATTCCCATTTCTGTTCTGTGTTTATCAATGCAAATATTCCCTCCCAGTCTAAATCCTGGAGAGCAGCCCTCATCCTTGGAAAATTTGCTCTCTTGAAGTTAAGTGTTTTTATCTTTCCCGTATGTATGTATTGTTTACAGCTAACATCAAATAAAATCATGTTATGATCACTGCTACCCAGGTGTTCCTTAATCTGGACATTAGTATAAGCTCTGCATGGTTTGAGATTACCAGGTCCAACAGAGCTTCATTCTTAGTTGGGGCCTCAATAAACTGGACCATAAAATTGTCCTGTAATAGGTTTATAAATTTTTGCTTGTTACATGTTTTAAGTGACCAACCACCTTAGACACTAGTGAAAAAACTGAGGTCCTCCCCGTATGGGAGGGGTTATATAGGGGAGGAATTCTCCTTAATTGGGGTTCACCAGTGTCCAATCACCGATGGTGCCTATCTAACCCACTATGTAATGAATACTCTGTGTCCCGTGATGTGTGATCAAGAAAGAGGGTTTACAACCCCTTTAATTTCTAAACCGTTGGCGACAAAAGTGAGTACACCCCTAAGTAAAAATGTCCAAATTGGGCCCAATTAGTCATTTTTCCTCCCCGGTGTCATGTGACTCGTTAGTGTTACAAGGTCTCAGGTGTGAATGGGGAGCAGGTGTGTTTAAATTTCTTATAGCTCTCTCTCTCATACTGGTCACTGGAAGTTCAACATGGCACCTCATGGCAAAGAACTCTGAGGATCTGAAAAAAATAATTGTTGCTCTACATAAAGATGGCATAGGCTATAAGAAGATTGCCAAGACCCTGAAACTGAGCTGCAGCACGGTGGCCAAGACCATACAGGGGTTTAACTGGACAGGTTCCACTGAGAACAGGCCTCGCCATGGTCGACCAAATAAGTTGAGTGAACGTGTTCAGCATCATATCCAGAAGTTGTCTTTGGGAAATGCATGTATGAGTGCTGCCAGCATTGCTGTAGAGCAGGGATATGCAATTAGCGGACCTCCAACTGTTGCAGAACTACAAGTCCCATGAGGCATAGCAAGACTCTGAGAGCCACAAGCATGACACCAAGAGGCAGAGGCATGATGGGACTTGTAGTTTTGCAACAGCTGGAGGTCCGCTAATTGCATATCCCTGCTGTAGAGGTTAAAGGGGTGGGGGGTCAGCCTGTGCTCAGACCATACACTGCATCAAATTGGTCTGCATGGCTGTCGTCTCAGAAGGAAGCCTCTTCTAAAGATGAGGCACAAGAGAGCCTGCAAACAGTTTGCTGAAGAAGCGTAGACTAAGGACATGGATTACTGGAACCATGTCCTGTGGTCTGATGGGACCAAGACAAACTTACTTGGTTCAGATGGTGTGAAGAGTGTGTGGTGGCAACCAAGTGAGGAGTAAAAAGACAAGTGTGTCTTGCCTACAGTCAAGCATGGTGGTGGGAGTGTCATGGTCTGGGGCTGCATGAGTGCTGCCGCCACTGGGGAGCTACAGTTCATTGAGAGAACCATGAATGGCAAAATGTACTGTGACATACTGAAGCAGAGCATGATCCTCTCCCTTAAGGGACTGGGCCGCAGGGCAGTATTCCAACATAACAACACCAAACACAACTCTAAGACGACCACTGCCTTGCTAAAGAAACTGAGGGCAAAGGTGATGGACTGGCCAAGCATGTCTCCAGACCTAAACCCTGATGAGCATCTCTGGGGCATCCTCACATGGAAGGTAGAGGAAGGCAAGGTCTTCTAACATCTAACGTCTAACATCCACCAGCTCCATGATGTCATCATGGAGGAGTAGAAGTGGACTCCAGTGGCAACCTGTGAAGCTCTGGGGAACTCCATGCCCAAGAGGGTTAAGGCAGTGCTGGAAATAATGGTGGCCACACAAAATATTGACACTTTGTGCCCAATTTGGACATTTTCACTTAGGGGTGTACTCACTTTTGTTGCCAGCGGTTTAGATATTAATGGTTGTGTGTTGCGTTATTTTGAGGGGACAGCAAATTTACACTTATACAAGCTGTACACTCACTACTTTACATTGTAGCAAAGTGTAATTTCTACAGTGTTGTCACATGAAAAGATATAATAAAATATTTACAAAAATGTGAGGGTGTACTCACTTTTGTGAAATACTGTGTGTGTGTGTGTGTGTGTGTGTATGTGTGTATGTGTGTGTGTGTATGTGTGTATATATTTATTTATATTATACACACACACACAGTGCCTTGAAAAAGTATTCATACTCCTTAAAATTTTCTACTTTTTGTCATGTTACAACCAAAAACATAATATTTTATTTTATTTGATAGACCAACACAAAGTGGCACATAATTGTGAAGTGGAAGGAAAATGATAAATGGTTTTCAATATTTTTTTTTTACAAATAAATATGTGAAAAGTGTGGTGTGCATTTGTATTCAGCCCCCCTGAGTCAATACTTTGTAGAACCACCTTTTGCTGCAATTACAGCTGCAAGTTTTTTGGGGGATGTCCCAACAGCTTTGCACATCTAGAGAGTGAAATTGTTGCCCAGTCTTCTTTGCAAAAAAGCTCAAGCTCTGTCAGATTGGATGGAGAGCATCTTTGAACAGCATTTTTCAAGTCACAGTATATCAATTGGATTTATATGTGGACTTCAACTTGGCCATTCTTATGCCCCGTACACACGGTCGGATTTTCAGACGGAAAATGTGTGATAGGACCTTGTTGTCGGAAATTCCGACCGTGTGTAGGCTCCATCACACATTTTCCATTGGGTTTTCCGACACACAAAGTTTGAGAGAAGGATATAAAATTTTCCGACAACAAAATCCGTTGTCGGAAATTCCGATCGTGTGTACACAAATCTGACGGACAAAGTGCCACGCATGCTCAGAATAAATAAAAAGATGAAAGCTATTGGCCACTGCCCCGTCTATAGTCCCGACGTACATGTTTTACGTCACCGCGTTTAGAACGATCGGATTTTCCGACAACTTTGTGTGACCGTATGTATGCAAGACAAGTTTGAGCCAACATCCGTCGGAAAAAATCCTAGGATTTTGTTGTCATAATGTCCGATCAATGTCCGACCGTATGTACGGGGCATAACACGTTAATATGCTTTGATCTAGAACATTCCATTGTATCTCTGGCTATATGTTTAGGGTCATTGTCCTGCTGGAAGGTGAACCTTCGCCCCAGTCTCAAGTCTTTTGCAGACTCTCTAACAGGTTTTCTAAGATTAGCCTGTATCTGGTTCCATCTTCCCTGTCCCTGCTGAAGAAAAGCATCCTCACAACTTAAACTACTATGTTTCACTGTGGGAATGGTGTGTTTTCCGCCACACATAGCATTTTGCTTTGCCAAAAAGTTAAATCTTGGTCTCACCTGACCGGCCCACCTTCTTCCGCATGTTTGTTGTGTCCCCCACATGGCTTCTCGCAAACTGCCAATACGATTTCCTATGGCTTTCTTTCAACAATGGCTTTCTTCTTGCCACTCTTCCATAAAAGCAAGATTTGTGGGGTGCACCGCTAATAGTTGTCCTGTGGACAGTATCTCCCACTTGAGCTGTGAATCTCTGTAGCTCCTCCAGATTTACCTTGGCTGCTTCTCTGATTAATGCTCTCCTTGCCCGGCCTGTCAGTTTAGGTGGATGGCCATGTCTTGGTAGGTTTGCAGTTGTGCCATACTCAGATGATGGATTGAACAGTGCTCCATGAGATGTCCAAAGCTTGGGATATTTTTTTTATAATCTAACCCTGCTTTAAAACTTCTCCACAATGTTATCCCTGACCTGTCTGGTATGTCCCTAGGCCTTCATAATGATGTTTGTTGATTAGGGTTCTCTAACAAACCTCTGAGGGCTTCACATAACAGCTGTATTTATACTGAGATTAAATTACACACAACTGGACTCTATTTACGAATTAGGTGACTTCTGAAGGCAATTGGTTCCACTAGTTTTTAGTTACTTTAAATACTTTTTCAAGGTATATGTGTGTGTGTGTGTGTGTGTGTGTGTGTGTGTGTGTGTGTATATATATATATATATATATATATATATATATATATATATATATATATATATATATATTACAGTGTATATACATACACACACACACACACACACACTACAAAATCCTTCTTGCTCCAGTTAGTGATGAATGCAAGCCCTTTTGAAAGCAATCTGCTATAAGACAGATATACCTGTCAAAATACCAACACAGTTTATACAACTGCTACAGCTCAGGAACAATTATTGTTGTACACTGAACAGTGTTAACGTTTTACCAAACCTATATTTAACAACTGCTGCAATTGGTTTTCTCTGTATAATTTAAATGCCAAACATTAGAAAACATACCATAGTGAGATGGATTCTTCAGTGTTCTGACATATAAAAATGTTGAGCGGATCCACTCCAATGCAATGTTAACATCTGTGATGGTATGTAGTGTTATTTCTGCATTCAGATGTTCAACAAGATGTCTGTGCAGGCTGATACAAGAGGAGATAAACTACTTTTTCCAATGTCCATTTAAAGTATAATCAGACTTTTTTGCAACTTCATTCTATATGAATTGAACATGTTTGATTTATTTTGTGCTCTTTTAGTTCCTATTGATGTTGTACATATCTGCTTGAACTCTTTCAGAATGTATCAAAATAAATACCGTAAATACCATTTAAGTTAATAATGCTTTTTATTTTCTTACTACTATAAAGGCTTTTTATAGGAGTAGACAGTTCCCATATTTAAATAATATGCGCTAACTGGAGGCAAAGAAAAGTGGGGTCAAAGTCACATTACTAGGGTAAAAGATGTTTCCTGCTTAATTCTGTTTATGACGGGATTTATATAAACCCTCGGTACAGTTTTTTTAAAAAGGAGACCTTTGCTAACAAAATTATAGATGCTGCTATTGCTAATATCTTCTAAAAATGTTAGTTTCCTTGCTGTAATGGTGATTTATTGGGTTTAATACTTTAAGTCACTGAGCCAGAACAAGTATGCAGCACAGAAATTCTGACTTGCTGCTTGCTACTTTCAGGTCATGCCTCAATAAGACTAACCGAAGCCGGATCTGAACCTGCTACCTTTGCTGTGTCTGGCCCTATCTCTTCTTGCTAAGCCATCAGAGATGCTGGACAGTTTACTGGACTATTCTCTACACAATCTTGCCTTGAACCTATGACTCTTTGCTCTACCCATGAACTTCCTATTTAACCACCTCAGCCCCGGAAGGATTTACCCCCTTCCTGATCAGAGCATTTTTTGTGATTCTGTACTGCATCTATTTAGCTGACAATTGCGCGGTCATGCGACATTGTACCCAAACAAAATTAACGTCCTTTTTTTCCCACAAATAGAGCTTTCTTTTGGTGGTATTTGATCACCTCTGCGGTTTTTATTTTTTGCCCTATAAACAAAAAAGCGACAATTTTGATTAAAAAAAAAGCAATATTTTTTACTTTTTGCTATAATAAATGTCCCCAAAAAATATATAAAAAAACTAATTTCTTCCACAGTTTAGGCCGATATGTATTTTACATATTTTTGGTAACAAAAACGCAATGAGTGTATATTCATTGGCTTGCGCGAAAGTTATAGCGTCTACAAAATAGGGGATAGATTTATGGCATTTTTATTATTATTTATTTTATTTTTTTAGTAGTAATGGCGGTGAGCTGCGATTTTTTTTTTTTTTTTTTTTTTTTTTTAATCGGGACTGCGACATTATGGCGGACACATCGGACACTTTTGACACTATTTTGGGACCATTTGACATTTATACAGCGATCAGAGCTACAAATAGCCACTGATTACTGTATAAATGACACTGGCAGGAAAAGGGGTTTAACACTAGGGGGTGATCGAGGGGTTAAGTGTGTCCTAGGGAGTGATTCTAACTGGGGGGGGGGGGATGGGCTCACCACAACATGACAAAGATCACTGCTCCCGATGTCAGGGAGCTGTAGCTCCCTGTCATGTTGCTAGGCAGAACAGGGAAATGCCTTGTTTACATAGGAATCTCCCCGTTCTGCCTCTCCTCTCCGCAATTGCGGGCTGCCGGCAAACATAGATTTCGCAGGACCCGTGGGCACACTCCTGCAGCGCACGCCCGATAGCTGGCAAATTCAAATGGATGTACAGATACGCCCATTTGCCTGCCTGTGCCATTCTGCCGACGTGTATGTGTGTGCGGCGGTCGGCAAGTGGTTAAGCCATGTCTTTGTACTTCTTATTTGCCAGATTATTGTGCTCTCTCCAGCCATTATCTTGCTGACATCCGTATCTTCACTACCACTCGTTCCCAACCTTTGGCTTGTTCCTCCAATTATGCTTCCACTTGATCTCAACCTGCAACCACTTTTACCAACTTTTGGCTTGTTTCAAGAACACGCTTCTGCTTGATTCAAACCTGCAACCACTTGTTATCAACCTATGGCTTGTTTACTGACTACGCTTCTGCTTGACTTCTATCTGCTACTGAACCCCAGCTTGCTCACCTCCTGGTGGGGCATGACCTGGTACTAACAGGCAGCAAAACCCCTCTCCACCATCAGGAGCTCTGGTGAAAACCAGTTAGTGCTTTGCACCTTGGGAGAGCTTGCATCATCGGCCAGAGTGACCTGCTTGTATATTTATCCTGCTGGTCAGTGGGAGCCCCTCTACTGCTATAGCCACTGGTCTTTAAACCTGACACCTGACCGAAACACTAACCGTATAAAAAAACAAATGGGTAAAATAGAACTATGCAAAGAAGCCAAATATAACTAAGCTCTAAAAATACAATACTAATGCACAGTATTCTAAATTTAATTGGTTATAAGATATTGCACTTTGCGCATTTCCATTCATTTTTGCTTTTACATTACGGAATACATATTCCAATAATTTGAAAACAAGGCAAGTGACACTTAATTTTGTGCTCCTAGTTGAATAAACATGTCCAGTGCAGTTTAGTTTTATTGCTACTCAGAAAAATTCTGGGAGGAGATAATGGGTGTATAGGGAAAAGAACAAGGACCCATGAGTAAAAACATTTAGATCAAGTGTAAGAAGGCAACAGTAAGATGAGTTCATTGACCATGTGCAGTCCCAGCATGGCATAAGCCAATTTGCTTCCTGCTAATAAAAAACAGATCTGATATGCTGCGTTAGCAAGCACTATACTTGAAACATTTGTTTATCATGCATTTTTAAAACCTAACTTCAGCCAAAATTTAAAACGGAGAAAAAAATCATCAGTTCTTATTTTTATTTATTTCACTTTAGCGGTACTTAAGCCAGCCATAGACGGTTCAAATCTTGGCTAGTTCAGAAGGAATCGAACCAAGTATGGGCAGGCTACATTTGGGTATAACCAGCCTGCTGGATATTACATGCGATTTTTGCTAGCGGATGTTTCAGCCTCTACAATAATCACTGTGTTCTCTCGCTGGGAACAGAAATTTGCTCAGTCTGTGGCTGCAAAAAAACAAAAAGCGCCACTGCCCCCATCTATAACTGGCCAGTCTATGGCTGGCTTTAGGCTTTAAGTTTTTACAAAATATTTCTAATCACAGCAAGGTTTGGCAGTAGTGTAATCACAAGATAATTACTGACCTGCTTTCAATTGTGTCTGCACCATCTAACATTTGTATATATTTCTCCTTAGTGCTTAACCTTGTCATGATAACAGCTGTGGCTGTAGAATCAAACTGAGGTAGATAAAAAATAATGTTAATAAAAAATATATATATATATTTATTACTATTCAAGGTACCACTGTATTTTTGGTAATCATGAACATCATAGAGGTACGAAATTACTGGCTGGCTCTATCTTACAGCACACTCGGCTAGTAAAAGTAGTTATGACTATTCAGAAAATGAAGAAACAACCCATAGAACTATACAGGTTTCGGAGCTCAGGAGTATTCCCTGCTCTCCCCCTCACGAGCGGGGGGAGGGGCCTGTCGGCAGCGCAGGTGTGAGGGAGAGGAGGAAGGCTGGACGCCCGGGAAAATTTGGAGCAGCGAACGGCGCGAGCCTGATGCCGCCTCAGAGTTAAGAATACGAAGGACCCCCCGGCTTCCCCCCCCGCTTCGCCTGGCCGCCTCTGGGGCCTGACTACCCCCCACCCCTTCTCTGAGTGGCAGAGTGCGCGCACGGAGAGGATCAGGGTCCAGGAGAGTGAGGAGGAATCTGTGCCTTTAGACACACCGGCTCCAGGCGGGATCGGCCAGGAGCTCGGAGCGAGACCCAGTGCTCCCAGGGGAACATCCTCTCCGTCCCCCCCCTCCCTGGTCGTCTTCCCCTCCAGCGATCCCCATATAACAGCCCCAGGTGCCATCAGGGGAGCAGAATCCAAAACAACAGGACAGCTACATCCAGGACAGCAGGTGACCTGATTGAATGTGTGGAGGGAGTATACAAGAATACGTCTCATGCAGGTATGAACCTTATACACTGTTTCTGGTATTTCCTGTCTTTTTCACCTGTGAAGATTGGAGTGTGGAGGATAAAAGGACTGTAATACTGAAAAGAAGGTGATAAGGGGAAGGAAGGAGGGGTTGGGGAAAGGAAGGAGGAGAAGTAAAAGCTGAAGAGGCTGGGAGCCTGGGGGAGTGATTGTGCGAACCCTGTAGGAGCCCAGCTCGAGGGTCCTCAGTACGGCTTGCAGCAAGGCCCAGGAGCACCAGCAAGAGGATAGTCACGCTAAGGCCCTAGATACTCTCCTAGGTGGATCGAAGTAAACGGGACTTTAAGTTATTTAAAATATATCTAAATACAAAACCCAGAAGTCACTTGGCCTTTGGGGCGATTTTCTTGAAGGTTACAGGAGCGGGAAGTGTTGCGAGTCGCAGGTGGTAATATATTGGGAGAAGTATGCGAAGTCGTACCCAAAAATCAGCTGAACCCAAGACCCCAAGGGAGAGCCGGAACTCTAGTTCGATCCAAAAATACCTTAAGGAGACGAGCGTAAAAAGCCCCGGTACAGATACGAAACAAGTAGGAACAAAGGATAAAAAGAAAGAGCAAACAAAGCAAAAGGAGGGGCAAGGAGAGAGGCCTAGAGAAGATCCGGCGGGTGTTGATTCCAGTAAGATTGAGGGTCAAAGAAACATGGAGGTATTGCCCACCAAGGTAGAAATGATGGAGATGTTTGCAAACTTAGAAACCGCAATAAAATCAGAAATTTCAAACGTGAGGTTGGACTTGGGCCATCTGTTGCGAAGAGTAGAGGAAGTGGAGGAGAGGTCGGGCAATCATGCTAAGAAGATCTCGGAGCTTAAATCGCAGCTGAGTAAAATGAAAAGCGATTATCGCATGATGGCATACAAGCTGGAAGAGCAGGAGAATCAAAGCCGCCGCCAGAAGTGGGTGAGGGCGAGGGGGGGGGTGGGGGGTAGGGTGGGGGGGTTAAACCTGCAGGAGAGGCAACAGTGGGAGTTGGGCAGATGGAGGATTATGGTTGATCTCGCCTGAACTCGCCTAGTAAAAGACACAAAATCTTAAAGGAACTTCAAGAGTATCAGGTAGATTTAGTATTTCTTCAGGAGACCCATTTGACCCTAGACTCAAATGTCAGGCTTTATTCCCCAAAATTGCCCCTTTGGTTTTACAGTGATACGCCTATTAGGAGAGCCAAGGGAGTGGCAATTGGCTTTTCCAAAACAGCTAAATTTTCCTTGATAAGCAGGGAGTCTGACCCAGAAGGGCGTTTTCTCTTCCTAAGGGGTAAAATGGGGAATAGAATGCTTACACTGGCGAATGTGTATTGCCCGAACAGAAATCCTACAGTTTTTCTGGAACAGGTTCTGATGAAACTGATGGACTTTAAAGAAGGGGAGGTGATCCTGGCGGGAGATTTTAATTTTTGTCTAGATCCCTCAGTAGACAGTACGTCCCGGGCACGGGGGACAAGGAAGGTTCAGTTAAGAAGGATCTGGAAAAGGTTGCATCAATGCAACCTGATAGATGTATGGCGGTTACAGCACGCAAAAGTAAAAGATTACACCTTCTTCTCCCCTGTGCACGGGACGTACACAAGACTGGACTACATTATGATAGATCATAGTTTATTAGACTATGTAGCGGATACTAAAATTGAGGTCATGTCTTTATCAGATCACTCCCCTGTCACGATGGAGGTTAGGTTCCCAGATGTGCAAAGACAACCATTTTCATGGAAATTGAACGAAAGCCTTCTTAGAATACCCCAAGTTGCTGAGAAGTTGCAGGAGGAAATCGATTTCTTTTTTAAGGTCAATGATACAGGGGATATTTCCCCATCTATTCTATGGGAAACGCATAAAGCATATGTCAGGGGGCTCCTGATATCCATCGGGGCAGGGGAGAAAAAAAAGAGAAAAGAAAAAAGGGCAAAATTGTTAGATGAAATTGCAGCATTAGAACTGATCCACAAAGCTTCCAAGGGACAAGGACAAGATAATTATTGCCTCTTAGTGTCTAAAAGGGAGGAGTTAAAGGACAGTATGGAGCAGGACGCTAGGAGGGTCTTTAATAAAGTTATAAGAGAGAAATATTATAGTGGTAATAAATCAAGTAAACACTTAGCAAGGATATTGAAAAAGAAAAGAGATCGGAATTTCATCGAAAAAATACAAAATAAAAAAGGAGAAATAGTAGGGGCCACTAGAGAGATAGCAGAAGAGTTTAGGAAGTTTTATGAAGCCCTGTACACCATTGGGAAAAAAGGGAGGGGGTGACCATCTTAACAATTTGAGGACAGAGGAATTTCTGAAGGGGGCGGGGTTAATGGGTCTCTCAGAAGAAGAAAAATCTGCTTTAGATAGCCCTATAACTGTAGAGGAAATAAATACTGCCTTGAAAAATTCTCCGTCGGGGAAGAGCCCCGGGCCCGACGGTTTTACTAATAGTTATCTTAAAAAATATAAACACATTTTGGTACCCAAACCCTGCCATTTCTGGAATATACTGGGCCCTGATAGCCTCATGCGGGATGAGGCCCTTCTGGCAACTATTTCATTGATTGCAAAAGAGGGGAAAAATAACATGCTCTGTTCAAGTTACAGACCTATTGCCTTGCTAAATGCCGACTTGAAACTATATGCCAAAGTGTTGGCAAACAGACTTAGGGACAAAATTAGTTTCTTGGTGCATCCAGACCAGGTTGGTTTTGTCCTGGGTCGACAGGGTAGGGATAACGGGGTATGAGCATTGCTCCTACTGGACTCCATCAAATCAGGGGGACCCCCAGCTCTATTCCTGTCAATGGACGCGGAAAAAGCGTTTGACAGGGTAGACTGGGGGTTCATGGTTAAAACCCTGGAAGTGATGGGGATCGGCCCTAGGTTTATCGCCTGGGTGAAAATTTTATACAATCACCCATTAGCTGCCGTGAAGGTAAATGGGGTTCTTTCTAGTCCATTTAGGATGCATAACGGTACGAGGCAGGGTTGTCCCCTGTCACCATTATTGTTCATCTTGTCCTTGGAATCTCTCTTGGCGACCATACGAAATAATACAGATTGCAGAGGGGTAACGGTAGGACAAGATGAACATAAATTAGCAGCGTTTGCCGATGATGTGATCTTTTTTATAACGAATCCTAGGATTACGATCCCTAATTTGCTCGGGAAATTGAAGAGATATGGAGATATTGCCGGCTTTAAAATAAACCCGAGCAAATCGGAGATTCTTAATATTAACGTGGGGAAAAAAGAAGTAGAGTGTTTGTCAAAATCTTTTCCCTTCCCTTGGAGGAAGGTTATCAATTATCTAGGAATTAAACTGTCTGGTTCATTGGAAAAGTTGTACCGGACTAACTACATTCCCATGTTAGATGAAATCAGACAGGAAGTAAGTAGGATGTAGCGGCGGCCCCTTTCATGGTTCGGTCGCATTAATGCGGCTAAAATGTTGTTAATTCCTAAAATAACATACAAATTTCAAATGATGCCAATTCCCCTCCCTGGGTATTTTTTCAGAGCTTTACGAGGGTTGGTGTCGAGGTTTGTCTGGCGTGGCAAAAAGCCAAGAATAGCTCACTCAGTTTTGGTTAGGGGGAAAAAAAAAGGAGGCCTGGCTCTTCCGGACCTCTATAGATATTACACTGCAGCAGTTTTGTCACGGGTGGTTGAATGGTCAAAGGAGAACTCAGCTAGGAGGTGGGCGAATATATAGAAAATAGTTTAAGTAGCATTGATTTGGGACACATAATTTGGAACCCGGTAAAATTCAGGACACTTAGCACTAGTACAGCATTACTCACGCGAAACACGCTTAAAATATGGGATCAGGTGCATACACGTAATAAATGGAGTTATAATTCAACCTTGATTTATATTAAAGATAATAAATTTTTTGAACCAGGGATGCGGGAGGTGGGAGGGAATTGGATAAAGAATAGTAGCATGCAGGTGAAAGATATTATTAAAGGGGGGAAATTACGCCCCTATAGTGAATTAAAAGCAGAGACAGACCTTATGGTGGTCAACGCTTGGAGGTACATGCAGTTGTCGCTTTTCATTGAAAAACTCCCAAAGCCAATCAGAGGAGGGGAAGACTACAGGCCATTTGAGCGGTTATGTAGGAGAGATAGACCAGGTAACGTTATTTCTCTCATTTACAAAATCCTTTCTGAGGATGGAGAACTGGATGTGTCTCCTTATATCAAAAAATGGGAAAGGGAGTTGGGGTCACATTGTAATTTATTCACAGTAGAGAGGATTCTGAAAATGGTACATGTTGCTTCGGCCGATATTAAGCGGTCCGAGATCAACTTTAAATGTTTAGCACGATGGTATGCCACGCCAGACAAACTTAGCAAACTATACCCAGACACTTCGGACAGATGCTGGAGGGGGTGTTCCTACCCGGGAACAATGTTACATATATGGTGGGAGTGCCTGGTTATTAAAGCTTACTGGAAGAAAATTATATCATTGATTTATAAAATAACTAAGGAATCTTTAGTAGAGGATCCGTGGATTTGTTTATTCCATGGGACTAAGAAACCGTTTAAGCAGTACCAATTTTCACTTGTCCCAATACTATTAGATGTAGCAAAGACACAGATAGCAAGGTCATGGTTGCAGCCGGAATGTCCTAGTTTACGGGACTGGCTCTTTCGAATCAATGATATATATAATATAGAATATAAGGAATACCCAGGTGAGGAAACAGAGGAAGATACAGAGGGCAGAGACAAATGGGCAGGGTGGAGGAAATTCAAGAGATCTTGGTCTTACCTAGCGGAGATTATTAGTTAAATCTCCGGTTTCGGGTACTTAGAAAATTCAGGGAGGATATATGGAACCGGGTTAAGCTCTGCTGTAGCCACCTGCAGGAAGGAGGGAAGGAAGGAGGGGAGGGAGGAGGGCAATAAATTTGATGGGGGATTTTGTTTATTCTTTTAAGATAATACTTGGTATTTAATGGTATTGAATTACCTTGATCTATTTCTGTTTTGTACTCCAAAATTTATAAATAAAGAATTAAAAAAAAAAAAGAACTATACAGGTTTCAAACAAGTGAAATCAGTTAGATAGAATTTTTCAATTTTTTTTATTTTTATACACTTACTACTGAAACAATATATGACAACTGTACCTGAGGTCTACCTGCTCTTCCGATCATTTGCAGAATGTCTGTCTCACTGTACTCCTGGAACGCTCCTGATGCATAATGCAATGTGGATTTTATGATCACCAGATGAGCTGGAAGGTTAACACCCATAGCCAAAGTGCTGGTGGTAACTGGCAATATCAAATTACCAAAAAAAACAAAAACTTGAAACTTTGATATTAGTAAAGCTATGCAAATATAAATGTTTACATACTGCTAGCTGGCATTTCCAACTTATGTCTCTGCAATAGGCTTTCCTGGTATTTTACATGCATTAGGCTTCATCCTATAGAAGGTGCATTTTGCTGAAAACCAATCCAAAGATGTATCGAGCAGGACCTTTTTTAACAAATTGCACTTTGCACCAAAACACAGATTTGTTTTCAGATTTACCAAAAACATATAATTTGAAGTCAAACCTTAAGAGTTTCAATTTGTATGCAATCAGGCAGGCCCTTGCACTTCATGGTTTTGGTAAATCTGAAGACAAAAATTTGCAGAAAATCTAATAGTGTGTATGGGGCCTTAGATGTAAGATGACACTGTCACTTGATCCTGCTGAAAATTGTTTACTAGGACATGATCTCATATCTATGGGTAACAGTAAGTACCTGATCATGCGATGTTCCTTATTCCAGTATCACTAGCAAACATTTGCACTGACATATGGAGAGAGCTAAAATAAGGTTATGCAGTGGTCCGTGGTGGTCTTTTTATTTATCAAAGCTTCTCTAGCTAGTTGGAAAATATCCATGCCGGCATGGAATCACAGCAGAGCCTGGTGCCAAAAGAACTTTTTTGAGGATCCATTACTCTTATATTCATAGATATAAACACAAATGACCATTTTACATTTATGGAAAAGGCAACCTTGACAGGACATATGCCTGTGTCCACTCTTTTATAATTTATATCATAGAAGCTGAACTGAGTAGAGTTTAGCTCTATGATTGATAGGTAGAGGATATGTAGAAACGCCTTAATAATCGGTACTACTTAAATATTTTCAATAGTAGGGTCTTACAAAGTACTGGCAGGTCCCCCTCTGTAAAAGTTGCTTCAATGGTTCTCCTGTCAGACACATCCATTCCAGCATGGTGGAATCCAACTCCGTAAAGCATAAGATCTGTAAAGAAAGTATTTACTTAAAAATATACAGTATCTCACAAAAGTGAGTACACCCCTCATATTTTTGTAAATATTTTATTATATCTTTTCATGTGACAACACTGAAGAAACTCATTAATGTCTAAACCGCTGGCCCAAAAGCGAGTACACCCTAAAGTAAAAATGTCCAAATTGGGCCCCTTAAGCCATTTTCCCTTCCCTGTGTCATGTGACTCATTAGTGTTACAAGGTCTCAGGTGTCTCCAGATCTAAACCCTATTGAGCATCTGTGGAGCATCCTCAAACAGAAGGTGGAGGAGTGCAAGGTCTCTAACATCCACCAGATCCGTGATGTTGTCATGGAGGAGTGGAAGAGGACTCCAGTGGCAACCTGTGACGCTCTGGTGAACTCCATGCCCAAGAGGGTTAAGGCAGTGCTGGAAAATGATAGTGGCCACAAAAAATATTGACACTTTGGGCCCAATTTGGACATTTCCACTTAGGGGTGTACACACTTTTGTTGCCAGTGGTTTAGACATTAATGGCTGTGTGTTGAGTTATTTTGAGGGGACAGCAAATTTACACTGTTATACAAGCTGTACACTTACTACTTTACATTGTAGCAAAGTGTCATTTCCTAAGTGCCGGTTCACACAGGGGGGGGCTTCATTGTCATCCAACTTTAAAGCCGCCCCGCACAGCGCGACCTCAGTGCGGCTTGCAAACGATTTCTTCAATAGAAGTCAATGCAAGACGCTCGGAAGTCGACCCAAAGTAGTACAGGAACCTTTTTCTAAGTCAAAGCGACTTGAGTCGCTCCCATTAGAACGGTTCCATTGCACTGCATGGAGCGTGACTTGTCGCCCAAATGGTTGCCCCAGTGTGAATCGGCACTCAATGTTGTCACATGAAAAGATTTAATAAAATATTTACAAAAATGTGAGGGGTGTACTCACTTTCATTAGATACTGTATAATATTAAGCCTACTAAAGCTGGCCATAGATAGATTAAAATTTTTCCAGTTTAGCAGGGACCGGATGAATTCTGATCCATCTATAGCCATTCCAGCTTGACATAGCTCAATCTAATGATTGATTTCCGTCAAACAAGAATGCTGGAAAACTTGTATTCTGACAGCGGAGACCTGCTGTCAGTATACAATGGCACAGTGAGGAGGATTTCTCCATCCATCTAGCTTGTGTGAATTGGGAAATCCATTTGTTTTCTGAACCGTTACTGGCTAGCCTTAGTGAAAGATGGCAAACTTGTGACTGCAGTGGAAAGTCAGAGCAGTGTGTGACATACTGTAATTCTGCAGCTGATGAATCAGTGGTTTTATAGGATTATGACAGAAACAAACACAAAGTAGTGAAAAACTTGCCTCTCAATTTTCCATCTTTTATAACATTAGCAGACCTCTGCAGCCTAATACAAGGAAAACAAAAGAACATAAAGCAAGAAAATCAACCATTACACTGTAGCCAAAATGTCCAGAAAAAGTCATCGCATTGATGGTTAGTTGGACTGATATCTTGTGATTATAATAACTGTGTTTGAACATGAATGTAATTATTGTGGTATTGTGTATAAATATAATAACACACTGGGTACTCCTTCCTTCTTTTTTTTTTTTTTTTACCAGAGGCATTTTGCTCCATTGGCTGTATGGCAACCGTCTGCTCTGTATCAAGAGATGTGTGCTCCTGGTAAACAGAGCACTGTGTCTAGCTCTCACAGAGCTTTGATGATGACACAGGGAGAGTCACATTCTGTTCTTCTTGTGTAATCTGCAGAATTGAGTTATCAGTAGATTTCATTTGTAAATAAAAATAAAGGGGGGGGGGTTAAACCACCTCTAAACTGGACACTTTCACCCCCTTCCTGCCCAAGTCATTTTTCAACTTTCAGTGCTGTCACTCTGAATGACATTTTTTTTGGGATAGATAGAACTTTCTTTTGATAGTGTTTAATCACCACTGGGTTTTTTAAATGTTTTGCTATATAGGGATAAAGACTGAAAAGTGTGGAAAAAAGTGTTTTTCTGTTACAAAACTTTTCAAATAAATCTTTCTTAATAAATTTAGGTCAAAATGTATTATCCTATGTTTCTTTGGTAAAAATAACTTAAATTAGTGTATATTATTTAGTCTGTGTGAAAGTTTTAGAGTCTACAAACGGTATAATGATTTTAAAATTGATCAATCCTGATGTACCTATCTAAATTTTTGAGGCCCTAAAATGCCAGGACAGTACAGATACCCACTAAATGACCCCTTTTTGTAAAGTTAACAGTCCAAGGTATTTATTAAAAAAATGTAAGAAAATTTGTAAAAAAAAAAAAAAAACTGTGGTAATCTAGGTTAGTATAAAAAAACAAACCTTTGCTTATGTTCAATGCTCATAATAAATCTTGCATCCTTAGCGAGAATAGAAGCAGAATGCTGTACTCCTTTCCTGGTGGCACAAAACTAAGATTTGTATTTCAGAATGAGCAGAATTCTTAGAGGGAACAAGAAAATGAATAGTGACATTGAAATGAAAAAAAAATACTTACCACAAGCGTTGGCTTTTGGTCAGAATAGGTCTGTATAACACCTGCTACCTTATAGTTAAGCGTTAGATCAAATTTATATTCTGTTTGATTAGAGCCACTAGGATATCCTAAAACTACTTTGCGTAGTTTCACTGGCCGGTGAGATTCATCCATTTTCATACAAATGGCTTGGCACTGTTCATCTGATAGCCACTCTGCAATCTAAAGAAAAACATTTTTTCTGTCTTCAGAAGAAATATCTTTTGGTTTCTATGTAACAATTTGTGATGGGGACATTACAATGCACTTAACTTGTTACTGTCTTTCTTTAATACAGGGTAATTAAAATACGGACTAACCGAAGTAACCATTACAAGGAACACCCAACAGGCTAAGCACAACAATGTTGCTTAAGCCTCATACACACGCTTAGATTTTCAGACGACCGAATGTCCATTTTTTGTGGCATGCTAGTCTCATGTCGAAAGTGAAGAGGTTATTCACAATAAAAAAATTTTCACACAACACAACAGAATACGTCAGAAGTGATGTAATGTGTTGAACAGTTTTGTATATATTCTTTCGTTTCTGAGCATGCGTAGTCCTGCTCTTACGATTTATTTTGTACGAAAACCATTCTAATGAAACGAAAATCGGACGTTGAGTTTACATCCGACAAAATTTTTGCCGGCCGAAAAAGCTAAATCCAGCTGTCGAAAGCACTATACTAACAATCAGAAAATTGGCAGACTGCTCGTCGTACAAATGATTCCATCCGATTTTCATATTGTGTGTACGGGCCTTTACTAAACTTTTTTCCTGTCATACTTGCAGCAGGATGCTGGAGGTAGAAGACCAGATTACCGCTGCTGAATACAGTCTGTACAAATTATCTGCCCCGTCCTAAAAATACACCCATAAACAGCAAAATGTTTATATATGGCCTTACCCAAGATATCTTGGAACCTTTACAAGCAGAAAATAGATGGGCTAGGATGGATATTTCCTATTTGACTGCTACTGTTTTCACCCAAGACAAACTGGCTCCAGAGTTGTTGTGTCTTGCTCTTACGATTTATTTTGTACGAAAACCATTCTAATGAAATGGAAGAACAGAATGTGGCTTCCTCTAGGAACAAGCATGCATATCCACCTTAAACAGTACTGTCATGTGCCTGGGATTGAACATGGGTCTTTGGGCTGCAGCTCTGTTCCCTCTGTCACTGGGGAACTTGAGACATGCAGCACCACCTGCCTTGCCTACCAGCTGCAATCAATCTACAATCAGATCAGCTTAAATTGCAGCACTTTCTGTGGACTATGCACGTTTGTTGGATCTGTTTTCCTGGGTGTGTGACATACTGCTGAGTTAAGGATGTGTATGTGTGTGTGAGCCACCCAGGGTACATGGAAGTAAATACATCTCCAGAAATCATGCTGCTACCCCAAAATAACCTGTATTAATAAACAGGATGAGATAGAGACTCGTGTCCCAGTACTCAGGCATTTAAACGTCCAATCAAAGAGAAAAAAAATCCAGTACATCGATGTTTCAAAGATAAAACATATATATGATTTTATTAGATCCATCCATTAAAAGGGATCAATACCTGTAGATATCTCTTACATAGGCCTTGGGCTCATGCTTAAGTCCTATGTAAGAGGCTGAAACACGTAAATTACAGGTATTGATTTCTTTTAATGGATGGATCTAATAAAATCGTATATATGTTTTACCTTTGAGACATCGTGGTGCTGGATTTTTTTTCTCTTTACATGGAAGTAAAGTCCTGTGCCCGCCGGGAAGGGAGCTAGTCTATGCTCCAAGCAATGAAGGAAGTGGCTAGTTGTCCCGAGAGCCGTACATTAAGACAAGACCTGCTGTGTAAGGACAAGTGAGTCTCAGCCTGGGCCTGCTAGGCCACGCCCCCAATGTGTTTCGCTCCGCCCACCAGTGTTTACTCATGAGTAAACTCCGGTGGGCAGAGCAAAACTCATTGGGGGTGTGGCCTGGGGGTCCAGGCTGTGACTGCCACTTGTCTTTACACAGTGGGTCTTGTCTTGATGTGCGGCTCCCGGGACAACTAGTCTCTTCCTATACTGTTGAGATACTGAACTTCTGGGCTTCTGCCTGTTTCCTGGATTACACTCTTTGCCTGACAATTCTACATTACTCTGCCAGCCTGTGTATGACCCTGCCTGTCCCCGACCACACTACTGGATTCTGACTCTGTACCTTGCTGCCAAGACTCGTTGCTGATTTGGCCTGCCTGACTACGCCAATGCCTCAACCCCCAGCCAAAGCTCCACTCTAGACTAAACCTTCCAACGGGTACCTTACAAGTACAACTGGAAATTTAACTGATCATAGTTACATAGTTAGTCTGGTTGAAAAAAAGACACATGTCCATCTAGTTCAACCAATAAAAGGGGAAAAAAATAAAATAAATCACACAATCCTATATACACAATCCCACAGTTGATCCAGAGGAAGGTGAAAACTCCCAGCAAAACATGATCCAATTTGCTACAGCAGGGGAAAAAATTCCTTCCCAGTCCCCTGAGAGGCTATTTGGATATTCCCTGGATCAACTTTACCTATAAAGGTTAGTATCCAGCTATATTATGTACATTTAGGAAATAATCCAGGCCTTTTTTAAAGCAATCTACAGAGCTGGCCAAAACCACCTCAGGAGGGAGTCTATTCCACATTTTCACAGCTCTTACTGTGAAGAAACCTCTCTGTATTTGGAGATTAAAAGGCAGTATGAACCAAGCCTGATGGTTCAGACATAATATAGGGAGCTGGGCCTGGAATTCACAGTTACTGCTGTCCCATGGCATAAAAAAAACAACAGAATAGTTTGTTTTTATTATTCATAATTTTTACAGCTCCATCGGTTTGTAACCACATCCTGCCAATTAATCAAGATGGTTTTTGATGGAGTAGTTCAAAAAGTGCAATAAGCCAGATCAACCAATCAGAAATGAAGTCCATTTATCTGACTGCAGTAAATTGAGAAGCGGATGCAGGTTGTATAACCAGTCTGAGCGTTTCACTCACTGAGCAGTGAGGCCTTCCCCATAGACATTATAATGTTGCGTCATTTGGCTACATTGTGAGATGCTAATCTAAAGCTTATAGAGCAAGATTAGGTCACAAACACAACAAAAACATCACAAAATTGGAGAAAAGATGAAATATTCTGATTGTAGGGTCATACACAATCCAGAAGCCTTATAAGTAAGCTAGAATGCACAGGAGATTGTTAACCCTTTAGTGCTGCTATACAGTATAACACTATTGGTTGGAGCTCTAGCTGTTCACAATCAAATGGCTTACAGCTGGCAACCCTTATTTGGGTAGGGCTCATCCAGATTGAGGGTGAATTTGAGCCATACATGGATAGAAATCTGGACAGTTTAGACTGGCTGGCTGAATTTAAATCTATGTGCAGCAGAAGAAACGTTTGGGGGGATGGGCGTGACCGGAGGCTGAGGGGAAGGGGAGGGCGTTGAGAACCCGGACCTAGCTGCTTCTCCTGACGCCCGCCGCCCACGCTGGATGTTCAGGATGCCATAGCGGCTTTTCCCATGCCTGTGACGGCCGGAAGGTAGGGGAGACAAGTAGTGAGCAGCCGGCTCAAAGACCTGGCTGGCGCCGCTGCCGAGGCTGTCCCGGAGACAGGAGTCCACACCGCACCAGATCCTTCATCAGAGTTCTCGTGCTGGCTATCTGCAAACAGGTCTGCAAACAGGTGGACGCTGCTGGTTAGAGCAGCGGATCGGATGACAGGGGGAAGGAAGACTATCCAGGTACACTGTGCGCTGTATACCCTGAGGTAACCCGTTTGTGTTATCCCTGAAAGACGAGAATCTGGAGAACCCCCCCCCGTAGTGACATCTTTCAGGGAGTTCCTGCCTCGATGTACGGGATGGGACATATTAAAGGTTGGAGAGGGTGCTGTGAGGTGGAAGGTGATCATATTGCCTAGTGTTTTCATCTCAGGGTCTATTGAGCTCTTTGGAGGCGGTTTCTGGAGGCGGTTTTTCCCTTGGGCTAACAGCGAATTATTATATTATTTGGGAAGAAAAGAGTTGGCAGAGACTGAATAATTGGTATAATCTTTTGTCCTTGAAGTCCCAAGGGGTGAGGGGGGACAAGATGACCAGGAAAAAAGGGTCAGAGGAGGCCGCAGCACAGGAAGGAGCTCAGGGAGCTGCCGCAAAGCTGGAGCGCTTTGCCCATACACCAAACTGTACACCAAAAAAAGAAAACCAGGTGGGGGGTGCACAACTTCAGGGGGCGCAGGTTAATCACCCTGGCGGGAGGAAAAGCCAAGGTCCAGCCAAAATTTGTGTACCTACAGTAACAGAATCAGCGTCACAGACGTATCTGGAAAAAGAGAGTGGCCTGAGTGGCCTGGGCAATGAAGTAATAAAGGATAAGGAGGCACCAGAGCAGGAACCATCTTTGAAGGACATTCTCCTAGCAGTTAATGTCTGTAAGACCACGCTGTCAGATCTATCAGACCAACTTAAAGGTATTAGAGACGACTTGGCTATGTTGAAAAGGGATATGCAGGAGGTATGTGCCCGAACCACCGCTTTAGAAGAGAGACTTAGCCAGGTGGAGGATGATGTGAACCCACTGAGACAGGAGGTTAAGAGGATGAAGGAACAATTAGACACATGCCTCCAGAAAATGGATGAATATGAGAACAGGGCACGCAGGAAGAATGTGAGGGTTCTGGGCCTCCCCGAAAAAAGCGAGGGCAACAACCCGGTAGAATTCATGGAGGGATGGTTTAGAGATATGTTTGGCAATGACACATTCTCCAACATGTTTGCTATTGAACGAGCACACAGAGTCGTCCCAAGGGTTCTACACTTAGGGGGTCAGCCAAGGCCCCTTATAGTCAAACTCTTGTTCTTCAGAGAAAAACACAGAGAAGAGTAACCTAGCGCCAGTGGTAGGTCACCCAGAGAATGTAACAAACATATAAAATAGATGTATAGCCTGTACCATCCATTCAAAAATTATTAATGCATATACAGGGATGAAACAGGAAACTAGAAACTACAATAAACATAATAGTAATATCCCGTGCTGCTAGACAAACTGTAATTGGTGAAAACAGATCATACCAGGAAGCAACATATAAAATGTCCAGCGCTCAGGCTATTGTTGGAAAACAAAATACAACAAGTATAAAAGGTATAAAAGTTTATGGTTTTTAATGAACCAATAATGAGCCAGTGGTTAGCAATAGTCCAAAGTAACAATATTTACTGCAAAAGAACCAGGTTCAGAGGCTCTGTTTAAAAACAAAAAAGCACACGATAAAAACTATTCAAAAATTACAGACTCTTGGTGATGTTGTAAGTGATCAAATAGACATCAAAAAGGTGACAGAGGCATCAAACAGCAGGAGGTTACCACCGGAGATCCATCTAATGAAAGTATACGGAGACTGCTGTGTAAAGTGTGAAAGCAAACATATGGGCTCAAAGCAGGTGAATGGAGGCAAGGTGGTGGAGATATGTCAAAGTACTCACAGGCATTTGCAGGAAATGCTTGCTGGTGAAAAAAGCGGCTTCACAAACAAAAAAAAAAAAAAAAATGCGTCATCAAGGCAACCTCTCTCTCCCCCCCCCCCCACATGGCAGAGGCCCCAGCTTGAGTTCTTCACTGCGATTTTTCATCCATTCACATTTTTTTTTTTTTGTTTTTGTTTTTTTTGTTTGTGAAGCCGCTTTTTTCACCAGCAAGCATTTCCTGCAAATCCACCATCTTCACTACCCCATCTTTTTTTTACCCATTGCAATATCCATTTTTTCATATGACTGTTGGCCATCTCCCCAGGCAGGTCAGGCTGATGTGAGCTCCATCAGCCTGCCGCCACCAATTCCCCCGTCAGAGGGCCTCTCAGTGTCAGGTCCGACCTCAGCGCAGTGTCACCAGGTCTCACTGATGAGACTTCACCTCTGTGGAGACACGTCCCAGCCTAGCAGCGGTTCAGTTTTACTTCTCAGACGCTACAGTGACTCCCCTGTGCTGACGTCATCCTCCATCGACACACAGCTCCGGCCAGGCTGTTCTCCGCACGGCGGAGCTACACATCTCCACACGGCGGCCACTTCACTTCTATTTCAGCCCGGTTATTCCTCATGGCGCCAAGGTCTTCACCATATGAGGCAGCTCTGAGCCCTCTTACCTGCCTGTGAGTACTTTGACATATCTCCACCACCTTGCCTCCATTCACCTGCTTTGAGCCCATATGTTTGCTTTCACACTTTACACAGCAGTCTCCATATACTTTCATTAGATGGATCTCCGGTGGTAACCTCCTGCTGTTTGATGCCTCTGTCACCTTTTTGATGTCTATTTGATCACTTACAACATCACCAAGAGTCTGTAATTTTTGAATAGTTTTTATCGTGTGCTTTTTTGTTTTTAAACAGAGCCTCTGAACCTGGTTCTTTTGCAGTAAATATTGTTACTTTGGACTATTGCTAACCACTGGCTCATTATTGGTTCATTAAAAACCATAAACTTTTATACCTTTTATACTTGTTGTATTTTGTTTTCCAACAATAGCCTGAGCGCTGGACATTTTATATGTTGTCTCTTGTTCTTCAGAGACAAAGTTACTATTCTCCAGAGAGCAAGGGAGATGAAAAATATTCTGTACAATGGTGCAAGAATATCTTTGTATCCAGATTTTTCTCCTGAGTTGCAGAGACAGAGAGCAAAGTTTACAGAGTGTAAACAAAGTTTACAGCAACGTAAATTCAGCTATGCGCTGCTATATCCAACCCGTCGAAGGGTAACAGTAAATGGGGAGGTGAAATTTTTTAATGCTCCTGCAGAGGTGTTTTCATGGTTAGAAAAGAATGAGGGAAGGTTACGGCCTGGTGAAAGGCCCTAGAAGGAAAGGGGGAAGGAGCAGGAGGTCAGAATTTGGGGCCTCTTCACCTTTTTCGTTGTCCAGTGGACAGACGCATATTTAGAGATGTGATTTGTTATTTTTGTTTCTTTTCTCTTTTTTTTCTCTTTCCTCTCCCCTATTTCCTCCTTGTTTTTTCCACCCTTCTCTCAGAGATATTTTTTACAGAGGTGTGGGTTTAAGGGGGTAGCAGTTACGAAATTTTTACACTCATTAAGTATGTTGAGGGTAATTCCCCTCTTATAAAGGTTCGGGTTGCAATGCAAGAGGAGGAAGGAGGTATACCCAGGTTTAAAGGGTTAATCACGGTCACTTTAGAAGCTCGGTGGGATGGGCCCAAGGTTGGGCTGGTGGGGGATGGGATGGGGAGGAGAGGGGGGGTGGGGGGTTGGGAGGGTTTGGGGGTGAGGATGTGTGGATGGTGGTACGGGGGGGGGGAGGTTGGGGGGTAGAGTGGAGTGAAGGAGGTAGTATTGAAGTCACACAAAAAGTAAAGGCACCAAAATTTCAAAAGTTAATCACAATAGTGTTGGAAATTGAGAATTATTTTGAGTTAAGGTATAGGAACAGGTGATGGTAGGCACAAAAATAGGTAAGAGGGTAACATCAGGAATGTTTAAGTGTATGAAGGTATGTTCATGGAATGTGCGGGGGGTAAAAGATGTTTGTAAGAAACAAGCAATTTTTTCTATGGCCAGAACAAGGGATGTCAGGATACTCTGCCTCCAGGAGACCCACTTAGATAAGGGTTCAGTTAACACTCCAAGGAATAGGAACTATCAAGAGCAGTATCACTCAACCCATACCTCGTATTCGAGGGGAGTGAGTGTGCTGATAAACACTAGATTGGTCTTCTCCTGTAGACAGAGTAAACTGGACAAGTATGGTCGGTATGTTTTTCTCTACTGTAATATTGAGGGGCGGGACTGTATTCTTGCAAGTGTATATATTCCTCCACCATTTAAAACAGAGATACTTAATAAACTGATAAGTTTTATAGCGGATAAACCCGGGGTGCCAGTTATAGTGACGGGGGACTTTAATATGACCATGAATAATCGCTTAGATAGATTCCCGATAGGGATGGCTCCTGGAGGGGCATCTAGGGGCCCACTCCTCCAATTTTGTGAGGAAGTAGGATGGGTGGATATCTGGAGGAGGTGGCAGCCGGGTGAGAGGCAATATTCATGCCACTCAAGGACGCATGCCACTCTATCCAGGATAGATTTGGTGCTCTGTAATGAGGAAGCTCTGAAAATGGTGGAAGGGATAGATTATGACCCTAGGGGGCTCTCAGACCATTCTCCAGTGGTCTTTTCAGTTAAAATGGGGTGGAGTGCTGGACGAGGGGAGTGGAAATTGAACCCCTTTTGGCTTGAAGTAATTGAGGATGATGGGGGGATTGTTAGTAACCTGAAAGAGTTCATAAATTTGAATCAAGGATCTTCCCAGTCAGGTATAACTTGGGATGCCATGAAGGCATTCCTTAGAGGGGTTCTTATACAAAAAATCTCTTATGTTAAGAAGAAAGCACAAGTCAAGGAAGAGAATAAGGGAAAAGGTGAGGGAGGTAGAAGATAGATATTTGGAGGAGCCAACCACAGTTAGATATGAGGCCTGGGTAGAGGGTCAGGAGGAATACAGAAAATTAGTCCTGGAGAAAGAGGAAAAGAGTAAAATGTTCCAGAAACAGAATTCTTTTGGTGAAGGGGAATTAGTGGGTAGAACTCTGGCATTAATAGCTAGGGCAAATGGCCCCTCATCCACTATACCGGCAGTGTGGGATAGGGACGGGAGCACTATAAGACATACTCCTGGTATGGTGGAGGTGTTCAAAGATTATTATGAAGATTTGTATAAGGCCCCACAGGTGGATGTAGAAGGGGAGATGTGGGAGTTCTTTGAAAAACTGGAAATAGTTCCGCTATCCAGTGAGGAGAGAGATACCCTGGAAACCCCGTTGACACTGGTGGAGATACAAAGAGTGGTAAAGGAAATGGCGAATCAAAAAGCGCCAGGACCTGACGGTTTGCCCGTAGAACTGTACAAGAAATATGGGGAGGTTTTGCTCCCAAAATTATTAGAAGTTTTGAACGGAGCCGTGGTGGAAGGTAGATTACCCATGTCTATGACAGAAGCCACGATTATAATTTTGTTAAAAGAGGGGAAGAACCCGTTAGATGTTGCCTCATATAGACCAATCTCACTTTTATGCACGGATGTTAAGATCCTGGCTAAAGTCCTAGCAAACAGGTTAAAAAAATAATTTCTAAAGTAATACACACGGATCAAACCGGTTTTATTCCAGATAGATCGGTGAGTATGAATATTAGGCGAATGTATGGTAACATACAAGTACCTACGGAGAGGGGAGGCAATAGGGCTATCCTATCATTAGATGCGGTCAAGGCATTTGATAGCCTTGAGTGGCACTATCTGTGGAAGGTACTGGCAGAGTTTAAATTCGGCCCTAATTTTGTGAACTGGCTGAGGCTTTTATATGACAAAACGAGAGCCAGAGTCAGGGTCAATGGTGAGTGGTTCCAGTTGGGGAGGGGGACGAGACAGGGGTGTCCACTGTCGCCCTTGCTCTTCGCCCTCGCTCTGGAGCCTGTGGCAACCGCTCTGAGAATGTCACAAGAAATCCAGGGTTTCAAAAGTAGGAGTGCAGAGGAGAAAGTCGCAATGTATGCGGATGATATCCTATTATTTTTGGAAGATACACAAGCCTCTTTGCTAGCAGCCATGAAACTAATTAAAGAATTTGGGCACTTTTCGGGTTTGAAGATTAATTGGGAAAAATCAGCTTTATTACCGATAGACCCCCTGGTAAATCCTCTCCCAAGACAGGTGAACGCTATAAAAATCGTAAATCAAATGAGATACTTGGGGGTAAATATAACCAAAGACCCAGGGCAGTACATAACAGGTAATGTAGTACCATTAATGGTAAAATTAAAACAGAAGAGTTGGGTGTGGGGTGGTCTTCCTCTCTCGGTCGCCGGTAGATGCAATCTTATTAAAATGATATGGATGCCACAAATCCTATTTATACTACATAATTTTCCTGTCTGGATTCCAAGGCATTGGTTTAGGAAGCTGGATAGTCTGGTCAGGGAATTAATCTGGAAAAATGGAGTGGCAAGGATAGGTCTGAAGGCGCTGCGGCGGCCGAGAGAGGCGGGAGGCCTGGCGTTACCGGACCCCTGGAGCTATTTTTTAGCAGCCCAAATGCAGTTTATGAGAGGCAGCAATGTGTCTGAAGAGAGGGTAGGAAGAAATAGTATATGGATTAGCAATATCAGTTATGATACAGAGGTGGAGGCAGTAGAGGCCGAATCCTTTGGACATAGCTGCCCTACAACTCAGTTAATGATCAGATGTTGGAAGACGGTAAAGGCTGTATTGGGATACCTGGGGTTCTCTGAGTTCTCTCCGTTATGGAACAACAAAAATCTGAAGGAGCTCAGTGTGATGGGGAAAATAGAAGAATGGGATAGGAAGGGTATCCACCGCTGGATGCAACTGTATAGGGCAGAGAGGTTGAAATCGTTTCAAGAGATAAGAGAGGAGTTTGCAGTGCCCAATTGATTGTTTTTTGGCTACTTGCAAGTGAGGCACGCCCTGGAGGTACAATTCAAAGGCAAGGAGATAGAGTGGAGTGAAATGCCCCTGTTAAGGAAACTGGTAAATAGCAAGGGATCTAGAGGGCTGATCTCAGAAATGTACAGGAGTATAACCAAGGCGGGGCAGGAAGGGGAGGTGGAGCCCAGGAGGAGAATTAAATGGGGGGGGAAGAGATCGGCATAATAACGGAGGAACAATGGAAGTTCAATCTAGCATTGGGCCCAAGGGTATCTCTGTCACCATCACAAGGGGTCTCCCATCTGTATTTGATTTACAGACTTTATTATACACCAGAAAAATTATTTAGGTTTGAAAAGAGGCAGGATGCGAAATGTCAGCGTTGTGGAGATGGGAGAGGCGACCTGATACATATGTTCTGGCGATGCCCCAAGCTATATAGGTACTGGGAAAAACTAGTGGAGAAAATTAACGCAGTATTTAGATCTTCATTGGCAATGGAGGCTCGAACCTGCCTCTTGAGTTTATTTGAGAAGAATGATATGCTGAAGGATACTCATGCCCCGTACACACGGTCGGACTTTGTTCGGACATTCCGACAACAAAATCCTAGGATTTTTTCCGACGGATGTGGCTCAAACTTGTTTTGCGTACACACGGTCGCACAAAGTTGTCGGAATTTCCGATCGCCAAGAACGCGGTGACGTACACCACGTACGACGAGACTAGAAAAGGCCGGTTCAGAACCAAGCGTGGCACCCTTTGGGCTCCTTTTGCTAATCTCGTGTTAGTAAAAGTTTGGTGAGAGACGCTTTTTCAGACTCGTGGCTTTCAGATCGTTTTCTGCTGTTCAGTTTGTGCTTGTGGGTTTGTATCTGCTCTTCAGTGCGTGCAGTCAGTTCGTATCGGAGTTTTCTGTGCGATCTTGCCCGCTCGTTGCTGTTTTTCAGGTCGCTCTTCACAGGCCTTGCTGTTCTTCAGTGCGTTCTGTTACTTCGTTCTGAGCAGCCGACCGTTTTCTAGCCATGTTTCGTATGCGTACTCCTCGTAGAGTTCGTGCTGTGAGGGGGCTTGGTGTTGGGGTCCTGACCTTGACACAAGTCCAGTCCATGAACAGGGTGGGGAGGAGTTCATGGACCAAGAATTGGTTGCTTCAGCGTGACCAGTTCTGTCATATGCCTTTGCTTCGTGAGATCCGTGAGAATAATCCTGATGATTTCAGGAACTTTCTCAGGATGACGGACCCCGTATTTCACCGTTTGTTGGCTTCGCTGACCCCCTATATCAGCAGGCAGGATACCTGCATGAGGCAAGCCATCACTCCGGAGCAGAGGTTGGTCGCTACCTTGCGGTATTTGGCCACAGGGAGAAGTCTGCAGGACTTGAAGTTCTCGACAGGCATCTCCCCCCAGGCTCTGGGGATCATTATCCCAGAGACCTGTTCTGCCATCATCCAGGTCCTGCAGAAGGAGTATATGAAGGTAAGATTTTTATCCTTTTATATCACATTTTATTGTATTTAATGTTTGATAATATATTGTATTTCTTCCCTCATTCCCTAATTACCATGATTGTAATATGCTGTGAATGTCCCCTTTGTTCTCATGCATGCTGGATTTTTAGGTAATTATTATTTTATGTCCTTCATACATATTTGCCCTTCACTAACCTCCCCAGCATGGTCTTTCCTGGCCTATATTCACCTCATGTAGTCACTTAACAATGTATTTTATCAGCTCCATAGTAGTGCTTTACCCCAAACACCCCCTAAAATGTTTGGAAATGTTATTTTTGATTTAAATTCAGGCAGAGTGCCAGAGGCTTTTTTTTGTGGTGTCCCCAAATTTTTTTGAACCCTCCCCCCCCAACTGCTAAGTCAGCTGATCCCAATTTTCTATCCTCAATCATCTATCTGCTGACTTTGCCAAACCCATACACACTATACCCATCTCTTTACTGGTCAGATTTATGGATGAATTCCCCAAAGCATGTAGTGCAAGGGCCTGCCTGTATACTTTCCAATGGTACTGTTTAAAGTTTTTGTATCGTATTATTATCTTGATAGGTAATAGCAGAATGTTCAAATGTCCTCAAATGTGTACAGTGTGTATTTATATCTTTGTATTATGACACTTCTTACCTGTCCAGTGGTCTGCCAATAGTGTAACTAAGGAGGGGCTGTTCCAAGTAATACCCTGTATTTAGGCATTCATCTCTCAATGAAGTGAAGAGGGTTACCTGTCCAAGAGTCCCCCCCCCCCCTATAATGTTAGAAATGGCCCATGAGAGGGGGGAAGGGGGAATATGATAGGTGTACCTTATACTTTGTTGTTGTTAAATTCCCCTTAGTAAATGTTATCTGGAGGTTGCCCCATAATGTTTGTGTCTAATCTGCTTGCCATGTTTCTGGGAAAAAATAGTAATGTTTATTTTTTTTTCCTCAACAGTTTCCTTCAACGCCACAGGAATGGCAGACTGTGGCCTCCCACTTTGCCCAGCGGTGGGACTTTCCTAACTGCGGAGGGGCAATTGATGGGAAACACGTCCACATCGTCCCACCACCCAACTCGGGGTCGTACTATTATAATTACAAGGGGTTTAATAGTATAGTGATGTTGGCGGTGGTGTCGGCTAATTACGAGTTCTTGTATGTGGACGTGGGGAAGAATGGCCGGATGTCCGATGGTGGAGTGATCGCCCAGACAGAGTTCTACAGGCGTCTCCAGAATGGCAGCTTGGACTTGCCACCTCCAGAGGACAATGTTGAAGGTCTCCCATTTGTGTTTGTTGCTGATGAAGCATTTGCGCTGGGGGACCACCTGATGCGGCCATTCCCGATGAGGACCCTCACCCCGGAACAGAGGGTTTTTAATTACCGGCTGGCCAGAGCCCGAAGAGTGGTGGAGAACACATTTGGAATCCTGGCCAGCCGGTTCCGATTATTTCTGACACCCATCCATATGGCAGAGTATAAACTGAACCATATAATACTTGCCTGCTGTGTTCTCCATAATTTTTTAAGAAAACATTCAGCCAACTATGCTGGCTCAGTTGGGCCTGAGGCCGGAATCCCTAATCCATCAACACTGACGGCGCTTGAAAGTGGCCGTCCTGGCTTGCCCTCCCTGAATGCCCGTGATGTCTGGTTACGCTACCTGGAGTTCTTTGTGGGTAGGGGGGCTATCAATATGCCAGACAATCTGTGACACCTTTTTCAAATAAAAAACAACCAAAAGAAATTCTTTGTGGACATTTACTGCTTGTGTTTGTTTTAGCTGACCCTGACAGAAATGTGTTGAGTGCAGAAAATGTCGTGATTGGGTAACCTTATAAAAAACAGTGTTGGCTGGTACTTCCTAAATGCAAAAACACATTTCACTACAAGTGCACTTGCAACTGCACTGAACCTGCACTTGTAGTGCAAAGAGGATTTGCCCTTACGAAATAACCCCCATTTTTGCATAAAACAGCAATTACATCACCCCAAAAGTGTTGTAGTGTTGAGACAATAATCCACACATTCTTGAGTAAGGCACTTTTTTATACCTGCACAATCACATGTGCATTTCCCAAAGGTTTTTAAAACAAACCAACATGTTTGTTGTATAACAATGTTTGCAGTAGCATTATCAAAAATCGAAATATCCATTTCAGATAAAACAGGCCTGTGTAAAACCAACAAGAAAGCCAAAAAACTTGAACTTACAAAGTTCACATATGGTAAAACCTGAAGGCTATATCAGACATGAGTATTTATGAACTGTGTTTGATATAGCGTTCAGATGGGGGGAAATCACCCCTGGAAAAGCCAAATTTGGAAGATGCACACCAATTTACGAATGTCAAAATGTGCTATCTGCCATCAGGGGGGATCAAGGGACGTGTTTTGGGGGAGCAAGCCCTTCCTCAACGCTACTTTATAATTGAGGAAGGGGTTGCACCCCCAAAACGCGTCCATTGATCTCCCGTGATGGCAGATAGCACATGTTGGCACACTGTGTGCATCCTCCAAATTTGGCTTTTCTAAACATTGAAAAAATTTTGGTACGATAAAACAGGTGATTTTGTGGGGTTTAAATTCGCCCCAAAACATCAATGATGTTATTATTTTTTTTAATAACATCACTGATTTGTTGCTGGATGTTTTGCAATTGGAGATTACACCCCATGATCTCCCCGATCAGTATCTGGGCACTTTCAGATGTAAAGCGTTCTGGATCACGATCACCTAAAAAGAGATAAAGAACAAAAAAAAAGGTCTCAAAAATCTGCCACCATCCATCTCTTTTACCTGAGTCTGTGGTTGCAGACACTCACCTGTTGTGGTGCCAATCTCCACCACGTCTTCTTCTTCCTCCTACTCTTCTTCTTGGGTTGGTATTTCCCCTTCTTCCAGGGGGGGGGTCTCTGGTCTCCTGGGATGAGGGGTGTCCGAGTCTTTTCTCCCCTATGTAAAACAAAAATGGTATAATTAGCACACAGATATTTGATGGCAGAACTAGAAATAGGAAACATTGCTCGGAAGTGGGGTACAATTGTCTATTTTAGCAGAGTTCCAAGATGTATATTTTTTATTGCCCTTTGTCAAGCTGCAATACTTTACCTGTTTGGTACAAGCTTCACAGATGTAGCCCCCCCTATAGTATACACTGGAGCACCTGTGTGCCCCCCCTAATAAAAATGGTGTTCTTGTGTCCCACACTAGTGCTCCAGTGTCCAGATGTGAAAACAGCTGCTCAGTGTCCTCTCCTTACACACAATCTAGTTTGCATTTCATTCTAGTAACAAACCCATCTACACAAACAAATATTTGGCATCCAAGTAGGCCCCCAAAAATGTGTGAAAATGCATATTGCCTAAACAATGGTGTTCTAGAGGCCGAAAGAAAAAGGTTTGATACGAACGAATAATGTGTCCATGAACATTAAAGTTGACCTTTTTAAACGTTACAACTAATAAAAGCATATGGAGCAGAACGAACGTAATAAAGACGGAAAGAATAGGAACACAGCACAACTACTTACTTTTTTGCAGCACTCTCCGGATCTTTCGGTACTGCTCTGGCTCTCTCAACTTCAGGTCCGACCACCGCTTCCTGAGCTGATCTTTAGACCTTCGTACCCCGAAATTCCGCTCTAGACTCCTGACCACTTTCGCCATGATCTTGGCCTTTCGGATGTTCGGGTTGGGGTAAGGCCCATATTTTCCGTCATAGTCGGACTTCCTCATGATGTCGACCATCTCCAACATCTCCCCAAACGACATATTTGTGGCCTTAAAACGTCTCCTTCTGGATCGGGACGTGCCTGGATCCGCCCTTTCCTCCTCCTCCTCGTTGCTACAATTAGCCCGCACCTGCTGTATGTCCGCCATCATGCTCTTCCCCCACTGCGCCGAACGAAAAGGGGCGGGAAATAGACTAGAAAGAACGTCAGGGGCGGGCGGAGTTACACGCATGCGCAGTGTGTATAAAGCGTAACACGCGTGCGTATTACGTTTGATCTGTGAGCGGAGGAAGGAGCATTGGACGCGCCGATCGTAAGAACGAAGGAAAGAGACAAACTTGTGCCTATACTGCTTCTAGATTGAGGCCTATATTGTAACAAGATTAGGAGAGTTTTGTGTGACATTAGGCTTTGTCTTGTGTTGTGTCTTGCAGTGAACATGGATATCTTAATGAAAGATAATGACTTCATTTCAGTATTCATAGAGATGCTAAGGGAGCTGCCCTGTCTGTGGGAGATTAACCACTTCAGCCCCGGAAGGATTTACCCCCTTCCTGACCAGAGCACTTTTTACAAATTGGCACTGCGTCGCTTTAACTGCTAATTGCGCGGTCATGCAATGCTGTAACCAAACGAAATTTGCGTCCTTTTCTTCCCACAAATAGAGCTTTCTTTTGATGGTATTTGATCACCTCTGCCGTTTTTATTTTTTGCGCTATACACGGAAAAAGACCGAAAATTTTGAAAAAAAATGATATTTTCTACTTTTTGTTCTAAAAAAAATCCAATAAACTCAATTTTAGTCATACATTTAGGCCAAAATGTATTTGGCCACATGTCTTTGGTAAAAAAAATGTCAATAAGTGTATATTTATTGGTTTGCGCAAAAGTTATAGCGCCTACAATCTAGGGTACATTTTCTGGAATTTACACAGCCTTTAATTTATGACTGCCTATGTCGTTTCTTGAGGTGCTAAAATGGCAGAGCAGTACAAAACCCCCACAAATGACCCCATTTTGGAAAGTAGACACCCCAAGGAAATTGCTGATAGGCATGTTGAGCCCATTGAATATTCATTTTTTTTGTCCCAAGTGATTGAATAATGACAAAAAAAAAAAAAAAAAAAAAAAATTACAAAAAGTTGTCACTAAATGATATATTGCTCACACAGGCCATGGGCATATGTGGAATTGCACCCCAAAATACATTTAGCTGCTTCTCCTGAGTACGGGGATACCACATGTGTGGGACTTTTTGGGAGCCTAGCCGCATACGGGGCCCCGAAAACCAATCACCGCCTTCAGGATTTCTAAGGGCGTACATTTTTGATTTTACTCCTCACTACCTATCACAGTTTTGAAGGCCATAAAATGCCCAGATGGCACAAACCCCCCCCAAATGACCCCATTTTGGAAAGTAGACACCCCAAGCTATTTGCTGAGAGGCATGTTGAGTCCATGGAATATTTTATATTTTGACACAAGTTGCGGGAAAGTGACAATTTATTTATTTATTTTTTTTTTTTTGCACAAAGTTGTCACTAAATGATATATTGCTCACACAGGTCATGGGCATATGTGGAATTGCACCCCAAAATACATTCTGCTGCTTCTCCTGAGTATGGGGATACCACATGTGTGGGACTTTTTAGGAGCCTAGCCGCGTACGGGACCCCGAAAACCAATCACCGCCTTCAGGATTTCTAAGGGTGTACATTTTTGATTTCACTCTTCACTGCCTATCACAGTTTCGGAGGTCATGGAATGCCCAGGTGGCACAAACCCCCCCCAAATGACCCCATTTTGGAAAGTAGACACCCCAAGCTATTTGCTGAGAGGCATGGTGAGTATTTTGCAGCTCTCATTTGTTTTTGAAAATGAAGAAAGACAAAAAAAAAAATTTTTTTTTTCTTTTTTTAATTTTCAAAACTTTGTGACAAAAAGTGAGGTCTGCAAAATACTCACTATACCGCTCAGCAAATAGCTTTGGGTGTCTACTTTCCAAAATGGGGTCATTTGGGGGGGGTTTGTGCCACCTGGGCATTCCATGGCCTCCGAGACTGTGATAGGCAGTGAAGAGTGAAATCAAAAATTTACGCCCTTAGAAAGCCTGAAGGCGGTGCTTGGTTTTCGGGGTCCCATAAGCGGCTAGGCTCCCAAAAAGTCTCACACATGTGGTATCCCCGTACTCAGGAGAAGCAGCAGAATGTATTTTGGGGTGTAATTTCACATATTCCCATGGCATGTTTGAGCAATATATAATTTAGTGACAACTTTGTGCAAAAAAAAAAAAAAAAAAAAAAAATTTGTCTCTTTCCCGCAACTTGTGTCACAATATAAAATATTCCATGGACTCGACATGCCTCTCAGCAAATAGCTTGGGGTGTCTACTTTCCAAAATGGGGTCATTTGGGGGGGGTTTGAACTGTCCTGGCATTTTATGCACAACATTTAGAAGCTTATGTCACACATCACCCACTCTTCTAACCACTTGAAGACAATGCCCTTTCTGACACTTTTTGATTACATGAAAAAATTATTTTTTTTTGCAAGAAAATTACTTTGAACCCCCACACATTATATATTTTTTTAAAGCAAATGCCCTACAGATTAAAATGGTGGGTGTTTAATTTTTTTTTTTCACACAGTATTTGCGCAGCGATTTTTCAAACGCATTTTTTGGGGAAAAAACACACTTTTTTACATTTTAATGCACTAAAACACACTATATTGCCCAAATGTTTGATGAAATAAAAAAGATGATCTTAGGCCGAGTACATGGATACCAAACATGACATGCTTTACAATTGCGCACAAACGTGCAGTGGCAACAAAATAAATACATTTTTAAAAGCCTTTAAAAGCCTTTACAGGTTACCACTTTAGATTTACAGAGGAGGTCTACTGCTAAAATTACTGCCCTCGATCTAACCGTCGCGGTGATACCTCACATGCATGGTGCAATTGCTGTTTACATTTGACGCCAGACCGACGCTTGCGTTCGCCTTAGCGCGAGAGCAGGGGGGACAGGGGTGCTTTTTTTTTTTTTTTTTTTTTTTTCTTTATTATTTTTTTGCTTTTTTATCTTATTTTAAAACTGTTCCTTTCATTTTTTTTTTTTTTTAATCATTTTTACTGTTATCTCAGGGAATGTAAATATCCCCTATGATAGCAATAGGTAGTGACAGGTACTCTTTTTTGAAAAAATTGGGGTCTATTAGACCCTAGATTTCTCCTCTGCCCTCAAAGCATCTGACCACACCAAGATCGGTGTGATAAAATGCTTCCCCAATTTCCCAATGGCGCTATTTACATCCGGCGAAATCTAAGTCATAAAATGCTCGTAGCTTCCGGTTTCTTAGGCCATAGAGATGTTTGGAGCCACTCTGGTCTCTGATCAGCTCTATGGTCAGCTGGCTGAATCACCGGCTGCATTCTCAGGTTCCCTGTTGAGACAGGAGAGCCAGAGAAAAACACGGAAGACGATGGGGGGGGGGGGGGGCATTCTCTCCCACTGCTTGTAAAAGCAGTCTAGAGGCTAATTAGCCGCTAGGATTGCTTTTACATGAAAGCCGACCGCTGGCTGAAAAGAATGATACCAAGATGATACCTAAACCTGCAAGCATCATTTTGGTATAACCACTCAAAGTCGTGAATGCTGTACCTGAAGACAAAAATATGGCTAACAATAAAGCACAGTAAATGGTAAAGTATAAAAAATTGCATACCTGAAAAGCAAACATGATAAAACATAATAACAATAAAACATTGCAGAATAGAATACAGTAAAAAAGAGCAGAACAATAGAGAGAATAGAGAGAGAGAGAATAGAGAGAGAACAATAAAACGACAACTATTACTTTTTATTTTATATTTTTGTTTGTGTTTTTTTTTTTTTTTTACACTTTTTTTGTAACTGTAACTTTTATAACTGTAACCGGTTCCAGGTTCGGGTCTCTCAAAATGCGATGGCATCTTGGGAGACCCTGTGAAAGTGTGCCTAGTCTGTGCAATGCTGTACCCTACGCTAATACTCAGCTAGTGAATGGTAGCATTCAAAACATTCACCAATGCAAAGACCAGGATTGTCAGGACAGGAGGGACAATAATAGCGGGTGTCACGCCTATATCCGCGCTTACTGCAGACACGACATCTTTTTTGGGGGAGTTCGTTGGGTAGGGGTACTCGGGGGAGGACATAAAGAAAATGCCTCTCATGCAGCCGACTGCATTTGGTTGGGGATGTGAATGGGGGAAGTACGGGCGCTGCAGAAGTGGTGGGTTCCCAATTAGGATTGGCGAATGCAGCAGGAAGGGCATTATGGGCACGACGGGCCTGTGTTTGTCTTCTTTGTGGCAGCGGGACACTACTTGTGCTTGCCACCTCACCAGCTTGAACTGCACTTATGGGACTCGCCACGTCACCAAGTGTTACTGCAGTGCTGGTTTGACTATGACCGGGGTGTACTAGGCCACTGGCGCTTGCCAGTTCACCAAAACGCTACCAAAAAAACTGTTAACGATCGCAGGGATCAGGCCTGACTCTGCGAACGCTGCAGTTATGCGTTTAGAGTTTTGTAAGTGACAGTGATCGATCGATACTGCACTTGGGTGGGCTGGGCTGGGCCGGGCGGAGGGGCAAAACGCAGGTGCTAGCAGGTATCTGGGCTGATCCCACTAACACTGCGTTTTTGGGAACCCTAAACTGCTGGGGATGCCAGTATAGATCTGATCGGATCAGATCAGATATTGATCAGTTCAGATACTATACCACTAAGGGAGGTGTACGGTGCGTGCATGGGTGTTAGCGCTACTGGCACTAACCTGACGCTGCCTGGGGCTGGTGCTTGCCAGTTCACCAAAACGCTACCAAAAAAACTGTTAGCGATCGCAGGGATCAGGCCTGACTCTGCGAACGCTGCAGTTATGCGTTTAGTGTTTTGTAAGTGACAGTGATCGATCGATACTGCACTTGGGTGGGCTGGGCTGGGCCGGGCGGAGGGGCAAAACGCAGGTGCTAGCAGGTATCTGGGCTGATCCCGCTAACACTGCGTTTTTAGGAATCCTAAACTGTTGGGGACGCTAGTATAGATCTGATCGGATCAGATATTGATGCGTTCAGATACTATACCACTAAGGGAGGTGTACGGTGCGTGCGTGGGTGTTAGCGCTACTGGCACTAACCTGACGCTGCCTGGGGCTGGTGCTTGCCATTTCACCAAAACGCTACCAAAAAAACTGTTAGCGATCACAGGGATCAGGCCTGACTCTGCGAACGCTGCAGTTATGCGTTTAGTGTTTTGTAAGTGACCGTGATCGATCGATACTGCACTTGGGTGGGCTGGGCCGAGCCGGGCGGAGGGGCAAAACGCAGGTGCTAGCAGGTATCTGGGCTGATCCCGCTAACACTGTGTTTTTGGGAACCCTAAACTGCTGGGGACGCTAGTATAGATCTGATCGGATCAGATATTGATCCGTACAGATACTATACCACTAAGGGAGGCGTATGCTGTGTGCGTGGGTGTTAGCGGTACTGGCGCTAATCTGACGCTGCCTGGGGCGACGCATATCACCGCCGGGCGATCAGGGGGCTAAACCTTTATTCGGTAATAAACGGCGGGTGCCCTGACACTATAAAAAATAAACAAACTAACCTGCGTCACCCGTAACGGTTATACGGTGATCAGTGGTGAAAGGGTTAACTAGGGGGCCATCAAGGGGTTAAAACATTTATTAGGTAGTATATGGGGGTCCCTGTCGCTATAAAACGCTGACGGCGAACCTAAATATTTACCTCACTAACTAGCGTCACCAGCGACACTAATACAGCGATCAGAAAAATGATCGCTTAGCGACACTGGTGACGGGGGGTGATCAAGGGGTTAAAACTTTATTAGGGGGGGTTAGGGGGTACCCTAGACCTACAGGGGGGTAATACTAACTGTCCTAACACTGTAAATGTCACAAACTGACACCAATACAGTAATCAGAAAAAAAAAAAAAAAAAAAAAAAAACCTGCTGGTGTCAGTTTGTGACAGGGGGGGGGGGGGTGATTGGGGGGGGATCGGGGGGCGATCGGGGGGGGGATCGGGGTGTTTTGTGTGCCTGGCATGTTCTACTGTGTGTGTGTGTGTTGTGCACTCACATTGCAGTCTTCTCTCCTCGGCCCGGAACGGAAAATACCGAGCCGAGGAGAGATGACATCATTTCCTCTGCCTCTGTGTACAATACAGAGGCAGGGAAATGATCCCATTGGCTGAGAGCGATCGCGAGGGGGGGGCCACGAATGGATGGCCTCCCCCTCACCTCCGATCGCCGGGGGAGATTTGCCGACCGCCGCTGGCACCGGGGGGGGGCGTCCGATCGGACCCCCCACCCGCGGGCAGGCAAGGACGTACATGTAAGTCCTTTTGCCTGCCCGTGCCATTCTGCCGACGTATATAGTCGTGCGGCGGTCGGCAAGTGGTTAAACACCCCCATTACAAGAACCAAGCAAAGAGGAAGGCAGCACTGGAGCAATTGTGTGAAATTGTGAAGCAGGTGATCCCCACGGCAGACATCACTTATTTAAAGATTTTCATTGGTGGCCTGAGGAGCACATATCTGAGGGAGCGCAATAAAGTCCTTGATTCGCAGAGATCCGGAGCAGCAGGTGACATCTATGTCCCCAGGATGTTGTACTACGACAGGCTGCACTTTCTGGCAGGCCAGACTGAACCCAGGCCATCCCTCTCCAGTCTTTTTTCCACGCTTCCTTCCCCCCCAGCTGAGGCTTCTGACGCCCAACCTGGGCCTTCCAGGCCACATGTGGAGGAGCCCAGATTGAGCCAGGTATAGCATTCCTCTAAGAGCCCTTGCACACTGGGGCGGGGGGCGGCGTCGGCGGTAAAACGCCGCTATTATTAGCGGCGTTTTACCGTCGGTATGCGGCCGCTGGCGGGGCGGTTTTACCCCCCGCTAGCGGCCGAGAAAGGGTTAAATACCACCGCAAAGCGCCTCTGCAGAGGCGCTTTGCCGGCGGTATAGCCGCGCTGTCCCATTGATTTCAATGGGCAGGAGCGGTAAGGGAGCGGTATACACACCGCTCCTTCACCGCTCCGAAGATGCTGCTGGCAGGACTTTTTTTACCGTCCTGCCAGCGCATCGCTCCAGTGTGCAAGCCCTCGGGGCTTTCACACTGGAATACAAGCAGCGGCACTTTCGGGGCGGTTTGCAGGCGCTATTATTAGCGCAATAGCGCCTGCAAACCGCCCCAGTGTGCAAGGGCTCTAAATATTTCTGCTTGTCCAATCAATGATGTGAACTATATGTTAGTTGGGAGTACTAATTAAGGATTGTGATTGATGATGCAAAACATTACAACCATGTCCCTTTTTCATACACAGGGAAGTCTCAGCCAGGAGGTGGCCGGGCCGAGCCGGCTGGCTGATATCAAGGTCCCTCCACCCCCCCTGAAAACAGAAAGTGGCAGTAGGACGAGTGCCCTAGAGGAGGCGGCTATCAGATTCTTTTGGAGGGCTACAGAGGTCCTGGGAGCACCACACACCAGGCAGGAGAACATTGCTGCATTCATAGCCTATAAAATGCAGAGGATGGAGGAGGGCCAAAAAGCCATGTGTGAGGCCCTCATATCGGAGGCTCTGGAGAAAGGTATGAGGGGCCAAATTACACCTCACACACAGCTTTGGGATGGTCCTCCTCCTCCTCCTGCAGGTCCTACTCCTCCTCCAGGTCCTACTCCTCCTCCTGCCACATCTCCAACTGCACAGCCACAGCCGGGAATGAAGCGTGAAAGGAAGACCAGACAGTGAGGATCCTGGATCCAGTCTGTTGGGCAAAAAAATGCAGCCTCTTGTGGTACCACAGCCTGTGGACACAGATGTCATCTGCTGCTATCCAAGTCTCTATGAATCCCGGACCAGACTGCCCTCCCTTACATATGGACTCCTCAGGCCACCAATTTTGATGTTGAAGAATTGATGTCTGCCGTGGGGGTCCCAGGCTTCGCTAATTTCTCTTGTTGATCCAGTGTTGCCTTCCTCTTTGTTTGGTTCTGATCCCTTAATAAAGGATTTTTGTTTTGAATTATACTCTCCTATGTGTTTTACTTCAAAAAGGACAGTTTGTTTGTGAGGATTCAGGTACATTTCAAATATACAATGTGAAATGAACAAGGGACACCAACAACAAACAATCTCCTTGAGATTAAATAATAAAAGATATCAATGGTGTTGGGGTAACTTGACACACAAAACACACACAAAAATATTCTGGAGTAAAAATAAAAATAACATTGAACAAAGATCAGCCTTGGAAAAAATCCAAACATTAAAGAAAAAAAAAGGCTTAAAATCCAAAATAAAAAAAAATTAAAAAATATCAAACTGTCAGATGTGACAACTAATAACAATATATTCAGGGAATCCCACTAAAAAAACACAAATAAAAGTTTGTGAGAAGTGTGTGTGAATACGAGCAGCAAAACTACTTAATTCTTGTCACATTATAAAGAAGAAGAGAGTGCGCTGTATTAAACCATTTTTAACATTGCAGCGTGACGAAAGTGCTGTATCCATTGCGAATGCTAAGTTTACCAGAACGAGCTGTCCCGTGTTGGAATTTCTTCTGAGCATGCGTGGCACTTTGTGCGTCGGAACAGGCCACACACGGTCGGAATTGACGCGATCGGATTTTGTTGTCGGAAAATTTTATCTCCTGCTGTCCAACTTTGTGTGTCGGAAAATCCGATGGAAAATGTCCGATGGCGCCCACACACGGTCGGAATTTCCGACAACACGCTCCGATCGGACATTGTCCATCGGAAAATCCGACCGTGTGTACGGGGCATCAGACTGCAATTATAAGATGCTTGTTCCAGGGTAGAAAAATTATAGCACGGAAGTGGCAGGCGAAAGAACCCCCAACGGTAGGAGAATGGAGAAGAGAGGTCAAGGATACGATCATCAAGGAGGAATTCTGGTATAGAAGGAGAGGTAGCTTAAAGAAATATAAGAGTATATGAAAGTTATGGCTGGAGTATGAATGGGTCAGATAGGTATAAGAGTATTAGGTTGAGTGGGTGGTGTGTATTTGGGGGGAGGGGAGGGTGGAGGTGGACGGGGTGATGGGGGGGGGGGGTTGAGGGGGGGGGCGGGGGGAGAGAAAGAGATGTTTTGTAGATACCACTGTAGATTGTATAAACATTGTTTATAATATTTGCTCGGTGGGAGGAATTGTTGCTTTTATTTTTTCTCAACTCAGAAGCTTTTGAATTAATAAAGATAAGTTGAATATCAGCCACAATGATGTGAAAAAAAAGAGATGGGAAATTTTTTTTTTTTTTTTTTTTTTTTAAACAGAAGGGACCCTAGTGGCCAGTGGTAGGGCAATCTGAGCCACATATGCACAGCTATTCAAGCGACCAAAGAGACAGGACCCAGAAGGAAGATCAGACGACGATGGAAGCACTCAGAACCTGTGGGATTGGTGACAGAGCAGTGCTGGAGGGAGCATAATGTCTGTCATAATGTGCTAGTATGAAGTGCATATACTGTACCTGCAGGGAGTATGTTGAAAAAAATTAAATAGAGTTTAATACCGCTTTAATTAAGAGATATATTCATTTTTATTCTAAGCATAGCAGCAATGTACAATTAAAAGAGACGTACATCATCAGCATTGGGAATTGTTGCTGAAACTGCCACAAATCTCATAGGTAGCTGTACATCTACACTGTTGGTTGTATGTGCCAGTAAAACCTGCATTGTTTTCATCCTGCTAACCACAACTTCAAGCGTTGCCCCTCGGTTTTCATCCTTCACTGTGTGCACCTAAAAAGACAGCAGAATATTAGAGACTTTCTCAACAGGCAATCCATGCAACCCTTGAGTCTCACCAGACGTTGGTCAGGGTTCCTTTAACAGTGATCAGTGTCAGATTGATCTCCTTGCCTAAGTCTGCATAGTTCAGATACCAATTTCACTTTATAGTGCCAGCAGGAGGGGACCAGAAGAGTCTCTCCTCTCACTGATCACTAATATAAGGAAGCACTATAAAACCTTTGATGCAAGGGGGCATTTCTCCACCAACAACCATTTTAAATGAACGCTAACATATTTTTTTAAATTTCATTTTAATAATTATTACAGAAAATATATTGGTAATATGGAGCAGAAACTATTAAAACATAGTCTGCTCTGGGTGTCAAATGTCCTATTCGTCATATGTTTATGTAATATATATATATTACACACATATATACAGCTTTTCATGTAGACATAACCATTAGCGGCTTACAAAGGCCTATCATTTAATGGCTTCTTCCTCAGTAAAACGATTGAGTAAGTTTAGTTTAGTATGCATAATCAACAGTTTTTGAACTAAATGTAAATCAAAATTCTGAACTGAAAGTAAATATGTCCATAAAAAATTCCACAAGATTAAAAATATGCAAACCATTACATTTGAGTAACTGAAAAAATAATCAAGTTGGAAACAGCAGACTATAGGGATTAAAGCAATTTCTTGTAAATTAATGGTATGATGGTACTAAATGAGGAACATCTCACAATACACTTTTGTCACAGCATGCCTTAGCTCATACAGATTCTTGGGTGAGAACTGTGGTTGAAGTGGGACAACTGTTAACAAAGTATAGAAAAAGAGGAGAAAACTGCGCTGAGGTATATGAAAAAACAATCAAATATGTAAGCAATCAAAAAGTGACACAAGCAGCGATTCCTCTGTGTAACAAAAACAGTGAAAAATAAAAGAAAAAATATGGAACCGCGCTTTATCATGAAATATTAATGTCCATGAAACATAAATGTGACTACCACAGAAACGTCACCACAGAGGGATGTGTTGACAAAAATAAAAAAGCAAAATAATGAAAACAAATGCACATAAATATATAGTGTTCAATGAGCATAAAGAGTGCTTCAACACCAGTGATCAAATAAAATGCTAAAGTCCGTCAATCAGTGATGCATGAGGAATCTTCCATAATTTAGAAAATACTGTGTGACATCCACCACCAATAATAAGGATTGGCAGCCTACCAGAGCCCTGGGCGGAAGTGGGTAAAAGTGGGTAAAACACGGTGTCACCTGTACTAACTCAGTCAAACGACACCTACTGGTCAAATTGAATATCGGCTAAAAGTAATACAACCAACAGACAATTAATAATTTAGGGGCTAACGATAATAACCAACTCTTACCAGTGAATAGAGTCTAAAAATTAGAATCCATAAAAATAAAATTAAAAATGTAAAAAATATAAAAAAAGAGAATAAATGGATATTAGAAAACTGAATAATAAAACCAAAAATACTAAACTATATGAGAATGCACACATCCAAAAAGGATGTATGCACCCCCATAAAGACGCAAAAAAAGGTCCAGACAAATGTGAACCCAAGGCGAGGAGGCCAGACACCAATGTGACAGATAATCATCAATACACAAATTGCTACATCCCATGATGTCATTTAACAATAACCTATAAGATTATAAGTTAGATATCAGAAAAAATATATATATATATCTGTTTCCCTCAAAAAGCCTACCAGCATGAAGGGAAAAGGAAAGAAAACAGAAAAAAGAAAAAGGAAAAAAGAAAATTTTGCGTTGTTACTTTAAAGCGGGGGTTCACCCACACCGCCAAAAAAAAAAAATATTAAAAGCCAGCAGCTACAAATACTGCAGCTGCTGACTTTTAATACATGGCCACTTACCTGTCCCAGGGTCCAGCGATGTCGGCAGGGGACGCCGAGAACCCGCTCGGTTCTCGGCAGCTGCCGCCGCCATCCTAGGTGGGGGAATCAGGAAGTGAGGCGTTACGGCTTCACTTCCCGGTTCCCTACTGCGCATGCGCGAGTCGCGCTGCACGTCCCTAGTGGTCCCCGCTCTCTCCTGGGAGCTGTGTGTTCCCAGCAGACAGCGCGGTCGGGACGGGAAGAGGCATAGACTCCCATGGGAGTCTATGCTGGAAGTGGGTGCAAATACCTGTCTTAGACATGTATCTGCACCCCCCTCCCCCCTGAAAGGTGCCAAATGTGACACCGGAGGGGGGGAGGGTTCCGAAAAGCGGAAGTTCCATTTTTGTGTGGAACTCCGCTTTAAACTCCTTGTGACACTTTTAAGAATTGTTAATAAAAGCGTTCACATCTGTGTCAACATTGAAGCCGTGTGGAACATAGGTCTTAAGTCTATGGATTGAGGCCATTTCTTGTTTTGAAATTTCTCTGACTAGTAAACTGCCCCTCCAATGGGGCCTGTATTTGTCAATGCCTATAAACAAGGTGTTCGTTGGGTCTCTGCTATGTGCCTGGTCATAATGTCTCGACACTGGGTGCTTGTCATACCCTCTCCTTATATTGCCTATATGCTCATTTAATTGGACACGAAGTGCCCTTTTGGTCCTTCCTACATACTGTAACCCGCAAGGGCACTGTATGAGGTAAACCACACCCTCAGTGGTGCAGGTAATGAAGGATTCGATCTCATACAAGCATAGGGTGCTGGTAGACGAGAAACTACAGATCTTTCTCTGTTTGCATTTATTAAGAGAGCAAACCTGACAGCCCCTTCATCCATAGCACCCCTTCAAATTTTGAAAGAAACACCTATTTGCTCTAGGAGGATCCTGGACAGAGGGAGCCACCCTACTACCCAAGGAGGACGCCCCCCTGAAGACAATACGAGGCCTGGCAGACAAAACTGGACCCAGAACCTGATCACTGGTCAAGACGTGCCAGTGTTTCTGGATCAGTCGCTTAACCCTCTGATGCTGCACCGAAAACGTGGTGATAAAGGGGGCAGCAGCAGAAGTGTCTTCTGTGTTGGAACATCTATCCAACAGGAGTGTTGATCTCTCCCTGGCCCGTGCCTCTTTGACTGCTCCAGACAAGTACTCTCGATCGTAGCCTTTCTCTATGAATTTCTTAGAGAGAATAGCCGCCTGCTCATACTGATCTCCGTACAATTGCATCTAAGACGTAAAAATTGTCCCAAAGGGGACTGTTTTCAGCCAAGGGGCATAATGACAGCTATCCAATGAAATATATGAATTCCTGTCAGTTGACTTAAAGAACGTGGATGTCACAAATTTGTCACCCACGATTTTAATCTTCAAATCAAGAAAGTTAATTTCATTCAAGCTGGCCTCAAAGTTTAGTTTGACCCTGTCATTAATATTGAGTGACGTCATAAAGCTACGAAGATCAGATTCACAACCATCCCATAGGAGGAGGACGTCATCGATATACCTAGCCCACAGGACCACTTCAGGTCTCCTGGGGCATCAATGACGTCCTCCTCCCATTTGGCCATGAATAAATTAGCCAGACTGGGGGCATATTTAGCCCCCCATGGCAACTCCTTTATCTTGACGATAAAACTGGTGTTCAAACCAGAAATAATTGTGGCTGGCAGCGTATTGCAGTAATTATCAGATAAAGTCAATTTGAGATGATGTCAAACTGGAATCTCTAACCAAAAATAACTTAACAGCATCCAGGCCCAAATGATGAGGGATGATGGTATAGAGTGAGGTGACATCCCCAGTGACCATCCATAGTCCTCTTTTTGGGGTAATATTAGAAAGTAGGTTGATAACCTGTTTGGTGTCCTTAATATAAGAGGGAACCTTCCAAACCAAAGGTTGCAAGAAATGATCAATGTACTTGCCCACCCGGGACGTCACAGAGTCTATGCCACTCACTATGGGACGCCCCAGGGGGCAAGTCTGGTCCTTATGTATTTTAGGAAGGTAATAAATGACTGGTGTGCGGGGAGCACTGGGGACCAAAAATAGTCTCTCTTTGTCATTTAGGATACCCTTCTGAAAACCTGCGTTGACAATAATCTTGAGTTCCTTCCTGTATTTAGCAACTGGGTCTCTATTTAAAATGGTATAGGTGTCATTATCACTCAAGATACAATGCATCTCTTTCAAATAGTCACCCCGATCAAGAACCACAATGCCCCCCCCCCTCTATCAGCTGGTATGATCACTAGGGATTTATTATTGCAAAGTGATTCCAGACCAATTGCCAGATCCTTCTGCATATTTACTTTCTTGATTTTCATCAAGTCAAGATCCTGTAAAACAACATCCCTAAATACTCGTATGGCTGGGGCCAGGGAACCCGGAGGGTTAAAGAGGGAAGCGTTGGAAAGATTTGAGTGTTGATACTCCATTCTGATCGTGCTATTTTCCCTGATAGGATTAGATAGCATATATCGTTTGATATTAAGCTTCCGGACGTACTTGTGCACGTCCATATAGGTTTGGAATTTGCTCAGATTCCTAGGCGGAGCAAACTTCAAACCTTTATCCAACAATCGCCTTTCAGAGTCCGTCAATACTTGTTTACTCAAATTGAAGATGCCTGTTCCTATGTTCTTTTTCTTTTCGATTGCCCGCACCCGCCTCCCCCCTCTGAATCCTCTCTTTGTTTTACGGGCCGTTTCATGTCCTTGGAGTCCCTGGGAAAACCCCAGCCCTGGTTATTCCTGTTGGTAACCCAATTTCCGTGGATGTCCCATGATCACCTGTGCGCATTGGATCTGCATTCATCTGTTTAACCTGGGAGGGCCATTTCTGTTCAAGCTTCCCCGGACCCTCTGTAGTGGGGGGTCACGGGGCTCTGGTAAGCGACCAATCCTTATTATTGGTGGTGGATGTCACACAGTATTTTCTAAAATATGGAAGATTCCTCATGCATCACTGTTTGGCGGACTTTAGCATTTTATTTGATCACTGGTGTTGAAGCACTCTTTATGCTCATTGAACACTATATATTTATGTGCATTTGTTTTCATTATTTTGCGTTTTTATTTTTGTCAACACATCCCTCTGCGGTGACGTTTCTGTGGTAGTCACATATATGTTTCATGGACATTAATATTTCATGATATAGTGCGGTTCCATATTTTTTCTTCTGTTAACAAAGTAGATACAGCTCTGCAGTATTACTGTTAAATAATAAAATAATATCAAAAAGAAACCGATGTATACCTTTTGCTTAAATACATTTTTTTCAAGCTATAAATGTGTTGTTTACATATTTGTTCAATTCCATTTTTTTTTTTGCATGGAGACAAATATAAGCAAATGCTTAATGCAGGGGAGGACATTTTGGTGGTGGGGGCGGGCAATGGCCATGACCCATCGTGCAAGAAACTCAACTCTTATTGTCATCTAGGTAACAGCTGCTTGATTTTCAGGCTACTTTCATACTGAGGCGCTTTGCAGGTGCTATAGTGCTAAAAATAGCACCTACAAAATGCCCTGAAAAAGCCGCTCAATTCACTCCAGTATGAAGGCTTTCACACTGGAGCGGTGCGCTTGCAGGACGGTCAAAAAAGTCCTGCAAGCTGCATCTTTGCAGCGCTATAGGAGCGGCGCTTTGCGGGCAGTTTTAACCCTTTTTCGGCTGCTAGCAGGGGTTAAAACCACCCTGCTAGTGGCCAAATAGTGCCGCTAAAACGACAGTAAAGCTGCGCTAAATATAGCACCGCTTTACCGCCGGCGCCCGCCCCAGTGTGAAAGTAGCCTCAGTGTCTAAACACATACTGTATATACTTGTTTTATTAAAAATTTATTTACAACAGTAGGTTTTCATTGAGAATTACCTCATCTATAAGAAAGAGTCGAACTAGCTGAACCAGCATATTGTCTCTCCATTTTCTACTCATGGCGTCCCATTTCTCCTAAGTGGATTAGCACACATTTTGGAATTAGAAAACAGATGCCAAATATGCATAATCAGCAGTAAGTAGGCTGATACTGGTCTATAGCAACAGTTATTTCATAAAATAAAAATGCTTTTGGATTTCTGATACAACAACCACTCAACATGAATTTCAGTAACATTAAAGTGGAACTTCACTCTCTCAACCAATGTCAAATATTTTTAATCCTTATGCTGCTAGCATTAGTAAGTAGATAGGAAAGTTTTAAACCCTCCTGGCTGCATGCCTCAGCTAAGGATTGATGGATTCCAGGAAGTAAATGCTTCATGAATCATCTTCCCTTGCTCAAGATGGCCATGGGGGAGTGGGGCTGTTTAAATGATTTCTCAGCATATTAAAGCATGTATACAAGGATGGATGGGTGAGTTTGCATTAGATATTAAAAATAAATAAATAGAATTTTTGGTTTGTGTTGCTTAGATGCAGTGTAGTTCCACTTTAATGTGCCATGTACTGAAAAAAGCGTCACATGGTGCAGTTTATGCTTCTAAGTATAATGCCTTTACCTGGTTGTACATGGTGGCAAGTATCTATTGTACATTTACTGTAGGTCAGACTGTTTTGTAGGGAAAAAAAAAACATGAACATATAAGCCCTCATGCACACTGGATGTTTTAAAAAGCTCCTTGTAGCACCCAAAGTCTTGGCAGGAAAACGTGGCAGAAAAAACTTTTGTATAGATGCGTTAGCGTTTACAAGCATTTTTTTACAAAACACTCCCCTCTGCTAATTTTTCACTCCCAAATGCCCACAATGCATTGTAAAAAGATTATATATTTACAGTCTGGGTGCTAGTTTAATGAGGGTAAAGAGCCCATGAAAGCTAGCTATATGTTTTTCCCGCCAGGTTTATGGATCCTGGCCTGAAAATATTGATGAAGCAATTTTGCTTCTTTATCTGCTGCGGAGGGGGAAGAAACAGAGAGAATTGGATGAAAAGAAAACCAATGGTTGGTACTGGACTCATCCCTTGATGTCCCGGCGGTTAACCTTAGGCTACTTTGCCAACATGTTTACAGAGCTACGGAATTATCCAGAAAAATCCCACACCTTCACTAGGATGTCATAGATGTAGTAAAAATATATAGCCCCGGGCCTATATATAATATTGTCATGGAGTGCACACCCTTGATAAAAATGATAGGAAAAGGGATATGTATTGCATTTGGGCGTTAAATGGTCTCCACCAGACAAATAACAAACATATTAACATTTCATAATTTATTGAAAAATAGAAAGACACATAAAGACATACAGCATAAAAAAATAGGGGAATAACATATACATCCCCATGTATAAAAAGCAATGGTATGTATACAGCATGTCAAACAGAGATATTATAATAAAGTAGCCAACATGTTTCACGGTTTATATATCCGCTTCTTCAGGGCTTGCTTGCTTGGAAGCTAACTCGTAATCTTTAAGCCATCCAGAGCATTATATAATATTGATCTCATATTGAGAGTAGACAGCAACAGATTCCAAATGCAAATAGCACACTTGAAATGAACTCTGGACCTTTTATCTGCTCCTTGTAAATGGGATAATGAGGGAATAACACACACCTGGCCATGAAACAACTGAGCAGCCAATTGCCCCATTACTTTTGGTCCCTTTAAAAAGTGGGAGGCACATATACAAACTGTTGTAATTCCTACACCGTTCACCTGATTTGGATGTAAATACCCTCAAATTAAAGCTGAAAGTCTGCAGTTAAAGCACATCTTGTTCGTTTCATTTCAAATCCATTATGGTGGTGTATAGAGCCAAAAAAATTAGAATTGTGTCGACGTCCCAATATTTATGGACCTGACTGTATGTTATTATAATTTTTTAAAATATAAATGTGAATACATTTTTTAGTTATTCTTTAAAATCTTTTTTTCACCGGCTTCTGCCCGCCATATAGTAAAATGACGGATGGGCGGGACCGCTCTTGTTCTGGGACAACATCATATGACGTCGTCCTGCTCTTGCCGTGCATGCGGCCGATCTGTTGTGTGGCGTGTCGCTCGGACACGCCGCATCACCGATCGTGGTATAGAGCCAATGACAGCGGCTCTTTGATAAATGGTCATAGGAGACCCTCAGAAATCACATTGTCCCGATCAAACCAAAAAAGACCGAGCCAGATAGAACCATGGACACCAGGAGTTTTTTTTTTGAAAATCGGGTTGGCATCTTTCAATGCAGGAAACAGGGCTGTCTGACATGCCAATTCATCACCCATGGCCAGCCTTCCTTCAGTGACCGCACCGGTAATACTTACTCCATTAGACAGTTCATCACTTGTTCCACCCAGTTTGCTGTATATGTCCTGCAGTGCCCATGCAATCTATTATATGTGGGTCACACCATCCGGGTCTTATGCACCAGGGTTGGTGAGCACCACAGGTTCTTTGAGAAAGGGGTAGACAAACACAGTGTCCTTGTCACTTCGCTGCCCACCATAGGAAGAACATTAAGGTCTGTTTTAGCCATCAAATACATACCCAAGGCAGGCTTAACAGAGAATGAAAGATTTCTGCGATTATGTAGAAAAGAGACCCTATGGATATAAAAGCGCAATACACTCTCAGTAGTCCGAATAGTAGAGTTTCACAATGCAAGAGTCATGATGCTCCTGATCATGACCACACCCATACCCTGTCACCCCAATCCTGGGACTTGACAACCTTTATCCCATTTCCACATCCAACAGATTTAGCCCCCTTTTGGGGGATCCTGACACATCAGGCCTCGGTTTTGTTACTCCTTCCTAGATCCCAGAGCCGAACCCTTCTGGATAAGATCTGTCACCTAATTTTGAGAACTCTTTTTTTAGAGTATCCCCCCACCAACCTAACAGAAGGAAAAAGAAAACATCACAAGGTGGACGTGGGGGAAGGAGCAGTATAAAACAACTACAAAAAAGACAGGAAAGAGATCATGTATAATCTCTCCTCCTATATATTAATGGAAGCCGCACATGCCTTATTGAAAAAAGGTCTCAGCTTTGCACCTTATACCACAACCAACAAATTTTGCCTTTTTAAAGACCCCAATCATCACAGTGAAACATCATTAAATAAAAAATGAAGCCATTAATCCAACTTCTCAAGATATGCCCCTGGCAGGTGACATTATGGATAGAGATCATGACACCTCCACCCTTCAGAAATTATGGGAATTATGGGAAGAAGGTCATATTGATAGCCAACCTCTGGAGAAATGTTTTGACCCACCAGTCTTACATACTTCCATCCGCGCCCTGTTCCATTTTTTTATCCCTCCCAGCCCAGAAGTTCATATTTGGATACTTAGTAACAAGTGGTTTAAAGAGATCTCATTAGCTTATGCAATAACATTTCTACAAATAAGTCCAACCTACCCCTTATCGAGCGACATGCCTTGAAATCCAATTTCTTACACCTGCTTCCTGTAGCACACCTTGCTTTTATCACCTCCCCAAGGTGCACAAATCACTCTCAAACCCCCTGGTAGACCTATAGTAGCTGGGACTAACAGTTTTACTAGTGGGCTAGCTCAATATACTGGTACCTCCCGTCAGTTGTCCAACCACATCCTTCCTATATACGGGACTCTGGTCATCTCATTGACGTCCTCCAGCATTACCAATGGGAGAGTCACTATTTATGGGCATCCATGGATGTCTGCTCTCTTTATACCTCAGTCCCCCACGAGGTAGGTCTTAAAGCTCTCAACCGTTTCCTGTCTAAAGATTTGAAGTTCAATTTTCTCCAGGCCCAATATATACTCGAGAGGACTAGATTCTGCCTCAAACACAATTACTTCTCCTTCAAAGACAATCAAAAATGTGCTCTCTTTGTAGATGACTTACTGTCATTTGTTACTTTCTCATTCAATACTCTACCAAGCTTGTTCAAGATCTTGAGAGAACTTGGGAATATGAGGATTTATTTTAATTCCAACAAGTCTGAAACCTTAACCATCCATTTACCTGAGTTTATTGCCATACATTTAAACATTATTTCTTCTTTTCTTAGTAACCTAACATCCTGCCATATTTTGGAATTATGCCGCGTACACACGAGTGGAATTTCCGTTGGAAAAATCTTGGATGGTTTTTCCGACTGAATTCCGCTCAAGCTTGGCTTGCATACACACGAACTTTCGACTGTCAAGAACGCGGTGACGTACAACACTACGACGAGCCGAGAAACTAAAGTTCAATGCTTCCAAGCATGAGCGGAATTGTTTCCGAGCATGCGTAGGAATTTTTTTGCGCATTGGAATTGCTACAGGTGATCGGAATTTCCGATCAGAACTTTTTACGACCGCAAAATTGAGAACATGGTCTCAATCTTTTGCTGGCTGGAATTCCGCCAGCAAAAGTCCGATGGAGCATACACACGGTCGCATTTTCCGACCAAAACTCACATCAGTCTTTTGCTGGCCGAATTTCCGATCGTGTGTATGGGGCATTACCCTTACTTCAGACCCAGTCTTGTTCCAAAAGTCAAAGCACACCATTCTTTTTGTAAAATTGACACAAGAAATATACTTGTGGTCTAAGTAATCACTTTCAAGGATTCGTAGAAACATGATAAGAATGATTCTACTACCCACATACTGCACATCCTCCAGAGATGGCTTCTCTCCATTATCTGGGGCAATTCCAAGCATTGAATAATACAACAAATCTTATTCCAACCCACGCATCACGAGGGCCTCACAGTACCTCAAATAGAGAACTACTATGCTACAACACGTCACCCAATAATCAACCTACCACCTGGGAACAGGTCTACTACTATGGGTCTTTTTGGAAGCTCTAGAAATGTACCCTCTCTCAGCAGCAAACCCAATTAAACATTACCCCATATGTTTCTTACAACACCTTACGGGAGGCACATAAAACAGATATCAGGGGGCACTGAAGCACTCTAAAGGAGCTGGCCTTTGGTAGAGTAAAGAAAACCCTTGTTCACTCACGGCAAATATAATACGACAAAGGAAATAACGCTCACTCACTTTTAGCAACTAAACTGAAGGTTAAACAGCTCCACCTAATGGCTCCACAAACCATTAAAGACCAAGGAGGAAATATGCAGTCGCATCCCTCATCTATAGTTTACATTTTTAGAGACTTTTACTCTGACCTATATAATAACGTCACTATCCCCCACAGCCCGCCCACTCGGGACCTCCATTACAAAACAACCCCCCCCCAATTCTTTTCCCACATATGGTACAACTTTTCAACAGTTTTCTCTATAAAGACCCCATGCCTCAAGATATGCAAAGTTCAAACACTATATGTACTAACTATAGGCCCAATGCCTTACTAAAGTCAGATTTTAATTTTTTTTACTAATCTATTGTAGATTAGGATGAACATGGTTCTCCCTTCTTTGAAACATAAAGACCAGATAACCTTTGTACCATGCCGTCAAGCGGGTGATGAACACTAGAAAAGTAATTTGGATTTGATATATGTGGCTAACAAGGAGAGGACAGAGGCCCTTCTATTAAGTTAAGATGCTGAAAAGACTTGATTGATTAAGCTGGCCTTTTCTTTTCGCAACCTTTAAGTATATGGGCTTTAAAAGGACCTTTCCTTCAAACAATAATGCCCTGTACACACAGTCGGATTTTCCAATGGAAAAAGTGCGATCGGATTGTGTTGTTGGAATTTCCGACACACAAAGTTTGAGAGCGGGATATAAAATTTTCTGACAGAAAAATCCGATTGTTTAACCACTTGCCGACCGCCTCACGCATATATACGTGAGCAGAATGGCACGGGCAGGCAAAATCACGTACCCATACGTGATTGCCTTCCCGCGGGCGGGGGGTCCGATCGGCCCCCCCCTCGCGATCGCTCCCAGCCAATGAGGAACATCCCCTGCCTGTGTATAGTACACACAGGCAGAGGATGTGATGTCATCTCTCCTCGGCTCGGCAGTTTCCGTTCTAGCGCCGAGGAGAGAAGACATGTAAGTGCACCAACACACACACACACAGTAGAACATGCCAGGCACACAAAACACCCCCGATCCCCCCCCCAATCACCCCTCCCTGTAACACTGACACCAAGCAGTATTTTTTTTTTTTTTTCTGATTACTGCAGGGTGTCAGTTAGTGACAGTTAGTGTGGTAGGACAGTGAGTGTTACCCCCCTTTAGGTCTAGGGTACCCCCCTAACCCCCCCTAATAAAGTTTTAACCCCTTGATCACCCCCTGTCACCAGTGTCACTAAGCGATCATTTTTCTGATCGCTGTATTAGTGTCGCTGGTGACGCTAGTTAGGAACGTAAATATTTAGGTTCGCCATCAGCATTTTATAGCGACAGGGACCCCCATATACTATCTAATAAATGTTTTAACCCCTTGATTGCCCCCTAGTTAACCCTTTCACCACTGATCACCGTATAACCGTTACGGGTGACGCTGGTTAGTTGGTTTATTTTTCATAGTGTCAGGGCACCCGCCGTTTATTACCGAAGAAAGGTTTAGCCCCCTGATCGCCCGGCGGTGATATGCGTCGCCCCAGGCAGCGTCAGATTAGCGCCAGTACCGCTAACACCCACGCACGCAGCATACGCCTCCCTTAGTGGTATAGTATCTGAACGGATCAATATCTGATCCGATCAGATCTATACTAGCGTCCCCAGCAGTTTAGGGTTCCCAAAAACGCAGTGTTAGCGGGATCAGCCCAGATACCTGCTAGCACCTGCGTTTTGCCCCTCCGCCCGGCCCAGCCCAGCCAACCCAAGTGCAGTATCGATCGATCACTGTCACTTACAAAACGCTAAACGCATAACTGCAGCGTTCGCAGAGTCAGGCCTGATCCCTGCGATCGCTAACAGTTTTTTTGGTAGCGTTTTGGTGAACTGGCAAGCACCAGCGGCCTAGTACACCCCGGTCATAGTCAAACCAGCACTGCAGTAACACTTGGTGACGTGGCGAGTCCCATAAATGCAGTTCAAGCTGGTGAGGTGGCAAGCACAAGTAGTGTCCCGCTGTCACCAAAAAGACAAACACAGGCCCGTCGTGCCCATAATGCCCTTCCTGCTGCATTCGCCAATCCTAATTGGGAACCCACCACTTCTGCAGCGCCCGTACTTCCCCCATTCACATCCCCAACCAAATGCAGTCGGCTGCATGAGAGGCATTTTCTTTATGTCCTCCCGAGTACCCCTACCCAACAAACCCCCCCAAAAAAGATGTTGTGTCTGCAGCAAGCGCGGATATAGGCGTGACACCCGCTATTATTGTCCCTCCTGTCCTGACAATCCTGGTCTTTGCATTGGTGAATGTTTTGAATGCTACCATTCACTAGTTGAGTATTAGCGTAGGGTACAGCATTGCACAGGCTAGGCACACTTTCACAGGGTCTCCCAAGATGCCATCACATTTTGAGAGACCCGATCCTGGAACCGGTTACAGTTATAAAAAGTGTAAAAAAAAAAACAAAAAAAAAAAAACACATACAAAAATATAAAATAAAAAAAAATAGTTGTCGTTTTATTGTTCTCTCTCTCTCTATTCTCTCTCTATTGTTCTGCTCTTTTTTACTGTATTCTATTCTGCAATGTTTTATTGTTATTATGTTTTATCATGTTTGTTTTTCAGGTCTGCAATTTTTTATACTTTACCGTTTACTGTGCTTTATTGTTAACCATTTTTTTGTCTTCAGGTACGCCATTCACGACTTTGAGTGGTTATACCAGAATGATGCCTGCAGGTTTAGGTATCATCTTGGTATCATTCTTTTCAGCCAGCGGTCGGCTTTCATGTAAAAGCAATCCTAGCGGCTAATTAGCCTCTAGACTGCTTTTACAAGCAGTGGGAGGGAATGCCCCCCCCCCCACCGTCTTCCGTGTTTTTCTCTGGCTCTCCTGTCTCAACAGGGAACCTGAGAATGCAGCCGGTGATTCAGCCAGCTGACCATAGAGCTGATCAGAGACCAGAGTGGCTCCAAACATCTCTATGGCCTAAGAAATCGGAAGCTACGAGCATTTTATGACTTAGATTTTGCCGAATGTAAACAGCGCCATTGGGAAATTGGGAAAGCATTTTATCACACAGATCTTGGTGTGGTCAGATGCTTTGAGGGCAGAGGAGAAATCTAGGGTCTAATAGACCCCAATTTTTTCAAAAAAGAGTACCTGTCACCACCTATTGCTATGATAGGGGATATTTACATTCCCTGAGATAACAATAAAAATGATTTAAAAAAAAAAAATATGAAAGGAACAGTTTAAAAATAAGATAAAAAAGCAAAAAAATAATAAAGAAAAAAAAAAAAAAAAAAGCACCCCTGTCCCCCCTGCTCTCGCGCTAAGGCGAACGCAAGCGTCGGTCTGGCGTCAAATGTAAACAGCAATTGCACCATGCATGTGAGGTATCGCCGCGAAGGTCAGATCGAGGGCAGTAATTTTAGCAGTAGACCTCCTCTGTAAATCTAAAGTGGTAACCTGTAAAGGCTTTTAAAGGCTTTTAAAAATGTATTTAGTTTGTCGCCACTGCATGTTTGTGCGCAATTTTAAAGCATGTCATGTTTGGTATCCATGTACTCGGCCTAAGATCATCTTTTTTATTTCATCAAACATTTGGGCAATATAGTGTGTTTTAGTGCATTAAAATTTAAAAAAGTGTGTTTTTTCCCCAAAAAATGCGTTTGAAAAATCGCTGAGCAAATACTGTGTGAAAAAAAAAATGAAACACCCACCATTTTAATCTGTAGGGCATTTGCTTTAAAAAAATATATAATGTGTGGGGGTTCAAAGTAATTTTCTTGCAAAAAAAAAATAATTTTTTCATGTAATCAAAAAGTGTCAGAAAGGGCTTTGTCTTCAAGTGGTTAGAAGAGTGGGTTATGTGTGACATAAGCTAATGTTGTGCATAAAATGCCAGGACAGTTCAAACCCCCCCCAAATGACCCATTTTGGAAAGTAGACACCCCAAGCTATTTGCTGAGAGGCATGTCGAGTCCATGGAATATTTTATATTGTGACACAAGTTGCGGGAAAGAGACAATTTTTTTTTTAGCACAAAGTTGTCACTAAATGATATATTGCTCAAACATGCCATGGGAATATGTAAAATTACACCCCAAAATACATTCTGTTGCTTCTCCTGAGTACGGGGATACCACATGTGTGGGACTTTTTGGGAGCCTAGCCGCGCACGGGACCCCGAAAACCAAGCACCGCCTTCAGGCTTTCTAAGGGCGTAAATTTTTGATTTCACTCTTCACTGCCTATCACAGTTTCGGAGGCCATGGAATGCCCAGGTGGCAAAAAAAACCCCCCAAATGACCCCATTTTGGAAAGTAGACATCCCAAGCTATTTGCTGAGAGGTATAGTGAGTATTTTGCAGACCTCACTTTTTGTCACAAAGTTTTGAAAATTGATTGTCTTTCTTTATTTTCAAAAACAAATGAGAGCTGCAAAATACTCACCATGCCTCTCAGCAAATAGCTTGGGGTGTCTACTTTCCAAAATGGGGTCATTTGGGGGGGGTTTGTGCCACCTGGGCATTCCATGGCCTCCGAAACTGTGATAGGCAGTGAAGAGTGAAATCAAAAATTCACGCCCTTAGAAATCCTGAAGGCGGTGATTGGTTTTCGGGGCCCCGTACGCGGCTAGGCTCCTAAAAAGTCCCACACATGTGGTATCCCCATACTCAGGAGAAGCAGCTAAATGTATTTTGGGGTGCAATTCCACATATGCCCATGGCCTGTGTGAGCAATATATCATTAAGTGACAACTTTGTGCAAAAAAAAAATAAAAAATTTGTCACTTTCCCTCAACTTGTGTCAAAATATAAAACATTCCATGGACTCAACATGCCTCAAAGCAAATAGCTTGGGGTGTCTACTTTCCAAAATGGGGTCATTTGGGGGGGGGGGGTTTATGCCATCTGGGCATTTTATGGCATTCAAAACTGTGATAGGTAGTGAGGAGTAAAATCAAAAATGTACGCCCTTAGAAATCCTGAAGGCAGTGATTGGTTTTCGGGGCCCCGTACGCGGCTAGGCTCCCAAAAAGTCCCACACATGTGGTATCCCCATACTCAGGAGAAGCAGCTAAATGTATTTTGGGGTGCAATTCCACATATGCCCATGGCCTGTGTGAGCAATATATCATTTAGTGACAACTTTTTGTAATTTTTTTTTTCTTTTTGTCATTATTCAATCACTTGGGACAAAAAAAATTAATATTCAATGGGCTCAACATGCCTCTCAGCAATTTCCTTGAGGTGTCTACTTTCCAAAATGGGGTCATTTGTGGGGGTTTTGTACTGCCCTGCCATTTTAGCACCTCAAGAAACGACATAGGCAGTCATAAATTAAAGGCTGTGTAAATTCCAGAAAATGTACCCTAGTTTGTAGGCGCTATAACTTTTATGCAAACCAATAAATATACACTTATTGACATTTTTTTTACCAAAGACATGTGGCCGAATACATTTTGGCCTAAATGTATGACTAAAATTGAGTTTATTGGATTTTTTTTAGAACAAAAAGTAGAAAATATCAATTTTTTTCAAAATTTTCGGTCTTTTTCCGTGTATAGCGCAAAAAATAAAAACGGCAGAGGTGATCAAATACCATCAAAAGAAAGCTCTATTTGTGGGAAGAAAAGGACGCAAATTTCGTTTGGGTACAGCATTGCATGACCGCGCAATTAGCAGTTAAAGCGACGCAGTGCCAAATTGTAAAAAGTGCTCTGGTCAGGAAGGGGGTAAATCCTTCCGGGGCTGAAGTGGTTAAATTCCGATCGTGTGTACACAAATCCAACGCACAAAGTGCCACGCATGCTCAGAATAAATTAAGAGACGAAAGCTATTGGCTACTGCCCCGTTTATAGTCCCGACGTACGTGTTTTACGTCGCCGCGTTCAGAACGATTGGATTTCCCGACAACTTTGTGTGACCATGTGTATGCAAGACAAGTTTGAGCCAACATCCGTCGGAAAAAATCTGATCGGATTTTGTTGTCGAAATGTCCGATCAATGTCCAATCGTGTGTACAGGGCATAAGGCATTTGTACTCCAAACCCACAGCGCAGGTCCCCTCTTTTTATTTGCATTTAGCCCCTAGCAGCCCATATCTGCAATGATTCGAAACAGGGATCTGTTAATCAATGACATGACTGTGTGGGCGAAAGGGTTGCTGAAGCTGTTGGATAATTGTGTCAAAACATTTTAAACAATGGGCAGGGCTTCACTGAATACCCCACCTCATAACTATCCACTGGTATGTGACCCTAGATTTAATTTGCATAATATATATATATATATATATATATATATATATATATATATATATATATAGTGGGGACGGAAAGTATTCAGACCCCCTTAATTTTTTCACTCTTTGTTATATTGCAGCCATTTGCTCATTTGTAAAATCATTTAAGTTCATTTTTTTCCTCATTAATGTACACACAACACCCCATATTGACAGAAAAACACAGAATTGATGACATTTTTGCAGATTTATTAAAAAAGAAAAACTGAAATATCACATGGTCCTAAGTATTCAGACCCTTTGTTGTGACACTCATATTTAACTCAGGTGCTGTCCATTTCCTCTGATCATCCTTGAGATGGTTCTACAACTTCATTTGAGTCCAGCTGTGTTTGATTATACTGATTGAACTTGATTAGGAAAGCCACACACCTGTCTATATAAGACCTTGCAGCTCACAGTGGATGTCAGAGCAAATGAGAATTATGAGGTCAAAGAAACTGCCTGAAGAGCTCAGAGACAGAATTGTGGCAAGGCACAGATCTGGCCAAGGTTACAAAAAATTTCTTCTGCACTTAAGGTTCCTAAGAGCACAGTGGCCTCCATAATCCTTAAATGGAAGACGTTTGGGAGGACCAGAACCCTTCCTAGAGCTGGCCATCTGGCCAAACTGAGCTATCGGGGGAGAAGAGCCTTGATGAGAGAGGTAAAGAAGAACCCAAAGATCACTGTGGCTGAGCTCCAGAGATGTAGTCGGGAGATGGGAGAAAGTGGTAGAAATTCAACCATCACTGCAGCCCTCCACCAGTCGGGGCTATATGGCAGAGTGGCCCGACAGAAGCCTCTCCTCAGTGCAAGACACATGAAAGCCCGCATGGAGTTTGCTTAAAAAAACACCTGAAGGACTCCAAGATGGTGAGAAATAAGATTCTCTGGTCTGATGAGACCAAGATAGAACCTTTTGGTCTTAATTCTAAGCGGTATGTGTGGAGAAAACCAGGCACTGCTCATCACCTGTCCAATACAGTCCCAACAATGAAGCATGGTGGTGGCAGCATCATGCTGTGGGGGTGTTTTTCAGCTGCAGGGACAGGGCGACTGGTTGCAGTCGAGGGAAAGATGAATGTGGCCAAGTACAGGGATATCCTGGACGAAAACCTTCTCCAGAGTGCTCAGGACCTCAGACTGGGCCGAACGTTTACCTTCCAACAAGACAATGACCCTAAGCACACAGCTAAAATAACGAGGAAGTGGCTTCAGAACAACTTTGACTGTTCTTGAATGGCCCAGCCAGAGCCCCGACTTAAAACCAATTGAGCATCTCTGGAGAGACCTAAAAATGGCTGTCCACCAATGTTTACCATCCAACCTGATAGAACTGGAGAGGATCTGCAAGGAGGAATGGCAGAGGATCCCCAAATCCAGGTGTGAAAAACTTGTTGCATCTTTCCCAAAAAGACTCATGGCTGTATTAGATCAAAAGGGTGCTTCTACTAAATACTGAGCAAAGGGTCTGAATACTTAGGACCATGTGATATTTCAGTTTTTCTTTTTTAATAAATCTGAAAAAATGTCAACAATCCTGTGTTTTTCTGTCAATATGGGGTGCTGTGTGTACATTAATGAGGAACAAAAATGAACTTAAATGATTTTAGCAAATGGCTGCAATATAACAGAGAGTGAAAAATTTAAGGGGGTCTGAATACTTTCTGTCCCCACTGTATATAATAAATATATATATACATATATACATATATATATATATATATATATATATATATATATATATATATATATATATATATATATACACACACACACATACACACACACACACAGTACTGTGCAAATGTTTTCGGCAAATGTAAAAAAAAAAATAGAAATGCTTTCAGAAGTGTTATTTGTCAACAACAGGTTTTATTTTTTTTATTTAACAAAATGGAAACAGAAGAGAAATCCAAAACAAATCAATATGACCACCCTTTGCTATACAGTACTGAATGTATATAGATAGATAGAGGAGTTCAGTCCACATCAGAGATGAGGTTTAAGGGCTTGATGGTCCACTTTTATTTAAACAGAAAGAAAAGTTCAACAAGAAAACAGCTTCCCTCACAGGGGGTTTCAACCAACAATACAAAATTTACAATACTCAGCCTCCTGGCTCTCTTTGCTTTGCTGCTTTGCTGCTTTGCTGCTCAGGCTTCGTGCCTTGGTCTTCCTGACCATCTAACACAGAACCATTTTGCTCTGGTACAAACATTATACTTCTGTCAGATCTCTGTCTCTTTCCTGCAGCTCCCCAGTGCTCCATCTCTCAAGCTTGGGACTCTGTACTGTCCCAGAGACACCTCTCTTGCTGCTCCCTTGCAACCACACATTAACTCCCTGGGAAGGTGGAGCCCTGAAGTATATCCTAGACCTAGATTATAAGGACTAAGAACACCTGCACGTTCAGCCTTCTGGTTACTGGGATAACCCAGACCATGGGTTGGAGACCCTTTGTTACTTTCTCCTAGCTTTTCACTGTTGCAGGGCCTTACACTGCCACATATCCTCCCTTTCCTTGTTTTGTACCGGATGGAGAAACGCACCAATTGCTCCTTTTGGCACTTCTGTGTCAGCTATCACCTACAGGGGCCCAAACCTGTCTAACCTCATTTATTTATTTTTTCTAAAGGGAAACTCTACCCAATGTCTCCATTGATGTCCCTGTCTACACCACACTGACATTCTGCTATGGCCTTTACTGGAACTTTCCCATATCTTTTCCTGGGTGTGCTTCCACAAGAACATCTTCTGAAACTCTAAAATGGTCCAGCTGGTCTCTTTACCTCCCCTTCTACCTCCTTGCTTTGGGATCATGTGTTTCCTTCTATCTTCCCCAGAACTACTGTCCTAAGGCTACTTTTTTGGCATCTATCAAGGAACCATCCCTCTTAGTACCTGTTTCAGCCTCCGCCACCACCATCTGTTTACCTTTGGCGACCAAACCATCAGGGATTAACAACACATTGTTCTGTTTATCATCAACATTCCACAATAGATTACACAGCTCATTTTTTGTTTATTTTGTTTATTGTTTATTTTGTGGTGTTTGGGGATAAACAATTACCCCCATGAAACTTTCACAAAGTTTCATGTCACCTGTCATCCAACACTCCCAAAGCAACTGTCCTACCAACTGACCTTTTTCAACACAACTTATTTCAAGATTGGTAATTCCAATCTCTTTAACTACTTCTTTGTCTTCTGATACTTTAACCAATACATCTGGCCCATCTAACAATGCTCCAGAGTGCATCTCATACAAAACACTACTAGGAAGCAACCCAGCAACACAATGTGAGACAACTTTCACCATTATCACAAAACATTGCATCAAAACATTGCATCAAATGATTCCAATATCAACCACCTTTGTCCAGTATAGCCTGTAATCTCCTACTCCATTTAGTGTTACTCCACAGCTCATCTGCCATAAAAGCAAAAGGCATACTACACCATTAACTTCTTCAGGGCTTGTGGGCAAAACTCCTGCTGTGCGATCGCCCTCTGTCTTGAGAGGTTTAACGTTTGCAGCAGCCAACACGCCCTTGATTACAGGCTCTGTTTTGCAATTTTAATATACAAAAATCAAATTAAAAAAATTAAGACATAGGTTTGAATTTTACTAGATTTGCCTTAACCCCTGCCTGCTGCCACCTTCCAACCCTCTAAGAGGTTCTAAATGCCTGAGGCGGGCATTCTGATCATGTGAACGCTGTGATTGGCAGTCACGGCCGTCACATGATCGGAAAGCTCCTGATTGCAAGTATGCATCCTGAGTATTCCGGTACCTGCCAGTTACTATGAGAGGTGTGCACAGGGAGCACACACCCAGAACAGCAATGTGTTTTACATAGGGCCATATGTGGTCTCTCGGCATTAAAGCCACATTCCAGTACAGTTCTGTGCAGAAAAAATTCAACTTTATTTTCTGCACTGGAACACAGTGGAACTGACAGTACTGGTGTGAACTAGCCCATTGGAAACCATATAATCTACTCTCCATGCATTTTTGATGCAGAAAAAAGAACGCACTGCACTGTATCTGGTGTTAACCGCCCCCTAAGTGGTTAATTAATTTAAAGTGTAAGTCTGCTCAAAAAAAAAAAAAAAAATTCACTACATCTAAGCAATACATGCACATTTCCATATGTTTTATCCCTTTAAAAACACAAGTTGGCAAAATTAATCACATTTTATATCTGGCCATTCAACCGGGGGCTTAACAAGAAAAATCTGTGCATGGCTAGCATAAGTCTAACCAATCAGAAAGTTGACTGTCCCTTTAACTTGGTTCAAAATGCTGAATGTTAGTCAAGAACTAGCTTTTCAATGCATTGGCAGAATAATATTAAATGATTGGTTACGTGCAATAGTATTGTGTTGTTTATATACATGGTATCTACTTACAGGAGTTGTCATGATAATGTGTGCGTGTTGAATCTCAAATAAGTCATCCACCTCTGTATCTCCTGTGAGCTCCTTACACTGTAGCCCAACGGGTTCAAATTTCTCTTTCCAGTTATCATATCGTTGACCACATAATGCTTTTATGGGTGCCACTGAAAAAACATCAGCATGACAGCTTATTAGACTGAATCGTTTTAAAATTGTGGGGGTTAGATGTAAAGGAGGTTTCTGCCCCTTTTGTTCTATACAGTTTGTTCTACTGCATTCATGTTTTTTTAAATATATTGTTAATTACATTGCACTTTCCATTTCCATTGATGTGGCATTTAAAATATATTTAAAATATATATACAGTATCTCACAAATGTGAGTACACCCCCTGATTTTTGTAAATATTTTATTATATCTTTTCATGTGACAACACTGAAGAATTGACACTTTGTTACAATATAAAGTAGTGAGTGTACAGCTTGTATAACAGTGTCAATTTGCTGTCCCCTCAAAATAACTCAGCCATTAATGTCTAAACTACTGGTAACAAAAGTGAGTACACCCCTAAGTGAAAATGTCCGAATTGGGCCCAATTAGCCATTTTCCGTCCCTGATGTCATGTGACTCGTTAGCGTTACAATGTCTCAGGTGTGAATGGGGAGCAGGTGTGTTAAATTTGGTGTTATCGCTCTCACTCTCTCATACTGGTCACTGGAAGTTCAACATGGCACCTCATAGCAAAGAACTCTCTGAGGCTCAAAAAAAATGAATTGTTGCTCTACATAAAAATGGCCTAGGCTATAAGAAGATTGCCACGACCCCGAAACTGAGCTGCAGCACCATGGCCAAGACCATACAGTGGTTTAACAGCACAGGTTCCACTCGGAACAGGCCTCATCATGGTCTACCAAAGAAGTTGAGTGCACATGCTCAGTGTCATATCCAGAGGTTTTGTTTGGGAAATAGACATATGAGTGCTGCCAGCATCGCTGCAGAGGTTGAAGAGATGAGGGGTCAGCCTGTCAGTGCTCAGACCATACGCTGCACACTGCATCAAATTGGTCTGCATGGCTGTCGTCCCAGAAGGAAGCCTCTTCTAAAGATGATGCACAAGAAAGCCCGCAGTTTGCTGAAGACAAGCAGACTAAGGACATGGATTACTGGAACCATGTCCTGTGGTCTGTTGAGACCAAGATAAACTTACTTGGTTCAGATGGTGTCAGGCGTGTGTGGCGGCAACCAGGTGAGGAGTACAAAGACAAGTGTGTCTTGCCTACAGTCAAGCATGGTGGTGGGAGTGTCATGGTCTGGGGGTGCATGAGTGCTGCCAGCACTGGGGAGCTACAGTTCATTGAGGGAACCATGAATGCCAACATGTAAAGTGACATACTGAAGCAGAGCATGATCCCCTCCCTTCGGAGATTGGGCCCCAGGGCAGTATTCCAACATGATGACCCCAAACACACCTCCAAGACGACCACTGCCTTGCTAAAGAAGCTGAGGAAAAAGGTGATGGACGGTGGCCAAGCATTTCTCCAGACCTAAACCCTATTGAGCATTTGTGGGGCATCTTCAAACGGAAGGTGGAGGAGCGCAAGGTCTCTTACATCCACCAGCTCGCTGATGTCGTCATGGAGGAGTGGAAGAGGACTCCAGTGGCAACCTGTGAAGCTCTGGTGAACTCCATGCCCAAGAGGGTTAAGGCAATGCTGGAAAATAATGGTGGCCACACAAAATATTGACACTTTGGGCTCAATTTGGACTTTTTCATTTAGAGGTGTACTCACTTTTGCTGCCAGCAGTGTAGACATTAATGGCTGTGTGTTGAGTTATTTTGAGGGGGAAGCAAATTTACACTGTTACCCTTTAACCACTTGCCGACCGCTGCACGTCGATATGTCGGCACAATGGCAGTGGTGTGCAAATGGGTGTACCTGTATGTTCCCTTTAGGAGGAGCAGCAGGAGCGTACAGCATGACCGTGCCTGCGGGACTGGCGGATTCGATGTCCGCCGGTCTCCCGGAGATCGTGTCATGGAGCCAGAGAACGGGGAAGTACCTAATGTACACAAGGCATTTCCCCGTTCTGCCTTGTGTCATGATAGAGATCACTACTCCCTGTCATTGGGAGTGGTGATCACTGTCATGTGACTTGAAACCCATCCCCCCCACAGTTAGAATCACTCCCTAGGACACAGTTAACCCCTTCATCGCCCCCTAGTGGTTAACCCCTTCACTGCCAGTGTCATTTACACAGTAATCAGTGCATTTTTATAGCACTGATCGCTGTATAAATGACAATGGTCCCAAAATAGTGTCAAAAGTGTCCAATGTGTCCACTAGGGATGAGCTTTGTGTTCGAGTCGAACCCATGTTCGACTCGAACATCGTCTGTTCGGTCGTTCGCTGAATTTCGAGTAGCGCGTCACAGCCCATAATTCACTGTGGCATCGCAGTGCATTGCTGGCTGATGATTGGCCAAGCATGCACTATGACCCACATGCTTGGCCAATCACAGCGCCGTCTGTACAGAGAGCTGTAATTGGCCAAAGCCAGGGTGGCTTTGGCCAATTATGGCTCAGGGGGTTTAGTACACGCCCCACACTATATAAGGCCGCTTGCACGCCGGCCCTGTGTAGTGTGTTCCGGCGTTGAGAGACAGAGAGACAGTGTCATTTGATTCAAGTTAGATAGATTATGCAGGACAGTCGGTCAGTTAGCTGCACTTACAGTGTATTGTGTATATATATATATATATATATATATGCATCCCGGGTGTTGTGTGTGTGTGTGTATATATATATATATATTAGGGTTGTCCCGATACCACTTTTTTAGGACCGAGTACAAGTACCGATACTCTCTTTCAAGTACTCGCCGATACCGATTACCGATACTTTTTTTTAAATGTCACGTGACAGTGTTTTTTGGGTTTTTTTTTTTGTTTTTTTTTTTAACAGTGCTTGCTTTTTTTTTTGGGGGGGGGGGGGTGAACGGTGTATGTGTGTGTTTTTTTTTTTTATTATCAACTTTTATTTTTTACAATAATATTTTTTTTATTCTTTATTGTTTTTTTTTTTGTTTTTTTTTTAATCAGCCCTTTTGGGGGGCTTTGGTGAGATATCAGGGGTCTTAACAGACCTCTGATATCTCCCCCTTGAGACAGAGAAAGAGACAGAGGATAGAGATTCCCCAGTCCCTTTCTCTGCAGCCTCAGCTGCACTGAGAATGAATGGAGAGAAGACAGCAGCTTCTCTCCATTCATAAACTGACACATCGTAATCACAAGCGATTACAATGTTTCAGTTATGTGAATGGACAGAGTCAGCTGACTCTATCCATACACAAAGGAAGGAGGAGGGGGACTGAGGAACGGAGGGGGAGAACGGAGGGAGACAGATAAGGAGAGAGGAACGGAGGGGACAGATAAGGAGAGCAGAACGGAGGGGACAGATAAGGAGAGCAGAACGGAGGGGACAGATAAGGAGAGCAGAACGGAGGGGACAGATAAGGAGAGCAGAACGGAGGGGGACAGGGGGACAGCGGAGAGGCACAGAGGAAAGGAGGGGGCACGGAGGAGGATGCAGTGACAGTCAGCTGTGAGCGATCACCGCTGTATGTCACTAAAGCTGGTGAAAGCCGCTGGGGGAGAAGCTTGTAACTCCCCCACGCGCCGATCACAGCTGTCTTCCAGGTATCAGGGGAAGCATCGGGAGCATTTGCCCGAGTACAAGTATCGGTATCGGGACAACCCTAATATATATATATATATATATATATATATATATATATATATATATATATACACTGTATTCAGTTTAGCAAGATCTGTTCTTGTTATTCTCTTCCTACTGACAGGCAGGCAGGTGTTGTTACAGTATTTACAGCTACCTGAAGAAAATTGCTGGTGTTCTTCTGATCCTATTATTACCACAGTCAGGAAGCTACAGTATTTACAGTTAGTGTAGTGCGTCCTCTGCAAAGTGTTCAGCTAAAGCTACCTGTAGAAGGTTGGTGGTGTTTTCCTGATCCTATCAGTACCGCAGGCAGCTACATTATTTAAATGTTAGTGTAGTGCGTCCTCTGCAGTGTTCAGCTAAAGCTATGAGTTAGTGTAGTGCGACCTCTGCACAGTGTTCAGCTAAAGCTACAAGTTAGTGTAGTGCGACCTCTGCACAGTGTTCAGCTAAAACTACCTGTAGAACATTGGTGGTGTTTTTCTGATCCTATCACTACCGCAGGCAGCTACATTATTTACACGTTAGTGTAGTGTGACCTCTGCACAGTGTTCAGCTAAAGCTACCTGTAGAAGGTTGGTGGTGTTTTCCTGATCCTATCACTACCGCAGGCAGCTACATTATTTACAAGTTAGTGTAGTGCGACCTCTGCATAGTGTTCAGCTAAAGCTACAAGTTAGTGTAGTGTGACCTCTGCACAGTGTTCAGCTAAAGCTACAAGTTAGTGTAGTGCAACCTCTGCAGTGTTCAGCTAAAGCTACAAGTTAGTGTAGCGCGACCTCTGCACAGTGTTCAGCTAAAGCTAAAAGTTAGTGTAGTGCGACCTCTGCACAATGTTCAAGCTAAAGCTACCTGTAGAAGGTTGGTGGTGTTTTCCTGATCCTATCACTACCGCAGGCAGCTACATTATTTAAACGTTAGTGTAGTGCGTCCTCTGCACAGTGTTCAGCTAAAGCTACAAGTTAGTGTAGTGCGACCTCTGCACAGTGTTCAGCTAAAGCTACCTGTAGAAGATTGGTGGTGTTTTTCTGATCCTATCACTACCGCAGGCAGCTACATTATTTACACGTTAGTGTAGTGCGACCTCTGCACAGTGTTCAGCTAAAGCTACCTGTAGAAGGTTGGTGGTGTTTTCCTGATCCTATCACTACCGCAGGCAGCTACATTATTTACAAGTTAGTGTAGTGCGTCCTCTGCACAGTGTTCAGCTAAAGCTACGAGTTAGTGTAGTGCGACCTCTGCACAGTGTTCAGCTAAAGCTACAAGTTAGTGTAGTGCAACCTCTGCAAAGTGTTCAGTTAAAGCTACAAGTTAGTGTTGTGCGACCACTGCACAGTGTTCAGCTAAAGCTACCTGTAGAAGGTTGGTGGTGTTTTCCTGATCCTATCACTACCACAGGCAGCTACATTATTTACAAGTTAGTGTAGTGCGACCTCTGCACACTATTCAGCTAAAGCTACAAGTTAGTGCAGTGCAACCTCTGCACAGTGTTCAAGCTAAAGTTGCCTGTAGAAGGTTAGTGGTGTTTTCCTGATCCTATCACTACCGCAGGCAGCTACATTATTTAAACGTTAGTGTAGTGCGACCTCTGCACAGTGTTCAGCTAAAGCTACCTGTAGAAGATTGGTGGTGTTTTTCTGATCCTATCACTACCGCAGGCAGCTACACTATTGTCAGAGAGGTTACCTGGTTGGGCGCCGGTGCGCGCCGGGGCGCGTTGGTGCTCGGGTTCCTGTGCGTGCTGGGGCGCGTGTTCCTGGGGGCACTGGCGTGTCTGGTCTGGCGTCCGGGCGTGCGTGCGTACGCGCTAGCACGCGTTTGCCTATGGGCATTACTGCGGGCGTGCCCGGTGGTGTTGGCGTGCACGCCGGTGTCGGGGGCGCGCTCGGGCGCGTGCGGGGGCGCTTTGGCGAATCGGCGCGTGCACGAGCGCGGCGTTTTGGCGCCAATCAGCCTATTTAAGTCTGCCTCTATCCCTGTTCGGTGCTGCCTGATCAACAGCTCTGTGTCTAGATCCGTGATCCTCTCTGTGTTCCGTATCTCTGAAGTTTGACCCGTTGTGACCCGGCTTGCCCCTTAGACCTCCTTGACTGCTGCCTGAACCCGACCCCGGCTTGTTTGACCTTGCTTCTGCCTGCTCCCTTTGTACCGTTGCTGCCAGCCCGTTGCCGACCTCTGCCTGTGTTTGACCAACCTGATAAGCTCCTGCTCAGCATCAGTTCCAGTTGTCCTGAGTTCTACCTGCTGCTGGAAAGACCACCTTTCTCCAGGATCCAAACACCAGGCCCTCATACCACTCCGTATTCGCGGGCTTCCTGTCTTCTCTATCAGGGGCCCCGAATCGGATACGTAAGGGAGCCCACCCTCTGCCCAAGCGGACTCACCTGTCTGGTAAGTGAGGGACCTGACAGTATCAGGCAGCCATGACTGAGTCCGGGCAGGGGGCCTCCCCCATGGATGAACTTTGCAGGCACCTAGCGGGCCTCACCCAAGCAGTTAAAAGCTTACAGGAGGGCTATACAAGACTGGAAGGACAGGTCCAGGCCCTCTCAGCATCTCCTCAGGGAGCAGCACCTGCTAATCCTGCCTCAGCACCCTCTGTAGTAATGCTCCCACCAGAGCCCAGGGTGCCTACACCTGAAAAGTTCTCCGGAGAACGTTGCAAGTTCCGGGCGTTCCTGCAACGCATGCGAACTTTATTTTGCCTTGCAACCCCGTACGTTTTCCCTGGAGGCCACCAAGGTGGGGTTCGTCATATCTCTTTTGACCGGCGAGCCTCAGACCTGGGCCCATCACCTGCTGGAGCAAAAAGCCAGATCTCTGGATTCCTTGAATGACCTCTTCAGTGCAATGTCACAGTTATACAAGGACCCCCAGCTAACAGCCACGGCAGAAGCCGCCTTGCACTCCCTACAACAAGGCCGCAGAGCGGCCTAAGATTACGCTGTGGAGTTTAGGCGTTGGAGCTCTGACACGGAGTGGAACGACGCAGCCTTACGTCACCAATACCGACTGGGGTTGTCTGACCCTCTTAAAGACGAATTGGCACGGGTAGGGGTACCTCAGACACTGGATGAGCTCATAAACCTGTCAATCCAGATTGACCGCCGCCTTAGAGAAAGACGTTCTGAGAGGTCCATTGGCCATCCACGCCTCACTTGGATGTTGCCCAGGGCTCCTAGTGCCCCGAACCAAGCTCCTCCTGTCCCGTCTGTTTCAACTCAGGAAGCTCCTGAACCCATACAGCTAGGACTGCTCCGACCCTCTTTGACCCCTGAAGAGAAAACGCGCAGACGCACACTCAATCTGTGCCTGTACTGTGGAGAGTCGGGACACTTTGCAAGGACATGCCCCAACAAGAGACGTAAGTGCCTGCCGTCCTCCTCTTTGTGTGCACCTGTTTCACCCAGATCCGGTAACCATCTAACACTCTCTGTTATATTACAGCTACCTGGAAGGAACATTCCAGTACCGGTCATTATTGATTCGGGAGCATGTAGCGGATTCATTGACCGGACCTTCATTGAAAATCATCATATTCCTATCCAACCCAGTTTTCTTAGCGGATGGCTCCACCCTCAGCTCCGGACCTGTTACCCAGGAAACTGTTCCTCTACTGGCCACCATTGGCCTGGAACACCAGGAACTTTTACGCCTGGATGTCATCTCATCTCCTCTCTTTCCAATTATCTTAGGAATGCCTTGGCTACAGGCTCACAATCCCAGTATCAATTGGTCCACAGGCAAGATCCAGTTTTCATCTGAGTATTGCAAACAACACTGTTTACGGGGTACCCCCTGGACATCCTCTCAATGCCTTTGCCTAGACTCAGAAACCAAGTCTTATCAAAACCTTCCCGAACCCTACCGGGATTTCCTGGACGTGTTCAGCAAAAAGGGGGCAGAAGCCCTTCCGGTACATAGACCCTACAATTGCCCGATAGAACTTTTACCCGGAACTGAAGTTCCCTTCGGGAGGATTTTTCCCTTAACTGAGCAGAAGCTGGGCACCTTGAAAGCCTATATTGACGAAAACCTAAAGAAAGGATTCATTCGTCCCTCCACATCTCCAGCAGGTGCAGGCATCTTTTTTGTAGAGAAGAAAGATCATTCCTTACGTCCCTGCATCGATTACCGGGAACTCAATAAAATTACTATAAAGAACAGATATCCGCTACCTCTAGTGCCCGAACTATTTCAGAAATTAGGATCTGCTACCGTCTTCACCAAGCTGGACCTCCGCGGAGCCTACAATTTGATCCGCATAAGAGAGGGGGACGAATGGAAGACGGCCTTTCGTACTCGATTCGGGCACTACGAGTACCTCGTCATGCCCTTTGGCCTGTGCAACGCGCCAGCCACATTCCAGCACTTCGTCAACGATGTCTTTCGTGACTTTCTGGACCTATACGTCATCGTTTATCTGGACGATATCCTGGTTTTCTCTGCTTCCCTGGCTGACCATCGCAAACACGTGCAAAACGTACTTACCCGACTTAGACAACATGGGCTTTATGCCAAACTCGAAAAATGCGAGTTTGAGCTCCAATCCATCCAGTTCCTAGGCTTGGTCATCTCTCCTGACGGTATCAAAATGGACCCGCAAAAGGTATCTGCTATCTTGGATTGGCCTGCACCTGTAGACAAAAAAGGAGTACAGCGCTTTATTGGCTTCGCCAATTTTTATAGAAAATTCATTAAAGGATTCTCTTCAATAATAGCTCCCATTACGGAACTCATCAAACAGGGAATCCGGTTCTGCTGGACCCCTAAGGCGCAAGTGGCCTTTGAAAAACTCAAAGCTCTGTTTACTTCAGCCACCATCCTCAAACACCCCAATCCTGCCTTGCCTTTCGTCTTAGAAGTGGATGCTTCCGAAGTCGCGGTTGGAGCCGTGCTCTCACAAAGACAAGGTGCTAAAGCACTCCTGTACTCTGTGAGATTCTTTTCACGCAAACTCTCCTCTTCCGAGAGGAACTATGACGTGGGAGATCGGGAACTTCTAGCCATCAAGGCAGCTCTGGAGGAATGGCGTTATCTCCTGGAGGGTGCAGCTCACCCCATTTTGGTCTACACAGACCACAAAAATTTAGAATATCTAAGGACGGCTAAGAGACTTAAACCCCAGCAAGCCAGATGGGCACTTTTTTTTTCCCGATTTATTTTTCACATTACCTACAGACCCGGATCCAAGAATGTCAAATCCGACGCCCTCTCCCGAATGTTCCTTGATTCAGAGAAGACCCTGCCTCCAGACACCATTCTCCCTTCTGGGAATTTCCTGATCTTACAGGAGGATCTCATCTCTCAGATCAGACGGTCCTCTATGGGAATGTCATCACCTGCTGAAGCTTGTACCAAAGATGGGCTGTTCTGGTACAAAAACAAAATTGTGGTCCCTGAGGAGCTAAAAGTACAGGTGTTAAACTTGTGCCATGATCACAAATTGGCCGGTCACTTCGGCACATGGAAGACAATTGATCTCGTCCAACGCACCCTCTGGTGGCCTCACCTTGCTAAAGACTGCAAGGAATACGTTGAGTCCTGTAATACTTGTGCCAGAAGCAAGAGTAGCCGGGCAAGAGCATGGGGTCTGTTGAGACCATTACCAGTCCCAGAGAGACCGTGGGCCATGATTTCAATGGACTTTATTGTTGAACTCCCCCCATCAGAAGGTTTCTCTTCCATGTTTGTTGTGGTAGACAGGCTGTCTAAAATGGCCCACTTTCTCCCCATGAAGGGCACCCCTTCGGCCATGGAAACCGCTACCATCTTTATTAAAGAAATCATCAGATTGCATGGAGTACCAACCAACATAGTTTCCGACAGAGGCGTCCAATTTACCTCCAGATTTTGGAAAGCACTCTGTGGCTCCCTAGAGATTGAATTATCATTTTCTTCGGCCTATCACCCCCAGTCAAATGGACAAACCGAGAGGACGAATCAGACCTTGGAGAAATACCTCCGCTGTTTTTCTGCGTTCTTCCCTGCTCCCCATCGCGGAGTTTTCTTACAATAACTCACTGCACTCAGCTACCAATCAGTCACCATTCTATGCTAACTATGGTTTCCATCCATCCTTCTTGCCTGGGTCTATTCCCGAGTGCCCTGTCCCTGCAGTATCCGAAACCTTGGACTTTTTCTCAAATAATAACAAACTACTGCAGGATACCATGACCAAAGCTCAAGAAGACTACAAAAGAATTTTTGACAGGAAGAGACGTGGAGAACTTGCTCTGGAACCGGGCAACTCTGTCTGGTTATCGACTACTAACCTTAAGTTGGCCTGTCCGTCCAGAAAACTAGGCCCTAAATACTTGGGTCCTTTTCTGGTGAAAAGAAAAATTAACGATGTGGCATATGAACTTGACCTTTCTAACGCCCTGCGGATACACCCAGTCTTCCATGTGTCCCTCTTGAAGCCGGTCACCCCCAACTCCTTTGTCGGCCGTAGTATTGGCCCACCCAAGCCTATCTTAGTTAATGGCGAGGAGGAGTTCGAGGTGGAGGCAATTTTAGATTGCAGAAGAAGACGCAACCAAGTTCAATACCTTGTAAAATGGAAGGGCTATGGGCCGAAGATAATTCTTGGAAGCCAGAGAGCAACTTGCACGCCAGGGAACTCCTACAGTCTTTTAAAGCTTCTCATGCCTCAAAAATGGCTCAGCTGGAGTCTGCCCTTGAGGAGGGGGCACTGTCAGAGAGGTTACCTGGTTGGGCGCCGGTGTGCGCCGGGGGGCGCGTTGGTGCTCGGGTTCCTGTGCGTGCTGGGGCGCGTGTTCCTGGGGGCACTGGCGTGTCTGGTCTGGCCGGCCGTGGCGTGCAGGGTGGCGTCCGGGCGTGCGTACGCGCGTTCGCGCTAGCGCGAGTTCGCCTATGGGCGTTGCCGCGGGCGTGCCCGGTGGTGTTGGCGTGCACGCCGGTGTCGGGGCGCGCTCGGGCGCGTGCGGGGGCGCTTTGGCGAATCGGCGCGTGCACGAGCGCGGCGTTTTGCCACCAATCGGCCTATTTAAGTCTGCCTCTATCCCTGTTCGGTGCTGCCTGATCAACAGCTCTGTGTCTAGTTCCGTGATCCTCTCTGTGTTCCGTATCTCTGAAGTTTGACCCGTTGTGACCCGGCTTGCCCCTTGGACTTCCTTGACTGCTGCCTGAACCCGACCCCGGCTTGTTTGACCTTGCTTCTGCCTGCTCCCTGTGTACCGTTGCTGCCAGCCCGTTGCCGACCTCTGCCTGTGTGTGACCAACCTGATAAGCTCCTGCTCAGCATCAGTTCCAGTATTCCTGAGTTCTACCTGCTGCTGGAAAGACCACCTTTCTCCAGGATCCAAACACCAGGCCCTCATACCACTCCGTATTCGCAGGCTTCCTGTCTGCTCTATCAGGGGCCCCGAATCGGATACGTAAGGAAGCCTACCCTCTGCCCAAGTGGACTCACCTGTCTGGTAAGTAAGGGACCTGACAACTATTTACAAGTTAGTGTAGTGCGTCCTCTGCACAGTGTTCAGCTAAAGCTACGAGTTAGTGTAGTGCGACCTCTGCACAGTGTTCAGCTAAAGCTACAAGTTAGTGTAGTGCGACCTCTGCACAGTGTTCAGTTAAAGCTACAAGTTAGTGTAGGGCGGCCTCTGCACAGTGTTCAGCTAAAGCTACCTGTAGAAGATTGGTGGTGTTTTCCTGATCCTATCACTACCGCAGGCAGCTACATTATTTAAACGTTAGTGTAGTGCGTCCTCTGCACAGTGTTCAGCTAAAGCTACGAGTTAGTGTAGTGCGACCTCTGCACAGTGTTCAGCTAAAGCTACAAGTTAGTGTAGTGCGACGTCTGCACAGTGTTCAGCTAAAGCTACCTGTAGAAGATTGGTGGTGTTTTTCTGATCCTATCACTACCGCAGGCAGCTACATTATTTACACGTTAGTGTAGCGCGACCTCTGCATAGTGTTCAGCTAAAGCTACCTGTAGAAAGTTGGTGGTGTTTTCCTGATCCTATCACTACCGCAGGCAGCTACATTATTTAAATGTTAGTGTAGTGCGTCCTCTGCACAGTGTTCAGCTAAAGCTACAAGTTAGTGTAGTGCGACCTCTGCACAGTGTTCAAGCTAAAGCTACCTGTAGAAGGTTGGTGGCGTTTTCCTGATCCTATCAGTACCGCAGGCAGCTACATTATTTAAACGTTAGTGTAGTGCGTCCTCTGCACAGTGTTCAGCTAAAGCTACGAGTTAGTGTAGTGCGACCTCTGCACAGTGTTCAGCTAAAGCTACAAGTTAGTGTAGTGCGACCTCTGCACAGTGTTCAGCTAAAGCTACAAGTTAGTGTAGTGCGACGTCTGCACAGTGTTCAGCTAAAGCTACCTGTAGAAGATTGGTGGTGTTTTTCTGATCCTATCACTACCGCAGGCAGCTACATTATTTACACGTTAGTGTAGCGCGACCTCTGCATAGTGTTCAGCTAAAGCTACCTGTAGAAAGTTGGTGGTGTTTTCCTGATCCTATCACTACCGCAGGCAGCTACATTATTTAAATGTTAGTGTAGTGCGTCCTCTGCACAGTGTTCAGCTAAAGCTACAAGTTAGTGTAGTGCGACCTCTGCACAGTGTTCAAGCTAAAGCTACCTGTAGAAGGTTGGTGGCGTTTTCCTGATCCTATCAGTACCGCAGGCAGCTACATTATTTAAACGTTAGTGTAGTGCGTCCTCTGCACAGTGTTCAGCTAAAGCTACGAGTTAGTGTAGTGCGACCTCTGCACAGTGTTCAGCTAAAGCTACAAGTTAGTGTAGTGCACCCTCTGCAAAGTGTTCAGTTAAAGCTACAAGTTAGTGTTGTGCGACCTCTGCACAGTGTTCAGCTAAAGCTACCTGTAGAAGGTTGGTGGTGTTTTCCTGATCCTATCACTACCGCAGGCAGCTACATTATTTACAAGTTAGTGTAGTGCGACCTCTGCACACTGTTCAGCTAAAGCTACAAGTTAGTGCAGTGCGACCTCTGCACAGTGTTCAAGCTAAAGCTGCCTGTAGAAGGTTAGTGGTGTTTTCCTGATCCTATCACTACCGCAGGCAGCTACATTATTTAAACGTTAGTGTAGTGCGACCTCTGCACAGTGTTCAGCTAAAGCTACCTGTGGAAGGTTGGTGGTGTTCTGATCCTATCACTACCGCAGGCAGCTACATTATTTACAAGTTAGTGTAGTGCGTCCTCTGCACAGTGTTCAGCTAAAGCTATGAGTTAGTGTAATGCGACCTCTGCACAGTGTTCAGCTAAAGCTACAAGTTAGTGTAGTGCGACCTCTGCACAGTGTTCGGCTAAAGCTACAAGTTAGTGCAGTGCGAACTCTGCACAGTGTTCAGCTAAAGCTACAAGTTAGTGTAGTGTGACCTCTGCACAGTGTTCAGCTAAAGCTACCTGTAGAAGATTGGTGGTGTTTTTCTGATCCTATCACTACCGCAGGCAGCTACATTATTTACAAGTAAGTGTAGTGCGTCCTCTGCACAGTGTTCAGCTAAAGCTACCTATAGAAGATTGGTGGTGTTTTCCTGATCCTATCACTACCGCAGGCAACTACATTATTTACAAGTTAGTGTAGTGCGACCTCTGCACAGTGTTCAGCTAAAGCTACAAGTTAGTGTAGTGCGACCTCTGCACAGTGTTCAGCCAAAGCTACCTGTAGAAGATTGGTGGTATTCTCATACTAATAATACTACAGGCAGGCAGTTGATTTTGCTAGCTGCAGTATCATATACATATATATCCCAGCTTAGTGCTGCTACATCTCACTGCAGGCCATTAGTATGTCTGGAAGGCCAACAAGGAGAGGCAGACAGTCACAAGCCAATAAAAGAGGGCAAGCAGGCTCTGTGTCTAGAGGCAACAGTGCTGGTAGTGGACACGGTGCATCCTCATCAGCACGTGGCCGTGGGACACGCTTGGCCTTTTTTTCGGCAGCTGGCCGTGTTGAGCCGCAACATGCAAAAGACTTGGTTGAGTGGATGACTAAGCCGTCCTCATCCTCCTCATCCTCTCTCACCCATGCTCAGGGTACTTTGGCAAAGCAGTTGCTAACCCGGCCTCTTCCCTCAGCTCAATGGAATCAGTCACTCCTTCCCTAGCCCCACCATGTCCTCCTGAGGAGTCCCCCGAACTGTTTGACCACAGTGTTGGGTACATGCTCCAGGAGGATGCTCAGCGTTTTGAAGGCTCCGATGATGGTACTCAGCTAGAGGAAGGCAGTAACGTGAGCCCAGAGAGAGGGGGTGCCCAAGAAGGACAGCAATCTGGCAGTCATGTTGCCCCTGCTGCAGCATACTGCCAGGTTTGCTCCAGTGATGAGGGAGGGAGGGGATGATGAGGTCACTGACTCCACGTGGGTGCCTGATAGGAGAGAGGAGGAGTAGGAGTCACATCACCAACGAGGCAGGATGCCCTCCCGGGGCCAGCTTAAGGGCAGCACACTGACTGCATCACACCGCAAAGCTCCGCATGTGCAGGGCGCTGCTGTCTCTGCGCGTTATTCCAAAAGTTCTTTGGTGTGGGCCTTTTTTGAGACGAGTGCATCAGATCGCACCGCTGCTATTTGCAACATATGTCTCAAGCGTATCTCGCGTGGCCAAAACATCTCCCGCTTGGACACCACATGCTTGACCAGACATAAGTTGACCTGCCATGCAGTTCGTTGGCAAGCGTACCTAAAAGACCCACACCAAAGAACAAAGAGGACCTCTCCTTGCTCCTCATCAGCTGAGATCTCCAACCCCACTATACCTTCAGTCCTCTCTGAGACCTGCACTGAGAGGAATGAAGGTGTAGAATTAGGTGTGTCACAGCCAAGTACTTGTGGGCAATCTGCTATCGGTACACAGGCGTCAGATTGTACCAGGCAAATTTCCCTGCCCAAGCTGCTGCACCGCCGAAAGAAGTTCGCTCCCAGCCATCCACACGCCTAGCGGTTGAATGCTAGCTTGGCAAAATTGCTAGCACTTCAACTGCTACCTTTTTAATTGGTAGACTCTGCCCCTTCTGTGAGTTTGTGGAATGTGCGGTTCCTCAGTGGCAGGTACCCAAACGCCACTTTTTCTCACCGAAGGCGATTCCGGCATGTGGAAGGCAAAGTCCATGCCTCGCTGGACAGGGCGGTCAGCGGTAAGGTGCATATTACCTCTGACTCACGGTCCAGCAGGCATGGACAGGGACGTTACCTAAGTTTCACAACACATTGGGTGACTCTGCTAGCAGCTGGGAAGGATGCAGGACAAGGTGCAGTAGTGTTGGTGGTTGTTCCGCCAACACGCCTCCAAAATGCTACTACTGATGATTCTGACACACCTCTCTCCTCCACCCCTCTTCTTCTTCTTCCTCCATGGCCTCTTCCTGTGCTTTGTCCTCGGAACCAGCGATGCTCCATAGGTGTTCAGGGGGCTACATAACTACGCAGGCCAAAAGATGCCATGCGGTGCTTGAGCTGGTGTGCTTGGGGGACAGGAGCCACACTGGGGCAGAGGTTCTGTCAGCTCTGCAGGGGCAGGTTCAGAGGTGGTTGACGCCACGCCAACTTAAGGCAGGAATGGTGGTTTGCGACAATGGCACCAACCTCCTCTCCACCCTCCGACAGGGACAAATGACCCATGTGCCCTGTTTGGCTCATGTCCTTAACTTGGTGGTGCAGCGGTTCTTGGGCAGGTACCCGGGCTTACAGGATGTCCTGAGGCAGGCCAGGAAAGTCTGTGTGCATTTCCGCCGGTCATAAAATGCCAGTGCTTGGCTGGCTGACCTCCAAAAGGAATTTAACCTGCCCAAGAACCGCCTAATCTGTGACATGCCCACTAGGTGGAACTCAACGTTGGCCATGCTGCAGCGGCTGCACACACAGCAGAGGGCCATCAATGAGTACCTGTGTGACTATGGCACCAGGACAGGGTCAGGAGAGCTTGTTTTTTTTCCCCACACCAGTGGGCCATGATCAGGGATGCATGCACTGTCCTGTCACCATTTGAGGACGCCACGAGGATGGTGAGCAGTGACAGTGCATGCATCAGTGACACTGTCCCCCTTGTCCACCTGTTGGAGCACACGCTGCATGGAATAATGGACAGGGCACTTGAGGCAGAACAGAGGCAGGAAGAGGAGGACTTCTTTAGCTCTCAAGGCCCCCTTTATCCAATGTTCCTGCATGCCCGCCAATCACACAGGAAGAGAACGAGGAGGAGGAGGAGGAGGAGGAAGAGGAGGATTGTGTCAGCATGGAGGTGGAGCCTGGCACTCAGCATCAGCAGCAGTCTTTAAGGGATCATTTACAGTCCCAAGAAAACCATGGACTTGTACGTGGCTGGGAGGAGGTGGCTGCGGATCATGTCGTCCTTAGTGACCCAGAGGACTCCGGACCGAATGCCTCAGCAAACCTACGCTGCATGGCCTCCCTGATCCTGCAAAGCCTGCGGAAGGATCCTCGTATTCGTGGTATCAAGGAGAGGGATCGATACTGGCTGGCAACCCTCCTTGATCCACGTTACAAGGGTAAGGTTGCCGACCTTATCTTGCCGTCACAGAGAGAGCAGAGGATGAAGTTACAAACTCCTGTTCCTGGACAACGTGCTGCTGAGGCTTCGGTCAGTCAAAGAAGGAGCGGTGGAGAAGGTGGCTGTCTGACCGATGCGTTCAGACAATTTTTTAGTCCGCAGCCCCAAGGTATGATTGATTCCAGCAACCATCGCCAGCGTCTGTTTTACATGGTGCAGGAATACCTAGGGGCAAGATCTGACTTGGACACTTTTCCCACTGAAAATCCTCTGGGTTACTGGGTCATGAGAATGGATCACTGGCCAGAGCTTGCACAGTATGCAATTGAGCTACTGGCCTGTCCTGCATCCAGTGTTCTTTTGGAATGCACATTCAGTGCTGCTGGAGGTTTTAGAACCGATCACAGGGTGAGCCTGTCCACCGACTCGGTCGATGGACTGACCTTCATAAAAATGAATCAGTCTTGGATCACCACCAGCTACCAAGCACCTGATGCTGATGTAACCGAATAGTTTTTTTGAAATGTCAGATCCCTTCAAGACTGCCTATGCTAATGCTGAGTGACTATCCTGTTATGCTGAGTGACTATCCTCTTCCTCCTCAATGATCATGCTGATAGCTTGTAAGAATATTTTTGGTTCTGGGCCCCCCCACCAGTGGCTAAGGCCCAATTTTTCAACAGGGGCGTGTAATTACAAATGATACAATACTTTGCAGCAGGGCTTGTTCCTGCGCTCCAACTAGAGCATCTGTGAGGGGTTGCAGTGTTGTGGCACCAGCACCAGTGCCTAAGGCCCAATTTTTCAGCCCCTGTTTAGCAGGAGCGTGTAATTACAATTTTTGATGCAATATTTTACACAAGGGCTCATTCCTGCGCTCCAACTAGAGTATCTGTGAGGGGTTGCAGTGTTGTGGCACCAGTGTCTAAGGCCCAATTTTTCTGACCCTGTTCAACAGGGGCATGTAATTACAATTCTTGATCTAATATTTCACAGCAGAGCCCGTTCCTGCACCCACCAAGAGTAACTGTGAGGGTTTACAGTGTTGTGGCAACACCAACACCTAAGGTCCCAATTTCTGCAGAGTATATAGGGCAGGCCCCTACTTTCAAACATCCAACAAACGACTCCTACTTGCAAACGGAAAGAGACAACAGGAAGTGAGATGAAATCTACCCCTAGGAAGGGAAATTCTCTCCTGTAAGAGTTAATATGGGAAAAATGTGTCTCCTTTCCACTGATGCTTTATCACCAATCCTTGTTTCACTAAAAACCCCAAATTGACAAAAAACATTTGTCATTGAGACAGAAAGTGAGGTAAAATCTTCTGAAGAGGTGCACAGACAGCAAAACAAATGTCACAGGGGTGATAACCCTTCCCTATGTTTTTCAAGAAGCTTTAAAAATAGATTTTTTGGCTGGAGCTACACTTTAAAAATGTACCAGTTCAAAATTACAAACAGATTCTACTTAACAACAAACCTACAGTCCCTGTCTTGTTTGCACCGCCTGTTTACTGCTGTTCAGAGGGCCTTAATTTCCATACAAGACCCAAAGGGCCTGGTAATGGACTGGGGGGGTACCCATGCCATTTGTCTCACTTATTTTAATCCATATTACCGGGACTGGACATTACATTAAAGCCGTAAGCAGTTTTAAATGACTTTTACTCCTTTAAAAATGTGATTTTGTGCAGGGACCATTCTAAGCACGGGAAACGCGCGCCACTTTACAGGCATACTATAGACACCCCCCCAGGTACGATATTTAAAGAAATATTTCACTTTTTTTTTCACTTTAAGCATAATTAAAATCACTGCTCCCCAAAAAAGGGCAATTTTTGAAACTTTTTTTTGCATTGATACATGTCCCCTGGGGCAGGATCCGGGTCCCCAGACCCTTTTTAGGACAATACCATGCAAATTAGCCTTTAAAATTAGCACTTTTGATTTCAAACGTTCGAGTCCCATAGACTTCAATGGGGTTCTAAAGTTTGCGCGAATTTTCGGTCCGTTCGCAGATTCTGGTGCGAACCGAACTGGGGGGTGTTCGGCTCATCCCTAGTGTCCACTATAATGTCAGAGTCCCGATTAAAAATCTCCGTTATAACTAATAATAAAAAAAAAATTGTAATAAAAATGCCATAAAACTATCACCTATTTTGTAGACATTATAACTTTTGCGCAAACCAATCAATATACACTTATTGCGATTTTGATTTTTTTTTTTTTTCCAAAAATATGTAGAATACATATTGGCCTAAACTGAGGAAAAAAATGTTTTTTTATATATTTCTGGGGGATATTTATTATAGCAAAAAGTAAAAAATATTGCGTTTTTTTTCAAAATTGACGCTCTTTTTTTGTTTATAGTGCAAAAAATAAAAAACGATCAAATACCACCAAAAGAAGGCTCTATTTGTGGGAAAAAAAGGATGTCAATTTTGTTTGGGTGCAACGTCGCACGACCGTGCAATTGTCAGTTAAAGCGACGCAGAGCCGAATCGCAAAAAGTGTTGAAGTGGTTAACTTTGTCTCAGGTTTGTGAGCAAGCAGTGGATCAGGGCCAATAACCCAAAAGGGCAGGGCCTGCATACCTCAATGGACTTTAAGAGAAAATAGTTTAAAAATCTTATTTTCTTTCTTGTGTATTCAGATACACAGAATTTGAAGATATTCTTAGATGACTGGAATAGGCAAAAAGCCACTAAAAAGATCCAAACAATATGAATATGACACTACACAAAGTGTACAAATCAATGTCAATTGAACAACAACAGGAAAGGCTAAAACCTAACATGCCTAACCCTTGGCATCAGGGAAAAGAGTGGTTATTGCTAGCGGCTATAGCAGCCGATAGTGATAATCACAGGTAAAACCCAGCATGCTGGTTGTACCCAGGTTAATCGCTCGATCAATTGGTGCATTCAGCCTGCCCATAAGTGGTTTGAATCTACCTTAGCGTTGTTGACCTTGTAGGTGGAAAGGTCCTTGAGGGGAGAAAGTACCACAAGGGGTACGATCCTTCTTGATAATAACAGACTCCTTGGAAAATGGGAGTAAGAGTACAGATGGAATGTTGATCACCAAAATAGGTTCTTCACCAAAATGGAAAAGCAAAATCTTAGTGGCTGGGACTAGTCACACTGGGGTACTGGAACCCACATAAGTGAGGAAGGGCAATCGCCAAAGATGCTCTATAGTAGGGTCTAAAATGGTGCTAGAGGGAAGAACCTAAGCTACTAAACAAAAAGGTAGGCGAGGAACCCAATAGGATAGGCAAACTAAAAAGGCCCTTTTCTGGCTTCAACACCTGCAGTTTAAGTGGAAGGTAGACTCTGAACACCTACGAAGAACCACAGATATTGAAGATGGAGACTATCGGTCTTTTGCTCTCTTGCATTCTGTGTTGAGACAGTAGAATAGTGTAAGGACCTTGAGGATTTAGAAAGCCACTGGCAAGTGCACAACCTAAGAAACACCTTCCTTCAAAAGGCAAGTGAATAAGGCATTCTATAACCACCTCTATACCATTGTATTATAAATAAAAATGCTGCAAACAAAATCACAATGTACAGAGCAATTCAGAGTGGCACTTTGCTGTGTAATTGCTGTAAAGCAACAACGGCTATCACATAAACACCAATAATGTTTGTAAGCAGGAAGGAGGATTGGCAGATTGAAGGTGAACGTGGGGACCTTAAAGTGGCAATGGCCACCGATGATTAGAGATTATTTGTTTTTTTTTAAAGGTGGGGGGAGTTAAAGTGCCACTAATCACCACCAATTGTAGTTTTTGGGGGTTTTTTTGGGGGGGGGGGGTGATGGTTCAATTTTGCCACAGACCAGCAACAACTGTGGGATATTTTTTTTTTCAGCGATAAAGAGATGAAAGGTACGTTTTCAGCTAGGGATTTGAAAGCCCCACTCCTCGTTCCTGTCTTTCTTTAGGGCTTCGAGACAGATTAGAGCGATTCTGATTGGTCACGTCCTGGCACATGACCACTTTGACCAATCAGAATCAGTGGCGTCTCCAGCTTTCATATTTAGGGGGGGCACATGGGGGGACAGGGACAAAGTAGGGGGGCAACTATAAAATGCATATATATATATATATACACACCCTATTTCCCCGAAAATAAGACCTAGCGCGATTGTCGGTGATGGCTGCAATATAAGCCCTACCCCCCAAATAAGCCCTAGTTAAAGTCCTTGTAGGTCTTATTTTCAGGGTAGGGCTTATTTTCGGGGAAACAAGGTAGGGCTTATTTGGGGGGTAGGGCTTATATTGCAGCCATCACTGACAATCACGCTAGGTCTTATTTTCGGGGAAACAGGGTATATATATATATATATATCTATATATATATATATATATATATATAGATATATAGATATATCTATATCTAGATATAGATATATAGATATAAATAAATACTGGGGCCCTTTACTACGACCCCACAACGGCCCTTTCACATGTTCTGCAGTGAGCTCCATTCCTACTGTATTGGGGTCCCCCAGGGTGGCAGAAAACAAGATATATATGTCACCAACATACCAAGAAAATATAAGGATCCAAAGCAGTGGGAGAACTATCAGGGTTGCAAAGGTTGTCTTGCCTCCGGGCCCTGGTGTTCTGCCACTGTGGGGTTCCCCAGCCTCCTCTTGCTGTTCTGCCCCTGCTATTGACTGCTCTGGTCTGGCATCTCTTGGAATTTACAGGCTGGTTCTCCTGTCCTAAGGATGGGAGAAATCAGTCTGTTTTTTCAGTAACTGAGAGTCCGGGCCCCCTCTAGCCCCCCCTAGGGACACCATTGATCAGAATTACTTAGATCTATCCCGAAAGCCCTAAGAAAGGAAGGGGAAGAAGAGCTGGGCTTTCAAGTCCCCAAGACGGGGTAGGCAGTGACAGCTAATCACCCATAGTGCAATGGGAACCGTAAAGGAGGGTGTACAATGTTAGTTCACCTTTTAATTTTTAGCAAAAAGGTGAACTTACACTTTAGGTACACTGGTAGCAACAAAGCATGAATGCTGCATTTACAAAGGATGTGACATTTACAATCGATAGATATAGATAGACTTAAGCTTTCTTTCTACTAGTTTTTATTTTTTCTTTATTTCACTTCTCCTATACTCACTGTATACAATCTTGACATTAGTCCAAGGAGCTGGCACCTCCATTAGTAATCGAACGATTGCTATTTCAAATATCACGGTCTTCCCAGAGCCAGTTGGTGCACACATGACAAAATTCTTATTTGAATAGAGAAGCTAGGTGGAAAATGTGTTAAACAAAGAAAAATTAATTATAAAGCTCAACAGTGGAATACTTGATGCAAATCTATTGGGTATAGGGAGTCTGCCTAGAGCAGTGATGGCGAACCTTGGCACCCCAGATGTTTTGGGACTATATTTCCCATGATGCTAATGCACCCTACAATGTAGCTGAGCATCATGGGAAATGTAGTTCCAAAACACCTGGGGTGCCAAGGTTCGCCAACACTGGCCTAAAGCAGGCATTTCTAGGTCAAGTAGCTTCTATTTATTTCCAGAGCACTGTAGAAGCTTGAAAAAAATGTAGCCCTCTGCTGTAAAACTTCAGAACAGTGTTTGGTGTAATTGATTTGCTGTCTCCTGCCTTGTACCTACCTACCGAGTAATAAATGAAATGGAAAGTCACACTAGCCAATAAGAAGGAGCAGAGGTCAATTTAACAGCATAAAAGTCCAAACAGGTACCCTTTATTCCTAAATTCAAGGCAAATAGCTAAATGCAGCTCTTACACACTGCTCAACCTTATCTCGCAGGGAAAGAGACCAGATTTTTCTCTGGTACAGTTCAAGAGCACTTACAAATCTTCCTCCTATCCCCTCCTTGTGACTGTACAAGAAGTAAAATTCAGGTTTTTTGACTTCTTACACATAAAAATTACATAAGGATGTATTACACAGGTGCATTCATTTGTGTCTTTTACAGTATCTCACAAAAGTGAGTACACCCCTCACTCTTTTGTAAATATTTTATTATACTTTTTCATGTGACTTTTTCTTTGCTATAATGTAAAGTAGTGAGTGTACAGCTTGTGCAACAGTGTAAATTTGCTGTCCCCTCAAAATAACAACACACAATCATTATTGTCTAAACCGCTGGCAACAAAAGTGAGTACACCCCTAAGTGAAAATTTCCAAATTGGGTCCAATTAGCCATTTGGCCTCCCCGCTGTCATGTGACTCATTAGTGTTAGAAGGTCTCAGGTGTGAATGGGGAGCAGGTGTGTTAAATTTGGTGTTATCGCTCTCTCTCTCTCATACTGGTCACTGGAAGTTCAACATGGTGCCTCCATGGGAAAGAGCTCTCTGAGGATCTGAAAAAAAGAATTGTTGCTCTACATAAAGATGGCCTAGGCTATAAGAAGATTGCCAAGAACGTGAAACTGAGCTGCAGCACGGTGGCCAAGACCACACAGCGGTTTAACAGGACAGGTGCCACTCAGAACAGGCCTCGCCATGGTCGACCAAAGAAATTGAGTGCACGTGCTCGGTATCATATACAGATGTTGTCTTTGGGGAATAGACGTATGAGTGCTGCCAGCATTGCTGCAGAGGTTGAAGGGGTGGGGGGTCAGCCTGTCAGTGCTCAGACCATAAGCCGCACACTGCATCAAATTGGTCTGCATGGCTGTCGTCCCAGAAGGAAGCCTCTTCTAAAGATGATGCACAAGAAAGCCCACAAACAGTTTGCTGAAGACAAGTAGACTAATGACATAGATTGCTGGAGCCATGTCCTGTGGTCTTATGAGACCAAGATAAACTTATTTGGTTCAGATGGTGTCAAGCGTGTGTGGCGGCAACCAGGTGAGGAGTACAAAGACAAGTGTGTCTTGCCTACAGTCAAGCATGGTGGTGGGAGTGTCATGGTCTGGGGCTACAAGAGTGCTGCCGGCACTGGGGAGCTACAGTTCATTGAGGGAACCATGAATGCCAACATGTTCTTGTCAGGGCTGGGCTCAGCCCTTCCTTCTCTGAGCTGGCCGCTCAGCTGTCGGCTAATTGCCAGCTCCTTTCCCTCCACAGTGACTCAGCTGTTGATGATCTGCTTGTCAGTCCTGGCTACTTAAAGCCGTCCAGCTCACTTCATCTCTGCCTTCGCCTTTGGTCACATCTCAGAGACTTTCTCCTGCGTTCCTGATGAAGGCTTGCTCGGCTGACGTCCCTTCTGGCTCCTGATCCTGCTTGCTGTACTTCACGTTTATCTCTGGCTCTCTGACATTGGCAGACTACCCGATCTGGTTACTGAACTCTGGCTATGTATTGACTACGCTTACTCTGTTTACCTTTTTATTATTATTAAACAAGTGTGATTAACTATACTTCTGTCTCGGTCTGATTCATGGTTTCTGACAGTTCTGTGACATACTTAAGCAGAGCATGATCCCCTCCCTTTGGAGACTGGGCCGCAGTGCAGTATTCCAACATAACGACCCCCAAAAACACCTCCAAGATGACCAATGCCATGCTAAAGAAGCTGAGGGTAAAGGTGATGGACTGGCCAAGCATGTCTCCAGACCTAAACCGTATTGAGCATCTGTGGGGGATCCTCAAACAGAAGGTGGAGGAGCGCAACATCCACCAGCTCCGTGATGTCCTCATGGGGGAGTGGAAGAGGACTCCAGTGGCAAACTGTGAAGCTCTGGTGAACTCAGTGCCCAAGAGGGTTAAGGCAGTGCTGAAAAATAATGGTGGCCACATAAAATATTGACACTTTAGGCCCAATTTGGACATTTTCACTTAGGGGTGTATTTACTTTTGTTGTCAGCGGTTTAGACATTAATGGCTGTGTGTTGAGTTATTTTGAGGAGACAGCAAATTTACACTGTTATACAAGCTTTACACTCACTACTTTACATTGTAGCAAAGTGTAATTTCTTCAGTGTTGTCACATGAAAAGATATAAATATATACAAAAATGTGAGGGGTGTACTCACTTTTGTGAGATACTGTATATCTGCCTAGAGTTGACCCTTACTAACATTTAAGGGCACCACAGACATAAATAGAATTGTTTGTATTTATCATATTATTCTTTTCTCTGTGTTCATTGAAAGACACAGAGATCTTGACTGCTGTGTTATATCACTACCTGCAGGATTAGGACACTAGGCACAAAAGCAATGCCCAGGGGCTGCTCTTGCTGATAGAAAAAACCCTCATCTGCTAGAGGCAGCTCAGTTAGCCACAAAGCAGTACATAGAGAAACAATGGGTCCTAGCCATAACCAAAAAAGTGGGTACCAGTACAAAAAATGTTTACTTCTGTTCACTGAAAGACAAAGCAGGGATCCAGAAGATGTTGAGTATTATGACATCCCAAAGCAGCGTCTACTGTGGGGTCGAGGACTAATGGAAACAACAATTTTCCTCAGTCAAGTACAACTACACTGCCATCTGTAAGAGCCCTTTAACAGGGGCGATTCGATCTTTGTACACATGCAATTATAACAGTCATATTAGAAGCATACCAGAGGTCTTTTCCTTAATCCACAGGGAAGCATGACCCTTTAGTAAGCCACATTTTGGGCACACAAAGACCACATGGGCCCACTCAGGCCAAGAATCCCAGGATACAATTCTAATGATCCAGCTTCAAAGGGTTGTCTAGTATCTCCTCTTTGAGTCTTCTTTCATGGGGCTGCATATGTGCACACCTATGTTTGTACTGGGAGCATGCTGCTCCAGCCTGGGTCTGCTGCTCCAGCTCCGAGTCTTGTACTAAAGTTTGGGAGCTGGGAGGACCAGTTCTTCATCTCTGCGATAGCCTTTGACTGGCTATCACAGTGATCAGTAACTGTACATTCCATCCTTGCATTCTTTCTTTTGTTGAATAGAGAAAAAGACACATTGTAATTTGTATCTTTTTCTTCTTGCTAAAGGAAAAAAAAAAAAAAGTTTAAAAAATATAATAAAATAATAGCTAGATTAGGAATTGATTAAGGTCAGTGTCAGGGTCAGTGTGTATTAAGTAGGATTAAAAAAGCTTACTTGGTATCAGTTATGGTAATGGAAAGAAATATCAAGTTAAATTTCAAAAACATTTTTTTTTTTTTACTATTTTGGATCAGTTTTCCTTTGATAATAAAAAATCTGAAGATATCCATTACCATTTACCACTAAATGAAATCCTAATTTGTCTTGAAAAAAACAAGGTATAAATTTATCTGGATACACTAAGTAGTTGTATAGGTATGTACAGTTTTACTAATACATACTAATGTTGCAAAACTGGGGTCAGGCTTTAAAGGATAAGGTCACCTTTCAAGAAAAAATTATAAACGCATATATTTTTGCAAGAAAAAAATGGTCAGACAAGCCCTGCAGCTTTCTACCCGTACCTTTATACGGGCTGTTTGTTGAAAGCTGCTTGACTTGTGAATAAACTAAAAGAGCGCTCAGCCACCTCACAGTTCATTCTGAACTACACGTTGTGAGCCGTGGTGGATGATGGTAGTTGTAGTTCATTCATTTGCAAGAAACTGTGAATGAATGATGCGGCCGTGTGGGCAGAGCCCCGCAGGACCACTTTTATTTTTTTTTTTAAATTGTGACAGCGGGTGCCTGGAGAAGATCCCTCACCCGCTGTCACACCGGGGGGGGGGGTTAACCGGAGGAAATGGCTGCAGGAGCTGAAACATGTTATATGCGCCACCCTAAATATGCTTAGGAAGAACTGCTTGCAGGAAAAGCATCCCACAAACACTCCTATAGATCATATTGTACACATGTTTACGCGCATTTGCATTTATAAGCGTTCTTCCCCAAAATGCGCATTTAGGCGCGTCAAGCATGGTTTCTGCCGGAAAGCTCTTCTCAAAAACACACTTATGTTTTTTTTTCCCAGCCTGTAAATGCCCAAATGTGCATAGACACATAGGCTAACATAGAGTTGTTTCTACAGGCTGAAAGAAAAATTGCCAAACGCCTGTATAAAAATTTAATTTGTGTTGAATGTGCTACTCTAATTTAAATACACCACTTTCTTAAAAATCGTACCTGTGCAAACATTATAAACCAAGACCATATGTCTCATGCAATGGTACCTAATTTTCCAAACAACTGAATGTGCCCTAAGTATATTTCAACATGAAATCAATACAAAATTGATATATAACATTAACATCCAAAATGTCCAAACTATAATGTCCAAATTCTTGTGCAATGTGCAATAGATGCAGAGGTTTCTGTTAAGACCATCCTTTATAACGTATATCATCCGTGACTCTTTGTGACACTTCCACCACTTTAGTGACAATGCCACCACCACATGGATTAGCCATTCACCAGATGCCAGTATAAATGCGCCTTTGGTTCATTTAGAAGGGATAACCACTCCACCTGCAATGTATATGGTAAAAGTGTGAGAGCTGGGCGTGGAAGTCCGGAAGAGCTGCCCCCCCTGATGAGATAGGATTCTTGAGGGTATTCCAAGCTAGCTTGTGTCTATTTGGTCCCCATACGAAAGTGTTGATGATTTTATCAATCGTTTTAAAGATCTTTAGGGGAATAAGTACTGGTGAGTTCCAAAACATATAGAGGAACTTTGGCAGTGGGATCATCTTGGTAAGGTTGATCCTCCCCATCACCCCCAGTGGGAGTCATGCCCAGGATTGTGTACGAGATTTCAGATGCGTGAAAAGCAGTTCAATATTACTGTTGATGAATTCTAGAGGCTCTCTATTGATTTGTACACCTAGATATTGAATAGACGCTACCCTTTGCATGGGAGAGAAGCCGAACAGCGTGTGGGGGGTGACACGTCTAGGGGCAGAATTTGTGATTTGGACCAGTTCATACCCAGTCCTGACTGTTTTCCGAATTCCTTGATGGTCTGAAGGGCACTCTGTAGAGACGGGCCAGTATCTTCCAAGTAGAGGAGCATATCATCTGCATAAAGGCTCACCGTTTCTAACAGGAATCCCATACGAAGACCATGTATATTTGGGTTCATTCTAAGTGAGATGGCGAGTGGTTCAACTGCTAGAGCGTATAGGAGTGGGGATAATGGGCAGCCCTGTCGGGTTCCCCGCCCCAGAGGGAAGGGGTCCGACATCCACCCGTTCACTGTCACTCGGGCCTCTGGGGATAAGTGTAGCAACTGTACCCATTTAATGAAGTTGGGACCGAACTCGCAGCCCTTCAAACACTCCCATAGATATCCCCACTCCACAGAATCAAACGCCTTAGTGGCATCTAATGTTACCACCGCTCTAGTTCCTATCGTCTCATGGCTTGCTTGAATGTTCATATGCAGTCGACGTAGATTCATGGCTGTATTTTTTCCAGGCACGAACCCCGTCTGATCAGGGTGAATAAGGGACAAGATAATTTGATTAAGGCGGGTGGCTAATACTTTCGCCAGTATTTTTATGTCCACCGGGAGTAGTGAGATTGGGCGGTATGAGTCTGGGTATTGGGGATTTTTACCCTGCTTGGGGAGCACTATAATCACCGCTTGGCGGAGGGATTCGGATTCAAAAATATGGTTATATAACTTCAGTAATTCAGGGGCTAGCACCTCCCAGTAGGCTGCATAAAAATCCAGTGGTATACCGTCTCGACCAGGGGCCTTTGCGGGTGCCAGGGATGCTATCGCTGCCGCGATCTCATCCGTGGTAAGGGGGGCCACTAGGTCCGCCATCTGGAACTCGGAAATTTGAGGGAAGGGGATGTTTTGGAGGAAGGTCGGGTCTCCTCTGCAGTGACATTTACTCGGGAGGAGTAAAGATCAGCATAGTATGCTTGGAATGCCGCTGCCACCGACGAAGGATCCGTTAACAATGCGTTTTGTGGATCTAGCAGGGAAACTACCACCGGTGGCCTAGTGTCTTGATGGGCCAGATATGCAAAAAGCTTTCCCGCTCGCTCTCCCTGTTCAAACACCCGCTGCCTTGAGAAGCAAAGCTTCTGTTTAGCCTTTTCAAAGTGTAATTGATCTACTATACGAGTTTGAAGCTTAAGTGCTGAGGCTTTAGCTGGCGTAGGATCTAGCTTGAATTCATCCGTTACTGACTCAGGTTTTTCAGAGGCCTGTTGAAGCAGTACTTTTGAAGAAGCTTTCAATCTATTTATGCATCGAGACAGAATGAAACGGACATGCAGTTTAAATGTCTCCCAGACTAGACCTATCGAAGCCGATAGGAATTAGAACTGCCATTCCCCTTGTATGTCTTCCTGGTCTTTTAAAGCGGACAGCCAAAAGGGATGGAGACGCCATGCGTGGGGCCCTGCTTGTGGGGCGAGGTGCAGGGATGCCCAGCATGGAGCATGATCAGGCAGGGACCTAGTGTGATAGCCTGAGTCTCTCAACAAGGGAAGCAGAACATCTGAGACCAGAATAAGATCTATTCAGGACATGGTAGAGTGTGTCGCTGAGAAACATGAGAATGCCTGGGTGTTCGGGTGCTTATATCGCCATGTGTCTGTCAGCGAAAATTCTGCAGCGTGCGCCCAAAACGGGTAGTGTTAGGGAGTTGAGCATTCTGACTCAGCTGTAGTCTGTCCGCTGCCGGATTCAGAATCATATTAAAATCCCCAAGCCAAATGGCTGGGATTGTGGGGTGTTGTGCCATATACAGAAAGCCCTCATTAACCAGATTTGAATTGTATGGTGGGGGAATATAGTAGGCCATAATGAGGTATTGCATGCCATACAGAGTACAATGCAAAAAAATGAACCTGCCCTGAGGATTCCAAATGGGGTAGTTTTGGCAATTAAAATGGACACGCCACGAGAATATGGGGTATGGGTGGAGTGGTATGCCCATCCTATCCATGGACGTTTTAGTGCAAGTTGAAGTTGGCCTGTAACATGCGTCTCCACCAAAACAGTTCTATCTGCCCGGTAGGACTTGAGGCATCCAAACACTGCAGTACGCTTAAGCTTGTCCCGGATTCCCCTGACGTTCCAGGTAAGAAATTTTATGCTAGCCATGCATTACGGGTTGAATAATTTTGAGAAGGGGCTGCGGATCATTTCCCAGGGCAGGGTCACCCACACTCCATATCGCTACGTGTATGCCACTATATCTTTATAGTTATACGACTCATGCTTACTTCTAATATAACTCGTTACATTGCAAACAACGTACCATAAACTTAACTTGAAGTTTCCTCTTTCCCCCCACCCAGCCCTCAGCCTCCCAAACTTGGCTGGAGCATATGTCCCATAACCTGTGCGAATACATCTCAACAACATTCTAACTTTTGGGACGGAAAAAATTTGCACTAATTGTACTGCCACCTGCAAAAGTCTATTTGACAACGCAGGTGTCTGTGTAACGTCCTGCGGGGGCTAACAAACGCTGGTTGTGGACCCAGCAATAGGACTTGTGGTTTTTAAAGCTTACCAATGTTCGTTGGCTACATATATATACCTGTCCATTTGCTCAGCCGTGGTATATAGTATTAGAAACGTCTTATGGAATAAGATGAGAACAAGTAGCAAAAGGCATCAAACTAGAGACCCTGCAAAGTCCATATTTGGGGGATGTAAAGGCAGGGATGAAGGGGGAAAAGCAGTGAAGCTCACTTGGTTTGACATAGCATCTTCCCACACTAGGCCAGTGAGACGTCCCTAAGTGGGTCAGAGACATCAATTGGCAGTGTCCCATGGTGTCTATCCTGTTGAGAGAGTTCAAAGGCCGACTGCACCAGCAACAAGTCGAGGAGGGATACAGGGGGGATGCATCTGCCACTGCATATGTAAGTTCAGTTAATATTGCTGTTACAGTTCTGGGGTGGCCCTATCATGCATTAGGGATACGATGTGTAGGGGTCTCATATTATCTCACTATGTGGGCAAAGTTTTATGATATGGCCTTATGTGTAGAATCTTACCCACATAATATCACGTGCAGAGGTCTCCTTCAGGCGGGTTGGTTCCTCTCCGCATCCCGCTGATCCAACCAGGGCGAGGCAAGCACCGGATCTTCAAAAAAATGTGCTCAGTCATCTCCCACTATGCGAAGGCGGGCCGGGAATAACATAGCGTACTTTATGTGATGAGCTCTCAGTGGCCGTTTTACTTCTACGAAGCGGGTACGCTGTTTCTGGACCTCCGCTGAGAAGTCCGGGAATGCCGATATGTAGCCAGATTGGAAGTGAATGTTTCCCTTAACTCTGGTTAGACGAAGGATGGCGTCCCTGTCTCTATAGTTTAAAAGCTTTGCTATGAATGTGCGTGGCGGTGCACCTTCAGGTGAGAATTCTGTCACTTTGGAGGGTTTTCCTCTCACTTCCTAATTTGGCTATGGGATAGAAAGCGGAGGGAAACTTCCCTAATGGGACACAGATGCAAAAAAGACTGATGATGGTTATAACCCTCCCTTACTCCAAAATGAAAAAAAAGGTTTTCCCTTTAGTTACACTTTAAGGGCAGGGGTTGGCAAACCCCTGATTGCAACCTACTAACCTCAGGCAGGCAACAGCTAGATCGCAGTGTTGAGCTCAGGTGGCTTTAGACAGGAAACTATTAAAGCTGACAGCCAATTACAGACAGCGATGTTGTTCCACGTTGATGATTGGCTGTTGGCTTTGACAACTTCCGGGTGGGAGTCTCCTGAGTTCATTCCCCATCTTGTTGACCCTCAATCGTCAAGGCAGAGACATTGGTGTTCCTACCCCACTTGCAGAGTGCAGCAGTGAAGCCACATGCCTAAAGGTACTGAGTTCATCCCAACCATTCCTCCTCCATCCCAGGCGCTTGTATGTGATATCAAATGGGATAGATAGGAAAGGAGGGAAGTTGTGGATCAGCGTGCCAGAGGAATGCGAAATCCCTGCTCTACTGTCCTCTGCTCTGCTGTCCCCTGTATACTACCCTACTGACTCCCACCCTATTGATCTTTGCCCTGCATACCCTTTTACAATGCCCTGCTGACACCTGTTTACTATCCTACTGATCCTACCCTGCTACCCCATGTACACTGCCCTCCACCCCACTGAACCCTGTACACTGCCCTACTGATCCCTGCACACACAAAATTTCTGACTCATGTACGCTGCCCTACATACTCATGACCCCTGTACTGCCCTACATTTTACTGACCTCTGTACAGTGTTCTACATCTTACAGACTGCTGTACACTACCCTACATCCTACTGACCTCTGTACACTGCTCTACATCCTACTGACCTCTGTACACTGCCCTACATCCTACTGACCTTTGTATACTGCAATATATACTACGGATCTCTGCATATATGAGTATACAGTAGTTGGTAACCTCAGCACCAGATCCCAATTGTAATATCAAAAATAAAGGAAATGAATGTTGGGACTTTTAAGGTGCTAAATAGTATTGTCCCCAGGAAATAAAAGTTAATAAAGACATACTGTATATAAAATCCAAAACAATTTTATTAAGAGTCACATTATTAAAAAGTGGGTATATAACCCCAACAGGTAAAAACATATTGGATGAATTTAATTGCTAATGTATAATCAGCAACCCCATACAGCTTCCCCCATATAAATGCAAGTCGACATATGAGTAACTTGGAATCAATGATAAATAGATGAGGACAGAATGTAGGGAAGGCGTAATATCTCAACGTGTTTTGCAGGTTAAGCTTCTTCAGGGGTTCAAGGGGTGCAGCTGAGGAGAGAGTATAACACATGTAATGCATATATTTTTAACAACAATCAGTTAATATGCCAACAAAAATGTGGTAACAGTAACAATAGGTTGTTAACTCACAGCAATATTTATAAAAAAAAACAAAATTATTGTGCCAATAGGTGAAGGCCCGCAATGTCCCTAATGCCAGGTCTTATTATTTGGCATCCCAACTCCAGCAATTATATGGATGGAATACCATAGATTGTGAGGATCCCATACAACAAATTATATTCTCTCAATTGCCGATAGAGCCACTAGTGCAGTCAATAGTCTCTTACCATTCTTATAATAAACGTAGCTATCCCACATGCTATTTGATACATAGGATTTGGACCACTGTTCAACAAGATACTCAGTATGAGGGCTATACACAATATATGCCCATATGGAATAATCCACAACTGCCTGAAGTGGCCATACGTAAAAATTTTGATATGTGAAAAAAGTCCGGTATTCTGTTTCTAACTTTATGATAATGATGTTTTGAAATCATTTGATAAATTGGCAGAGAAATATCATTTGCCTAATAAATTATTCTTCCAATACATGCAGAGCCAAGCAAAGACTTTTTTATTAAAATATAATCTTTTATTAATTTTAGCATTGGTAGTTACTACAAGACAAGCTAAACAGGGACTAAAAGGATATATATATTCCTCTATTCAAATGATAACTAGAATCAATTCACAAGAGGGTAGTTTTGGACGGTGGCATAGAGATCTAGAGACACTTAGTGACGAGGAATGGGGGCAAGCTTTGAAAAATGTATTTTAAGGTATCCTTATCCTCCGCACAGTGCTTGACTCAACTATTTAACATCCATAAAGCTCACTACACTCCTTTAAAACTGTATTCCTGGGGTAAAGCAATTACATCCAACTGTCCAAAATGTACTATTGGTACAGGTACACTTATACATATGCTGTGGCGATGCCCCAAATTGCATCACTACTGGGAGTCCATATTTGACATTTTAAACTCATTGTGCTCTACACAAGTACAGCCTGATCCAAAATTAGCATTGTTAGGGGTTATACCAGAAGATATTCTCCCAGTTGAAGTGCATGTGATGTAGCTGAGAACTATGTACAGTGGGGATGGAAAGTATTAAATTTTTTAAAGTTCATTTTTTTCCTCATTAATGTACACACAGCACCCCATATTGACAGAAAACACAGAATTGTTGACATTTTTGCAGACTTATTAAAAAAGAAAAACTGAAATATCACATGGTCCTAAGTATTCCGGCCCCTTTGCTGTGACACTCATATATTTAACTCAGGTGCTGTCCATTTCTTCTGATCATCCTTGAGATGGTTCTACACCTTAATTTGAGTCCAGCTGTGTTTGATTATACTGATTGGACTTGATTAGGAAAGCCACACACCTGTCTATATAAGACCTTACAGCTCACAGTGCATGTCAGAGCAAATGCCAATCATGAGGTCAAAGGAACTGCCTGAAGAGCTCAGAGACAGAATTGTGGCAAGGCACAGATCTGGCCAAGGTTACAAAAAATTTCTGCTGCACTTAAGTTTCCTAAGAGCACAGTGGCCTCCATAATCCTTAAATGGAAGACGTTTGGGATAACCAGAACCCTTCCTAGAGCTGGCCGTCCGGCCAAACTGAGCTATCGGGGGAGAAGAGCCTTGGTGAGAGAGGTAAAGTAGAACCCAAAGATCATTGTGGCTGAGCTCCAGAGGTGCAGTCGGGAGATGGGAGAAAGTTGTAGAAAGTCAACCATCACTGCAGCCCTCCACCAGTCGGGGCTTTATGGCAGAGTGGCCCGACGGAAGCCTCTCCTCAGTGCAAGACACATGAAAGCCCGCATGGAGTTTGCTAAAAAACATCTGAAGGACTCCAATATGGTGAGAAATAAGATTCTCTGGTCTGATGAGACCAAGATAGAACTTTTTTACCTTAATTCTAAGCGGTATGTGTGGAGAAAACCAGGCACTGCTCATCACCTGTCCAATACAGTACCAACAGTGAAGCATGGTGGTGGCAGCATCATGCTGTGAGGGTGTTTTTCAGCTGCAGGGACAGGATGACTGGTTGCAATCGAGGGCAATATGAATGCGGCCAAGTACAGGGATATCCTGGACGAAAACCTCCAGAGTGCTCAGGACCTCAGACTGGGCCGAAGGTTTACCTTCCAACAAGACAATGACCCTAAGCACACAGCTAAAATAACGAAGAAGTGGCTTCACAACAACTCTGTGACTGTTCTTGAATGGCCCAGCCAAAGCCCTGACTTAAACCCAATTGAGCATCTCTGGAGAGACCTAAAAATGGCTGTCCACCAAAGTTTACCATCCAACCTGACAGAACTGGAGAGGATCTGCAAGGAGGAATGGCAGAGGATCCCCAAATCCAGGTGTGAAAAACTTGTTGCATCTTTAAATCAAAGGGTGCTTCTACTAAATGAATAGCGGGAGCTGCTGCGCCAACTCAAAATATAAAAAGCAGCCAACACTAACAATCAGACTAATTGTACAAAGTGTAGAAAAACAAAAAGTGTAGCGCTATAACTAAAATAGAAATTCACATCTGGGGTGTGAAAGTGATATCTAAAGGGTTCACAAGTGTGTAGACCACCTCCACGCCTGTGCACTCAAAATCAAGCATGAGTGTTACCAAGAATCACATATAAGTAAATGTCTGTGAACAGTGTAAGTATATCTCGTTACAGAATATCCAAAAATATCAAAAAATAAAAAATAAAACATGAAAACAGCAATCTGTCAACACATAAAAAGGACTAGACCCAAATAAATGGGAAATCCTAGATGTTAAACCACCATATTCATGCAGGCCTATAGAGACAAATCCGCATATAACTACACGTGTGAACACAGGATTGATACACAGCGATAATAGAATGGCTGTTGGAGATATGTGGACTAAAAAGTCTCTAAGGGTTGACAGTTCTTTGAGAATAAAGGTGTTCAAAACTTGTATCCTGCACAGCCTGGTACATGATATACCAACATCCAGGGCCAGATCTTCTTAAGACACACACTTTCAACAGGAAGAAATGAAATGCCCTTACCGGAAATGTTGGACTCACTAGCTGTTGGCGGTGAGTCGTACAGGCTTGTACCGTCTAAGCGGTAGGGTTAAAGATGGTTCCAATCCTGGAAGGATGCCGGATAGGCAGAAAGAGCATCACGACTTCGACACTCCTGGATGGGATGGAGGTGGACCCGCTGTTCCTGTGTTTGTCTTGGTCAGGTTACTTATTCAAATGTAGGCTGAGGTCTTCCGCCAGATACCGCTCTCTTAGCAGCAACCCCCACATATAATATGGGAAAGATAAAGAAACAAGGCTTCCACATGGTGTAAATCCGGTAATAAGGAAAAGATTTATTGATAAAAATATTTTCAATAAATAAAAAAACAAGAGGTAAAAATTTCGTTCAGTTGAACTGGATTAGCGCAGTAAACTAGGTGGCTGTGATAGCCAACGGCTAGTGAGTCCAACATTTCCGGTAAGGGCATTTCATTTCTTCCAGTTGAAAGTGTGTGTCTTAAGAAGATCTGGCTCTTGATGTTGGTATATCATGTACCAGGCTGTGCAGGATACAAGTTTTGAACACCTTTATTCTCAAAGAACTGTCAACCCTTAGAGACTTTTTAGTCCACATATCTCCAACAGCCATTCTATTATCACTGTGTATCAATCCTGTGTTCACACGTGTAGTTATATGCGGATTTGTCTCTATAGGCCTGCATGAATATGGTGGTTTAACATCTGAGATTTCCCATTTATTTGGGTCTAGTCCTTTTTATGTGTTGACAGATTGCTGTTTTCATGTTTTATTTTTTGATATCATTGGATATTCTCTAACGAGATATACTTACACTGTTCACAGACATTTACTTATATGTGATTCTTGGTAACACTCATGCTTGATTTTGAGTGCACAGGCGTGGAGGTGGTCTACACACTTGTGAACCCTTTAGATATCACTTATGTGAATTTCTATTTTAGTTAAAGCGCTACACTTTTTGTTTTTCTCTGCTTCTACTAAATACCGAGCAAAGGGTCTGAATACTTAGGACCATGTGATATTTCAATTTTTCTTTTTTAATAAATCTGCAAAAATGTCAACAATTCTGTGTTTTTCTGTCAATATGGGGTGCTGTGTGTACATTAATGAGGAACAAAAAATGAACTTAAATGATTTTAGCAAATGGCTGCAATATAACAAAGAGTGAAAAATTTAAGGAGGTCTGAATACTTTCCGTCCCCACTGTATATGTCACGTAAACTTATTCTGCAAAAATGGATATCAAACTGTCCACCAATGACAGATCAATGGATTAAAACAATTAATCTTAATTTAAGATGAGAGGAACTGACTTAAAACATAGGAGACTATGAAGTAGGGTGGGGTAATGTGATGGAAATGTTAAATGTGTTTTACTTTTTCTTTTGTTTTATAATGTGAAAAAAATCCAATAAAAATTACTTGATTGAAAAGAAGGCCCGTAAGGAAGAAGGATGGAGATGGAGACAGCATCAAACAAAGGAGAGACACAACAGCTCCCAATGGTCCCGGCAAAGAAGTATGGGGGTGATATAGAGGAAGGACACAAACCATCATGCCCCTGCTTAAATCATGCCTATAATGAGAAAAAAATGTTGAACAGGTTATAAACCATAAAGCCACCTATATGGGATAAGGGATCCAGGAGGCGTAATGACCCGATATGTGATTAATGATAAAAGTTTGACACCACAAGAAGCTGTAGCAAGGAATATGGAGTTATGGAAGGATTTTTCTTTTATTGGCTTCTGTGCCCTTGGAGAGCTTATGTCATTATGGGAAGAAATGATTCCACAGGAGGATATGAATAAGAATTTGGACACGGTTACAAATACTGAATCAACACATTCCATCCCCAAGATAGAATATAAAAATAAATTTGAATCCTTTACCTCACTGCAATAGAATATTCACATTTGGGCTTTCGTCCAAAAGGTGCTACATGATATTAGGTAGCTGGCGGACAAATCTGTAGGCGGTACTAATCTTACTCCCAAACTACAACAAGCCCTGCTGAGCCTAAGCAACAACCATGACATTAAACCCTCTGATAAAGGGGAAAATGTAGTAATTATGGATCGCTCCCAGTATAAAAAGTGTGCTTGGACATCCGAAAAAATTGAGTGTTACAGATGTATTCCTGAACGCAAAATGAATGTTGGGGGGGGGGCTAATCAATAAAAATAATTATGAATTCTTGAATATTCAATATCCTGTTACACCCACATTCTACTCACTACTGAAAATCCACAAGGACGTTAGGGAGTCTCCCGGACAACCCATAGTATCAGGAATAGGCTGTATTTCTGAAAATGCAAGCAAACTCATTGATGACTTTCTTTATAAAGTGGTTGTAACAGCTGAGGGTTTTTTACCTTCATGCATCCTGTGTCTCTCCCTCCTGATTGGCTGAGATACAACAGCAGGCGCCATTGGCTCCCACTGCTGTCATTCAAATTTTCCTTTACAGTCACTTTAAGGCAATTTGTTACTTCTTTACCGTCCTATGCACATGCTACTAAAGACCTTCTTAGAATTATGGAAGATATGGTAATTCCCATTTGATGCTGGCTTGTAACAATAGATGTACAGGTCTATACAGCTCTATTCTTCACTCTTTGGGAGTTGCAACCATTGCAGAGTTTTTGAAAGAACTTAATCAATGTGGCCTTACAATAAATTTATCCTAGAGCGGTTACATTACATTCTATCTAGGAATGTGTTCATATTTGGGGGCTACCACTACCTCCAGTTGCAGGGAGTGGTGATGGGGACAAGCTATGCCCCATTGTATTCTAACCTGTACCTGGGGAGATGGGAGCGCTCCTTATTTTCTGGACAAGACTCGTCGATGGACCCGTGCCACATTTTATCTTTATAATTTAGGCAGGGTTCCAGGAGGACCTTGAGGTTTTAATGTGTCATATTGGTCATAATAAATTTAACCTTAACTTTACGGTGACGTGTGACTAACACAAAGTCAGTTTTTTGGATATCCAAATCATGGTTAGCCCAGATGGAAATTTTGTATCAGACCTTTTTTACAAACCCTCTGCAGCAAACACCATTCTACATGCATCTAGTGCACATCTGAGACCATTTAAGGAAAGTGTATACCCTATGGTCAACATCTTAGAATTAGGAGAAATTGTACCAGGGAGGAAGATTTCTTGGTTCAAGCCAGGGGATTACAAAAGTGGTTGCTGCAGAGGGGCTATAGTATAAAATGATTAAAAAGGGTCTTTCACAAAGCAAGAGAAAAATAACGTGAATCATTGATTCACATGCGCCATAAACCTCCCACCACTAACACTACATGCCTCACTGCCTGCTATTCCCAAGATCATGAGCGAGTGAAGAAAATTTTAAAATAACACTAGTATCTTCTGAGGGAAGATCCTGTGGTCAAGAAATATATAGTGGATAGACCTCAAATTACCTACAGAAGGGCGAAATCATTACGTGACTATCTAGCACATAGTCACTTCTCAGACAGGACTCTTTATACCGCTCTTGCTTTAAGTTAGAGAGTAGACATGTGCATTCGTTTTAGTCCGAATGCATTTTCGTCCGAATTTCAGGTATTTTCGTTATCGTTTTAACAAACGATAACGAAAGTGCAGAATCCAAAAAACGAAAGATCTGACATAAACAAAGGCTTTATTTTCGTTTTCGTTGCTACAACAGTTCGATATAGATAGGAGATTCGACATGATGATGACAATAACAATCTGTGTCCATCAAACCTGTGGTCGAATGTGCCTAACCTTAACTCTGTTAGTCCAAGATTATTCTACATAGAGAGAAAAGATTCGACATAGAGAGAAAAGATTTGACGTAGGAGAGAAAAGATTCGACGTAGGGGAGAAAAGATTCGACGTAGGGGAGAAAAGATAAATAAAAATAATGATGATGATGAATGTTATTGGCTTATTGTAACCAAAGAGGAGGACCAGTAAAATAGCTAGAACTAAGTACACACGTACTTTGGCTTATGGTGTCTGTTGAAAGTTCTAAGAAGATTCGACAGAGCAGGTAAACTATACGGCGTTGTACAGTTTAGCTGCTCCGTCGAATCTTCTTTGAACATTCCATAGACACCATAAGCCTTCAATGACAGATTCAACCTTAATTTGGATTTTCGGATGAATGCAATTTTTAACGAAAAACTAAATATTTCAGTGTGCACATGTCTATTAGAGAGGCACTTTCAGATGTAATTTCTGTGATTTAGATTCTTGCAGGTAGTGTTGGGTGAACGGTTCAACCCGAGTATGGATTTGGGCCGAACATTGGCTGTTTGCCTGTTCGGCGAACACCTGAATTATCAGGGAGTTTGGCCATTTGTTCTGCCCACCAAGTGCCCCACAGTGCATTGGAAGCTCTGATTGGCTGAAGCAATGAAAGATTTGCCCAATCAGAGCATAGAACACTGTCAGAGCCATGATTGGAGAAAGTAATAATGACTGTGTCCAATCATGGCTCATTACACATAGACCCACCACTCACTAAAAAGGATCCTTCCCAGACCAGCCATTTGCAGTGTGATATTGCAGTGGAGATACAGTAGCTTTGTTCATTTCTACTAGCAAGTTAGTGTGCTATAGTGTGCAATTATGATTCTATTGTGAATGTAGAATGTAAGTGTAGTGTGAACATAGGGATCGTGCAGCGTGAGTGTAGTGCGACCATTCATTTTTACTTTAGTGTCAGTTTAGTGTTTCAGGGCAGGTTTACTGTAGTATATTGACGTGCGTTTGTGCACATGTACTGCAGTATAATAAACTGTGTTAGTGCACGTTTACTGCAGTATATTGAAGCGCGATAGTGCACTTTTACAGCAGTATATTAAAGTGCGTTGGTGCAGTTTTACTGCAGTATATTGGAGAGCCTTAGTGCACTTTTACGGCAGTATATTGAAGTGCCTTAGTGCACATTTACTGCAGTATTATGAAGCGCGTTAGTGCACATTCACTGCAGTATTATGAAGCGTGTTAGTGCAGTTTTATTGCAGTATATTGAATTGCGTTAGTGCACTTTTACTGCAGTATATTGAAGTGTGTCAGTGCACTTTTACTGCAGTATATTGTAGTGTGTCAGTGGAGTGTGTGTAGTGAGTATTTAAGTTAAAGTGCACCAAACACCACTTTTCATTGATTAAAGTGCATCCAAGTACACATTTCCCCTTCTCTATTACATTTCAGTAATAAGCCCCCCCCATCATGTCTGGGTGGGCCAACAAGGAGAGGCAGATGTTCCCATGGCACTGTGAGGGAGCCAGCAGTGTCTGTGTTCACAGGCAAAGGTGGACGTGGTCTGTCCTCAGCCAGGGCACAATTTCCTCTGTTTAATGATGTTGCCCGTGCTATCCAGCCACAGCATGCAGAGGAAGTGGTGGACTGGCTTCCTAAACCATCCTCATTCTCTATCACACAAGCAGAGACTAGACCACCACAGCTGCCAGAGCAGCTTATTCTGCCTCCTTGTTCACAGCTACTCCTGCCATAGCCTCAGCATCATGCATGAACTGAGTTATTTGAACACAACGTCGGCCACTTGCCCCTTGATGATGCACAGGCATTACTTGATTCATCTATAGGGCTACATTGTGAAGGCACAACCAACATCCAAAGCCCAATTTTTCTGCACATGTTACCTCTAACCAAAGTCTGTGAAACAGACACCAGAATTTAATCAAAAAATCTCTAATCTTGTTCCAAGTGCACTAAATCACTAAATTGAGGCCTCATCATACAGACTGGCTCCCCAAGCCATTGGTTATAAAATAAAGAAAACTTGCAGGGAAAATTTTAATTTTTTGCCTTTATAAAATGTCATTTTTGCTGCAGCAGGTTCTATACACGGTGCAGATGCGCCACTTTACAGGCAGACTAAGGGGACCCCCCCCCCGACACTATATTTAAAGGAAATTTTATTTTTATTGTTTCACTTTAAAGCATCAGTAAATCACTGCTCTTTAAAAAATGATGTTTTTTACAAACTTTTTTTCATTGATACATGTCCCCCAGGGCAGTACCCAGTTGATTTTTCAAGTTCAGGTCCACGAGACTTCAATGGGGTTTGTTAGTTGGCACCGCACTTTCTCAATGTTCAAGAGTTCTGGCTTTAACTGAACAGGGGGTCATTCAGCCCATCTCTACTTTTAGGCAAGACCCCACATTATAACATCAACTGTCAAACTATAGGGGTGGTATATTACATGCAATGTTCGTGTCAGGCCTTCTATATAGGAAAAACCAAAAGACCTATTTGGAAGAGGATCAGGGACCATGTTTACCTTATTCAAAATTGCAAAATGGTGACCCGCCATGTGGGTCTATACCATCACTTGGATACGAGTGTGATCAAATTCTTTGCCTTGGAACACATGGAAAACTCTTCTTGAGGAGGTGACATTTAATAAACAACTCCTCCAGTTGGAGACCAAATGTATTTTCCAATTTGAGGCTACAAAATCACCAGGCATCAATGAAAATATCAGTTTTAACTCACACCTATAATTGCTTAATGCTTGTCTACTGAATTTGCCGCCGCCTTCTTTTTGATTTTGATTTACTTTGTTCTTGAATATGTAGTTGTAATTAGGATTTACAGTATCTGACAAAAATGAGTACACCCCTCACATTTTTGTAAATATTTTATTATATCTTTTCATGTGACAACACTGAAGAAATGACACTTTGCTACAATGTAAAGTAGTAAGCGTACAGCTTGTATAACAGTGTCAATTTGCTGTCCCCTCAAAATAACTCAACACACAGCCATTAATGTCTAAACCGCTGGCAACAAAAGTGAGTACACCCCTAAGTGAAAATGTCCAAATTGGGCCCAAAGTGTCAATATTTTGTATGGCCACCATTATTTTCCAGCACTGCCTTAACCCTCTTGGGCATGGAGTTCACCAGAGCTTCACAGGTTGCCACTGGAGTCCTCTTCCATGATGACATCACAGAGCTAGTGAATGTTAGAGACCTTGTGCTCCTTCACCTTCTGTTTGAGGATGCCCCACAGATGCTCAATACGGTTTAGGTCTGGAGACATGCTTGGCCAGTCCATCACCTTTACCTTCAGCTTCTTTAGCAAGGCAGTGATTGTCTTAGAGGTGTGTTTGGGGTCGTTATGTTGGCATACTGCCCTGCGGCCCAGTCTCTGAAGACAGGGGATCATTCTCTGCTTCAGTATGTCACAGTACATGTTGGCATTCATGGTTCCCTCAATGAACTGTAGCTTCCCGGTGCTGGCAGCACTCATGCAGCCCCAGACCATGACACTCCCAACACCTTGCTTGACTGTAGGCAAGACACATCTGTCTTTGTACTCCTCACCTGGTTGCCGCCACACAGGCTTGACACCATCTGAACCAAATAAGTTTATCTTGGTCTCATCAGACCACAGGACATGGTTCCAGTAATTCATTTTCTTAGTCTGCTTGTCTTCAGCAAACTGCAGGCTTTCTTGTGCATCATCTTTAGAAGAGGCTTCCTTCTGGGGCGACAGCCATACAGACCAATTTGATGCAGTGTGCGACGTATGGTCTGAGCACTGACAGGCTGACCCCCCACCCCTTCAACCTCTGCAGCAATGCTGGCAGCACTCATACAGCTATTTCCCAAAGACAACCTCTGGATATGACGTTGAACACGTGGACTCAACTTCTTTGGTCAACCATGGCGAGGCCTGTTCTGAGTGAAACCTGTCCTGTTAAACCGCTGTATGGCCTTGGCCACCGTGCTGCAGCTCAGTTTCAGGGTCTTGGCAATCTTTTTATGGCCTAGGCCATCTTTATGTAGAGCAACAATTCTTTTTTTCAGATCCTCAGAGAGTTCTTTGCCATGAGGTGGCATGTTGAACTTCCAGTGACTAGTATGAGAGAGTGAGAGTGATAACACCAAATTTAACACACCTGCTCCCCATTCACACCTGTAACACTAACACACACATGACACCGGGGAGGGAAAATTGCTAATTGGGACCAATTTTGACATTTTCACTCTTTTGTATGTGGGAAGAGGGGGCAGCTCATTGTCACCTTGGGGGGTTCTGCATACCCTGGCAGGAGGCATGATAGTTTGTGCACTCCCTCTATTGCCGCGTACATATGATCAGGCATTTGGACAACAAATGTTCGATAGGAGCTTGTTATCGGAAAATCCGACCGTGTGTAGGCTCCTTCGGACATTTTTCGTCGGAATTTCTGACACCAAAAATTTGAGAGCTGGTTCTCAAATTTTCCGACAACAAAATCCATTCTCATAATTTCTGAGCGTGTGTAGACAATTTCAACACACAAAATTCCACGCATGCATTGAATCAAGTACGAGATGGAAGCGCTCGGTCTGGTAAAACTAGCGTTCGTAATGGAGATAGCACATTCGTCACGCTGCAACGTTTTTAATCTTTCAATACAGCGCATTCTCTTCTTCTTTATAATGCTAGAATTATAAGTTGTTTTGCTGCTGATATTTACACAGAGTTCATAATATTTGTTATTTTTTTCGTCAGATCTCCATAATAATGTTTAGAATTAATTTTTCTAGTGATCTCCTGTTTTTTTTTTTTTTTCTAGCGATCTCCATAATATTTTTTGGAGTTTTGTGTGTCAAGTTACCACAACACCATTATGATCTTGTATTTTTTAACCTCAAGGAGGTTGGTTGGTGTTGGTGTCCCTTGACAAATTATTGACATTGTATTTTTGACATGTACCTGCCTACTCAGAAACAAACTATCCTTTTTTAATTCAAACACATAGCCAATGATTTGTGCAAAAAAATATACATTTATTAAGGGGTCATAACAAAATAAAGAGGAAGGCAATGCTGGATAAACTGCTGAAATTAGCGAAGGGCACACATCAACTATTTGACATGCAGAATTGATAGCCTAAGGAGTCCATTTAATAGGGAGCACAATCCGGTCCTGGACTCCGAGAGATCAGGAACAGCAGCAGATGACATATATGTCCTGATATATGTCCTACATGTGTGATACTTTACCAAAAAAGTTAAGTATTCCAGCTTTAAGAAAGGGAAAAAAAATCAAGTATTCAGCTTGGAACTCTGCCAAAACAGACAATTGTACGACACTTCCAAGCAATGTTTCATATTCCTATTTCTGCCCTCAAATATCTGTGTGCTAAGTATACCTTTTTTTTATTCACATAGGGGAGAAAAGACTCAGGACATCAGAGGACACCAGGGACACACAACCTCCTAAAAAGAAGGGGAACTCAGCACACCACAACCTGAGGATGTGGAGGAAGGAGAGGTTTATGAAGTGGGCGAAATAGTGACCATAACAGGTGAGTGTCTGAGACAACAGCTTCAGGTAATAGATATATGCCTGCATATTTATAATACATGGTGTGTTTTTTTATTTTTAAGTGATGTGGATGTTGTGGAAGAAGAAACACATTTCACAAGTGCAAGTGCACACATCCTCATCGGGGAGATCATGGTGTGCAATAGGGATTTACAGAAGATCAAGGAAGACATCAATGATGTGGAAAAAAAGACTCAAAAACATTGTTGATGTTTTAGGCAGAATATAAAACACATAAAAATTTTACTAATTGTTTTTATTTTTCTTAATTTTTTATGTCCAAACTGTGTTGATATTGCCTTCATCAGATGGGGTGATGTCACCCCTGTGAAAGCCAAATTTTGAAGATGCACACAAATTGAGAGTCAAAATGGGGATTTCCCTCCTGATCCCATGGCTAAGGTCAACATGTGCTATCTGCCATTACGGGATATCAATGTATGCGTTTTGTGGGTGCAAACCCTTCCTCGCAACTCAAGTAGCTGAGAGGAAGGGGTTGTAGGGGAAGGGGTTGTACCCCCGAAACACGTCCATTGATCCCCCATGATGGGAGCTAGCACATGTTGACCTTAGCCATGGGATCAAGAGGGAAATACCTATTTTGACTCTCAATTGACTCTCATATGTTGGTTTGTACAAAAACCCTTTTCTAAACGCACATGTGAATGTGCACAGAGTAAAAATTTTTATACTCAACAATGTGTGGCTTCTTCTTTCAATGCTCAATAGCAGTTTTTGGAGTAAGTTGGTGTTTACAGTGACAATGGGGCTTTATTTACTAAAGGAAACTCCACTTTGCACTACAAGTGCAGTTTCAAGTGCACTTTTGCAGTGCACTTGTAGTGCAAAGTGGATTTAGTAAATAGCATCCACAGTGCTTTATAATTTGCAACAATCAGGCCATTTTCGTCACTCCAAAAAATGAATTCATAGTGCTGAAAATGATGAATATTTTTTAGCATTAATGCATTACATACATTAACAACAAAAACAAGGTGTGTGTGTAGTAGAACTCAGTCTGGGCGATGACTCCACCATCCGACATCCAGCCATTCTTCCCCACGTCCACATAGAGAAACTCATATGTCGCCAACACCACCGCCAACATCACAATATTATTAAACCCCTTATAGTTGTAATAGTATGACCCCGAGTTGGGGGGTGGGACGATGTGGACGTGTTTCCCATCAATTGCCCCTCCGCAGTTGGGAAAGTCCCACCGCTGGGCAAATTGGGAAGCCACAGTCTGCCATTCCTGTGGCGTTGAAGGAAACTGTGTAGTGAAACAAGAAAAAAAAATAGTACTTTTGAACATAACATTGCAAGCAGATTAGACACAAACATTCTTGGCCAACATCAGTATAACATTCATTTGAAGGAGTATTTAAAAAAAAAATCTAAGGTCCACTTATCAGATTCCTCACCCCCTCTGATGGCCCACTGTAAAAATTTTAGGGGGTGGGGGGTATGTTTTGGACAGGTAACCCTCTCCACTTCATTGAGAGATGAATGCATGAATAATGTGTGTTACTTTGGCCAGCCCCTCCTTTCTTTACACTATTTTAAGCCTACTGGACAGGTAAGAAGGGTCATAATCCAAAAATATAAATACACACTGTACAAATTAAAGCACATTTTTACATTCTGCAATTACCTATCAAGATAATAGGAGAACAAAACTTTAAACAGTACCATTTGAAAGTATTCAGGCAGGCCCTTTCACTACATGCTTTGGTGAATTCATACAGATATATGACCACAAAAGAGGTAGGTATAGTGTGTATGGGTTTGGCAAAGTCAGCAGATAGAGGATTGGTATCGGTTGACTTAGAGGTTGGGGGGAGGGATGATTTTGGGACCCCAAAAAAATGCCTCTTGCACTCTGCCTGAATTTAAGGACACAAATAACATTTGGACACATTTTAGGGGGTGTTTAGGGTAAAGCACTACTGTGGAGCTGACAAAATACATTGTTAAGTGACTAGGCTAGTTGTGTATGGGCCCAGGATAGCATGCTGGGGAGGTTAGTGTAGGCAAATATGCATGAAAGACAAAAAAGGAACTTGAAAAATTTCCAGCATGCATGAGGACAAAGAGGACATTCACAGCATATTACAATCATGGTAAGTAGGGAACGATGAAAGAAATACAATACATTAGCAAACATTAAATACATATAATGTGATGTTAAAGGAGAAATCTTACCTTAATATAGTCCTTCTGCAGGACCTGAATGATGGCAGAACAGGTCTCTGGAATAATGGTCCCCAGAGCCTGGGGGGAGATGCCTGTCGAGAACTTGATGTCCTGCAGACTTCTCCCATCGCCAAGTACCGCAACGTGGCGACTAGCCTCTGTTTGGGAGTGATGGCTTGCTGCATGCAGGTGTCCTGCCTTGTAATATAAGGGGACAGCAAAGCCAACAAAATGTGAAAAACGGGGTCCGTCATCCGGAGATAATTCCTGAAATCATCAGGATTATTCTCACGGATCTCCCGCAACAAAGGCATGTGCGAGAATTGGTCACGCTGGAGCAACCAATTCTTCGTCCATGAACTCCTCCTCCCCCTGTTCATGGACTGGACTTGGGGCAGATTAAGAACCCCAACACCAAGCCCCTGCACAGCACAAACGATGAGTACATACCCGCAACATTGCTTCAAAACGGTCGGCTGGTCAGAACGAACTAACAGAACGCACTGAAAATCAGTAAGGCCTGAGAAGAGCGAGCTGAAAATCAGAAACAAGCGGACAAGAACGCACTGTAAATCAAATACGTAATATAAAAATACGCACTGAAAACCAGATGCGAACTGACTACACGCACTAAAAACCAGATACAAACCCACAAGCACAAAATGAAGAGCAGTAACGATCTGAAAAGCACGAGGCTAAAAAGTGCGAATCGTCTCTCACCAAACTTCTACTAACACGAGATTAGCAGAAGGAGCCAAAAGGGTGGCGCTCTGGCTTTGAACTTCTTCTTTATAGCGCCATCGTACGTGTTGTACATCAGCGTGTTCTTGACGATCGGAATTTCCTACAACATTTGTGCGACCGTGTGTATGCAAGACAAGTTTGAGCCAACATCCGTCGGAAAGAAATCACAGGATTTCGTTGTCGGAATGTCCGATCGTGTGTACGCAGCATATATCACAATGAAGATATTTGCCAGCACACCACAGGTCTTCAGGTTGAGACCAAACTGTTTTTTTTTAATAAAGCATGATAACATCACAAGCAAGAGAGTGCAATGTTTCGGAGTCACACAGGAAACCTTTGTCAGGCATGTGTAAAGCAGTAGTGCAAAATATTTAAATAAACATCCACCAATCAGAGAAAGGCAAAGAGCAAAAGTACCACCCATGAGCCTTGTCCAAAAAATAAGGAGCGCTCCCACCCCCCCCCCCCCCCAGGTACAGGTTAGCTAAACATGGTGCACAGCATGTAGTGGGAGTCCCCAAATATGAACACATTCCTAGATAGAATGTAATGCAACAGCTCTAGGATGAATTCATTGTAAGGTCACATTGATTGATTAAGTTCTTTCAAATATCCTACAATGGTTGAAACTTCCAAAGAGTGAGGAATCAAGCTGTATAGACCTCTACATCTATTGTTACGAGCCAGGATCTAATGGGAATGACCACATCTTCCATAATTCTAAGAAAGTCTCTAGTATCCTGTACATAGATATATGTACATATATCTATATATATAGATATATCTATATATATATATCTATATATATATATATATCTATATATATATAGATATATATATATATATAGATATATATATATAGATAGATATATCTATATATATATATATCTATATATATATATATAGATATATATATATAGATATATCTATATATATAGATATAATATTCTATTGCAGTGAGGGGAAGGATTCGGATTTCTTTTTATATTCTATCTTGGGGGTGGAATGTGTTGATTCAGTATTCGTAACTGTGTCCAAATTAATATTCATATCCTCTCCTGGATTCATTTCTTCCCATAATGACATAAGGGCTCCAAGAGTACGGAAGTCATTTAATAGAAAAATTCTTTGATAAATTCATATCCCTCGCTACAGCTTCTTGTGGTGATTTTTATCATGAATTACATATAGGGTAATTTCTCCACCTGAGACCCTTATCCCATATAGGTAGTTTTATGGTTTATAAACTGCTCAATATTTTTTCTCATTGTAGACATGATGTAAGCAGGGGCATGATGGTTTCGGTCCTCCCTCTATATCACCCTCATGCTTCATAGCTGAGATTGCTGGGGGCTTTTGTGTCTCCCCTTAGTTTGGTGCAGTCTCCGTCTCCACTCTCCTTTCTTGCAGGCCTTAACCTCTTGGCACAATAATTTTGTTTTGGATGAAATATTGCTGTGATTTAACTATTGTTACTGTTACCACAATATTGCTGGCATATTTATTGATTGCTGTTAAAAATATATGCATTACATGTGCTATACTTTCTCCTCAGCTGCACCCTCTTGAATCCCTGAAGAAGCTTAACCTGTGAAATGTGTTGGGATAATAAGCCTTCCCTACATTTTGTCCTCATCTATTTATCATTGGTTCTAAGTTACTCATATGTTGACTTGAATGTATATGGGGGAAGGTGTATGGGGTTGCTTATTGTACATGTGCAATGAAATTCATCCAATATGTTTTTACCTGTTGGTTTTATATATCCACTTTTTAATAATGTGACTCTGTAATAAAGTTTTTTGGATTTTATATATGTCTTTATGCATTTTTATTTCCTAGGGGCAGTACTATTTAGCACCTTAAAAGTCCCACCATTCATTTCCTGTATTTTAGACAATATGATAGATCCTACTGACCTCTTTATACTGCAATACATCTTACTGACCCCTGTTCCGCCTTTGTGATGGACCCTTGCATCAGCCTTAATATGACCAATTACTCTCCAGACATGAAACAAAGTGTGAATGAGAGTGAAATCTGAGGTTCTCACTGAAGCTAACTATTAAGGTAAGCTAAGTTTATATTTTTACAGTGACATAGATTTTTCAGCGTTTTCTCTATGCCCTTCTTACTTTTTATTGGGGCCTTTTTTTTTTTTTTTTTTTTAAAGGGCACCACATTAAATGATCTTTGATCTCTTCCATGTTGTTCAAGCCTATCTCAACCTCTCAAAGGTTGCCAACCCCTGATTAAGGAGCTAAGGATTATTTTCTTAGTAGGATATGTTAGGAGGGTTAAGAAGCTTTTCCGTGTGGGACAAATCTCCATACAGAACAGGCTCAACAAGTAAATAGACTGGAAAAGTCTTAGCTGGTGTAGGGAATTTTAGAGTCCCTATACTGGTTACATTAGTGTGAGCAAACTCAGGCTTCTTTAAAGCGGAGTTTCCCTAAAAAATTTTTTTTAGATGTCAGCAGCTTTTAAAATAAGGACACTTACCTGTCCCGGGGTCCAGCGATGTCGGCACCCGAGGCCGAACCGTCCCTCGTTCCTCGGGTGCTGCCACCGCAATTCTCACTGAGGGAATCGGGAAGTGAAGCGTTGCGGCTTCACTGCCCGGTTCCCTACTGCGCATGCGCGAGTCGCGCTGCACGTCTACACTGGTCCCCGTTGTGTTGTGGGAACTGTGTATTTCCCACAACACAACAGGGGTGGGCGGGGAGTCTGCGGCTAGCTATACCCGGAAGTGGGTGCAGATACCTGTATTATACAGGTATCTGCACCCCCCTCCCCCCTGAAAGGTGCCAATTGTGACACCGGAGGGGGGGAGGAATCCGATGAGCGGAAGTTCCACTTTAGGGTGGAACTCCGCTTTAACATTAAACAAGAGTATACAGCTTCAAACAGCATAGCAAAAGTCTCCTTTATTTTGGAGAAATTTCTGTACGAGGCATAGTCTCTTGACCTGATGCTCGAGAAAATGAGGTGTCTTTCCTAGTTGACACCTTCTCATCTTGCTGATGGGCTTACATCCACAGATGATTTCAGAGACTGGCCTCTGCACCAGGCATACCATGGCTCTGGACCTGTAAAGCATCCTGCAGCTAGCCCCACTCATTGCACATTGTTCCAAAGAAGTTCCCACAGCAGAATCCAGTGCAAAACAACATTACAGGCTGACCCCACTTCCTTCATCAGGCGATGTCTAGATACGGTCCATGGCGAAGAGTCCACTAATCTGAATGTTGCAGAAAGAGCAGCAGTGACTAAGGTACAGCGAAGTAATGAAATACCCTAAAAAGGAAACCAGATAAGGTGAGAACCTTCATAGAAGAAGGTGCTTCTCCATAGATAGGACAGGTCCATCACCTAGGGACTTGCTGGGAGTGAGAGGCTTTTATACAGGGCGATGTTCATGCAGCTATTATTCTTGGTCCTTAAGGTAGCTGCATATAACCAGTTTTAATGATTTAAAGAAGCCTGTGTTCTGTACTGTTCCCTGTTTGGGAAAGGTTTTTAAATTGAACCTGCCACAGTCCCCTAAATTTTCTAAAATTCTTAAGTACCAGCAGGCGGTACAAATCAACTTCTCTTCAGTGCTCGTGAAGATCCCCTGGACCTAGGCACAAATGAGAACATTACATCTTCAGTTCTGGAGCTCAGTCTTGCCTACTGCTATTTCGCTATCCATCATTGTGTCTCAGCAGCCAATAAATGTACTCTCGTAGGATAATGGTATGATGGACACAAGCAGCAAATATACAGGCTTCAAAATAATGGCCTTATTATAGTCTGATGCAGTTTTATAGATGGCCATTATTCTTGCATCTGCCATACTTCAAAGCAGACCAGGAGTATCACACAACAGAATACCGAGCTGGCCCTTGGAAGGCCAGGCAATAGACCCTTGCCTTTGCAAGCATTCCAAGGATATTGTTCCATTTAGAAATTTACATCGGAGGGCATACAAAGGGCTTTTTTCATTTAAAAATATATACCACATGGTAGAAAATAATAAAATGATTAAATACATACATCATCCAAGGCTTTTGACTGAATGTAATTGAAATACGGAAATTCTTTAAAGATAGCCCTAAATTGTTTAGCTTCAATGTTAAAGAAATTTACTATCTACAAAAAAAAAAAAAACAACAAAATAAATAATTAAAAAAAAAAAAAAAAGAAATATATATATATATATATATATATATATATATATATATATATATATATATATATATATATATATATATATATACACAGCGGGTAAAATAAGTATTGAACACGTCACCATTTCTTATAGGTAAATATATTTCTAAATGTACTATTGACATGAAATTTTCACGTCAGTAACAACCCATGCAATGACAGCTTCAAGTATGGAGAAACTAGTCACATGCCACGCTCAGGTGTGATTTTGGCCCATTCTTCCAGACAGTCTTCAAATCTTGAAGGTTCCGTGGGCTTCTTCTATGAATTCTGATCTTTACTTCTTTCCATAGATTTTCTATTGGATTCAAGTCAGGTGATTGGCTGGGCCATTCCAGCAGCTTTATTTTATTTTAAAAATTTTGTATGGTGAGCGTGCACACAGGCCATGGCAGTTGAGTGCATTACTTATTGTTTTCTTTGAAACAAATGTACCTGCTAATTCCAGGTCTTTCTGAAGCTCTCCACAAATGGTTCTAGGCTCTTGGACAACTCTTTTGATAATCATTTTAACTCCTCTGTAAGAAATCTTGCGAGGAGCACCTAGTTGTTGTCAGTTTATAGTGAAATGATGTTCTTTCCACTTCTGGATTATGGCTCCAACAGTGCTCACTGGATCATTCGGAAGTTTAGAAACCCTTCTGTAACCAATGCCATCAGTACGTTTTGCAACAATAAAGCTTGCCAAGGTCTTGAGAGAGCTCTTTGCTTTTACCCATCATGAGATGTTTCTTGTGTGACACCTTGCTAATAAGACACCTTTTTATAGGCCATCAGTTGAGACTGAACTAGCTGACAGTAATTAGCACTGACAAGGGGCAGGATTGCTTTCTAATTACTGATAGATTTCAGCTGGTGTCTTGGCTTTCTTGGCTTTGCACCTCCCTTTCTTCATGTGTTCAATACTGTTCAATACTTTTTCCCTATGTCATTCCACTTTATTACACATAACTTAATTTCTGAACGTATTTGTTTTGGTTTCTTTGTACTGTATGTATGGATGGATTGCATGGATTGTCACCGACATGTGGTAAAAATGTCAATAGCACCTTTAGAAATATATTTACCTAAAAAATACACACACACACAGTATCTCACAAATGTGAGTACACCCCTCTCATTTTTGTAAATATTTTTTTATATCATTTCATGTGACAACATGAAGAAATGACACTTTGCTACAATGTAAAGTAGTGAGTGTACAGCTTGTATAACAGTGTAAATTTGTTGTCCCCTCAAAATAACTCAACACATAGCCATTAATGGCTAAACTGCTGGCAACAAAATTTAGTACACCCCTAAGTGAAAATGTCCAAGTTGGGCCCAAAGTGTCAATATTTTGTGTGGCCACCATTATTTTCCAGCACTGCCTTAACCCTCTTGGGCAATGAGTTCACTAGAGCTTCACAGGTTGCCACTGGAGTCCTCTTCCACTCCTCCATGACGACATCACAGAGCTGGTGGATATTAGAGACATTGCGCTCGTCCACCTTCCATTTGAGGATGCCCCATTGATGCTCAATGTTTTTAGGTGTGGAGACAAGCTTGGCCAGTCCATCACCTTTACCCTCAGCTACTTTAGCAAGGCAGTGGTCGTCTTGAAGGTGTGTTTGGGGTCGTTATGTTGGAATACTACCCTGTGGCCCAGTCTCCAAATGGAGGGGATCATGCTCTGCTTCAGTATGTCACAGTACATGTTGGCATTCATGGTTCCCTTAATGAACTGTAGCTCCCCAGTGCTGGCAGCACTCATGCGGCCCCAGACCATGACACTCCCACCACCATGCTTGACAGTAGGCAAGACACACTTGTCTTTGTACTCCTCACCTGGTTGCCGCCACACACACTTGACACCATCTGAACCAAATACGTTTATTTTGGTCTCATCAGACCACAAGACATGGTTCCAGTAATCCATTTCCTTAGTCTGCTTGTCTTCAGCAAACTGTTTGAGGGCTTACTTGTGCATCATCTTTAGAAGAGGCTTCCTTCTGGGATGACACCCATGCAGACCAATTTGATGCAGTGTGTGGCATATGGTCTGATCACTGACAGGCTGACCCCTCACCCCTTCAAACTCTGCAGCAATGCTGTCAGCACTCATATGCCCTGTACACACGGTCGGATTTTCCGACAGAAAATGTGTGATAGGACCTTGTTGTTGGAAATTCCGACCGTGTGTGGGCTCCATCACACATTTTCCATCGGAATTTCCGATTTAGAGCTTGCTATAAAATTTTCCGACAACAAAATCCGTGGTCGGAAATTCCGATCGTGTGTACACAAATCAGACGCACAAAGTGCCACGCATGCTCAGAATAAATTAAGAGATGAAAGCTATTGGCTACTGCCCCTTTTATAGTCCCAAAGTACGTGTATTACATCACCACGTTCAGAATGATCGAATTTTCCTTTGTGTGACCGTGTGTATGCAAGACAAGTTTGAGCCAACATCCATCGGAAAAAATCCATGGATTTTGTTGTCGGAATGTCTGATCAATGTCCGACCGTGTGTACAGGGCATTACATCTATTTCCAAAAGACAACCTCTGGATATGACGCTAAGTATGTGCACTCAACTTCTTTGTTTGACCATGGCGAGGCCTGAATCTTCTTATAGCCTAGGCCATCTTTATGTAGAACAACCATTCTTTTTTCAGATCCTCAGAGAGTTCTTAGCCATGAGGTGCCATGTTAAACTTTCAGTGACCAGTATGAGAGAGTGAGAGCAATAACACCAAATTTAATACACCTGCTTCCCATTCACACCTGAGACCTTGTAACACAGAGTCACATGACACCGGGGAGGGAAAATGTCTAATTTGGCCCAATTTGAACATATTCACTTAGGGGTGTACTCACTTTTGTTGTCAGCAGTTGACATTAATGGCTGTGTGTTGAGTTATTTGGAGGGGACAGCAAATTTACACTGTTATACAAGCTGTACACTCACTACTTTATATTGTAGCAAAGTGTCATTTCTTCAGTGTTGTCACATGAAAAGATATAATAAAATATTTACAAAAATGTAAGGGGTGTACTCACTTTTGTGAGATACTGTGTATATATATATACACACACACACATATATATATATATATATATATATATATATATTATATAAAATTTTAAATAAGAAATATTGTAGTTTCCAGCAAACCTGTCCTATAACATAAATGGGGAATATACAGTCTGTGGGATATCCAGTACAATTATCTGTTGGATACCTCAATAATAACTAAAAATTCTATTTAATACCAGAACACTTAAAGCAAAACTAAACATTTTAAACAGTTGTCTTATAACTAGTTTTCTGAGAAAAAAATACTTCATGTTACAATGAAATATTTAGTGTATCCATCATTCTGGTTTTACAAAGCATTGTGGGTTTTCTAGAAAGGCACAGCTGAAGCTGTATGCTTTCAGATACTCCTTTGATCTGATTGAGGCTCCATTCACACCTAGGCATTTTGTAGCTTGAAGCTCAAAGCTCCAAAACGCTCAACAAAAGGAATCCCTTTGTTTTCAATGCCCCCTGTTCATATCTGAGCACCTGTTGCTTGAAAAACTACATGGGCTGTTTTTGCGCCATGTTTAATATGTCGATAAAAAAAAAAAAATTAGGAATCTAGAGGAAGAGCCAAGAAGGCCTAGCAAGGGAGGTTCCACTGCACCACCAGGTGGAGATGCAAGGCGGCATAATTAAATACATATCCTTTTTTATTCCCTGGCCTATAATGTAGTTCACATCCCACTGTTCCAGCCATTTTACCACTAGTCCCACCATCAACTCTTAAACCATATGCTGAACTCCACACACCTCCTTTTCCACCATCATCTTTCACACATCCTAACTTTGCTACAATGGCCAACCTTTCTCACCATGCCATTATCTGACTACCATTTAGCCCCTAGGACTAGACATCTTCCATTAATCAATACCTTCACTGCCACGCATAGCCCCCACAGACATTCACATCTGCCTTTTATGGATCTGCAGATTTGCAGTTCTGTCACCTCTCTCCTCATCAGGCAAGATCGTCAGGCATGCTGGTACTAGTAGTTCCATATCTTTAACTTTAACTAAGGTTCTGCTGTTACCTGTTATCTCACAAGACTTGTGTTTAAGAGGTTAGCCACCTGCAGATGATCCAGTTAGCTACATGCCCAGCCAAGCCATCTTTCTTTTTATTTAAGCTGAGCTTACAAGAATGCAAGGGGTAATATTATGTATGAGGAACACAGATGTTGGACGGTCCCAGGGAATGTAGGTACACAGACTGGAACGGGTGTCCCAGGGAATTCAGGTACACAGGACACAGTTGGAGTACACAAGTAGTCTAGGACAGGGGGCATACCTATTGGTACTGATGGAGAGAACCCAGCCTGCCCGTAGTGCAGCCTACTGCGCAGGCATCTACTGTGAACTAAGGGCTGATAATCAGATAAGAGTCCCCTTGCATCACTGAGGCATAAAGATCACTGGTCAGTAGGGATGGGCTTTATGTTCGGGTTGAACATGAGTTCGACTCGAACATTGGCTGTTCGCCGAATAGCGAACAATTTGGGGTGTTCGCGGCACATTCGAAAGCCACGGAACACCCTTTAAAAGTCTATGGGAAAAATCAAAAGTGCTAATTTTAAAGGCTTATATGCAAGTTATTGTCATAAAAAGTTTGGGGAGCTGGGTCCTGCCCCAGGGGATATGTATCAGTGCAAAAAAAAGTTTTAAAAACGGCCGTTTTTTCTGGAGCATTGATTTTAATAAAGCTTAAAGTGAAACAATAAAAGTGAAGTATTCCTTTAAATTTCGTACCTGGGGGGTGACTATAGTATGCCTGTAAAGTGGCTCTTTTTTCCCATGTTTAGAATAGTCTGACAGCAAAATGTCATTTCTAAAGGGAAAAAAAAGTCATGAAGTAATATTGGCTATAGTGAATTGTCAGCTATAGTGAATTGTCTATGAGAGAAATCAAAAGTGCTAATTTTAAGGGTTAATATGCAAGTTATTGTCATAAAAAAAGTGTTCGGGGACCTGGGTCCTGCCCCAGGGGACATTTATCAGTGCAAAAAAAAGTTTTAAAAATGTCCGTTTTTTCGGGAGCAGTGATTTTAATAAGGCTTAAAGTGAAACAATCAAAGTGTAATATTCCTTTAAATTTCGGACCTGGGGGGTGTCTATAGTATGCCTGTAAAGTGGCGCATGTTTCCCGTGTTTAGAACAGTCCAAGTGCAAAATGACATTTCTAAAGGAAAAAAAGTCATTTAAAAGTACTAGCGCTAGCTATAATTAATTGTTGGTCCGGCAATACACATAAAAGTTCACTGAAAAAAACGGCATGGGATTTCCCCACAGGAGAACCCCAAACCAAAATTAAAAAAAAAAAAAATGCGTGGGGTCCCCCCAAATTCCATACCAGGCCCTTCAGGTCTGGTATAGGTTTTAAGGGGAACCCTGCGCCAAAATTTTTTTTTAAAAAATGGCGTGGGGTCCCCCCAAAAATCCATACCAGACCCTTATCCGAGCATGCAACCTGGCAGGCCGCAGGAAAAGAGGGGGGGACGAGAGAGCGCCCACCCTCCTGAACCGTACTAGGCCACATGCCCTCAACATTGGGAGGGTGCTTTGGGGTAGCGGACCCCCCAAAGCACCTTGTCCCCATGTTGATGGGGAGAAGGGCCTCATCCCCACAACCCTTGCACGGTGGTTGTGGGGGTCTGTGGGCTGGGGGCTTATCGGAATCTGGAAGCCCCCTTTAACAAGGTATGCAAGAGAAAAGAAACTCCATAGCGCAACATTGCATGATAATAAAGGATCTTTTATTATGAAAAAAACTCTCCCCCTGCAGGGGTACTCACATGCTGCGGGTGCGTGAGTGCACCATCCTAAACAAACATAAGCTAAAACAGGCCGATCGTACGGTATGGCGTGCGGTGTGTGCCTCGATCTCTCCCTCTCTCTCTCTGCTGACAGCTCCGTCCAGGCCCCTCTCCCACGCGTGTTCGGCACCGGGATCACGTGCCTTCATCAGGGCGATTTCGCCCTGATGAAGGCACGTGATCCCGGTGCCAAACACGCATAGGGGAGGGGCCTGGACGGAGCTGTCAGCAGAGAGAGAGAGGGAGAGATCGAGGCACACACCGCACCGCACGCCATACCGTACGATCGGCCTGTTTTAGCTTATGTTTGTTTAGGATGGTGCACTCACGCACCCGCAGCATGTGAGTACCCCTGCAAGGGGAGAGTTTTTTTCATAATAAAAGATCCTTTATTATCATGCAATGTTGCGCTATGGAGTTTCTTTTCTCTTCCATATAAAATCATGACTGGGAGCATTGGAGGTCTACACAGTTCATTCCATTAGAGCACAGGAGTGTCTCCAAAGCGTGTTTGACAGAGTTTAATTACTGTGTCACACGCTGGAAGGTGAGCGCATATGCTTGTGGGGGTCACTGGAAGACACTAACTAAAGCATGTTTTATGGTGTTGCACTTTTGGAAGAACAAGACGGATGAACTTCACTGATTATGGACACTAATATTGGGCACTTTATATATCTTTGGATATACACTGTTTGAACCATAAAGACTTTCATGAGGATTGTTGTTATTTCATTCCTGATTGGGCACTTATATTGTGTGTTTGATACAGCACTTTGCACTTTGGAGAAATGCACTAACAGTTATTTCTGATCTAGTATTGGTCAGCTTAAACACATTTGTTTATGTATTTGTTTATTTTGGCACTGAGCACTCACTGCTATTATTGATATGGTATTTTTTATCTAGCGCAGACACATTTTTCTTTATACGCCACTCACACGATTATGGAACGTGATTAAGTGTTTGCAGCTGGTTTTTACTCAGGATTGATTTTATATTTTATTATTTTATAAGGCATTAACCCGTATGTGGCTCGCAAGGCTTGTCTATAATTCCCCTTTAACAAGGGGACCACTAGATCCCTCCCCCCCGTGTGAACTGGTAATGGGGTACAAATGTACTCCTACCATTTCACGAAAAAAGTGTCAAAAAAGACAAGAGACGGTTTTTGACAATCCCTTTATTAATTTCCTCTTCTCTCCCTGCTTCTTCTTTCTTCTGGTCTTCCTTCGGTGTTCTTCTTCTGCCCCCGCTTCTTCCTCCGGTCTTCTCGTCCGGCATCTTCCTCCGGCTTCTTCTCCGCTTCGTCCTCAGCACAATCCGCCTCAGTGGGAGTCTTTCGCTGTGTGGCGCTTTTGTTCAGGTGACAGTTCTTATATAACAGAGGGCGGGGCCAGCCGGTGACCCTGCCCCCATCTGATGCACGGGGACTTCCCTATGGCTTTTCCCGTGTTGTCAGAGGGGGACAGGGTCACCCGTTTGTGAACATTAACACCTTTAACAGTATTTGCGTGTTCGAACAAAGTTTTTGCCTGTTCGCATGTTCTGGATGCGAACCGAACGAGGGGGGGGTTGCTCGGCCCATCCCTACTGGTTAGTAGGTAATACAGCTCAAGCTGGCAGAAGTGCACAGAAACACACTGAAGCGCTGTGGGAATGGGTAGTTGTGCACGGAGACACACAGGATCCATAGAAGTTAATAGTAAAGTACAGAAACAACACAGAAAAACTCGGAGCAGGCAGACATGCACAGGGACACTCAGAAACAGACTAGGAATACAGGGAGACACTGAAGCAGACTGCAGACACAGGTGCTAAAAATGAAAGTCAGGCTAAAACTCACAGGGGACCACAGAGACGCAGGAAGGCTGAACTCTGATAGAGGTACACAAGGAACAGAGGCACAAGTACAGTACACTGGAATGCCTAGAGGACACAACAGATGCAAGGCTACAGACTGCTGTCAGGAAAACAATCAGAATCACTGGGGACAGGCTGGGAGATGATGGGAACAGAGTAGGTATGGTGATCACACTGGAAGGCACTGGGAAATGCTTGGGAACAGTGAAGAGTCAGATTATAGGATCGCTAGGAATCAGAGGGTCCCTTGGAGTCTCTCAGTGTAGGGTACTAGAAGTCGTGTGGTCACTTGGAATCTTCTAAGGAAACCAGGGACACTAGGAAGCACTGGAGGTTACTAGGAATCTTTTCCACTAGGAAACACAGGGGAAAACACTAGGAATATTTTCTGCTAGACAGCACTGTGGTACACTAGGAATCCTATCCATTTGGGAACAGGGGGGGACACTGGGAATATTCTCCAATAAAAAGCACTGGGAAACACTAGGTATCTTCCCTGAAATTTAGAAACACTGAGGGACCTGCCACTAGGAACACTAGCTGTTGATCAGGCAATGTCTGAGGCAGCCCAGCTGAAAGGGAGATGGCTTGGCGAGGTAGCGAACTGAATCAACTGTAGGTGGATAACTAGTCTTGAATACAAGTCCTGTAGGATAACAGGTAACAGCAGCACCTTGCAATGTAAAGCTATGGAACTACAGGTACCAGCATGCCTGCTGATCTTTGGAAACAGAGGCTACAAATCAGCAGCACGGATGAGCTTAGGCATGTTCAAATCCTTTTCTGAACCTGCCTGAGCTATCCTGCCAGAAAGGTATCACCGCGCACTGCCAATTATAAGCCTCTGAAGTATTCCCCATTCCGCAGCTACACATATACACGTCCCCTGTATATTGTAAATGTGGCTGCAGGGCAGGGAATGCCTTAGCTGCTTATCAAATTTGGACTAGGATATTTGGACAATGGTCTCAGCCAGCATCTCCACACCACTGTTTACTTTCAGCTGCCGTCTGAGGAATCTCCCAACTGTCAGCTGAATAAAGCTGTGGATAAGTCTATGAAGCCAGCGTCTATCAGCTTCATGGAAACCAGAGCCATGTTACCGTTTCAAACATTGCAACTTTTGTGTGGATGAGGAGATGAACTAACCTTTTCAAGGACATTCATATGTTTTTGAAGAATTTTTTTCATGCGCATGGTGATCATTGTACATGGCCCAGAACTGGCCCTGCTGTTCTCTATTTGTAATAACTGTATGAATCCAGTATCTTCACCCTCTTTTTTTCTCTCTTCCATTAGCAGCAATGACTTATCGTAAAAAGCTCTGAGAAAACAATGCAGCAAACCACTATAATGCCGCGTACACACGAGCGGACTTTCTATCCTACTTGGTCCGGCACACTTTCCGACGGACTTTGTCCGCCAGGTGCGCCGGACTTTAAAACGGACGGACTTGCCCACACACGCCGGGACTTTCCGGCGGGCTAAGTCCGCCCGTCTTTCCGACGGACTTTCGCCGGAGTTCCGGCGGACTTTCAGAATGAACGGACTTGCCCACACACGGACAAGTCCGTTCATTTTGAACGTGACTCAGGTGCGACGGGACTAGAAAAGGATGTCAATCTTGCCGCTTTTATCGGCGAGATTGACACCTTGCTAGCCCCGTCGCGGGGCATACCAGGCCCTTAGGTCTGGTATGGATTATAAAGGGGAACCCCGCTACGCCGAAAAAACGGCGTGGGGTCCCCCTAAAATCCATACCAGACCCCGATCCGAGCACGCAGCCTGGCCGGTCAGGAAAGGGGGTGGGGATGAGCGAGCGCCCCCCCCCCCTCCTGAACCGTACCAGGCCGCATGCCCTCAACATGGGGGGTGGGTGCTTTGGGGGAGGGGGGCGCCCTGCGCCCCCCCCCCCCAAAGCACCTTGTCCCCATGTTGATGAGGACAAGGGCCTCTTCCCGACAACCCTGGCCGTTGGTTGTCGGGGTCTGCGGGCGGGGGCTTATCGGAATCTGGGAGCCCCCTTTAATAAGGGGGCCCCCAGATCCCGGCCCCCCACCCTATGTAAATGAGTATGGGGTACATGGTACCCCTACCCATTTACCTAGGAAAAAAGTGTAAGTAATAAAACACACTACACAGGTTTTTAAAATATTTTATTAAACAGCTCCGGGGGGGGATCTTCCTCCGGCTTCGGGGGTCTTCTTCCGGCTTCGGGGGTCCCTCCGCTTCATCTTCTCCCGGCGTCCGGTTGGTTCTTCTCCGCTCTCCGGCCTCTTCTCCCGGTGTCGCAGGTCTTCGGCCGGCCCCTCCGCTCTCTTCATGTAGCTCTATTGCGAGCGGAGGTCCGGACTTCTGGGCTTCTTGGCTTCTCTTCTCTTCTCTTCCCCCAGATGTTGACACGACGCTCTCTCCGGCTGGACTGGTCTCTGAGGGCTGCGTTGTGACTTATATAGGCGGAGACCCCGCCCCCATATGATGTCACAGTCCTTGGGCATGCTGGGACTGTGACGTTTTAGGGGGCGTGGTCGACCACGCCCCCTAAAACGTCACAGTCCCAGCATGCCCAGGGACTGTGACATCATATGGGGGCGGGGTCTCCGCCTATATAAGTCACAACGCAGCCCTCAGAGACCAGTCCAGCCGGAGAGAGCGTCGTGTCAACATCTGGGGGAAGAGAAGAGAAGAGAAGCCAAGAAGCCAAGAAGCCCAGAAGTCCGGACCTCCGCTCGCAATAGAGCTACATGAAGAGAGCGGAGGGGCCGGCCGAAGACCTGCGACACCGGGAGAAGAGGCCGGAGAGCGGAGAAGAACCAACCGGACGCCGGGAGAAGATGAAGCGGAGGGACCCCCGAAGCCGGAAGAAGACCCCCGAAGCCGGAGGAAGATCCCCCCCCGGAGCTGTTTAATAAAATATTTTAAAAACCTGTGTAGTGTGTTTTATTACTTACACTTTTTTCCTAGGTAAATGGGTAGGGGTACCATGTACCCCATACTCATTTACATAGGGTGGGGGGCCGGGATCTGGGGGCCCCCTTATTAAAGGGGGCTCCCAGATTCCGATAAGCCCCCGCCCGCAGACCCCGACAACCAACGGCCAGGGTTGTCGGGAAGAGGCCCTTGTCCTCATCAACATGGGGACAAGGTGCTTTGGGGGGGGGGGCGCAGGGCGCCCCCCTCCCCCAAAGCACCCACCCCCCATGTTGAGGGCATGCGGCCTGGTACGGTTCAGGAGGGGGGGGGGCGCTCGCTCGTCCCCACCCCCTTTCCTGACCGGCCAGGCTGCGTGCTCGGATCGGGGTCTGGTATGGATTTTAGGGGGACCCCACGCCGTTTTTTCGGCGTAGCGGGGTTCCCCTTTATAATCCATACCAGACCTAAGGGCCTGGTATGCCCCGCGCTCGCCGCAATAGGAAAATGTGTTTTTCCTATTGCAGCGAGCGTGAGATGCAATACCCTGCCCTCGTGTTGTATCTGGTCCGTCGGACCAGCCTACACACGAGCGGGCTTTCCGTCGGACCAGCACACACACGAGCGGACTTTCCGCCCGAAACTGAGTCCGGCGGAAAGATTTAGAACTTTCTTCAAATCTAGGTCCGGCGGGCTTTTGGGAAAAAGTCCGCCGGAAAAGTCCGCCGGTGCCTACACACGGGCGGATTGTCCGGCACACTCTGGTCCGCCGGACCAAGTATGCCGGAAAGTCCGACCGTGTGTACGCGGCATAAGACAAAACCAGGAAGTAGATGCAGGAGGACTATGACTATTGATTTCACTATAGATGGTGCTGCTATAAGTTGGCCAAAGAAAAAATTACTGAGGTTTGCAACTGTCTGAAAAAAACGCACAAAAAACAAGTGTTTTTGCTCGTAAAAATGCTAAATGCTTTAAAAAGCCTGAAAAATGCCTAAAACCGCACATGTGTAGGTGTGAATGGAGCCTAAAACTCAACTCCATACAGCCTGTCTTGTCATGTGAAATTGAGGTTAGAGTTCCACAAGCTGGCTAGGAAAATTTTGCTGACTAAAAAAAGTTTTCAAAAATTGTATTTCTGAATACTAAATATAATAAAAGAAAAAAAAATCAGTATTGCAAACAGTGAACACAACATTCACCAAAAATTTACAGCAGGTGAATCAATCACAGTAATTTAAAACCCATGCACCAGGAAGATACACCTGCAGTGAATGTTTGATGAATGCCACATTGATGCTAGATTCACACTTGTGCGATGCGGGAACCAGTGCAATTACAGCACCGGTTCCCGCATCGCATCTCCCTCACAGGCAGTTCACACTGCCCTCTGCGAACCGCTGCGGGTGTCAATGCATTGTTAATGACACCCCCAGATCGGTTAACAGATTGCAGTGCGAACTGTGAACTCGCACAGGAAATCGGATTGCATAGATGAGAACACCTATGTGATCCGATTCCAGCGAGGGGGAAAAAAGTCCCTGCACCTTTTTTTGTGGGAATACAACACGAGTTCAGCCATACAACTGTATAGCTGAACTCACATTGCACAGACATGGCATGTGATTGGCCCCGCAGTGCGGGTGCGAATCACATGCGATGTCTGTGTTCACACAAATGTGAACCTAGGCTTACTGCTTTATAAATATATCCCACATGTTTTCTTTATTAGTCAAGCCTGGGGTAAAGGCTGTATATTGAACTGTACACAAATAGAAAAAGGATACGAATTTCAGAGACTGGTCTCAAGATTCCACATTGTGTCTCAGCTGAATTGAACATTAAAAAGAATTTGTATTAATACTGTTACATATAAAGTAACACAAAGAAAACATTTGCACACCAACATCAAACACAGATTGCTTCATTAATGTCTAAGTTCAACTAATAAAGAAAAAAGCTTATGCAGTCCAGGGGCCCCATGGGGTAATAAACTGTGCAGCTTTAAAAATTTTGATTCATTTAAATGCATGTCTGTAGGTTATTTTGCCCAACTCCCATCGCTATCTGTGCCCCATCCTGTTCTATTAGGACACTGTAGCCATTGAAAGCGCACCCCAACATCACTGGAGAGAGTGTTCCTCCTTCCCACACATGTGCACTCTTCTGCCACAGCATCACTATGTCTTGCCTAAAAATAATCTAGAAACCTATAAATCCAACATATAGAAAATTCAGAAAACAGGCAACAGAAAAAGATGCTTGTATTTGAAATGCTGCTTACTGCCCATGCAAATGGTGACCTCAAAAAGAGCATTACTGCTAGTGGTGATGCAATATAAATTGAACATTATACTACAAACCAAGTAAAAGTTCAAGTTCATATAAAGTTATTTGTAAAATTACAAAATGTTTTGTACAGACACAATTATATCCAGAACTGCTGTTAGAAACCACGGGGCCTCATACAGCCTTCCTGACAGGGCCCCCCCTGGCCGAAAGTGACTGACGACATAGATTTATCTGTTCCTTTCTCTGCAACCTCAGCTGCACAGATAAATGAATAGGAAGTGTTCTGAGGCTTCCTGCTCATTCACAAACAGGAGCATAGCAAATAGTTCACACTAGGAGTGATCATTACCGATTGTTCACTGTGTTCATTCAGGAAAGGAGGGGGCCAGAAAATTACATATTTACCGGCCCCTTTCTCTGCTCTTCATCCTGAAACATCCATCTGTGTGCCTGTAGTAGCTGCCGGCAGGAGAGGAGGGAAGCCAGCAGCGATGTGATAGAAAGGTGCCCACAGGGGGGGCCGGACAGCAAATGGAAGCGGTGCATGTATCAGAACCAATACCCCTGCAGTACAGCCAGACTCCCTCAGCAGGTGCCGGGCCCCCCTTTTAAACTGATGGGGCCTGGGCCCAGTACAGGAGGGCTGGCTGTACTGCCTTATTAGTGGCCCTAAATATAGCTGTTGTTAGCATGTATCATTGTGTCCCCATATCAGAGTCAACGTGGGCGGCACAGTGGTGTAGTGGGTAACACTCTTGCCTAGCAGTAAAAAGGGTCGCTGGTTCGAATCCCAACCACGACACTACCTGCCTGGAGTTTGCATGTTCTCCCTGTGCCTGCGTGGGTTTCCTCCGGGTACTCCGGTTTCCTCCCACACTCCAAAGACATGCTGGTAGGTTAATTGGATCCTGTGTAAATTGGCCCTAGTATATGAATGTGAGTTAGGGACCTTAGATTGTAAGCTCCTTGAGTGTAGGGACTGATGTGAATGTACAATGTATATGTAAAGCGCTGCGTAAATTGACGGCGCTATATAAGTACCTGAAATAATAATAATAATAACTTTGCAATGTTAAATGTGCATTGCAGACTTGAAAGTCATGTCTCAAATATGATTGGTTGTTAATAGAGACCCAGACAGTCTTACTTCAGAAACCCTAGTAGTGTGTCTAGGTGCTGGCAAGGTTTTAACGGATTTTAATATATTAATCTAATCATGTATTTTACATACAGTGTAGAAGGGAAAATTAATTACAAGGCCCAAATTTAATGTAATCTAACCTTAATAATGCTTTGTATAGTCTAACTGTCAAGTTTAGAATCAGCATTTAGAAAATTGTCTCACCTTTCTGATTTCACCTTATCAATTCTAATGCCCATATCTTCAATGCTTGGCTCAATTACCAATAATCCAATGCAATCCAGTGATCAGAAATGTGAATAAAATGTAACTGAATAAGTTATTGAATCAATATGAGGTGAGTATATTGATTACCAATAATTAGTATTACCAAGTTCAAAAAGTGCTTGCGAGTAAATTATAAAATCAAATATTAAATAAATATACATTCAGTGATCTAACACAGAAATAATCAAATCCATAATTAAACCAGGGGAACAATTATTTTATTTAAAAAACGTAAATTAATAATATTATCGCAACCAGCAGGTTGCGAGAAAGAGTAAATTATAAGTATCACAAACAGCAAATTGCCGCTATAAAAAGTGAAATTCACATTACCTGTAAGATATCAGAGAAGACACACTTAAAAATAAATGTACCTTCAGGGGGGTAGCTCCAGATGTTCAAAAGGCACAGAAAACTTATTAGAATTTTATGGCTTTTAAATAAAATAATTGTTCCCCTGATCACTTCCCTTTGAAGTCGTACACATTGGTTTCGATTCATTTATGTGCGCCCTCCGTATTTTTTCTTTTTTGTCACATATGTTTTTGACTGGATTTTTATGTTGACTTTCCGTTGCGTGGTATTCACCAGATCGAGGCTTGGTGTTCTCCAGCATTTCCTTATTTGTTCTGAGTGCTGAATGGCGCCCAGACGAAAACGAGGTCTGGCTCCCGTTCAGCGCTATATAGGTGATGGTTCAGTGCGTCGCCCGTGCCCGTTTGAAGACGTCATTTATGACGAAACATGTAGGGCGTGGCTACGCACTGTACGCCATCACGTTGTTCGCCCCATGTTGTTGTACATGCATGTTCGCTTTTGTATGCTGGCTTTTTTAACATTTTTACCCACACTGTATGGCGGAGATGTGCTCTCTGCTTTCATGTAGCAATAAACTATTTAATTTTACTACACTACTGGAGCCTGTTTCTTGCCCCCCTTTGCACTCACGGCTCTTGCGAGTGCCTCCTTCTAGGCTGACACGCTGGAACTGCCTCCTGTTGGAATGCGGCACACATGGGTGGATCCAGGCGCTGCCATCCATCTGTCCCTGCAGAGGGCTGTATCTGCATGTGCATAAGGCCTTGCTATTAAGGAGGTCCACCGTGTCTGGTAAGGGTCCATCGGTATTGTCCCCTGGATTCACCAGTTGCTGGGATTTCTCTTCACACTTCCTCCTTCCTTTTCCACTCATATGGGCTGTGTCTGACGAACTGTGGATATGTGACCCCCCCCATGTGTTTGGTGTACCTTCATTGAACTCTCTATGAATGGACTGAACTTATCTCTACTACTACTACTTTTTAATACACTAGCTATCCATGAACTTTGGAATTTTTCTATTAGCAATTATGGATTTGATTATTTCTGTGTTAGATCACTGAATGTATATTTATTTAATATTTGATTTTATAATTTACTCGCAAGCACTTTTTGAACTTGGTATTACTAATTATTGGTAATCAATATACTCACCTCATATTGATTCAATAACTTATTCAGTTACATTTTATTCACATTTCTGATCACTGGATTGCAATCGCACTTAGTATATTCTTCTTAGTATATTACACCGATATTAGTGTTTTTTTGTTGCAGCTGTAATTTAAGGTGTTTTATAGCTTTTTAGCGCATTTTTTTCTTTCTTCTTTATATAATAACCTACAGTTAACATAACTGTGAGGGTATATCGGGTAAATGAAAGTAGCATACCACAAGACCTACTTGAGATGTACATTTTAAGGTGAAAATACCAAATCATAAAAAAACAATCTTTACCTTTTCCCGTAGGCAGTGTTATAGATGTAGGGAAAGAAAATGTTTCTTCATCCAAACCACCACTGGCTCCACAGATGTATTCCTCCTCACTGCTGACATGTGGATTTTGATGGAAGGGTTCAATTAATTTATTTTTTGGGGATTTCTCAATGTTCTTTGAGCTATTGTCTGTTGACATTTGTTCTTTAAATGTCCTAAACAAGCTGCACAAATAAAACAAATGCAGATTTGTGAGGTAACTGAAGATATGGCCCACATTTAACTAATGCAGGCCAGACATGGACAGGTGATACACTGAGAACATTGCAGCTGGGACCAATTTTATCTTACTGACATGGTATTAGAAGAACATGACACACCTTTGTGAATAGCCTCAATCCCTTTTATACATGAAGGGGCAAAACATTTGCCACTTGCTCAATCTAAAGTCTGGTACACACTAGCAGTTTTTATTCATTAAACCCAATGGCTGAATGAAAAAAAAAAAAACTGAAGAGCTCAGGAGGAGCCACGGTAATAACAATCTGATGATAGCAGGGACGGCCCCCCACCAGAACACACCAGTTGGGTGAAGAGTGGCAGACCTTTCTCAGTCATGCCTCTTTTACAGAAGCCTTTTGAAGGCCGGCCTTTGTCGGACCAGTTGCCGTACACACGGGCCGGAACGTCGTCCACTTTCTTTTGAACTGGCCAATGCCACCTGATCTTCGGCCTGTGTGTACGGCTCTTTAACCACTTCAGCCCCGAAAAGGTTTACCCCCTTCATGACCAGGCCATTTATTGCAATACGGCACTGCGTTACTTTAACTGACAATTGTGCAGTCGTGCGACGCTGTACACAAATAAAATTGATGTTCCCCCCCCCCCCCCACAAATAGAGCTTTCTTTTGGTGGTATTTGATCACAATCACAATCAAATTTCTTCATCAGTTTAGGCCAATATGTATTCTGCTACATAATTTTAGTAAAAAAAAAAAAAATCCCAAAAAGGTATATATTGATTGGTTTGCGCAAAAGTTATAGCGTCTACAAACTAGGGGATATTTTAATGGAATTTTATTATTTTTTTTTCTAGTATTGGTGGCAATCAGCGATTTTTAGCGGGACTGCGACATTGCAGCGGACAAATCGGACACCTAACTGACACTTTTTGGAGATCAGGGACACTAATACAGTGATCAGTGCTAAATAATATAAATATTATTTATATTAATAATATACACACGGGCCTGAATGTCGGCCGTTTTCTATTGAACTGACCAATGCCACCTGATCTTCGGCCTGTGTGTACGGCTCTTTAACCACTTCAGCCCCGAAAGGTTTACCCCCTTCATGAACAGGCCATTTTTTGCAATACGGCACTGCGTTACTTTAACTGACAATTGTGCAGTCGTGCGACGCTGTACACAAATAAAATTGATGTCCTTTTTTTTAGTCCCCACAAATAGAGCTTTCTTTTGGTGGTATTTGATCACCTCTGCAGTTTTTATTTTTTGCGCTATAAACAAAAAAACAAAAGTTTTGAAAAAACCCAATATTTTTGACTTTATGCTATAAAACACATCCAATAGAAAAAAAAAATGTAAAAAGGTGTATATTGATTGGATTGCGCAAAAGTTATAGCGTCTACAAACTAGGGGAAATTTTAATGGAAATTTTAATTTTTTTTCTAGTATTGGTGGTAATCAGCGATTTTTAGCGGGACTGCGACATTGCAGTGGACAAATCGGACACCTAACTGACACTCTTTGGAAACCAGTGACACTAATACAGTGATCAGTGCTAAATAATATAAATATTATTTATATTAATATAAATAATGTAACTGTACTAATGACACTGGCATGGAAGGGGTTAACATCAGGGGCGATCAAAGGGTTAAGTGTGCTTTCTAACTGTGGGGGGAATGCTGTGACTGGGGGAACACAGATATCCATGTTTCTGCTTAGCATAAACACAAGGTTTCCATCTTCCTTCCTCACAGAAAGGAGTCTGCCTTGTTTACATAGGCAGACTGCCATTCTGTCTCTCCTGTGAACGATTGCGGGGTGCAGTCAGTCATTGGACCGGCTGATTGACTCTCACTGTGTCCAATTACAGCGGGAGCGGGTTGCCGGCGGCGCGTGCCCCAGACCCACTGCACAAAGTCATGTACCTGTACCTGCCGCAGTATATCTGCATGGGGCGGTCCTTAAGTGGTCAAGCAGTTTTTATTGGTGCATTGTTTTTACAGTTGCATAAAAAACGTTTGCAAACATTTAAGGAAAATCCAAACCCAAGAACTAAAAATGAATATAATGCAGCAGTCCTTGGATGTGATGGCTGCATTAGTTTTTTTTTTTCCAGGCTAAATGCATTTTTTGCAAGTACAGAAAATCCCAGTTGATCCTAGTAGAAATTCTTTATGCTTGTAAATTCCTGTGTACCGAACTGAAATCTCAATGTTATTCAACTTTCCAAGCTAGCTGTCTTTTGTGAACTATGCAACCCCTCCTGTGGATACAAAGAGGATGAGGAAAGGGGTAGGTATTTATAACCAAAATCAGAAGAGCAGCCTTGGATGACAACAATAGCATGGGTGAACATTGTCACCTTAGGGCAAAAATGTGATACTGACAGGATCACCAGGTGAAAATAAAGGAAAATAAACGTAAAAAGGAAATTAATACAGCCACTAAATCTAAGTACTAGTAAGCTGATATATATTCATGAAAAAGAGATTTTTATTTGAAAAAGATTAGGGCATCGACCAGGTATGTTTTCTAATGCAAACATTTTATTAGTACAAAAATATTGCATTAAAAAGACTGAATTATTCAAGAAACCCATGAAACTTTATTTTACTATAAAATCAATTAAAATATAAAACATTCCTGTGTCCACTGAAACTGGCCACTCAAAATCTAAATTATTCCCATTTCGAGCAGACCTTGTTTTGATATACCATTATAAAGTAGAAATAAGTTCAGTCCATGTATATACGTATCTGCCCATAAAAGGCATCAGGTATAAATGCGAGAGCAAACATCAATGGTATTCAAAAGAACAAAGCCCCAAACTGCTGTTGTTTTGTAGCTTCTGGTCTATATGCAAATATTAAACATTCCATAACAGTACAAAATTCAAGAAGAAAGATTTTTCCTAACTCCATGGTAGCATATAAATGGGTAGACTCCGCCATCACTCCTACCCCATAGGACCCCTGTCCTATAAATTGAGACTGATCCAGTCCACATGTTTCTTTCCTGGCCCACCTCAGGTCGGCACAACACATGTTAACCCCTCCTCTGGAACCCACAGGGCCACCTCTTCCTAGCTCGATAAAAGACAGCCCTTCCCCAACTGAAGTTTTCTTCTTCTTCTTGCGGTCATGTTCCAGGCCACCGGTCGATTGCAGTTTGAAAAGCACTTTGGTTGCTGCAAGTATACCCCATGCCACACTTACCCCTCCAGGTTCAGCAACTACTGGTGTTGGAAGACCCAGATTGTTGGAAGTAAACCTACCTGAAACGGGGTGCTCTGGGTACAGAGGCATCGGCAATGATGCTTAATCAGCATTGGTGATGTAACAGGTATGATATCTGTGATCTCTGCAATGTCGTCATTTGCCTCTCCCTGTCTTGTATAGGCAGCGCCACTCTCTTGGCTTTATTTTCAGTGGCTGTGGATAAGGTCACAGAGGGCAGGGAGGTGGGACGATGTGGGATAGTGACTGCCAGTCACCAAACAACAGTGTAAACAACCTTAGAAGTCGACAGAGGAACTGGATTCTCTCCCTCTCGCTCTGCAGTCCTGACAGGTTTTCTCTTGTGAGATAAAGGTAGGTTGCTGTAGCCCCCTGCTGTGCTGTGTGCTCCTGGAGGTTTGACATTCTGACTGGTTTTGTGTCTCCTGTCTGCCACTGGAAGTGCTGTCTGGCCTCACCTGCTGCTGCTTCTGAATTAAGTGAATGAAAGCAGATGGGTCTTAAAGGGACAGTGTACCTGATTTAGGTGAGAGATTAATATGATTTTCTCCATATTATGTTGCACAGATATGAGAGCTTGCCATACCTGTCAATGGCAAGGAAGACTAGGGAAAGGTAGGAGGGGGCAACGTGGGACATGTTTTTAAAAGAGGGCTCAAGGACTGCAAATTATGGTGTTTTGCATTATTTTAGGAACAGCTGCCCTAAATGCAAACACTACAAGACCTGCCATCCGTAATCTTCTCCTGACAAGAACGATCTGCATTACTGAGATCCCCTTACCTGGCTGCAATAAACTTGTGGCTGGCCACCTATTGCTCCTCAAATGCAGACCCCACTTTTTGGACCCCTAAGTAAGACTCTTTGCATGGGTGGTGTGGCTAACATTTAGGATTGTTGCCTTGCTAAATGCAAGTCTTTTCTCAAGAGTGACATAATGGTTGGGCAGCTTTCTAGCATGTAGATGCTGCCTGATTTTAATGCCTTTTATTGCCCTTGAGCATATAGGCTCTGCATTTGATTTTCCCTAACTGATCCTTCTCTGGATTTATGAAGCCACTTATGACAGATAGAACACTTTCCAAGTTCCTCAGCAGCTTGGGGTGGAATGAATACACCTGCCTGCATGCATTGCCAAGGATTTAGAAGTTTTAGGAGGACTCCGTATTCCATGTCCCTATTAGATAATGAGTGGTCTGTACATCCAGGCTCCCTAAAATATACATCTTACAACTGCAAACTGGAGAGTTTTTCATAAGGGACCTAGGCCAGCAAGTCCTGGAAGTGGGTGTTCTGATAGACAAGATCAGGAGAGATTTCCTAAGGCGTATGCTTCCCCTCCAATCCTCACCAGATTTAGATTCTTAAGACTAACCATTGCAGTGATTCCCTATAGGCCAAACAGGCATTGATTCCCTCTTCAGTTCCAAACTCAGTTCTGGGGACACAACTCCTTAATCTCTTAGATGAGATATTCTGTTGCAGTGTACAATACTCCACCGTTCACGGTTTAGCCTGCAGTTTCCAGCTTGTGAAATTCTTACCTCCTGGCTGCAGTAGTTCTGCTGGATCTGTAGTTCTTCTCACATACTGTATGCTGCTGGCTTCTGTGGTAATCTTTGGACATCTCTTGCTCTACTGTGGATTTATATCCCTTTCACTTCTATCACAGCCTGGTCTGCCTCCCAGTCAGTTTCTCTCTAATATATAGACATGCTTAGTGCAGCTCGCGTTGCCTGAGCAACTGCCGAGTTTCTTTGAGCTCCCGCTTTCCCACGTGTTACTTGTATTCTGTCTGATTTCCCATTTACCGACTCAGCTTTGTCTACAGTGTTTGCCTGCCTGATGCCTGCCCTGACCTCAGGCTTGTTTCCCTGTTCCTCTTCTGTCTCCTGTCATATGTACTCTGCACATGCAAGTGGTCTCCCCATCTTCAGCTGGACATACCTGGAGGCTGCAACCTGGTCCAGTCTGCTGAAGAAGCAGACTGGGGCTTAGACTCTGTGTCCTGGGGAATACCCCCAAGATAGCCTTCTACAAGGGCTCACTACCAGAGGAACCTGACACCAACCTTATGTGTCTCTCCTCCAGGTATTGCCCAGTTTTCTATACTGATATCTATGCTCCAAAAATGTGCACTAATATAGTTTACAGCAGGATTTAAGTAAAGTGTATCCAGTTACAGCTGCTTCCAATTTCCCTTGTTTAAATCCCCAGGTCCACTATATACAGGACTTTTACAGACCAGCCTGAATATTAGGATGATCTTCCACACTCCTAGAGTGCAGATCTTGGCACTCCGTGCCTTCTCCAATGTCTTGTGGGAGAAATACCCCTTTCTCATTCTATTCCCTAATGGGGGACTGCATCTTAGACACCACAGAGAGCCAAGACTCTTTCTCTAGACTTCTTGTCAGCTCCAGATGGGATCACTTTCAGTTCAGTTAAAATAACAGTGATCCATGAAGACAAAATCTCTAAAGGTTATTACCTCCAGCCAGTAAGTTTGCACAGATCAGGACCTTAGGCTATGAGTGACTCTTTTTGGTGTTCTACCCATTGCATGTGCCTCATTCAAAGTACTAGCATTTCTCCTTCCAATATTCTGTCCAGTTTAGATTGTGTTTATACACCTTTGTTGGGATGCAGTGGCTTTATCGTCAAATGAGAAAGAAAATAAAATTGTTCTCCCTACATGCAGGACTACTTAGGATGACCAGTTCAAATTTTCTGGATGTCAGGATACTACTAGCTTCCTCACAAGCTTTAGCTTCATTAGAGATTTAGACCATCTCTTTCCTTTTTCTTGTAAAATCGAAGGTAAGGAAACATGATCAAGATTCATCGCTGGATATAGGGCTAAAAGCTCCTACAGAAGCGATCACAATATGCTCAATCAAGTATGTGGACTTTGTGGGCTCCCTGTCACAGGAAGTAGCTTTAGGGTAAAGGCATGGTCCTTTACTAATACCTTTATGGCTTACTGTGGTGTGAAGCTAGCACCTCTATCCTGTTAATTTTGTAGTTAAAGTTTCTTTTAGTTAGAGAGGTAAAACCTTACTTTTTCTGCATCCCACCTTTGCTTGTGGCTGGTTATTTCCCATTTGTATGCTGCCATACAATGGCGTCCCTAGGGGGGGGGCCAGAGGGGGCCCTGACTCCCCCAACATTATGCTGTGCCCCACCAATCCCCCCCCCCCCCCCAAAAAAAATTTTTTTTTTTTTTTTTTTACAAAAAATCAATGTCTAAGAGGGAGAGAGTCCCTAGTCAGCTCCTGCGGGTGATTCCCCCCCCTCCCTCTGCTTGCTGACACTGCATAATGTGAGCGCTCACACAACCACGGCCACCCGATCTGCTCCTTCCCCTGCATCCTCATTGGCAGGGAGAAGAGTGAGTTGCAGGAAGGACTCCACCAGGACTCTCAGTTACTGAAAAAACAGACTGATTTCTCCCATCCTTAGGACAGGAGAACCAGCCTGTAAATTCCAAGAGATGCCAGACCAGAGCAGTCAATAGCAGGGGCAGAACAGCAAGAGGAGGCTGGGGAACCCCACAGTGGCAGAACACCAGGCCCGGAGGCAAGGCAACCTTTGCAACCCTGAAAGTTCTCCCACTGCTTTGGATCCTTATATTTTCTTGGTATGTTGGTGACATATATATCTTGTTTTCTGCCACCCTGGGGGACCCCAATACAGTAGGAAGGGAGCTCACTGCAGAACATGTGAAAGGGCCGTTGTGGGGTCGCAGTAAAGGGCCCCAGTATATAGTTATATATATCTATATATATATATATATATATATATATATATATATATACATACAGTCAGGTCCATAAATATTGGGACATCAACACAATTCTAATCTTTTTGGCTCTATACACCACCACAATGAATTTGAAATGAAACAAACAAGATGTGCTTTAACTGCAGACTTTCAGCTTTAATTTGGGGGTATTTACATACAAATCAGGTGAATGGTGTGCGAATTACAACAGTTTGTATATGTGCCTCCCACTTTTTAAGGGACCAAAAATAATGGGACAGCTTAACAATCATCCATCAAACTTTCACTTTTTAATACTTGGTTGCAAATCCTTTGCAGTCAATTACAGCCTGAAGTCTGGAACGCATAGACATCACCAGACCATTATTTTCATCCCTGGTGATGCTCTGCCAGGCCTCTACTGCAACTGTCTTCAGTTCCTGCTTGTTCTTGGCGCATTTTGCCTTCAGTTTTGTCTTCAGCAAGTGAAATGCATGCTCAATCGAATTCAGGTCAGGTTATTGACTTGGCCATTGCATAACATTCCACTTCCTTCCCTTAAAAAACTCTTTGGTTGCTTTCGCTGTATGCTTCGGGTCATTGTCCATCTGCACTGTGAAGCGCCGTCCAATGAGTTCTGAAGCATTTTGCTGAGTACGAGCAGATAATATTGCCCGAAACACTTCAGAATTCATCCTGCTGCTTTTGTCAGCAGTCACATCATCAATAAATACAAGAGAACCAGTTCCATTGGCAGCCATACATGCCCACGCCATGACACTACCACCACCATGCTTCACTGATGAGGTGGTATGCTTTGGATCATGAGCAGTTCCTTTCCTTCTCCATACTCTTCTCTTCCCATCACTCTGGTACAAGTTGATCTTGGTCTCATCTGTCCATAGGATGTTGTTTCAGAACTGTGAAGGCTTTTTTAGATGTTGTTTGGCAAACTCTAATCTGGCCTTCCTGTTTTTGAGGCTCACCAATGGTTTACATCTTGTGGTGAACCCTCTGTATTCACTCTGGTGAAGTCTTCTCTTGATTGTTGACTTTGACACACATACACCTACCTCCTGGAGAGTGTTCTTGATCTGGCCAACTGTTGTGAAGGGTGTTTTCTTCACCAGGGAAATAGTTTTTTGGTCATCCACCACAGTTGTTTTCCGTGGTCTTCCCGGGTCTTTTGGTGTTGCTGAGCTCACCGGTGCATTCTTTCTTTTTAAGGTTGTTCCAAACAGTTGATTTGGCCACACCTAATGTTTTTGCGATCTCTCTGATGGGTTTGTTTTGTTTTTTCAGCCTAATGATGGCTTGCTTCACTGATAGTGACAGCTCTTTGGATCTCATATTGAGAGTTGACAGCAACAGATTCCAAATGCAAATAGCACACTTGAAATGAACTCTGGACCTTTTATCTACTCCTTGTAAATGGGATAATGAGGGAATAACACACACACCTGGTCATGGAATAGGTGAGCAGCCAATTGTCCCATTACTTTTGGTCCCTTAAAAAATGGGAGGCACATATACAAATTGTTGTAATTCCTACACTGTTCACCTGATTTGGATGTAAATACCCTCAAATTAAAGCTGAAAGTCTGCAGTTAAAGCACATCTTGTTCGTTTCATTACAAATCCATTGTGGTGGTGTATAGAGCCAAAAAGATTAGAATTGTGTCGATGTCCCAATATTTATGGACCTGACTGTATATACACCCTGTTTCCCCGAAAATAAGACCTAGCATGATTGTCAGTGATGGCTGCAATATAAGCCCTACCCCCCAAATAAGCCCTACCCTGTTTCCCCGAAAATAAGCCCTACCCTGAAAATAAGACCTACGAGGACTTTAACTAGGGCTTATTTGGGGGGTAGGGCTTATATTGCAGCCATCACCGACAATCACGCTAGGTCTTATTTTTGGGGAAATAGGGTATATATATATATATATATATATATATATGCGCATTTTATAGTTGTTGCCCCCCTACTTTTGTCCCGTGCCCCCCCTAAATATGAAAGCTGGAGATGCCACTGCTGCCATAGAGTTAGTCAGAAGAATGGAAAATTGTTATCAAATCCTTGCTGGTTTTTCCTTTCCTGGGCAACTCCATGGCAGCGTGGGATCCCTCTCAGTTGTTCAGTAGGTTAGTTACGGAACATGCTTATATAAGGGGACTCTGATATAAAGAGAGGGCCTCTGGGGGGTTGTCAATATAACCACTTGCCTATTGGGCATTTTCACCCCCTTCTTGCCCAGGCAAATTTTCATCTTGCAGCGCTGTCACACTTTCAATGACAATTGCGCAGTCATGCAACACTGTACCCATATGACATTTTTTAATTTTTTTTTGTCACACAAATAGAGCTTTCTTTTGGTGGTATTTAATCACTACTATTTTTTTATTTTTTGCTGAATGAAAAAAGTTTCTGTCATAAAATGTAATTTTTCTCCTTTACAGATGGATGCTGATGAGGCTGCACTGATAGGCACTGATAGGCAGCACTGATGAGGTGGCACTTATGGGCTGCACTAATAGGTGGCAATGATGGGCACAGATAGGCGCAACTGATGGGCTGCACTGATGAGCACAGATAGGTGACACTGATGGGCACAGATAGGTGACACTGATGGGCACAGATAGGCGGCAATGATGGGCACAGATGGGTTGCACTGATAAACGACAATGATGGGCACAGATAGGCTGCACTGATAGGCGGCAATAATGGGCACAGATAGGCTGCAATGATGGGTACAGGTAGGCGGCACTGATGGGTGGCACTGATTGGCGGCAATGATGGGCACAGATAGGCAGTACTGATAAGGAAGGGGGCATTGATATAAGGAGGCTGTGAGCTAATGGGGGTCTCTAAGGGGGGTGCTGCTAATATAATGGTTGGTCACCAAACATTAGATCAGCAGTCAGTACCCCCATTTAGAGACCCCCATTAGCTTACAGCCTCCTTATATCAGTGCCCCCCCCCCTTAGAGACCCCCCTCCCCTATATCAGCGCCCCCTGCCCTCTTTAAGACATCCATTTATGCCTTAACAGCGGGACCCGGGAGCTGCTGCAAGGAGGGAAGTGTGAGAACCGAGCTGGGGGGCAGAGCTGGAGCCGCTCTAGGGCAGTGTGAACAGCAGAACACAGGACATAAGGAAGGAGGATCTGCCAGCCCAGTGTTACTCACATGCACACTGTTCCGGGTGTTCCCTCGCAGCGCTGTCAGCACTTTCTTCTCCTCTTCCATTCCGCCTCCTGGCCTCTGAATGATGTCACGACAGGGCCAGGACTAGAAGGCATCTGTCAGGTGGAGCTCGGGAAGAGAATGTTGTAGACTTTGTGCTGGGTGCAGGAGGAGTGCACTCTGCATACCGCTGCAGCTCTGCAATTACTGTGAAAACGACTTTAGCAACCTGTCTGCATTGTGAACAATGAGACACTTCACCTGCTCCTCCCCTCCCAGTAAGTTGCTGTGCCCAGGGCTCCTCTCCCTTTCCGGCGTCCCTTGTCCCAGCCCTGTGTCCGGGTTTCAGGTGGCATGAAACCCGGGTACAAGTGTCTAACTCCAGACTGTCCGAGTCAATACTGGACAGGTGGCAACCCTTGTAGAAGCAAGCGCAGAGTCTACCCATTTGTATGCTGCCATGGAGTTAATCAGGAAAGGAAAATTACAAGAAGATTTAGTAACAATTTTCTGCTGGTTCTAAAGCCTAAATTTATTACCCTAATGCATTCTCTGCAACGTTGGTTCCTGCTGCTGTCAATCAAATCCTATGACAAGTAACCAGGGGGGTGGGGCAAAGCCCCACTGTCTGTGTCTATGGATGCAGCCAGGGGGCTCAAGAGCGAGCCTGCATAAGTATCTGCCCTAGCAAGCAGCTTGCTGTGGGGGTAACGAGAAGGCAGGAGGAGCCAGGAGTGCCAGCGAGGGACCCCAGAAGAGGATCAGGGTCATTGCACGTTACAGAGAAGTATAACATGTTTAGGAAAAAATTTTTTTGAAAGTTTAAAATTACTTTAAGAAACATGTGGCCAATGCCCTAAGCTTTTTCATTATATATATTTTGAAGTCTGGCCATCAAGAACCATGTAGTCTTATATTTACTTTTGTGTGATTGGGGAAGATATTCTGTAAGAATTTTTCCTCCTGTCTATTTAGTTTAGTCTTATTTAAAGTGGTACTAAATCCAGAAAACCTTCCACTGTCTGTGCCTCCTGCCCCCTCCCTAAACACTTTTCTGATACCTGTTCCTGCTGGCAGCCCTGCTTTGCTCTCTCTTCTTGTATTCACAGTTTTGGCTGACAGCAGCAGGAGCCACTGACTCCTGCTGCCGTCAGTCAAAACTTGTGAGGAGGGAGCAGGGGTTGTGGGCTTAGCAGCACTGTGTCAATAGATGCACACACCCCAAACCGGGATTGAGCCTGCGAAAATGCCTGTATAACAAACAGCTTGCTATGGGGGTACTCTGGCAAGAAGCTGAGCCTAAAGAGCTGGGGGGGACCCCAGAAGAGGAGGTTTGGTGCTGCTCTGAAATACTTTAGCAGAGCAGGCAAGCATAACATGTTTGTTCTTTTAATTTATAAAAATTTAGCTTTACAATCATTTTCACAAAACACACACACACACAACATTTTACATTGATATATTTTTATGGTTTACACAACCAAACATCCTTGATGAAAAAAGTATGTACTTTTTTCATCAAGGTAAAGTACTTCTAGTATAACGATAATTGGAAAACAGGTCTCGTATAACCTTGAGGATAAATAGCTGTGCATCAACAGTAAAAAACATTTATACACATCTTTGATTTTTATAAACTGCAAAGAAGACAGATAGTGGGGCCTTCATAAAAAAAAAAAAGGAATTTTTGCTTACCTGTAAACTCCATATTTTGGAGTACAGTACAGGACACCAGCTGAATATTTAAAGCCTCAGGTTTATAAGCTGGTACCTTCAGGTGACACAGAATGCGTCCAGCAGTGGTCACTGCAAGCAATCACTGGCTGTGCAGACAGCCACAAAAATCTGCGGTGAGACTGTCTCATTCGCAGCTGTAAACAAAGGATTTCTGCCGCTGCATTTCACACCAGCCTTAATTACTGGTGTGAATGTAGCCTTAGAGTGAAAGCTCTGGCAATGATTCTTTTATCCATCCAGCGATGGTGGACTTTGAAGCAGGATTTCAAGGTCCTGATAGAGGGCAGGATAAATAGGGAGTCAGTCTTTCTGGTAGAAGCTGTTGCTTTGAAGTAGACTTTAATTGTTCTAACTACATCCAGGCAGTAAAGAGCAATTTCCTTTGGGTGTTTTGAAGCAGGGCACAAAGAGGCAAGAACTAGGTCTTCACTAAAGTGGAAGACTGATACCACTAGAAGAAAGGATGGCATTGGGTGTAACGCCCCGTACACATGATCGGACATTGATCGGACATTCCGACAACAAAATCCATGGATTTTTTCCGACGGATGTTGGCTCAAACTTGTTTTGCGTACACACGGTCGCACAAAGTTGTCAGAATTTCTGATAGCCAAGAACGCGGTGACGTACACCATGTACGACGAGACTAGAAAAGGCCAGTTCAGAACCAAGCGCAGCACCCTTTGGGCTCCTTTTGCTAATCTCGTGTTAGTAAAAGTTTGGTGAGAGCCGATTCATGCTTTTTCAGACTCATGGTTTTCAGATCGTTTTCTGCTGTTCAGTTTGTGCTTGTGGGTTTGTATCTGCTCTTCAGTGCCTGCAGCGAGTACCATTGACTTGTCATTGTGTTCTTGTTCGTTCGTTCCTGTTTTTCAGGTCGCTCTTCACAGGCCTTGCTGTTCTTCAGTGCGTTCTGTTACTTCGTTCTGAGCAGCCGACCGTTTTCTAGCCATGTTGCGTATACGCACTCCTCGTAGAGTTCGTGCTGTGCGGGGGCTTGGTGTTGGGGTCCTGACCTTGACACAAGTCCAGTCCATGAACAGGGTGGGGAGGAGTTCATGGACCAAGAACTGGTTGCTCCAGCGTGACCAGTTCTGTCATATGCCTTTGCTCCGTGAGATCCGTGAGCTTAATCCTGATGATTTCAGGAACTTTCTCCGGATGACGGACCCCGTATTTCACCGTTTGTTGGCTTTGCTGACCCCCTATATCAGCAGGAAGGATACCTGCATGAGGCAAGCCATCACTCCGGAGCAGAGGCTCGTCGCCACCCTGCGGTACTTGGCGATGGGGAGAAGCCTGCAGGACTTGAAGTTCTCGACAGGCATCTCCCCCCAGGCTCTGGGGATCATTATCCCAGAGACCGGTTCTGCCATCATACAGGTCCTGCAGAAGGAGTATATTAAGGTAAGGTAAGATTTATCCTTTAATATCACATTTTATTGTATTTAAAGAGGAGTTCCACCCGAGTCCAGTCAAAAAAAAAAAAATTAAAAGTCAGCAGCTACAAATACTGCAGCTGCTGACTTTTAATCGGACACTTACCTGTCCCAGGGTCCAGCGATGCGGGGGATCGAAGCCCCGCTCGTCTCCCCCTCCGTTCAGCGGTGCCGGCATTGCAACTGTGGGTGCCGGGCTGTGGCTTCACAGCCTGGCACCCACTGCGCATGCGCGAGCGGCGCCGCGCGCCGTGATTTGCCGCTCAGTCACCTGGGACCTGTAATGGGTCCCAGATGATTGACAGGAGGGAGCAGAGCTGAGCCCTTCCTGTGCCGAGGGGGAAGTGATGTCACCAGCCCAGGCACTGGAAGAGGCAGACTACGAGGGACCCCCTAGCAACAGGCATTTAGAGGTAAGTAAAAAAAAAATACAAATTTTTTTGTATTTTTTTTTTTAGGATTTTTCATGTAGTTTTTTTTTTTTTGGGTGGAACCCCACTTTAATGTTTGATAATTTATTGTATTTCTTTCCTCATTCCCTAATTACCATGATTGTAATATGCTGTGAATGTCCCCTTTGTCCTCATGCATGCTTGATATTTTTGTAATTATTTTTGTTGTCCTTCATACATATTTGCCTTCACTTACCTCCCCAGCATGCTCTCCTGGCCCTATATTCACCTCATGTAGTCACTTAACAATGTATTTTATCAGCTCCATAGTAGTGCTTTACCCCAAACACCCCTATAATGTTTTGAAATGTGATTAGTGCTTTAAATTCAGGCGGAATGCCAGAGGCTTTTTTTGGGGGGTCCCCAAATAATTTTTAACCTTCCCTCCCCCCAACTGCTAAGTCAGCTGATACCAATTCTCTGTCTATCCTCAATCATCTATCTGCTGACTTTGCCAAACCCATACACACTATACCCATCTCTTTTGTGGTCAGAATTATGGATGAATTTCCCAAAGCATGTAGTGCAAGGGCCTGCCTGTATAATTTAAAATGGTAATGTTTAAAGTTTTTGTATCCTATTATTATTTTGATAGGTAATAGCAGAATGTCCAAATGTGCTCAAATGTGTACAGTGTGTATTTATATCTTTGTATTATGACACTTCTTACCTGTCCAATGGGCTTCCAATAGTGTAACTAAGAAGGGGCTGTTCAAAGTAATACCCATTATTTAGGCATTCATCTCTCAATGAAGTGGAGAGGGTTACCTGTCCAAGAGTTCCCCCCCTATAATGTTAGAAATGGCCCATGGGGGGGGGGGGGGGTCGGTGTACCTTATACTTTGGTCTTTAAAAATTCCCATAAATAAATGTTATCTTGATGTTGGCCAAGAATGTTTGTGTCTAATCTGCTTTCCATGTTTATGTGCAAAAAGACTAATTATTTTTTTGGTTTTACTCCACAGTTTCCTTCCACGCCACAGGAATGGCAGACTGTGGCCTCCCACTTTGCCTAGCGGTGGGACTTTCCTAACTGCAGAGGGGCAATTGATGGGAAACACATCCACATCGTCCCACCACCCAACTCAGGGTCGTACTATTATAATTATAAGGGGTTCAATAGTATTGTGATGTTGGCGGTGGTGTCGGCTACTTATGAATTTCTGTATGTGGACGTGGGGAAGAATGGCCAGATGTCCGATGGTGGAGTCATCGCCCAGACGGAGTTCTACAGGCGTCTCCAGAATGGCAGCTTAGACTTGCCACCTCCAGAAGACAATGTGGAAGGACTCCCATTCGTCTTCGTTGAGGATGAAGCCTTTGCGCTGGGGAACCATCTTATGCGGCCATTCCCGATGAGGACCCTCACCCCGGACCAGAGGGTTTTTAATTACCGGCTGGCCAGAGCCAGAAGAGTGGTGGAGAACACGTTTGGAATCATGGCCAGCCGGTTCCGCCTATTTCTTACACCCATACATATGGCGGAGTATAAACTGAATCATATTATCCTGGCGTGCTGTGTTCTATACAACTTTTTACGGAAACATTCTGCCAACTATGCTGGCTCAGTTGGGCCTGAGGCGGGAATTCAAAATGAACCAACCCTGACGGCACTTGAAAGTGGCCGTCCTGGCTTGCCCTTCCTGAGTGCCCGTGATGTCCGGCTAAAATACCTTGAATTCTTTGCGGATAGGGGGGCTATCAATATGCCAGACAATGTGTGAAACCTTTTTCAAATAAAAAAAAATAAATAATTAAGCAAATCTTTGGTGACATTTATTGCTTGTGTTTGTTTTAGCTGACCCTGACAGAAATGTGTTGAGTCCTGAAAATGGCGTGATTGTGTAACCTTACAAAGCACTATTGGGTGTTATTTACTAAAGGCAAAGACACTTTGCACTACAAATGCAGTTGAAACTTAGGAAATAACCCCCATTATCACAGAAAGCAGCAATTAGAGCACCACAAAAGTGTTGGAGCGTTGAGACAATAATCCACACATTCTTGATTAACAATCTTTTTAATACCTGCACAATCACATGTGCATTTAGAAAAGGTTTGTAAAACAAACCAACATGTTTGTTGTATAACAATTTTTGGGGTCGCTTTAGAAAAAGTAGAAATGTCCATTTAAGATAAAACAGGCATGTTTAAAACCAACAAGAAAGACACAAATCTTGAACTTACAAAGTTCACATTTGGTAGAACTTGAAGGCAATATGAGACATGAGTATTTACAAACTATGTTTGATATTGCGTTCAGATGGGGTGAAGTCACCCCCGGAAAAGCCAAATTTTGAAGATGCACACAAATAGCCGAATGTCAACATGTGCTAGCTGCCATCATGGGGGATCAAGGGATGTGTTTTGGGGGAGCAACCCCTTCCTCTCAGCTACTTTATTATTGAGGAAGGGGTTGCACCCCCAAAATGCATCCATTGATCTCCCGTGATGGCAGATAGCACATGTTGACACAATGTGTGCATCTTCAAAATTTGGCTTTTCTACTATTTTACAAAAAATGTTAAAATTGTAGCACACCAAAAAACAAAGGGATTTGGAGGGGTTTTAAACTCTCCCCAAAACATCAATGATGTTCTTATTTTTTTGAAGAACATCATTGATGTTTTTCTTGATGTTTTCCAAGTTCCTATAACACCCCATGATCTCCCCAATTTAGGATCTGTGCACTTTCCGAGGTGAAAGGATCTGGATCCACAACATCACGATCACCTAAAAAGATAGAAACCAAAAAAAACCATGTATTATAAATATGCCAGCATCCATCTCTTACCTGAGCCTGTGGTCGCAGACACTCACCTGTTGTGGTGCCAATTTCCACCACGTCTTCCTCCTCCTGCTCTTCTTGTCTTGGTTGGATTTCCCCTTCTTCCAGAGGTGGGGGGCTCTGATCTCCTCGGATGAGGGGTGTCCTCCGAGTCTTTTCTCCCCTATGTAAAAAAAAAATGCTATACTTAGCACACAGATATTTGAGGGAAGAACTATAAATATGAAACATTGCTTGGAAGTGGGGTACAATTGTCTATTTTGGCTGAGTTCCAAGATGTTGAATTTTTAGTGTCCTTTGTCAAGCTTCAATAATTTACCTGTTTTGTACAAGCTTCACAGATGGAGACACCCCTATAGCATACACTGGAGCACCTGTGTGGACCCCCTAATAAAAAGGGTGTTCTTGTGTCCCACACTAGTGCTCCAGCGTCCAGATGTCTAAACAGCTGCTGAGTGTCCTCTCCTTACACAAAATCTAGTTTGCATTTCATTCTAGTAATAAACCCATCTACACATCCAAATTTTTTTCAGACAAGTAGGCCCTAAAAAATGCGGGCAAATGCATATGGCCCAAACAATGGTGTTTTATAGGCCGAAAGAAAAATGTTTGATACGAACGAATAATGTGCCCATGAACATGAAAGTTGAGATTTTAAACTGGATAACAGTTAAGAAAAGCACATGGAGCAGCACGAATGTAATAAACATAAAAAGAATAGGAACACAGCACAACTACTTACTTTTTTGCAGCACTCTCCGGATCTTTCTGTACTGCTCGTGCGCTCTTAATTTTAGGTCCGACCACCGCTTCCTGAGCTGATCTTTCGATCGCCGTACCCCGAAATCATATTTGAAGCCTTATAGCGTCTCCTTCTGGATCGGGACGTTTCAGGCTCCGGGCTTTCCTCCTCCTCGTTGGTGTAAATATCAGACATCTGCTCTGACTTCCCAATGTGCTCTTCCCCACTGCGCCGAACGAGAAGGGGCGGGGAATAGACTAGAAAGAACGTCAGGGGCGGGTGGAGTTTCACGCATGCGCAGTGTCTATAAAGCGTAACACGCGTGCGTAGTACGTACGATCTGTGAGCTGAGGAAGGAGTAACGGAGGCGCCGATCGTGATAACGAAGGTAAGATTTAACATTGGGCCTATACTGCTTCTAGATTGAGGCCTGTATTGCACAAGTTTAGAAGACTTTAGGCTGACATTAGGGTTTGTCTTGTGTTGTGTCTTGCAGTGAAAATGGACACCTACACCTTCAAAGACAAAGTGGCAGGAAGATGAGTAACCTGGAGGAGGCTGCCATAGGCCTCTTTTGGAAGGCTACAGAGGCCCTGAGAAGCCCACACACACTGTGGAGGAGGACTTTGCTGGCCTAACTGCCTGCAAAATGCTGCAGATGGAGGAGGGCCAACGACTCCTGTGTGAGTCCTTAATTTTGGAAGCTCTCAATAAGGGGTTGAGGGGCCAAATAACATGTGCTACCCACATTTGTAACCTCACACATAGTCCTCCTCCTCCTCCAGGTCCTACTACTCCTCCTCCAGGTCCTACTCCTCCTCCTGCCACATCTCCAACACCAGAGCCACAGCCGGGAAGGAAGCATGGAAAGAAGACCAGAGAGTGATGACCCTGGGTCCAGTCTGGTCTGGCAAAAGATGCAGCCTCTTGTATGACCACAGCCTGGGGACACAGATGTCATCTACTGCTTTCCGGATCTCTGGGACTTCTGGACCAGACTGCACTCCCTTAGATATGGACTCCTCAGGCCACCAATTTTGCAGGAAAAGATTTGATGTCTGCCCTGGGGGTCCAAGGCTTCGCCAATTTCTGATGTTTCTCCAGCGTTGCCTCCCTCTTTGGTTCTGAGCCCTTAATAAAGGAATTTTTGTTTCAATTATACTCGCCTATGTGTGTTTTCCTTCAAAAAGGACAGTTTGTTTGTGAGGAGGCAGGTACATTTCAAAAACACAATGTGAAATTAACAAGGGACACCAACACCAAGCAATCTTCTTGAGATTAAATAATACAAGATAATAATGGTGTTGTGGTAACTTGACACACAAAACACATACAAAAATATTATGGAGTCAAACTAAAAATAAAATAAAACAAAGAACAGCCTTGAAAAAAAATACAAACCCCCCCCCCAAAAAAAAAAATAAAATAAAAATAAAACAAAAAAAAATTTTGTCAGATGTGACAAATCAAAATATATTGAGGGAATCACGATAAATAATAAAGAAAGACGTTTGTGAGAAATCTGTGTGAATATGAGCAAACTACTTAATTCTTCTCACATTATAAAGAAGAAGAGAGTGCGCTGTATTAAACCATTTTTTACATTGCAGCGTGACGAAAGTGCTGTATCCATTGCGAACGCTAATTTTACCAGATCGAGCTGTTCCGTCTTGGAATTTCTTCTGAGCATGTGTGGCACTTTGTGCGTTGGAACTGGCCACACACGGTCGGAATTGACGTGATCGGATTTTGTTGTCGGAAAATTTTATAGCCTGCTCTCAAACTTTGTGTGTCGGAAAATCCGATGGAAAATGTCTGATGGAGCCCACACACACGGTCGGAATGTCCGACAACACGCTCCGATCGGACATTTTCCATCGGAAAATCCGACCGTGTGTACGGGGCATAACACTACCTTGTCCCTGTGAAGCATGAGGAATAGCGCTTAGCGTAGAGAGAGCTGCTAGCTCTGGGACACATCTAATAGATTTCATAGCAACCAAGAAGGCCGCTTTGAAAGAGAAATCATCTAAGGGGACTTCCCTGATGGGTTCAATGGGTTGTTTCTGTAGGGAAGAGAGAACCAGACTGAGGTCCCAAGGAAACACAGGGTGCTGTAAGAGGATCCAAGCTACATCTTAAATAATGGTTTTGATAAGGAAGAGTAAGGCCAAAGATTTTTGAAAAAAGAATAGACAAGGGCAAAACATGTTCTTTCCGAGTGCTTAAGGACAAGTTCTGGTCAATTCCTGATTGTAGGAAGGCCAGGATGTGAGTCAACGAGTAGTTTCTGGGACTGAAGTGCCTGTGTTCAAAGGTTCTTCTGGACAAGTTTGGTGCAAATAGAATCCGTTTCTTCTCTTTCTCTAATTTGCAGAGCTGGCAAGGCAAAACTCACATGGGGCAGAGATTAGCCTAAAATCAGAACAGGGAATTCTCAAAGCATCAATAAAACCAAATAATTCTGCGCTGCTCACAAGATCAGCAGCTAACACACCACATTTAAAAAACGGTATAACAAACAAAAACAGCAAAGTGTAGCGCTAAAAAAATGACGTGCCCGGTGCAATATATAGGTAAAACTAAATAGCACCAAATTCAAAATTGAATCAAATAAATCAGATGATATACACAACTGTGTGCAAAGTGAAAATAAAGTCCATAAATGATGATGGATGTGAATGTATTCCCAGTCTATATACGAGGAAATCTTGCAAACAATAAATATATATAATTGTGAAGAGAACCACCACTGGGTGAACAGGAGGCTTAACGGATCGTTTGAACACGCTAAAGCATACGCTCTGCGTGTCAAACAGACTTGGGTATGGTAATAATGGACTCTGGATCAGTTTTGTCAGGCAAGTGTACACAGATGGCAGCCGGCTGGAACCACGGAAAATGTAATATCACATCCAGACCGGAACTCAGAAATCCACAGGCATGTAGAGATGTCAAAAAAGGAAAGCAAGAGGGGACCACATAGCGTAATTCCGTAAACAAGGATGAATTTAATGAATTAAAAAACACTCACATGATTGGAAGTAAAAAAACAGCGCTGATATAAAATCAATTAGACAGCAATGGGGACCGTCCCAACGCGTTTCGTCTCCAAGGACATCGTCTGTGGTGTCCCTCCACTGCTGCTCATCACAAATATATAGAAAACATGACCCCCATCATGAAAGCCGAACCCACAAACCATCTCGGCATGTATGGCAAATACTTCCGGTATAATCAAAATGGCAATCTAGCGTGCGTTCCACACCACCCCTTAGATAGTATAGGGATGCGTTCCACACAATTCTCAGTATGCTCCCGTCAGCTAGGAGGAGCACTGGGGAGAGGGCGGATCAGCCTGAGTTCAACCCATCCCGTACGTGATAGCAAGCACTGGTGAGGCGACGTCGCACGTCCGAACATCCATCCCGACATGCGCATACGGGGAATTGCAATAAAGAGTGAGCGTGCGTTCCACGCTCGCGCTTACCGTGCATGCCACGTAGTGCCTGACGTGTAACAACATGTGACCGCTCAGGTACAATGATAGTACGGATGGCCGCTGCTCATTAGTGAATGTAATGTAGTCACAGACAGGAACATGTTACAAGTTATATATGTGGCCACATACGTGTAATGCTTAAAAAACGGAAGTAAAAATTTGGAGGGGACATGTAACTAAAACAAAAGGAAATGTGACATTTTCCATCAGAGTTGCGGAACACATTGCCTTAATCATGAGTGGCGATACGAAACACACTGTACCCAGACATTACAAGTTACATCATGATCGCAGCCTTAAAGGGACTACATTCCAGATCATTGACAGGTACATGGCCCCTTGGAGAGGAGGGGCAAAAACCAGAGGTGTTTCACAACTTGAGACCTGGATTTACGAATTAGGCTCCTACTCGCCTTTTGGTATGAATATAGAGTGGGATATTAACGCCTTTATCAGTCAAGCTTGATTTTATTTTACTTTATTTTTTCATATCATTCACCACTTGTTTAGTCTCTCTCTTTCTTATCCATTATGACCGTTGATATGGGATTAAGGGAATTAAGATTCATGTACACATGACCCCACATGTGAGCCCATCCCATTAGCGGTATATAATTCACTTACACTTTGGTGTCAATGTCTGTAAGTGAGTTTAATCATTTTTGCAATTATTTTGTTTTGCTATTTTTATTCGCTTTTCATACTGTTTTTTCCTATACAACCATTAGAACATCATAGTTTTACCACATAGGCCGGTCACCTTTACCACTATTAGGATTTGCCTTTAAGTGGATGTTACATGGCCTAATTTTAGTGTCAATTATTTTTTTCATTATTTCCCTTTCTTCATATGGTTTTTGGAAACAGTAGGTGGCCATATCTCATGGCCAGCTGTTTACGCCCATCTTTCATAGTTACATTTCCTTTTGTTTTAGCTACATGTCCCCTCCAAATTTTTACTTCCGTTTTTTAACCATTACACGTATGTGGCCACATATATGACTTGTAACATGTTCCTGTCTGTGATTACATTACGTTCACTAATGAGCAGCGGCCGTCCGTACTATCATTGTACCAGAGCGGTCACGTGTTGTTACACGTCAGGCACTACGTGGAACGCACAGTAAGCCTGAGCGTGGAACGCACGCTCACTCTTTATTTATTGCAATGCCTGATGTTGGCTATGCACATGTCGGGATGGATGTTTGGACGTGCGACGTCGCCTCACGTGTGCTTGCTATCACATACGGGGTGGGTTGAACTCAGGCTGATCCGCCCTCTCCCCAGTGCTCCTCCTAGATGACGGGAGCATACTGAGAATTGTGTGGAATGTGCATCCCTATACTATCTAAGGGGTGCTGTGGAACGCACGCTAGATTGCCATTTTGATTATACCGGAAGTATTTGGCATACATGCCGCGATGGTTTGTGGGTTTGGCTTTCATGATGGGGGTCATGTTTTCTATATATTTGTGATGAGCAGCAGTGGAGGGACACCCCAGACGATGTCCTTGGAGACGAAACGCGATGTCCTTGGAGACGAAACGGTCCCCATTGCTGCCTAATTGATTTTATATCAGCGCTGTTTTTTACTTCCAATCATGTGAGTGTTTTTTAATTCATTAAATTCATCCTTGTTTACGGAATTACGCTATGTGGTCCCCTCTTGCTTTCCTTTTTTGACATCTCTACATGCCTGTGGATTTCTGAGTTCCGGTCTGCATGTGATATTACATTTTCCGTGGTTCCATCCGGCTGTCATCTGTGTACACCTGCCTGACAATACTGATCCAGAGTCCATTTTTACCATACCCAAGCCTGTTTGACACGCAGAGCGTATGCTTTAGCGCGTTCAAATGATCTGGTAAGCCTCCTGTTCACCCGGTGGTGGTTCTCTTCACAATTATATATATTTATTTAAATAAGCAATAAATCATAAACAAAAAATGGGTGCAAAGTCTCTGATTTCTTATTGCAGCAGCGCTATGTGTCAGATGTCAGACACATTCAAATAAGACCAGTGGTAAAGAAGTTTTAGGAAAGTTCAAAAAAAGCTGTAGTCTGTGGGTATGAAGAGTTTCTTTCACCAAGAGTAATCACCGCGTGAGGGGGTAACCCCCAGTGAGATTGCACTCACCACAATTCCAGCAAACACAAGCCTTTATGTTGTTATCTTTGATAGCTTTCCGTCTCCTCTATCCAACCACCAGATGTCGCTCACACTCTCGGTTAATATCGTGTCATATACAGGGGGAAAATAAAATGTCCATATAGCGTAATATTGCTAAAGAAATTTTATTTAACATGCAAAATAACTCCCCCCTTTATAAAACTGCGTACCAGATGTACCATAAGATAGAGCATTTGTAAAGTGCACTGTGCCTGTATTCCCGTCTCCCGGAAGGTGTTCCAGAACGCTCGCTGTATATAGCTGGTTACTCGCTTCCTGGTTCCTTTCCGGTGCGTGGAACGCACACTTCACTTCCAGTAGATTATGCTCTGACGCGTTTCGTCACTACCGAGAGTGTGAGCGACATCTGGTGGTTGGATAGAGGAGACGGAAAGCTATCAAAGATAACAACATAAAGGCTTGTGTTTGCTGGAATTGTGGTGAGTGCAATCTCACTGGGGGTTACCCCCTCACGCGGTGATTACTCTTGGGAAAGAAACTCTTCATACCCACAGACTACAGCTTTTTTTGAACTTTCCTAAAACTTCTTTACCACTGGTCTTATTTGAATGTGTCCTGACATCTGACACATAGCGCTGCTGCAATAAGAAATCAGAGACTTGGCACCCATTTTTTGTTTATGATTTATTGCTTATTTATATATGTTTATCATTTAAGTAGCTGCTCTGGTTTACTACAGTAGATTTCGGAGTAGTTCTTGGCGCAGAGTAATGTGAGGTAGAGGCGGTATATTTCCACACATTGTTTACACATATATATATTTATTGTTTGCAAGATTTCCTCGTATATAGACTGGGAATACATTCACATCCATCATCATTCACATTCATCACCATTATTACCATACCCAAGCCTGTTTGACACGCAGAGCGTATGCTTTAGCGTGTTCAAACGATCCGTTAAGCCTCCTGTTCACCCAGTGGTGGTCCTCTTCACAATTATATATATTTATTGTTTGCAAGATTTCCTCGTATATAGACTGGGAATACATTCACATCCATCATCATTTATGGACTTTATTTTCACTTTGCACACAGTTGTGTATATCATCTGATTTATTTGATTCAATTTTGAATTTGGTGCTATTTAGTTTTACCTATATATTGCACCGGGCACGTCATTTTTTAGCGCTACACTTTGCTGTTTTTGGTGCAAGTTTGGTGCAAATAGAATCCGTTTCTTCTCTTTCTCTAATTTGCAGAGCTGGCAAGGCAAAACTCACATGGGGCAGAGATTAGCCTAAAATCAGATACCGTTTTTTTAATGTGGTGTGTTAGCTGCTGATCTTGTGAGCAGCGCAGAATTATTTGGTTTTATTGATGCTTTGAGAATTCCCTGTTCTGATTTTAGGCTAATCTCTGCCCCATGTGAGTTTTGCCTTGCCAGCTCTGCAAATTAGAGAAAGAGAAGAAACGGATTCTATTTGCACCAAACTTGTCCAGAAGAACCTTTGAACACAGGCACTTCAGTCCCAGAAACTACTCGTTGACTCACATCCTGGCCTTCCTACAATCAGGAATTGACCAGAACTTGTCCTTAAGCACTCGGAAAGAACATGTTTTGCCCTTGTCTATTCTTTTTTCAAAAACCTTTGGCCTTACTCTTCCCTATCAAAACCATTATTTAAGATGTAGCTTGGATCCTCTTACAGCACCCTGTGTTGCACATATATATATTTATTGTTTGCAAGATTTCCTCGTATATAGACTGGGAATACATTCACATCCATCATCATTTATGGACTTTATTTTCACTTTGCACACAATTGTGTATATAATCTGATTTATTTGATTACTCCATACTCCTACTGTTTGACCTCTCTGCGGCCTATGATACTGTTGATCACCCGCTCCTTCTCAATAAACTCTGTTCCCTTGGCCTCCAAGATTCTGCTCTAGCCTTGCTCTCCTCCTATCTATCACAGCGCTCCTTCAGTGTCAACTACAACTCTGTCTCCTCCTCTCCATTGCCTCTTTCTGTGGGGGTCCCCCAAAGCTCTGTTCTTGGACCCCTTCTCTTCTCTATCTACATCTCCTCCCTTGGTCCTTTGATAACCGCCCACGGCTTCCAAAACCATCTATACGTGGATGACACCCAAATCTATCTGCTCCTCACCTCACTCCCTCAGTCTCCTCTCACATTACTAGTTTACTGACTGACATATCAGCATGGATGTCGTACCACTTCCTTAAATTCAATCTCTCTAAAACCGAGCTGGTAATATTCCTCCCTGCCCGTGCCCCCCTCCATGACTTTTCCATCAAAATCAATAATGCAACCATTATATAATAATTATTATAATAATAATATATAATATAATAATGCAACCCTCCCCTCGTGCTAGGGTACTAGGTGTAATCCTAGACTCTGACCTGACCTTTCAGCCCCAAATCCAATTGCTGTTGAAAGCTTGTAGATTTCACCTCCATAACATCTCTAAAATTCACCCCTTTTAAACAAATGAAAACACCAAGCTACACATTCACTCCTTTGTTATCTCTCGCCTTGACTATTGCAACTCCCTTTTAATTAGCCTACCTCTCCACAGGCTATCTCCTCTTCAGTCTATCACGAATGCTGCTGGCAGACTTATCCACCTTACTAACCATTCAGTATCTGCCACCCCTCTCCGCCATACCCTACACTGACTCCCGATCGCCCAGCGAATTAAATTCAAAATATTAACCAAAACATACAAAACCATTCACAACTCTGCCCCAAGCTACATCACCAATCTTGTCTCCAAATATCACCCAAACCGTCCTCTATGCTCTTCTGAAGACCACCTACTCTCAAGCTCCCTTGTTTCCTCCTCCCATGCTCGTCTCCAGGATTTCTCCAGAGCCTCTCCCATCCTCTGGAACTCTCTACCTCAACCTGTCTGGCTATCAGCTACTCCAGCTGCCTTCAGGCAGTCCCTAAAAACTCATCTCTTCAGGGGTCGCCTTTCACACCTCCAACTAATCTTTTACCACTTACATCAGCTCATTCCCCACAGTCACAAACTTTTGTATCACCTGCCCCACCCTATTAGATTGTAAGCTCTTCTGAGCAGGGCCCTCTTAATCCTCTTGTATTTTATTGTATTGTAACTGTATTGTCTCCCTTTTATATTGTAAAGTGCTGCGTAAACTGTTGGAGCTATATAAATTCTGTATAATAATAATAATAATAATCTCTGACATATCAGGTTGAAGATGTCAGGGTGAAGGGCCCATTCCCCTGGTCCAGGTGAGGAAGTCAGCCTTCTAGTTATCCACTCTGAGGTTGTGAACAGCAGAGACTGCTGGACAGTTTTTCTCCATCCATGAGATGACTTGACTGTCCACAGATTTTTCTGATAGTACAGAAACACAAGCTAAAGATCACGTAAAGTATTTACAATTATTTTTATTCAGCGATACAGTATATGTACTGTTCTGTTTAATGACAGCACACACTACTTATGCCTTAAAGCATGTCCACATAAATTTAGAGTCACTTCAAACTGACCATACACTGTTAAAATGTTTGTAGATTTAGAGGAGTTTGATGAAACTTTAATGCCCTGTACACACGGTTGGACATTGATCGGACGTTCCGACAACAAAATCCATGGATTTTTTCCGACGGATTTTGGGCCAAACTTGTCTTGCATACACACGGTTGCACAACGTTGTCGGAAAATCCGATCGTTCTGAACGCGGTGACGTAAAACACGTATGTTGGGACTATAAACGGGGCAGTAGCCAATAGCTTTCGTCTCTTTATTCTGAGCATGCGTGTCACTTTGTGCGTCGGATTTGTGTACACACGATCGGAATTTAACCGATCGGATTTTGTTGTCGGAAAATTTTATAGCCTGCTCTCAAATTTTGTGTGTCGGAAATTCCGACGGAAAAAGTCTGATGGAGCCCACACACTATCGGAATTTCCGACAACACAATCCGATCGCACTTTTTCCGTCAGAAAATCCGACCGTATGTACAGGGCATAACAGTAGATGGTCCTGCCAGCTTCACAAATGTCGACAACTCAATAGACCTTTGTCGAAGGAGTCAGGCCGAACATTGTCGGCCAATAAACTGCAGGCACTGTTTGGGTATTCTGACAGTCGACACTTGCAGCTGTCAGAAAACAGTAGCCTGGCAGGGGGAAATTGGTTCATCCACACCGCATGGAAGAATCAGATTTCTTTTGTTCAACCCACAGACTGCATGAAATAAATCTACTGTATTATTGTATTGCCAGCTTTATGTGAAGTTGTATTTTTCTTTGTGCCTTTATAGTCAAAATAATTAACAAACTGGAGTACTTAACTTCTTCTCTGTAAACTTACTTGGGGCTAAAACACAAAAAGTCATTACCTTCTTCGAAGTAAACTTGGACTGCAACTGATATCTTGGCTTTGTAGAAGATTTGGTTCGGGAGGCAAAAAATATGTGCCTGGAGCTTCTTTGTTACCACTTGAAAACCAGGGATACGTTGCTGTCACATTTTCTGCTCTTGTGTTTCCTGTGTTGGGTGTCACCTCTGTGTTAAAATGAATGCCATGCTGTGAAGCATATGGTCCCTGAGAATCGCTTTCTAATGCATTTACTTTCTTTAATGGTGGTGAAAACTTTTTTGTTTCTCTTATTGTTGCTTAAAAACGAAAGTATAAAAACATTATTTAGCATATTATGCAAATAAGCTAGTAACAGCAATTGAAGGCTGTTTACAATTGTGTGACATCTGCCTTGAAGGTACAAATGTGACAGGACTTATAATTAATGTTATGTGACATTCTTCCTAACATATTCATTTTAGCCGTACATAATGCAATTACAGCCTATCCTCAATATATACAAGTAAACAACTATAATTGTTTTTAATGCAACTGTTATCCTCTATAGTATAATAGATTTAATCTCCATAAATGTATACTTTTTAATGTAGTCTAGATTCAATCAGTTTTTAAAACAACCACAATATCTGCCCCAAAGTAAAATCAGACATGTATACAATTTCCCATCGTTCATTAAAGAGGAGGGTGCACATTTGTGTGATCGTCAATGAGTGGCGCGTGTTGCAGAAACTATATCTTAAAGTGACTCGTTGCCTGCAAAGGAAGGAGGATTAAAATCAGATACTCTACTTCCCTGGTTTTGGATCTTCATTTTCCTGCAGAGCTACGGCCTCTGGCAGACTTTTCGCATTCAACACACTTCTGTCTGTGTTGGATGCCTGATCCCCTTGCTACATGCTGTGGTTTCTTCTGCTGCCCCCAACGTCACTACAGGATACAGGAATAACATAGAAGCCAGAAGATTAAACCACAGTGTGCAGTAAGGGACACTCCTGGATGTGTCAGGATGTGAAAAATCTGCGTGAGGCCATAGCTCTGCAGAGAACGAAGCTTCCGGGAGCAGGCAGAGGAGGCAAGTATACATTTACAATAAAAAAAACAAAAAAAAAAAAAACACAACTTTAGAGAGAGTCATTGTAAAGCCTCATTATTGTTTCTTGGAAAATACAAGAGACCAACTGAGGCATATAAACCTAACATTTTACATGTCTTAGTTTTTATTTCTCTGAGCTCCAGTGTCAGCCCAAAATTCATAATCCCAGCATCATGCTGAAGTTAAATGTTTTTAAAGCATATATTGCCAGCACACTGTGGATCTTTGAAATGGTGTACAAACGTTTATTCAAGCAATCACATAACAGCATAGAATTGTGCAAGACCCCTTTATCAGGCATGTGATAGATCAGCTGGAGATAAAGACTGCTGGTATCTGTGTGAGAACAGCAGTTTCTTCGCAGGTGTCTGACAGGCTGCCTGCCTTGCCATAACTACTTCTGCCCATTCAGTCATCTTCACACTCACACGGGCAATATGTATTTTGCACTAGTGCAAGTGTGCAATGCAAAATAATACTATAGCAACACATTTAAAAGTTATACTGATATGAGTCCTCACTTGCTCTAAATTGTTTCCCAACAAACGGCAAATAGGCGTTAGGGCCATTTTACCATTATAGTAAGAGATGCGCAAGGAAAAAAGCATCACTTGTTATTGACAAAAAAAGGGAATAATTACATTGTTCGTTAAGGTATCAATGCTGTATGTGTCCCTCTCAGAAATATTTCCCTCCCTGTGGTAGATTTTCCCAATGAAGTAAACAGGCAACAAAACCTGACAGATGTTCTAGCCCTTCTTCACATTATCCACTATCATACTGTATACATTATTTATACCTGTGACCTGCATATCTACTTCCTTTTGCAGATCTCCAGCCTGTGGAATATCATCAGTACAAGGAGCTGGACCACAAAGCCATTTTTTAAGGTTTTCTTTATCCCATCTAGTGCTGTAATCAAAATCACACAAACCGTAAATGACTGCATACTACTAGTAGGTATATTCTAATCTGAAATACATTTCTTGTCCATTAGTTATAGAATCAATATTAAAAGTAGAAGGTAAAATAAAATAGAAAGCTGATAATAGAGCTCTCAACATGCAAAAAGAAAATAAAGTAGCAGCACACATTTTGTAAATTCATGAAAATGGTTAGCTAAACTAAAAAATAAAACCACACACACACACACACACACACACACACACACTAGTACGGAACAGTTAGCAGTACTTTAAAAAGTAGTCAGCCAGTCAAAAAAGTATCACATTCAAGGATATGTAGAGCCAACATTTCATATTACTGATATGTGCCTGCTGGACCATGTACTTGTATGAAAAGTATCCTGTCCTCTTTGTATTGCTTCCTTTGTGTGAAATACTTGGTGTTCCTGCCAGTTCCTCTGCTTTCTTATGAAACACTGACCACACTAAGCAGGAGTGGTCAGTTCTCTAGCTGAGCTGAGAACTCAGCCTGCTCTCCTCCAATGATAAGACTTGTCCTGACATGCCCCCCTACACAGCCATTCACTGGGAAGACCAGTATTCTGTTGCTTCTCCTCCCTAGCTCGTATGCAGCTGGGGACAGAGGGAATAAGATCACTTATAAAAAAAGAAAATGTATTTATGTTTTGTTATATCTATACACAAATGTTTTGCCTTTCATTTTTATTTTAAACTGAATGGGTTGTTTTACAAGGTGATTGTTTACAATCACTTTAAAAAGGACTCCAACTTTCATAGGGCCTACGTACACAGGTTTTGTTTACATCAGAACTGCACCTATCCCCACATAATAAATGAAAAAAACAAGAGCTGAAAGACGGATGTCAAATGCAGTTCAGAAAGAGGTCAACTGCAAGTCAAATGCACTATGAATGAACTATAAATAATGTCAGAAGCATCTCAAACAGATCTCAAATGCAAGCCGAATGTACCTAAAAGCATACTACATATGCCAATCAACATAAGATCATAGAGAAAGTGAATGCCTCTAAAGCTGAAGATCCACAAGGGATTATAGCTCAAAATGTATGTAGCTGTGAGCAGAGTTGTAAATGGCTTTGCATGTTGTTGTTAGTATTTTGAATTGGAATTGTTGGGCAATTGGAAGCCAGTGGAGGGATTGGCAGAGAGGGATGGAGGACGTTGAGCAGTTGTTAGGGTGGAGGAGTCTGGAAACAGCATTCATGACAGACTGAAGAATGGATAGCCTGTGTAGAGGTAGGCTCATGAGGACGGCGTTACAATAGTCAAGGCGCGAGATAACAAGGGAATGAATGAATTGCTTAGTGGTTTCATTGGTTAAAAAGGGGCATATATTTGGAGATGTTACAGAGAAAATGTCTCCAAGATTTGGACAGTGTCAGGTCACCTGAATCCAAGTGACAGATGCACCCCGTTGGGGTCTGGAGTGCACCGCAAGGTAGTGAACTCTACGGCTGACTGCTGCAGATGGAGCTCTAGGTGATACAGGAGAACAGGTACTCTGTTGTACCAACACGGTATGACACTGGGAGCTAGAGCATGAGATTTCCCAGGGCGCGGAATCTAAGAGCCAGCGGGTGTTCACCAGAGGCCCCTAGTGGTGGGGATGAATTTAGCTGCAGTCTGGCTCCAGGTCACGACCCCTAGGGGCTCCCAGCACACGCTCACGGTAGACTACAGGGAGGTAGAGAGGAAGCAGCAGACTGCGACAACAAAAGATAATCAGGAGATAGCCAAAGGTCGGGGCAACGAGCAGGTAAGGATAGTCAAGACTAAGCCAAGATCGGTAACTGGAATCAGAAGTAGAACACACAGCAAGTAGCACACGGAAGCCAAACACACAATATTGATCAGCAGGGCTGGCTTGCAGTGCACAGGTTAATATAGAGTTCCCTGATGGGGGCTGGGGTGGGGCGATGCTTTGGGGAGAGATTACCTAAGCAGCCAGGTGAGAGCGGTTGGCCTCTTAAGCTGAACACATGGAGAGGTAAGCTGACAAACATTACTGCATATCCATGACTGTACTCCCCTCTTATGAGGCAACCCCCACCTGGGCCCAGGCTTAAAGGGAAACTTCAGATAAAACCTCCTCAACAGATGAGGCGCAAAGACCTCAGATGCAGTGATCCAAGACCTCTCCTCAGGACCAAACCCTTTCCAATGCACAAGGTACTAAAGAATGTCTCTACAGAGCCGGGAATCCAGAATTTGACTACCGTTGTACTCCTGATCATCCTCAGAGACCGGGTCCATGGTAGGGAGAGGACGAGAGAACTTATTGAGGACTAAAGTCTTCAGAAGGGCAACATGGAAGGAGTTAGAGATTTTGAGGCTTTTAGGAAACTGGAGTTTGAAACAAACCAGATTCAGTTTAGAGGTTATAGTGTACAGACCAATGAATCTTGGGGCAAACTTCAGAGAAGGAACCCGGAGCTTTATGTTCCTGCTGGAGAGCCGGACTTTGTTCCCTGGCTGTAGAGAAGGCAGTTCACACCTGCGGCGGTCAGCAAAGCCTTGGAATTTGTCAGCAGCTGCCCATAGAAAATCATGCATGTCATCCCAAATAGATTGAAAGACTCCTAAGCCATAGCCAAAGCTGGAATATCTGGAGAACAGGTCATGGGATGAGGGAGTTGAGGGTGTTTTCCATAAAATGTGAAAAAAGGGTGTCTTCTGAGAACTGGTATTTACATGATTGTTGTGAGAGAATTCTGCCCACTGGAGTAGAAAGGACCAATCGTCATGATGAGCAGACACTAAGGTGTAAAGAAAGACCTCTAACTCCCGATTAACCCTCTCAGTCTGTCCATTGGATTGAGGGTGGTAAGAAGAGGAAAGATCCAAGACAATATCGAGGGATTTGCAAAAGGCTCTCCAAAAATGAGACGTAAATTGAACACCCCTGTCGGAAACAATATGAGAAGGAACCCCATGGAGGTGGAAAATTTCTCGAACAAAAATGGGAACCAAGCCAGAAGCAGAAGGAAGACCAGGAAGAGGAACAAAATGAGCCATCTTGGAGAACCGATCGATTACCACCCAAATGACCATATTATTCTCTGACAGTGGGCGATCAGTGATAAAATCCATGGCAATGTGAGACCAGGGCTCCTTAGGAATGGGCAAGGGCATGAGAAGACCAGCAGGGGCTTGTGTGGAGGATTTAGACTGAGTACAGATATGACAAGCCTTAATGTAGTCTTTGACATCCGAGCGGAGATTAGGCCACCAGTAGTGACGACTGATGAGCAGGAAGAATCGGAGGAACCCAGCATGACTTGTCACCTGTCATGACCTGTCATCCCAACGAAGGATCTTCGCTCTTAGCTCAGTGGGGACGAAGGTCTTGCCAGGAGGAATTTTTGAATCCAGGGTGGTAGAATGGGCAACAATGCATGAGGTCGGAACGATCGGCTTAGGTTCAGGGATGGCCTCCTTGTCCAAAGTGTAAAATGACCTAGAGAGTGCATCAGCCCGACCATTGCAGGGACCAGGTTTGTACGTAATCGTGAAATGAAAAACGGGAAAAGAAGAGACTCCACCTGGCCTGTCTGGGATTCAGACATTTAGCATTCTGTAGGTACTGTAGATTCTTGTGATCAGTAAAAATCGTTATGGAGTGAGGGGAATCCTCCAAGAGATGACGCCACTCCTCTAACGCTAATTTAATTGCAAGAAGTTCCCGATCGCAAATAACTTAATTTCTCTCTGCCTAAGAATTTTTTTTTGGAGAAGAACGCACAGGGTCGATGCAGGGTCTCAAGGTACCATCCTTTTTGGCAACGAAAAAGAACCCTGCACCTGCAGGCAATGAGGATTTCTGGATGAAACCTCTGCGACATACTCAGACATGGTCTGGGTATCTGGGATGGACAGAGGGTAGGTGCGACCCCTGGGCAGAGTTGCTCCAGGGACAAAGTCAATAGCACAGTCAAAAGACCTATGGGGAGGAAGCACCTCAGCTGATTTTTTACAGAGCACATCCCGGTAATCGTTGCATGCAGCGGGAAAACCAGAAGATACAGATGTGGTAGCAACCAGAAGTCTCTCCTTGGGGGCCACCTTGAGAAGGAGTGATGAGAAACATGAGGAACCCCAAGCCAGGATCTACCCAGAGACCCAGTCCACATGTGGAGAGTAGAGCTGTAGCCAAGGTGAAAGGGCTGGCTCAGCCCTTACTTCTCTGAGCTGGCCGCTCAGCTGTTGGCTAATTGCCAGCTCTCATCTCTCTCCACAGTTAACCAGCTGTTATGGATCTGCTCGTCAGTCCCGCCTACTTAAAGATCTCCAGTTCACTTAATTCCTGCCTTTGCCTTGGTCACATCACAAGAAACCATCTCCTGCATTCCTGTTTAAAAACTGGCTTTGTTGACATCCCTTTTGGTTCCTTATCCTGCTTGCTGTTCCTCTACCTCCCTGACTTCTGGTCTGGCTGATTACCCGATCTGGTTACTGAACTCTGGCTTGGCTGATTACTCGATCTGGTTACTGAACTCTGGCTTGGCTCTACCTGATCCGGTTACTGGACTCTGGCTATGCTTTGACTACATTTACTCTATTTACCTTTTCATTTTTTACTTATAAACAAGTGTGATTTTACTGTACTTCTGTCTCGGTCTGGTTCATGGTTTCTGACAGTAGGCTAAGGCCATGAATTCAGAAGATACAGTCAATCCACTTGTTGGTAATATTTCTTCCAGATTGGATGAGCAAGGTCACCGCATGGATCAGTTTGCCATGGCGTTACAAACGCTCCTGAGTCGCACAGCTCACCTGGAATCCCCCACTGTGGCTGCTCCGGTACAACCTGAGTTGCAGGCCGTCCCTGCTGCTGCGCCAGTCTCTGTGCAGGCACCCGCCTTGAGTATTACCTCTATAAGAGGTATGTCTGGTTCCCCTCACTTCCCCAGCTATTTGGGGGCGATCCAGTTCAATGCAGAGGGTTTCTCAACCAAGTTGAGATATACTTTGAGATGCTGCCCCAAGCGTTTCCCACGGACAGAAGCAAAGTAGGGTTTGTGATATCTTTGCTTTCTGAGAGAGCCTTGGCCTGGGCTAACCCTCTATGGGAGACGCAAAAACCTGTTGTCTTGAGTTACCCTGAGTTTGTGGCCTCCTTCAAAAGACCATTTGACGTTCCCGCACTCATCGCTTCTGCTGCCAAGTGCCTCATGTCCATCAGAGTACGAGAACTGTTGCCGACTACGCCATTGAGTTCCGTACTCTGGCAGCAGAGATTGCTTGGAACAATGAGGCCCTTGTGGCTGCTTTTTCTCATGGTCTCTCAGATTCCATCAAGGATGAGATAGCAGCCCAAGATATACCCACTGAGCTGGAGAGCTTGATCTCGTTTGCAATCCTCATTGACTCCAGACTCAAGAGAAAGACTTTCTTTTAAGGAGCGCTTGCGGAAGCCTCCTGTACGTTTGCTTTGCAGTCCCACTTGTGCCTCCCTCACCTACCATGGCTCCTGGTACCAAGTCGGTCAGTGAAGATGAACCCATGCACTTGGGCTTCACGCTTCTCTCTGCGGATGAGAGAGCCTTTAGGAGGAGGGAGAGATTGTGCCTTTATTGTGGCCAGGCAGGTCACTTTTTGAAGTCTTGTCCTACCTGTCCTGGGAACACCCAAACCTTGAGGTCCTGTCATGGACAGACCTTAGGTGGTATTGTGTCACCCCCAGTTATCCAGAAGGATAAGCCCCTGGACTCTAATCGACTCTGGGGCTGCAGGCCTGTTCATTGATGCTGCCTTTGTATCAAAGCACTCAATTCCACTTCAGCTGCGCGACAATTCACTTGCCATTGAGGCTCTTGACGGGAGACCTCTACAGCCTGCCCATGTGACTCATGAGATGGTTCCGTTGTCCATGGCCGTAGGGGCTCTTCACCATGAGATAATCCAATTCCAAGTGATTTCCTCTCCTAAGTTTCCGCTGGTTGTTGGTCATCCTTGGTCACAGAGGCACAACTCCTCTTTTGATTGGCTCCGTGCTGAGGTTCTCTCCTGGTCACCACAATGCAGTGAAACATGCTTCCAGGAGGTAGCCAAGGTCCTGTTTACCTCTTCACTCTTCTCCCTGCCAGAGTTGTACCGTGATTTTAGTGATGTCTTTGACAAAGGTCAAGCCGGTAGTTTGCCTCCACACCGGCCGTATGATTGTGCAATTGACCTTCAACCTGGTGCCACTCCCCCTCGTGGCCGGGTTTACCCTTTGTCGGTCTTGGAGGAAAAAGCCATGGAGGAGTATGTTGCAGACGCACTTTCTCGGGGTTTCATCCACAAATCCTCGTCTCCTGCTGGTGCTGGTTTCTTCTTCGTTAAGAAGAGGAGCGGTGAACTGAGACCTTGTATTGATTATAGGGGTCTCAATCGTTTCACGATTAAGAATGCCTAGCCGATCCCGTTGATTACAGTGTTATTTGAACGCCTCAAGGGAGCAAGGGTTTTCACTAAGCTTGATCTGAGAGGGGCTTACAATCTCCTGAGGATTAAGGAGGGCGACGAGTGGAAAACTGTGTTTAATACCAGAACAGGCAATTTTGAGTATCTTGTAATGCCTTTTGGCCTTTGTAACGCCCCGGCAGTTTTCCAGGAATTTATTAATGATGTCCTCCGAGATTTGTTGCAGTTATGTGTGGTGGTTTATGTATAACAATGATTCCGCGCTTAGGAATAAGAGACAAGTTGAAGGGACTGCTGCCCCCCTGTAAATGAGGATCACCTAGGTGAAATCCAAAAATGGTTAGAATTCTACTCAGGGGAAATGGCGCTGTCCGGCTATATGCACATAAAAGGCTACTTAAGTAAGAAATATTTTAAATAAAATAAAGTGAAAAATATTTCTAAAAAGAGATAATGTGTGTAAACAAAGCGTAACAAGCGCTAGGGTGTATAAAATAATAATACCCCTAGTGGGTAATACAATAAAGTGCAACGTGCTCCTAAAGGTGAAGAATGTGCCTTAATCTCAATTCATCAAATGCCCATTGTGTGTATATCAAGTTCCATATGTGTATGAGGAAATATGCCCACAGTAGAATGGGCGATAGTGGTAATCTAAACAGTGTTCTACAATACAAGCAAACAATGGCAGCATTAAAAATAAAAATCATGAAAATAAAAATGAAAATAGGAATAAAAATAAAAATAAAAAATAAAAATGAAAATAAAAATAAATGAAAAAAACCCAACAGGTGTAATAGATATCAAGGATTATAAAATGTGTAAAACATAAAAGTCCAAAATCAAACATCCCAAAAAAGTGTCCTTTTGATAGAAAAACGTGATCTCAGCTACAGGAGATATAGTCCCCGTCATCCACTGCACCCGCACTCGTGCTTGCACTCACCGGACTACCTCACCCCTGCAGGGGTAAAAGGTATAAGTGGAAAAAAAAATCCCGCTGGCGAATCCAAGAAGCGCTCCTCCGTCTAGGGGTGTTTTATCCTTGATGGTATCCCCAATAGCGAACAACCATGTAATATAAGGAAAGGAGGAAACCTCATAGCGTGAATCCACAAAAGATGCAATTTATTTGTAAAGGTCCATGACAATCGTGGTAAAAATGAAACCAGTAAAAACAATGGAGAAAACACTGGAGCTGACAGTGCTCCCGAAGCCGGCTCTCAGCTGTTGAGTAGCGTGGTGCGGCGTGCGTGGTGGAGTGGGGGTGCAGTGGATGATGGGGACTATATCTCCTGTAGCTGAGATCACGTTTTTCTATCAAAAGGACACTTTTTTGGGATTTTTGATTTTGGACATTTATGTTTTACACATTTTATAATCCTTGATATCTATTACACCTGTTGGGTTTTTTCATTTATTTTTATTTTCATTTTTATTTTTATTTTTATTTTTTATTTTTATTTTTATTTTTATTCTTATTTTCATTTTTATTTTCATGATTTTTATTTTTAATGCTGCCATTGTTTGCTTGTATTGTAGAACACTGTTTAGATTACCACTATCGCCCATTCTACTGTGGGCATATTTCCTCATACACATATGGAACTTGATATACACACAATGGGCATTTGATGAATTGAGATTAAGGCACATTCTTCACCTTTAGGAGCACGTTGCACTTTATTGTATTACCCACTAGGGGTATTATTATTTTATACACCCTAGCGCTTGTTACGCTTTGTTTACACACATTACCTCTTTTTAGAAATATTTTTCACTTTATTTTATTTAAAATATTTCTTACTTAAGCAGCCTTTTACGTGCATATAGCCGGACAGCGCCATTTCCCCTGCGTAGAATTCTAATGTGTGGTGGTTTATCTCGATGATATCCTCATATTTTCCAAGTCCCTGGAGAGCCACCACACAGATGTCTGTCGTGTGCTTCAGAAATTAGGAGAGAACAATCTCTATTGTAAACTGGAGAAGTGTGAGTTCCTTCGGGAACAGGTTAAATTCCTGGGCTATGTCATTTCCACTGCTGGTTTTTCGATGGACCAAGAGAAACTTTCGACAGTCCTACAGTGGCCTCGACCTGTGGGGTTACGTCCTCTGCAGCGTTTCCTGGGTTTTGCCAACTATTATCAGAAGTTTATTCATAACTTCTCGTCTCTGGTCAAGCCCCTGACCGATATGACCAGAAAGAACGGTAACCCACAGAGTTGGTCTCCGGAGTCCATTAAGGCCTTTGAAAGTCTGAAGGCTGCCTTTGTTTCTGCTCCTGTGTTGGCACATCCTGATCCTACGTTACCTTTTATCCTTGAGGTTGATGCTTTTGAGACTGGTGTTGGTGCCCTTCTGTCTCAACGTCCTACCTCTGAGAGTGCTATGCATCCTTGTAGCTACTTTTCCAAGAAATTGTCACCTGCCAAGTGCAATTACGAGATTGGTGACAGAGGGCTGTTGGCAATCATTTTAGCCCTGAAAGAATGGAGACATCTCCTCGAAGGTACCACTGTGCCGGTTCTCATTCTTGCTGACCATAAAAATCTCACATTCTTGTCTGAGGCTAAACACCTCTCTCCCAGTAGGGTGCGATGGGCTCTTTTTTTATCAAGTTTCGATTACTTTGTCTCATTCTTACCCGGTACTAAGAAAGTAAAGGGCTGACGCCTTGTCACAACAATTTTCCTCCACTTCCAAGTTGGAGTCGGTTCCGGTTCTTATGATTCCTCCTGATCGTATTCTGGCTACGGTTCGCACCAATCTTACTTCTCCTTTGGGTGACAAAATTCTTGCTGCTCAGGTCGCTGCTCCTCCTGAGAAACCTTGTGACTGCTGCTTTGTCCCAGAGTGCTTCCGTACTGCCGTGCTCCAGACTTACCATTCTCCCAAGGCAGCTGGCCACCCTGGTAAGAATCAACTCATTTGGGCCATTTCCCAACAATTCTGGTGGCCTAGTCTACGTGCTGATGTAAATGCCTTCGTAGCTGCCTGTTCAGTGTGTGCTTAGAGTAAGACTCCAAGACACCTCCACTCCAGTGGGCCTCCTACAACCCATACCCAATGGAGAGAGGCCCTGGACTCACCTGTCTATGGATTTTATTGTGGAGTTGCCCAACTCCCAAGGCAACACAGTTATCCTTATGGCGGTTCTCAAAGATGTGTCATTGTATTCCACTTAAGTTGCCCACTTCTAAAGAACTGGCTTCCATTTTTGCTTGGGAGATCTTTCGCTTACATGGGCTACCCAAGGTGATTGTCTCGGACAGGGGTAGTCAGTCTGTGTCCCAGTTCTGGCGAGCCTTTTGTGCACAGCTGGAAATTCAGCTTGCTTTCTCCTCTGTGTATCACCCTCTATCTAATGGGGCAGCAGAACGAGCCAATCAGTCCTTGGAGCAATTCCTTCGTTGCTATATTTCTGATCACCACAACAACTGGTCAGACCTATTACCATGGGCAGAGTTTGCTTACAACAGTGCCTTGAATTCTGTTTCCCGATTGTCTCCGTTTATGGCGAATTATGGTTTCCAACCTTCCATGTTGCCTGACTCGTTTGTTCCGCAGAGTATTCCTGCATTAGAGGAGCATCTCCGTGGTCTTCGTTCCACTTGGGCACAAGTACAGGAGGCTTTGTGTCATGCTAATACGCCTGCCTGCGACTTCCTACCAGGTTAGGGACAGGGTCTGGCTGTCATCTCACAACCTCCGACTTCGTGTTCCCTCACTGAAGTTCGCACCTTGGTTTATTGGGCTTTTCTGTATCCTTCGCAGGATTAACCCAGTGGCTTACGCGTTGGACCTTCCTCCTAGTTTGCGCATCTCAAATGTGTTTCATGCCTCCTTATTGAAACCATTGGTCTGCAACCGCTTTACTACCTTGGTGCCACGTCCTCACCCTATACAGGTTGAGAACCATGAGGAGTAAGAGGTACAATCCATTGTTGACTCCCGTAGGTTACATGGGCGCATACAGCACCTGGAGCATTGGAAGGGGTATGGTCCGGAGGAACGCTCCTGGGTCTCATCCTCGGACATACATGCTCCTGCCCTCCTCCATGATTTCCATAGACATTTTCCCCTCAAGCCGGTGGTCCACCGAGGCGGAGGGATCATTGAGGAGGGGGGTACTGTCAGGGCTGGCTCAGCCCTTACTTCTCTGAGCTGGCCAATCAGCTGTCGGCTAATTGCCAGCTCTCATCTCTCTCCACAGTTAACCAGCTGTTGTGGATCTGCTCGTCAGTCCCGCCTACTTAAAGATCTCCAGCTCACTTCATTCCTGCCTTCTCCTTGGTCACATCACAAGAAACCATCTCCTGCGTTCCTGTTTAAAGACTGGCTTTGCTGACATCCCTTCTGGCTCCTTATCCTGCTTGCTGTTCCTCTACTTGGATCCCTGACTTCTGGCCTGGTTGATTACCCGATCTGGTTACTGAACTCTGGCTTGGCTGATTACCCGATCTGGTTACTGAACTCTGGCTTGGCTCTACCTGATCCGGTTACTGGACTCTGGCTATGCTTTGACTACGCTTAGTCTATTTACCTTTTTATTTTTATTAATAAACAAGTGTGATTTTATTGTACTTCTGTCTCGGTCTGGTTCATGGTTTCTGACACAAGGAAGGCCCAATACAATGGGGGTAGAGGCCTTGGGTAGAATGAGGAAGGATAGCCACTCCTGGTGAAGTATCCCTACAGTCATATTAATAGGTAGAGTCTGGAAGTGGATAGGGTCCCCTGGGAGAACAATGCCATCAACTGCCGAGACTACCAGTGGCGTAGTGAGGGGCGAAAGGGTAAGCTTCATGGAAGAAGCAGTTCTCCAGTCCATAAAATTGCCAGCAGCCCCGGAATCCAGATATGCAAAGATCGATTGAGGAGAAGGAAATCCATGACAGACAGTGATTGGATTTGGGGCTGAAAGGGTAGTCAGAGTCCAGGATTACACCTAGCACACTGGCAGGAGGGCTGGATAACTATATGATTGATCTTGATGGAGAAGTCAGGGGAGGGGGCACGGGCAGGGAGAAATAATATGAGCTCAATTTTGTGAAAGACTGAGTTTGAGGAAGTGGTGTGACATCCATACTGATATGTCAGTTAATAAGTTAGTAATGCAAGAGAAGAATGAAGGGGGTGCAGTGGGGAGTAGAAAGATTGTATTGGAAGCTGTAGGAGTTTATCAAGTGACCAAGGGAGGAGGTGTAAATGGAGAAGAGAAGGAGTCTGAAGACAGAACCTTGGGGGAACCCTACAGAAAAAGGAAGTGAAGATGAGGAGACAGAGTTGTAGGCAATATTCATATTCACCATCACACCATGGATCATCAAATGTTGTCCAAAATTTTTATTGTAGAGAGATCACATCACAAAGGTACTAGTGCAATATGCCTGACAATGGGGTCCTGCGTGGCTCCAAAATGTTGCACTTGTATCTTTGTGCTGTGATCTCTCTACAATAAAAGTTTTGGACAACATTTGATAATCCATGGTGTACTGGTGAATATGCATATTGATCTGTGATGAGGCCAGCATCCAGAGGGTAGTCACTGCTGCACCCACTACTGACAAGCCTTGTTTCCAGGAAAGTGTGCAATGGGAATATAGACAAGAGTTGTAGGCAACACTGAAGGAACGCTGTGATAGGTGGGAGGAGCACCAGGAAAAAGCAGAGTTAGGAGGATCGGGTGGTCAACATTATAAAAGGCAGCAGAAAGTCTAGTAGTATGAGTTATTATTATTTTTTGCAATTAGTCAGTCATTAGTGAGTTTTAGTAGGGCATGTCTCTTTTCAGATTTTTTCAGACTTACAGAAAAAACTGTTTGTTTTAGAAAGCAGACATTAGGTTTCGTTAAGTGTTTGACACGTCCAACACAAATGCTGTTGTAAACTTTCCTTTAATAAAATGGGAACATACTGTAGATACTATTGTTGTACTTTGGGCAAATGTCAGTTGGCAGTTAGATGCTTCCATTGTGTTACAGGAATTCTGTAACCAAGTTAGTGCCGGTTCACACTAGACGCGGCACGACTTGCAGGTCGCCTCACCGAGGCGACCTGCACACGACTGCCGGGGGGGCGACTTGCAAGACGACTTCTGTATAGAAGTCTATGCAAGTCGCCCCCAAAGTAGTACAGGAACCTTTCTTCTAAGTCGGAGTGACTTGCGTCGCTCCGATTAGAACGGTTCCATTGTACAGAACGGGAGGCGACTTGTCAGGCGGCTAGGTCGCCTGACAAGTCGCCCCCGTGTGAACCGAGCCTTAGCAAAAGCACCTTAAAGTGGTTGAATAGGCACAATGTTTTTTACCTTCACGCAATCTATACACAATTTGCAGAGCATGTGCTCCTTCTTCAGGTTGTGGGTGCGCCATTTTGGAAGAGAGCTTATATAGACGTTGTGTCTATATATTCCCTCTTCCAAATGGGCAGCCCTGCGGCCTGAAGATAAAGCGTCATCGATGATCGGCACCATATCCAGGAAAATAGGTCATGCCAGCCTGACGTGCGGGACCAGGAAGTGCCGGTTCCTACTGGACTACCCAAGCGCGGGCAGACAGCCTGTGCTCCATCTGGGCTTCCATTGATGTGCACCTCTTCCCCTTCTTTCTCTCATGATGTCAGGATGGCAGATGTGCAGTGTCATCATCATTTTAATGTGCCTATGACCATTCACAATATGTGAGTAATACTCTTTTACCTCATTAAAGTCTATAAAGCTACACTTAGTCGGCGCATGTGTTCTCTCCTTATGCATGAAGGTAAAAAACCTTCTGTGTGCAGCAGCCCCCCCAAAGACTCACCCGAGCCCCCTCTTGATCCAACGATGTCCATGAGAGCCTTGACTCTCCAGGGACGAGCACTCCCGATTGGCTCTTGGGGCACCCAAGCAGGCACGTTCCCGAGCCAAGCAAGCTGCTTGCTGTGGGGGCACCTGGCAGGAGGGAAGGGTCAGGAGCGCCGGAGTGGGACCCAAGAAGAGGAGGATCTGGGCTGCTCTGTGCAAAACTAAAACACAGAGAAGGTAAGTGTAACATGTTTGTTATTTTAGGGGAAAAAAAACAAAGCTTTAGTATCATTATATATTATAGTATATAGTATTTATAATATACTACAAATGTTTTAGTTGCTTCCTTGCTTCTAACACAAAGAACCTTAATAGACACAAAGCAAACCAAAAATAGGGTACTTTAAAGTGCACACATTCTCACTAAGATATGAGCAAAATTAGAATTTTAGTAAATACACATTTACACTCCACACTTGTCATAATTGTCCACTTAAATGGGCCAAGTTGCTTTCATTTCTCTCTCTCATGTTCTCATTTCTCGATTTGTTACTTGAAATGTTTATTTATGCATTTTTGCATGTTTCTGCTTGAGATAAGGTATGATGGTGTGAAAGTCTAAGCTGAAACTTAAATAATAAAAGCAAAAATGCATGTTTTGGCATTTATTAAAAATATTGTTTTGTTGTTGCCTACTAACCCTTCTGTGGTTGGGGTTGGTCCTTCAAAAAATAAACCTTCTAGAGAAAGTTCATCCATGTTTTATAAAAGCTTCAAAATAAGATCTGGAAAAAAAAAAACACAATTACATAAAGCGTTTTTAACTTTAGATCACTGAAAGCAAAATTATTACAACATATTTTGCATTATAAAATCTTATTCTGAAAACATGCTTACTTTAATTAAAAAGCTCCCTCATTCTTTTTTTTTTATAATCAAAATTTTTTTATTTTCTGTTACACTTTTCACAATTCACAATTAAACATCCTTAATTTCATATTTTACAATAATTACGCAGGATTAACATATTAAACATTAATAAGAGACCAATTGGTAACATCGTTCTCTTACAACTGACCCTATCCCCTCCCAAAAAAAAAAAAAAAGGGGGAATGAGAAAACCGCTGCCTGTCTCAACCCCCTCCCTCCCCCAACATATGTTCGACAACCAAATATATCCTGTGATTGATGAGATTCCCAATATTTGTGCGTATCGGTCTGTGTATCCAATTCCACATTGACACCCCCACCCCCTACAACCAACATATTAAAACAAGCCTAAAACATACCAACAAAAAAAAAAAAAAAAAAAAAAAGGAAAACCCCCAGCCCCGTCCATACATTCCCCGTGTTTATTATTGTTATTCCGTAATTGTTCCTCACTTCTAAGAAAAAAGAAAACCCACCACACCTGTACATACCCTGTGGTTATTGTTAATTATCCCATAATTATGTTTATTGGCCAATCATGGCCTAGTTCCTCACTTCTATTAAGTAATTTATTTAAAGTGATCCAATTAATCCTAAAATACCTTCATGTGTTACCCCCTATTGTGTAAGAGGCCACTAACGGCCATATTAAATATAACATCTATAAAAAAATAAATAAATAAAAAAAAAAAAGGGAAAGAAAAAAAAAAACAAAAAAACAAAGACCCTAGGTGATTAGCATAATTCCCATTGATTGTGTGTTTCACTCTTCATATCCCCTTCCTTAGTGACGTTCCCTACACCATGCGCTTACAAACCAGCACATTAAACAACAATAAGAAAAAAAAAAAAAAACACAAGAAAATTCACCTTGCCACCTCCCTCCCCCTTTTCACCAAATCAGGCATCTCATTATACGGGTAAAAGGGACAGGGGGGGGGGGGGAGAGCTCCCTCATTCTGTCGCTTTATAAATAATCTACATCTATATTTAAAGGTAGCCGAAAAAAGTCACTGTAACCAGTTGTCTCATATTAAGCTGAGCTGAAAGGAACCAGAAATCCTTCCACTAATTTGCTACATAGTTAATCTGGCTGAAAAAAGACACAAGTCCATCTAGTTCAACCAAAAAAAAAAAAAAAAAAATTATACAATCCTATACCCATAGTTAATCCAAAGAAGGCAAAAAAAAAACAATAAAGCATGATCCAATTTGCTCCAGCAGGGGAAAAAATTCCTTTCTGACCCCCCAAGAGACAAATTTGATATTCCCTGGATCAACTTTACCTGTAAATGTTAGTACCCAGTTATATTATGTGCATCTAGGAAAGAATCCAGGTCTTTCTTAAAACAATCTACTGAGCTGGCCAGAACCACCTCTGGAGGGAGTCTATTACACAATTTCACTGTTTTTACTGTGAAGAAGCCTTTCCGTATTCGGAGATTAAATCTCTTTTCCTCCAGACGTAAAGACTACCCCCTTGTCCTCTGTGATGACCTTAAAGTGAATAACTCAACACCAAGTTCACTATATGGACCACTTATGTATTTATACATGTTGATCATATACCCCCCAATCTCCACTTCTCAAGAGAGAATAAATTCAGTTCAGCTAATCATTCCTCGTAGCTGAGCTCCTCCATACCCCTTATCAGTTTGGGTACCCTTCTCTGCACTTTCTGCAGTTCCCCGATATCCTTTTAATGGTGCTGGTGCCCAAAACTCAACTGCTGTAGAGCTCTACACAGAACAAGCCATGACTGGGCAGATGAACAACCAGAATATTAGTTTACAAAAATCTAAGCAATTTTCTGCAGTTAAACTTAAAGTAGAACTACAAGCAAAACCTGTTTTTTTTTTTTTTTTGGATAGCGTAAGGGAGGGTCATAACCCCTGTCAGTTTATTTTTTGCCATCTGTGTCCCATTGGGGACATTTACCTTCACTTCCTGTCCCATAGCCAAAACAGGAAGCGAGTGGAGATCCCTGCAAATTAAAGGGAATACCTTTGACCTCCCAGGTCACCAGAACTAGTGTCCCCATTGGAAGATTTCCCCTCTATTACTTTTCAGGGGACAACCCAACAATTTGAGACTTTCTTTTACTTTCAATGATAATGTTAATGTTAAACAGGACAAATAGAGAGGGTGAATCTCCCTAATGGGAACACAGAGAGGAATAAAAACTGGCAGGTGTTCTAATCCATCCCCACTCTATCCAAAAACTAATAAAAGTTTTGCCTTTTAGTTTTACTAATTTGAATTAAAAATGAATGCACACACATAACCCAGCTGAGGAGGACGCACCCTGCACAGCCAGATGGTGGAAGAGTGCAAGCCAGTGCTGAGGCTGGCTGAGCCTGGCAGCATTACTACAGGAAAGGTGTTATGCTTCCTCCATCCTCCTATTTCATCCAGATGGGCTGTCAGGCTGGGCAACTGGGTGATGAAAAGCCTGTGCAGCGCTCCACACCATGGCTTACTGAAAGCTGTGTTTACATCCTGTTCAGCTTCCTGATTACTATGGCAATGTGTTTCAGGGGCATGTCTCTTTTTCTCAAGCCTCAAGTGCGTGTCTTGCACTTCCACCATCTGGCCATGCAAGATGCGCTTTTTTTTAACTGGGTTTTGTGAGTGCCTTTGTTTTTTAATTTTTTCCTTGATGTTAAATGAGAGTATAAAGTCCTTCAGGAATGCTGAACTAAGAAATTACTAGATTTTTCTTACCAGTTTTAGTGAAACTATACCTCAGAACCATTCCAGCATGTGTGCTACAGTGAAAGCTGAAAAGGTAGCCAAAAAGTATTCACATAAACCCATTTATCAACTTCACACTGAAAGTATAAGGTGGAAAAAATCAAGTGCTAATTTTCTGGATTTTTCTTAATTAGATCAAAATACCTAAGAACATTTCATAAAAACAGCATTTTATCATATTTCTGGGCATTATGAGGTTAATGATATTTATTTTGTTCACACAGTATTTTACTCAATCAACATACTTATTTATAATGAAGAAAATGTACCTTTTATAAAAATATTAATATGAGCTCTATTTCACCATATACGTGTAACTCTCACTTGTGATTAATGCTAAATGAATGGTAATATTTAATTTCAAAGTCATAATTTTACTCAATTGTGCTTTTTCTGTGGTATTGTGAAAGCAAAAAACATCATTTTGCTATGCAAAGTGAGCAGCAATGTTTTAAAACATGGGCAAAATGGCAATCAACAATTAACACCAATAACTGACAGTACTTTACCTAAGCATCTCATTCAGTTCTGGAAAAAAAAAATGTGTGTTGGGATTGCCATCGGCTTATACATTATCAGGTATATATTTTAATGCAGCGTGATACGCACTGATGTTCTACGGAAGTGCAACTGATTGAGGCAAGAAAGGCTTTGTAATTATGTACCATTTTGATGGTAAACTTATAAAAGGCTTTTTACATATGAATGCAAAGTGATAGTTTGGCTACTGTGATTTCTAAGACAAAGCGTATTTCCAAAATCAACAGTTAGGGTTTATGTACATGGATGTTTGCAGGTGCAAATCCCCTCCAATGTAAAAATCACAGCTTTCTTGCATCAGCGTTTACCTGCACATGTGCATATGAGGTGTTCCTCAAACGTGGAAGTTTTGCCTAATCATAAGAACTGTAACACACGGTTCTTTAATGTTACATTATCTCTAATGTACAAGTTCAATTATTTCAAGCCAAAGTCTGTGTAGTTTTGGGTAGAGTAGAAAAGGATTCACACTCCTGTTGTTTTTTTTACAGCTACTGTATCTGGAGCTCAGTTAGAGAGATTTACTCTTGATTACTGTCTAACTGTCAACTGCTAACAATAGATTCACTAGACAGAAAGTGAGGGAATATTTGCAACACATACATAAGTAAAAATCTGACAGGGTTTCTAGCCTTTCCATTCTCTACTGAAGAAACCCATTTTAGATCTGTGTTGCTGTTGGAGAGTTTACTTACTGCTATTTGGTAAAACTTTGTCAGCAGGAAAGATAGTGAAGACAAATCTCTCTAACAGGAAGCCCAGAGAGCAGTCAAAACTTAAAATGGGTTCTAACCTTTCACAATCCATCCAACACGAAGAAACATTTACTGGTTGGACATACATTTTGACCCTTTACCCTCACTGACTACAGTAAATATCATAACAAAAAGGACATTGCAATATACATAAAAAGCAGGCTTTCCCCTGCTTTTAATAAAATCGATGTCACATACCAGCATGTTAAATAAACTATTCCCAGCGAGAAAAAAAGTACTTTGAGTGTTTCTAAACTTTGTGAAATTCAATTAATGGTACTGCATTCTCCATCATATAAAATAATATTAAAATCAAACATAAAGATTAAAAATCCCTTATAAAGGCGATAGCATTGTGTTGAGCTTAGAAATTACATAAAAAAGCTCAGAATTAAAACATATCTGTGTTGCTATGGCTATAGGGTCATAGGTAATGACTAAGCACACTTGGAGTGTGTGAAATGCATCTACCAGCTTTCTGTCAACACTTTGGGATGTTCTGAATAAAAGAATTTTGATCGAGTACAGGGTGCGGCCATTTCTTCTTTTGCTATGGCTATATTGGTGATTTTTATAGCTTAAATATAAATGAATTAGTTACATGTGCTGTTTTAGAAGCTAGGCCTCCCCTACTGAAACACAAATGAACCTGTTGGACTAGTTTGTGAAACTCAGGATAGGAAATGATGTACAGGAAATGAGGGGAGGGGAAAAGGACTTTGGACAACCATGTGGTGAAAGAAAACGGAACAGTTGTGCTGGAAGACAAAGGAGGAAAGAGTTGTGCTGGACTCTGAGAAGCAAGGAGCCATGGAAAGATGCCATTACCAGCAAACACAACAATTTCTAACATTGTACTTGCTTATTTGTTAGAAAAGATAGTTAGAGTTTTAATTGCTTTCTTGGCTTATACCTCAAAGAACCTTGAAGCATTCGTAAACCACTGTTTTTTTTCTTTGCAACCTGCAAGGCATTGTCATATTGTGCTAGTATGCATCGCATACTAGCACATTATGTGAAACTTACTTTAGAACGAAGCCCCTCTAGTGACGTTCTGTCACTGCTGAAGGTGCTTCCATCTTCACCCAGTCTTCCTTCCAGGTTCGCAGACTCCGGCTGTGTGAGTGGCCAGAGCCATGATGGTGTCACTCCCGCACATGCGCAGGAGCCGCCTTTTACGGCACAAGTCTCAGAAGGAATGGCCTGGGTGGCCATTCCTTCAGAGTGCATGTGCCGCTGATGTCACCAGTTACATGTACAGTATCTCCTAAACGGTGCATGTTTAGGAGATATTTACAGTACCCATAGGTAAGTCTTTTTATACGCATACCTATAGGTAAAACTTATGCATTGACGTTTACTCCCACTTTATTAGACAAAAAGCAAAACAATATTGGAGATTAAATAGGATTTTTGACTTACCAGTAAAATCCATTACTTGGAGTACAGTATGGGACACACTCCCTCTAATGGCCCGTACACGCGATCCGAATATCGTACGAAAACAGTCGTCCAAGGAAGGATCGTACGATATTCGGAACGCATGTACACTACTTTCGACAGCCGATCACGACCGTTCATCTGATATTATTCGATCGGACATACACAAAAATTTTCCTTGTACGATTCCAGACTGTACGATTTTCATTTAGTCAGTATAGTTGTCGTCCGAAAATACAATACAAATACATTACAACACATGACATCACTTCCGATTTTTTTGTCTGTCGTACGAGAATTTTCGTGACTTTCAATTTCTACTTGCGACTATTAAAGCGAGAATGGTCATACGATCGGTCGTACGATATTCAGAACGTGTGTACGAGGCATAAGCATTACCACTAGGTTTTATGCAGCTATTAGGTCACTTGACATTGGCAAGAAAAGAAGGCTGCTGGGAAACCTCCCACTCCCTAGCCTCAGATTTGTAGCAAGCTATAAGGAGAACATTAGAAAATAGGGGACAAACCTTACTGTGCTCCAAGAAACAGATTTGACTAATAAGTCAAAAATCGTACTTTCAGTATTGTACACAGCTCTGCAGTCATTATCGTTGGGATGTCCAAAATCAGTTCAATTGAAGCATGGTCAACACAGCAATACATGCCAACAGGCCCTTACAACAAACAAATCAAGAAGGATTGACAGACTCAAGGAACAGCTTGCGGCACCCTATGCCCAAAACTGTCATCAAAGGTGGCCCAAACATTCACCATCCACCTTCAAAATTGTGTTGCGTTTGAGATATATATATATCTATATAGATATATATATCTATATAGATATATATCTATATATATATATATAGTCTGCTTTCTGATTTTCTCAGACTTACGTAGAAAAAAATATGTTTGTTTTATAAAAGCAGACTTTAGATGTTTGTATTAGAGTGGGCACATCGCAAACAAATGCTGCAGGATTTATTTGTACAAGTTGTCCTTTAATACAATGGCTACGCAGATACTACTGTTGTATGCTAGGCAAATGTCATTTGGCAGTTAGATGCTTACATTATGTTACAGAAGTTTTGTAACCAAGGTCAACAATAGCTTGACCCTTTGACATATATGACCTATGATACAACAGTGCCATCTAGAGGTTGTGTTGGGAAGTATTTGCCAAAACAAACTAAGTAGTGAGAAAGGATACACTCAATTGGGATTGTCTACACAAACTTTCCAAATAAAAAGCCAGCAGGATAAGTGGACAGAAGGGCTCCATAATTACATAACAACAAAGGTCTGTGCCAGAAGGGACTAGGATGCTATCGCCCGATTTTCTGAAATTGCTAGTAGAGTAGAGCCTAGAGTCCTGGTTACCTACGGAGATCGTGAAGCCACTATAACCTGAGTTAACTTTTTAGTGTATTCTTATTGTATACAGACCATTATTCGTGCCCAATTTGCTAGGAAGTAGGTAGCATGTGCTGTATGTATATCTGTCAGGCTTCTATTGTTTTCCTATATTTGTTTAGTAAAGCCACATTAACTACTTGACCTCTGGAAGATTTACCCCCCTTCATGACCAGGCCGTTTTTGCGATATGGAACAAATAAAGCTTTCTTTTGGTGGTATTTGACCACCTCTATAAAACAAACAAAAAAACAGCAATTTGGGGAAAAACAACAATATTTTTTACTTTCTGCTATAAAACCTATCCAATAAAGAAATTGAAAAAATCAAATATATTCATACATTTAGGCCAATATGTGTTCTGCTACATATTTTTGGTAAAAAAAAATCCCAATAAGCGTATATTGATTGGTTCGTGCAAAAGTTATAGTGTCAAACTATAGGATATATATATATATTTTTTTGCAATATTTATTTATTTATTTTTATTGAAATATTGCGGCGGACATTTTGACACTAACTGACACTTTTTTGGGGACCAGTGACACAAATACTGTAATCTATGTTAAAAATATGCACTGCCACTGTACTAATGACACTGGCTGGGAATGGGTTAACATCAGGGGTGAGCAAAGGGTTAACTGTGTGCCTAGCCAGTGTTTTACTATACTGTGTGAGTTTACTAGGGAAAGAGAGTTCATTCCCTATTTTGCAGGGACAAAAATTCCATCTCTTTCCTCCTATCAGAACGGCGTTCTGCCTTGTTTACATAGGCAGACTGCAATTCTGTGTGTTTGCCTGACGATCGGTGGGTACTGAAGAACATTGAGTATGCATGCGCGCCTCCTACCCGGAAGTGTCGGATCACGATATATATATATATATATATATATATATATATATATATATACATATACACAACCCCTGGCAAAAATTATGGAATCACCAGTCCCTGAGGAAGTTCCTTCAGTTGTTTATTGTTTATTGTACATGGCCAAAAACTAAAGGCATTTCAAATGGCAACTTTCTGGCTTTAAGAAACACTAAAAGAAATCAAGAAAAATAATTGTGGTGGCCAGTAACAGTTAGATTTATAGAACAAGCACAGGGAATAAATTATGGAATCACTCAATTCTGAGGAAAAAATTATGGAATCACCCTGTAAAACTTAATTACAAACACTAACACCTGCGGCAGAATGGCACAGGCAGGCGAATCACCATTATGTTACATTGCTCCCTGCCAGTGGCATGTACAGTTTTTGGCCATGTCTGTGATCTGTTTTTTTTTCTACAACAATAAACAACTGAAGGAACATCCTCAGGGACTGGTGATGCCATAATTTTTGCCAGGGGTTGTATATACACGTGATTCAGCGCACAGGTGCCCCTTGTAGCAGCAAAACTGCTATAGGGTGGACCTAAAGTGGTTGATACACTACAGAGGTTTTAACCAGTTCCCGACCAGCCGCCGCAGTTGTACTGCGGCAGAATGGCACGGGCAGGCGAATCACCATTATGTTACATTGCTCCCTTTGGTGGCCACTAGGGGGGCACACGCGCCCGCAGCTCGCCCCCGGAGCTGATGCGAGTGCCCAGCGGTCTCGATGACCCCCGGGCTCCCGCGATCGCTCGTAACACGTGTAAACACAGAGGTCCCCGTTCTCTGAGGGGAGAAGTGACAGTTCATCTGTTCATACAAAGTATGAACAGCGATCTATCATCTCCCCTTGTCAATCCCCTTCAGTTAGAACACACACTAGGGAACACAATTAACCCCTTGATCGCCCCCTAGTGTTAACCCCTTCACTGCCAGTGACATTTTTACAGTAATCAATGCATTTTTATAGTACTGATCGCTGTATTAATGCCAATGGTCCAAAAAATGTGTCAAAATTGTCCGATGTGTCCGCCATAATGTCGTAGTCATGATAAAAATCGTAGATCGCAGCCATTACTAGTAAAAAAAATAAATAAATAAAAATACTATAAATCTATCCCCTATTTTGTAGACGCTATAACTTTTGCGCAAACCAATCAATATACGCTTATTGCGTTTTTTTTTTACCAAAAATATGTAGAAGAATACATATCGGCCTAAACTGAGAAAAAATTCACTTTTTAAAAAAAAAAAAAAATGGGGATATTCATTATAGCAAAAAGTACAAAATATTGTGTTTTTTTTCAAAATTGTCGCTCTTTTTTTGTTTATAGCGCAAAAAATAAAAACCACAGAGATGATGAAATACCACCAAAAGAAAGCTCTTTTTGTGGGAAAAAAAGGACGTCAATTTTGTTTGGGTACAACGTCGCACGACTGCGCAATTGTCAGTTAAATCGACGCAGGGCCGAATCGCAAAAAGTGCTCTGGTCAGGTAGGGGGTAAAATCTTCCGGGGCTGAAGCGGTTAATTGCTTTCTTGCTTCTAACGCAAAGAACCTTAACATACTAAAAAGTCAATGAATCACTAACAGATCTGATAGAGTGTGCTTAAAAGGGAAAGGAAGAACCTTAAAGTGGGAGTAATCTCCCATGGTTGATATTTACCTATAGGTAAGCTTATAATAAGGCTTACCTACAGTTACAGTAAATATCTCCTATACGTGCACCGTTTAGGAGATAATTACTTGTAAATGGGCAGGTGACTTCACCAGCGCATGCGCTCTGTCCTGTCCCATAAATGTGACATAATTGCAGAGTGGCCAGATGGCCGGAGAGCGCAAACTCGGAAGGAAGACTGGGTAAAAATGGAAGCCCTGTGAGTGGCGACAGCTCGTCACTGGAGGGCTTTGCTTTAAGGTAAGTTTCAGCCGATGTGCTAGTATGCGATGCATACTAGCGCATTATAACTTTACCTAGCAGTTTAAAAAAATAAAAAGCATGGTGGTTAACTACCGCTTTAACCACTTCAGCACCGGAAGGATTTGCCCCCTTAATGACAGGCCATTTTTTTTCGATACGGCACTGCGTTGCTTTAACTGACAATTGCGCAGTTGTGTGACGTTGTACCCAAACAAAACTGATGTCCTTTTGTACCCACAAATAGAGCTTTCGTTTGGTGGTATTTGATCACTTCTGCGGTTTTTATTTTTTGCGCTATAAACAAAAAAAGTGACAATTTTGAAAAAAAATATTTTTTTTTTTACTTTTTGCTATAATACATATCCAAAAAAAAAAATATATAAAAAAACTAATTTATTCATCACTTTAGGCCGATATATATTCTTTTAAATATTTTTGGTAAAAAAAAGTTATCGCATCTATATACTACAGGATAGATTTAGGGACTTTTTTTTTTATTATTGCTTTTACTGGTAATGGTGGCAATCTGCAATTTTTAGCGGGACAGCGACATTGGGGCAGAAAAATCTGACCCCAAATGACACTTTTTGGGGACCAGTGACATTATTACATTGATCAGTGCTATAAAAATGTAAAAATGACACTGACAGGGAAGGGGTTAACACTAGGGGGCGGTCAAGGGGTTAAGTGTGTTCCCTCAGTGTGTTCTAACTGTAGGGGGGTGGGCCTTCTGGAACATGACAGAGATAACTGTTCCCGATCACTGGGAACAGAAGATCTCTGTCAGGTCACTAGGCAGAACAGGGAAATGCCTTGTTTACATAGGCAGTTTCCCGTTCAGCTTGTGTATAAGGGGATCGTGGGCTGCTGGCAGACAGAGTCCGCGGGACCCGCGGGTGCGCTTCCTCGGCGCGCGCTATTCTCCTTGTATGGACTGACGTACAGGTACGTCAGTTCACGCAGGAGAGCCCACCTGCCGCAGTATATCTGCGCGAGCAGGTTGGCAAGTGGTTAAGCTTTAAAACCACAGGCTCAAATGATAACTTGCTTGATCCACCTAGCAATGTTGACGCAAGAAGGACAGCCCTACAGGAACACTCAGGAAGTACAAAGAAGGAATTCGACTGCTGCAAAGAAGCTGTGGGTGAGAGTCAAACTCTCATGCCCCGTACACACGGTCGGACATTGATCGGACATTCCGACAACAAAATCCTAGGATTTTTTCCGACGGATGTTGGCTCAAACTTGTTTTGCGTACACACAGTCGCACAAAGTTGTCAGAATTTCGCAAAGAACGCGGTGACGTCAACCACGTACGACGAGACTGGAAAAGGCCAGTTCAGAACCAAGCGCGGCACCCTTTGGGCTCCTTTTGCTAATCTCGTGTTAGTAAAAGTTTGGTGAGAGACGATTCGCGCTTTTTCAGACTCGTGGTTTTCAGATAGTTTTCTGCTGTTCAGTTTGTGCTTGTGGGTTTGTATCTGCTCTTCAGTGCATGCAGCAAGCTACGCGTGACTTTGATTCGTCATTGTGTTCTTGTTCGTTCGTTCCTGTTTTTCAGGTCACTCTTCACAGGCCTTGCTGTTCTTCAATGCATTCTGTTACTTCGTTCTGAGCAGCCGACCGTTTTCTAGCCATGTTGCGTATACGTACTCCTCGTAAAGTTCGTGCTGTGCGGGGGCTTGGTGTTGGGGTCCTGACCTTGACACAAGTCCAGTCCATGAACAGGGTGGGGAGGAGTTCATGGACCAAGAATTGGTTGCTCCAGCGTGACCAGTTCTGTCACATGCCTTTGCTCCGTGAGATCCGTGAGAATAATCCTGATGATTTCAGGAACTTTCTCCGGATGACGGACCCCGTATTTCACCGTTTGTTGGCTTTGCTGACCCCCTATATCAGCAGGCAGGATACCTGCATGAGGCAAGCCATCACTCTGGAGCAGAGGCTAGTTGCCACCCTGCGGTACTTGGCGACGGGGAGAAGCCTGCAGGACTTGAAGTTCTCGACAGGCATCTCCCCCCAGGCTCTGGGGATCATTATCCTCCTCCTCTGCTGCTCCTTCCAGGGAAGTCTCCTCGGGAGCAGCAGAGGAGCACTTTGTTTTTTACATGGGGATATTTCCATTTATGCTGATGTGAGTTGGAGAGAGTCCCTGGATTTGGACGCCAAGCGCCTGTTTTAAAGATCCCTGGCTGGGGTTGCAGCCATCCGCCCTTTAGGTCTCCTGTTAGTAAGAGACCAATTCCATCTGGTAAGAGGCAGCATTTTTATTAAGAGGTGGAGGTCTATCTGCGCACTCTACTGTCATCACAGCAAGTTTATGTTCCATTTTCACAGAGCACTTGGAGACAAACTTGGTTTCATGCATGTCATCTAGCATGGATGGACTTTAATCATTATTTTTTCATTTGAGTTATGGACTTTTTTTGGGTTTATTTTTCTTCATCTCTATATTGTTTTTATATATGAATTATGGTATAGTTTCCATAGATGTGTCACATTATCACTTTTTCTGTTATTTTGAGATATTCATCTGTTAGTGATTGTGTCACTTATTATTGATTACTCTTTTCGGACATAGTGGTCAATATCTGTGTCCCATCAACTAATTGTCATTTTCAGATTTATCTTTTATTTTCACAGTGTTTAATTACATTGATAAGCACAAAATTTTCTATCATTCACTCAGTGATCATCACTCACCCTCATATTTTTATGAGATTTTTTTGACACCTCCTGTTGTCACCCTCAGTTTCTAGCGCGACTTTTTGATTTTTATGTGATTGTGTAACACACTTTGCACTACAAGTGCACTTGAAACTGCACTGAAACTGCACTTGTGGTGCAAAGTGGATTGGCCCTTATTAAATAACCCCCATTGTCACATAAAGCAGCAATTGGAGCACCACAAAAGTGTTGTAGCGTTGAGACAATTATCCACACATTCTTGATTAACAGTCTTTTTACTACCAGCACAATCACACGTGCATTTAGAAAAGGTTTTTAAAACAAACCAACATGTTTGTTGTATAACAATTTTTGGGGTGGCATTAGAAAAAGTACAAATGTCCATTTTTTTTTTTTTTTTTTTAATTATTATTTTTATTTAAGAAAAAAGGAAATAACAGTATTGCAAAATTACAGGCAAGTGAAAAAGAAAAATGGTACAACAATTGGTATATATCACATAACAAGGAAATGATTGATATACGGGATGTATGAATTACAAGAATGCATGTACATAATATGTCGTATGCCCTCTGGCAAGAAAGGGACCAATTCCTGCTTAACATAGGTAAACAATTTTCCATATCCAACATCATTGCCCAAGGTAATCAGGGTTTTTTCGCTATTTTTCAATGATAGGATCATCCTCCCTGCTATGGGACAGCCCGGGCATTGATGTCCCGGCTATCTCACAGCCATAGCACTGTGCTGTACCATTAAAGATCAAGAACTTAACCATGAATAGATACCTGAGAAAACGAACAGTGAAAGTAGAAGAAGAAAGAATGGTGGAAGTGGGGGGAGGTAGAGGGAAAAGGTGAGGGAGTAGGGGGGGTGTGGGGTTTCCCCAGGTCCGGACTCCTGTGTACAGTATTTGTCATCTAAAACATTTTACTCAGGCTTTGACATAATTTCCGAAAAGACTGTTGTATATTTGAAGGCAAACCAGCAGGACCATATTTTTGTTACATAATCAGATTTGTTCCTGAGCGAGAGGGTGAGGTCTTCCATGTAATATGTGCGATCAACTTCCGTTAGCCATTGGCGTAACGTGGGTATGTTTTTTTGTTTCCATAGTCTGGGAATCAATGCTTTGGCAGCATTAAGAAGGTGGGGAGTTATGGATTTCTTATATGCTCCTACTGGCCTGCCTGTACAGTGTAACAGTACCACAAACGGGTCATTGGGAACCTCATCTCCTTGAATCACCTTAATCCAGTGAAGTATAGACAACCAAAACGGACGTATCAGTGGGCAAAACCACCAGATGTGAGCATGTGTTGCACGTTCCCCACATCCCCGCCAGCACAAAGGAGAGACTTGTGGAAAATATTTGTGAAGAAGGGCTGGCGTGTAGTGCCATCTGGTTAGCAGCTTGTAGTTCATTTCGGCAGTTTTAGTAGCTGAGGAGGTGATATGAGACATTATGAGAATATTAGATTTTTGTGTTGGGGACAGCTTTTTTTGAAGTTCCGTTTCCCAGTTGTGTAAGAAAGCTGGGTCTCCCACAGGGGTTGCCGTTTGCATTATTTGGTAGAAGTGAGAAATTGGTTTTTCCACCGGTTGCGACTCGGCTAAAGTTGACTCAATAGGTGTAAGGTCATTGATAGATCTAATGGGTTTAGGAAGAGATTGAATAAAGGCCGCAAGTTGTCTGTATCTCCAATGCTCCATAGGTGTCGCCTTCGAACTTTGTAAGATTGTGTTCAGGGGCAAAACTCCCTTCGAGGTAGTGACCTGGTATAAGTGGGTCAGCGTCCCCAAAGACCACGGGTGGGCCCTGCGGCCGAGGTTCCCCGGCGGGAAATAGTTGTGGCCGGTTAGTGACATAAGGGGTGAGTTGTATAGCCAGTTATTTGTTTTACAGATAGAGTCCCATACCATAAGGGTGGAATGAGTAAGCGGAGAGGTCTTGGATGATAAGACTCTGAATTTCTGTGGTATCCATAGTTGTGTGAAGAGATCGGAGCCGCTTAGTTCTGTTTCTAGATCAACCCAAAGCTTGGTTTTTTTGTGGAATTTCCAATCTAAGATTCTGGTCAGTATAGTTGCCAAGAAATAATTTTTAAAGTCTGGTACGGCTAAGCCTCCTTCCTGTTTAGATCTATAGAGTATGGACCTTGCAATCCTGGGACGCCTTCTGTTCCATATGTATTTGCCAATTAGCGATTTTAGTATTGTAAAGAAACCTACTGGTATTCCAAATGGGATCATTTGAAATAGAAATAGCAACCTGGGTAGTATATTCATCTTGATGACCCCTATCCTCCCCAGCCAAGAATGTGCCATCTGAGTCCATTTCTGTAAGTCAGTTTTGATCTCGTTTAATAGAGGCAAAAAATTTGTGCGGAAGAGGGCGTCAGGGTTCGGGGTTAAGTAGATGCCCAGATATTTCAGCTTGTGCGCCTGCCAGCTAAAGGGAAAGGAACTTTTCAGTTGGGAAGCGGTCTGTGAGGGAGTGGATATGTTTAGGATTTCTGATTTGGACATATTAATTTTAAAGTTGGAGATGCGACCGTATTTTTCAAGTTCAGACAGAAGGTTAGGGAGCGATATCAGGGGTTGCTGCACATAAAATAAGATATCGTCCGCGTATGCGGCATATTTGTGTTCGGTTGGGCCTACTGTAATCCCATGTATGGATGGATTATGTCTCACAGTGGACAGAAAGGGTTCAAGTGACAGGGCGAATAAAATAGGTGAGAGGGGACAGCCCTGACGAGTACCATTATACAGGGTAAAAGGAGAACTAAGGGTGCCGTTCACTCTCAATTGGGCCGTAGGGAAACCATACAGGGCCTTTATTTGTGTCAGCAAGGGAGCCTTAATACCTAGATGGGTCAGTGTAGCCATAAGGAAGTCCCAATCCACCCTGTCAAAAGCTTTTTCAGCATCTGTTGATAATAGGAGGGTGGACTGGGACGACCCCCTGGTGTGTGTTATTAAAGATATAGTACGAAGGGCATTATCCCTTGCTTCCCTTCCAGGGATGAACCCAGTCTGGTCCGGGGAGACCCACTGCGGGATCAAGGGAAGGAGTCTGTTCGCTATAGCTTTAGCATAGATTTTTACGTCGATATTCAACAGTGAAATGGGACGATAACTGCCGCAAATGCTAGGATCTTTGCCATGTTTGGGGATAATAGTAATGTGCGCGTGGGTAGTTTCAGGCCTGAGGATCTCACCATCCGAAACCGCGTTAGCATAAGAGGTTAAATGCGGAAGTAGAATATCCGCGAAGGTACGGTAGTATGCTACCGTGAAACCGTCTGGGCCCGGTGATTTACCATTTGCCATGGCTTTTAATGCTGTGCGCAACTCCGCTATGGTGAGCTCCCCATCCAGGGCGTCTAGTACCTTGGGTGATAGTCTGGGAAGGTTAGCTTGGGCCAGATATTCTTTTATAAGTTTGGATTTAGTATCACGGTCTGCTACTGAGTGTTGGACGCGGTATAAGTGTTGGTAGAATTCCCGAAACTCTTTAGCTATTGATGGTGTGTCGTGTACCAGGTCATCTGTAGTATTTTTAATTTTAGTTATGAAGGTGGCTGTTTTCTTTTGTTGAAGTGAGCGTGCCAATAGTCTACTGGGTTTATTACCCCATTCATAGAAACGTTGAGCCACAATACGGGCTTGTTGTTTTTGTTCACTATGAAAAAGAGACTTTAACTCTTCTCTTTTCAGGGTTAAGTTGTAAAATACCGCCTGCGCTTGGTTCGCTTTATGAGATTGTTCCAGGTCCCTAATCTCCTCTAGTAGTTTGGACTGTTGAAATATCCGTTCCTTCTTTTTTCTAGACCCTAGTTCAATGAGTTTTCCTCTGATATGGGCCTTGTGTGCTTCCCAAATTATTCCTGACGAGCTTTCGGGGAGTTTATTTTCAGCAAAATAGAGGGATAGATTTTCACCTATTTGATTTCTATCTATTTCCTCTTCTAAGAGATGTTCGTTAAGTTTCCAATTAGTAAATCTGTGTGGTATAGAGGGAATTTTAATGGTCAGTGTGATTGGGGCGTGGTCTGACAGAGGAGATGATTCGATATGCGTATTAGTAGCGAGAGAAAGATGGTGGTGATCGATTAGGAAAAAGTCTATTCTGGAGTAGGTGTGGTGAACCTGCGAAAAATGGGTATAGTCTTTCGCGCGTGGGTGCATAATTCTCCATATGTCAACCAGCTGGGATTCGTGTATTCGTTTGCGAATAAATCGCAAACGTTTATGAGGTATATTAGTCTTGCCTCTAGACGTGTCTATGGCAGGTTCTAGTGGGATGTTAAAATCTCCAGCTAGGAGGACACACCCACGCGCGAAATCCCTGAGTTTATTAAGACTGGAGGCAATAAAGCCTGCTTGATCTCGGTTAGGTGCGTATATAGTAGCAAGTGTACAAGTCATACCACCCAGGTTGCCTCTAATGAACAGAAAACGTCCGAGTGGATCACTTATCATGGATTCTAGTGTAAATGGGGTCCCCCTACGGAATCCGATGGCCACACCTTTAGCTTTATGTACATCCGATAGGCTATAGTACCACGTTGGGTATTGCTGTGAGGATAGTTTTACCCGTGTGGAGTGAGTGAGGTGAGTCTCCTGCAAGAAAACAATGTCTCCCCGCAGGCGGCCCAGCTCCCTGTATAAGTTGTGTCTCTTCCCTGGGGCGTATAGCCCTCGAACATTAAAAGAGATAAGATTTACCTTAGCCATGGAGACCAACAGGGGGAGCACACGTTCACCATATCCTGGGGAGCCGGACCTGAGGTGGGTACAAAAAATTTGAGAGAGGGATGGGGAGGATAGGGAGGGGTGAGAGAAAAGGAAAAGGTCACAGGAGTGAGAAGAAAAAAGGAACAAACAATATCCATTACTGGGTAGAATTTAGACCAGTTAGGGGGATGGTCAAAATGTGCACGCATTAGACTGCGGTGCGTGGTGGGGCATACCAGCGGCAGAACGCCCCCATCCCCGTTGCCCAGATATGAGCCAGGGAGTGGGGCCTCCGGCCGGCATGGCGCCCCTTGAGCAGGGGAGTGGGGTACTCCGTGCATATGCGCACGGTCACCAAAATTGGTGTGGGCGTCGTCTGGTTGCTCCGGCGCCAACACCAAGACTTCACAAGTTATTAATTACAAATATAAAAGGCACTCATGATGCATCTAATCTGCACTGATCTTTATCACTTACGATCAGATGTCTGGGGCTTAGCAGGTATAACTTTGGGTTGTGAATATAACATCCTTAAGACAAAAATATAGTCTAACATAGATATATCAAGGCTAACGGCCTAATCAGTAACCATTCACAACTGTGTTGTTGCCAAATTAAAACCCGTTAAGAGGCAGGTGCATTTTTGCTCTGTCAGCAAAAACAAAAACATTTAGGGGCGAAGAGCGTGGGCCATATAACTCACAGTCTTAACCCAGTTCGGTGGGTCCTCCGGAGGTGGGAGAGCGATTTTTGCGCTCAACCTTTCGCCAACCTGATTCCGCTGTTGCAGGCAGGGTAGGGATGTGATCTTGCCATCCGGGGAGTTCTGGCGGAGAGATGTTGACATCCATGCAGAATTTGTCTAGTTCTTCTGGAAATCGAAGAATCGCGGTTTTACCATCTCTGTTAGCAATCAGTGCGGCCGGGAACCCCCATCTGTATTTGATCGAGGCTGCTCGCAATTTCTCTGTCAAGGGGCGCAGGGCTCTACGCCGTTCCAGGGTTTCCCTAGCAAGATCTGGGAAAAATGATAGCACGGCACCATCAAAATCCAGTGTTGCAGCATCTCTGGCTTTTTTCATGATGAGCTCTTTTTCCTCATAGTAGTGGATCCTGCAAATAACATCACGGGGGACATCTGAGGAGAGGTTCCGGGGGCGAAGGGCTCTGTGCACTCTATCAATTTTCAAAGGGTGGTCTGCAGCCTGGCCCAGTAGGCCGTTAAAAATGCCCCGGACGGAGGGGAGAAGATCATCGTCCCCAGTAGCCTCCGGCAGGCCTCTTATCCGAATATTATTCCTCCTGTTGCGATTTTCCTGGTCTTCAATTTTGTATAACGCCATTCTGTGTGCTATAGTGAGTGCACGCGTTGAGGATTGTAAGTGTCTAATGGCCACCGTGTGGCGATCAAGGCGCTGCTCCGTCTCCTCCACTCTTTCTAAGACATGTGAGAGGTCAGCTCGGACCGCAGACACCTCCTTCTTAATGGCGCGTTCCAGGCCTAGTAACATGGAGGCAAGCTCTGTTTTAGTTGGTAGATCGCTTACCAGTGCCTCTACTCCCGATCGCCTGGAGGAGCCTTCCTCTCCCTCTGAGCCAGCCGAGGACACTGGAGAGCGGTGTCTGTGTTCGGGCCTACGTCGGTGGGCGGAGCCTGCACCGGAGCTTGTGCCTCCTGGAGAGCGGCCTAGGCCGTCCATGTCTTCCGGATCGTCTGGTTCCGTGGCCAGGAATCGTTTGATCGATCCCACGGCAGATCCTTTTTTAGGCAGGGTCTTCCCCGATCTCTTCCGCATCTTTTTAGGGTGAGTGGGAGCGATCGGAACAGGATAAGTGCCGAGAATAGTGTGTCGGCGCCGGAGCACAAGAGAGACGCGTCCTCACTGCTGCATAGCCAAACCACGCCCCAGTACAAATGTCCATTTAAGATAAAACAGGCATGTTTCAAACCAACAAGAAAGACACAAATCTTGAACTTACAAAGTTCACATTTGGTAGAACTTGAAGGCAATATCAGACATGAGTATTTAGGAACTGTGTTTGATATTGCGTTCAGATGGGGTGAAGTCACCCCCGGAAAAGCCAAATTTTGAAGATGCACACCAATTTACGAATGTCAACATGTGCTAGCTGCCATCACGGGGGATCAAGGGACGTGTTTTGGGGGTGCAACCCCTTCCTCACAGCTACTTTATTATTGAGGAAGGGGTTGCACCCCCAAAACGCGTCCATTGATCTCCCGTGATGGCAGATAGCACATGTTGGCACACTGTGTGCATCCTCAAAATTTGGCTTTTCTACAATTTGCGCAAAAAACTGAAAATTGTAGTACACTATAAAAGAAAGGGCTTTGGAGGGGTTTTAAACTCTCCCCAAAACATCAATGATGTTCTTATTTTTATTAATAACATCACTGATGTTTTTGGTGATATTTTCCAAGGCTACATTACACCCCATGATCTCCCCAATCAGGATCTGGGCACTTTCTGAGACGAAAGGATCAGGATCCACAACATCACGATCACCTAAAAAGAGAAAAACCAAAAAAAAAAACATGTATTATAAATATGCCAGCATCCATCTCTTACCTGAGCCTGTGGTCGCAGACACCCACCCGTTGTGGTGACTAGTTCCACCACGTCTTCCTCCTGCTCTTCTTGTGTTGGGGGTATTTCCCCTTCTTTCAGAGGTGGGGGGTCTCTGGTCTCCTCGGATGAGGGGTGTCCTCCGAGTCTTTTCTCCCCTATGTGAAACAAAAAAAGGTATACTTAGCACACAGATATTTGATGGCAGAACTATAAATATGAAACATTGCTTGGAAGTGGGGTACAATTGTCTATTTTGGCAGAGTTCCAAGATGTATAATTTGTATTGTCCTTTGTCAAGCTTCAATACTTTACCTGTCTTGTACAAGCTTCACAGATGGAGACCCCCCTATAGTATACACTGGAGCACCTGTGTGGGCCCCCTAATAAAAAGGGTGTTCTTGTGTCCCACACTAGTGCTCCAGCGTCCAGATGTGAAAACTGCTGCTGAGTGTCCTCTCCTTACACAGAATCTAGTTTGCATTTCATTATAGTAACAAACACATCTACACAACCAAATTAGTTTCATACAAGTAGCCCCTAAAAAATGTGGTCAAATGCATATGGCAACAACAATGGTGTTTTATAGTCCGAAAGAAAAATGTCTGATACGAACGAATAATGTGCCCATGAACATGAAAGTTGCCATTTTAAACTGTACAACAGTTCAGAAAAGCACATGGAGCAGCACGAACGTAAGAAACACAAAAAGAATAGGAACACTGGACAACTACTTACTTTTTTGCAGCACTCTCCGGATCTTTCTGTACTGCTCGTGTTCTCTTAATTTCAGGTCCGACCACCGCTTCCTGAGCTGATCTTTCGATCGTCGTACCCCGAAATTCCGGTGCAGACTCCTGACCACTTTCACAATTATCTTGGCCTTTCTGACATTGGGGTTGGGGTAAGGTCCATACTTTCCATCATAGTCGGCCTTCTTCATGATGTCGACCATCTCCAACATCTCCCCAAAGGACATATTTGAGGCCTTAAATCTTGTCCTTCTTGATCCAGACGTTTCCGGATCCGGGCTTTCCTCCCCCTCCTCCTCGTTGCTGTAATTAGCACGCACCTGCTGTGTCTCCGCCATGTGCTCTTCCCCCACTGCGCCGAACGAAAAGGGGCGGGGAATAGACTAGAAAGAACGTCAGGGGTGGGCGGAGTTACACGCATGCGCAGTGTGTATAAAGCGTAACACGCGTGCGTAGTACGTACGATCTGTGAGCGGAGGAAGGAGTATCAGAGGCACTGATCGTGATAACGAAGGTAAGAGCCAAACTTGGGCCTATATTGCTTCTAAATTGAGGCCTATATTGTAACAAGATTAGTAGAGTTTAGCCTGACATTAGGGTTTGTCTTGTGTTGTGTCTTGCAGAGAAAATGGATGGCTTCAACGACCACAATTTCCTCCCCCTGTTCATAGACAAATACAGGGAGCTGCCCTGTCTGTGGCAGGTGAGACATCCTCATTATAATAATAAACAAAAGAGGCAGGCAGCGCTGGAGAAACTGCTGGAGTTGGTGACGCCGGTGGTCCCCACAGCAACCATCCCCTATTTAAAAACCAAAATTGGTAGCCTGAGGAGCACTTACCTTAGGGAGCGCAAGAAGGTCACGGATTCCCAGAGATCCGGAGCAGGAGCAGATGACGTTTATGTCCCCAGGCTGTGGTACTATGAGAGACTGCGATTTCTGTCAGACCACACTGAAGTCAGGGAATCCCTCTCTACTCTTCCTTCCACTCTTCCTTCCACCCCAGCTGAGGCTTCCGATGTCCAACCTGGGCCTTCCAGCCAGGAAGAAGTGGAGGAGCCCAGCTTGAGTCAGGTATAGCATTCTTCTACAGATTTCTGGTCAATAAATAAATGATGTTTACTAGATGTTATTATTGATCACTATTTGCTGATTTAAGAAAGTGTTTTACATATCAATAGACAGTAGTGGGCACAAAAAATTGGGACAAGAATGAAAAATGCTGGACTCGGAATGATAGTCTGTTATATTTGTTAACGTTCAATTTGCAACAGTCAGGAGGTGAAAATTGTGTGTGATTGATGAATAAAAAACTAAAACGATGTCCCTTTTTCATACACAGGAAGACCTCAACCAGGAGGAGGCTGTGGAATGTGGCAGCCAGGAGGAGGCTAGGGTTAGTGGCAGCCAGGAGGAGGCGGGGCTAAGTGTCAGCCAGGAGAAGCCTGGGACCAGTCGCAGCCTGACAGAATCGCAGGTTCCTCCCCTCTGCCTTCCATACAAAAGAGCGAGGAAGGCGACTCACATGCAGGATTCAGTGCTCAGGCTCATTCAGGAGGCTTCTGCGTCCCTCAGAGCCTTACCCACTCCTGAAGAGGCCTTTACCTGCATGGCTGCCACCAAACTGAAGTGCATGCAGGAGGGTCAAAGCCTCATGTGTGAGCAACTTATTTATAAAGTCCTAATTAAGGGGGTGAGTGGCGAAATCACACCCAAGACCAACGTGATTGAGTTGGACCATCCTCCTCCTCCTCCTGCTGCCACAACTCCACCACCAGAGCCACAGCGTGGAAGGAACTTTCCGGATCTCTGGGACTTATGGACCAGATTGCACTCCCTTATATATGGACTCCTCAGGCCACCAATTCTGCTTGAAAATAGTTGATGTGTGCCCTGGGGGCCAAAGGCTTCACCCATTTCAGCTGTTTCTCCAGAGTTTCCTCCCTCTTTGTTTAGTTGTGAGCCCTTGATAAAGGATTTTTTTTGTTCAATTATACTCACCTATGTGTGTTTTCCTTCAAAAAGGACAGTTTGTTTGTGAGGAGACAGGTACATTTCAAAAACACAATGTGTAATTAACAAGAGACACCAACACCAAACAATCTCCTACAGATTAAATAATATAAGATATCAATGGTGTTGTGGTAACTTGACACACAAAAAACACACACAAAAATATTCTGGAGTAAAACACAACAAAAACAACAATAAAAACACAGCCTTGAAAAAAAAAAATACAAAACCAGCCTGGAAGAAAACCAAAAAAATTGAAAAACAACCAAAAACAAATTTGGTCAGATGTGACAAATCTAAATATATTGAGGGAATCACAATAAATAATAAAGAAAGAAGTTTGTGAGAAGTCTGTGTGACTATGAGCAGCAAAACTACTTAATTCTTCTCACATTATAAAGAAGAAGAGAGTGCGCTGTATTAAACTATTTTTGACATTGCAGCGTGACGAAAGTGCTGTATCCATTCCGAACGCTAATTTTACCCGACCGAGCTGTTCTGTATTGGAATTTCTTCTGAGCATGCGTGGCACTTTGTGCGTCACAACAGGCCACACACGGTTGGAATTGACGCGATCGGATTTTGTTGTCGGAAAATTTTATAGCCTGCTCTCAAACTTGTGTCGAAAAATCCGATGGAAAATGTCCGATGGAGGCCACACACGGTCGGAATGTCCGACAACATACTCCGATCGGACATTTTCCATCGGAAAATCCGACCGTGTGTACGGGGCATCACAGTGCATACCATGTCAAGAATTGGAGAGAAAAATCCTTTGGATGTTTCAGAGCTGGACATAAGAAGGAAGGACAGTGCCCTGGTTGAAGTGAAAAGAAAGGACCACCTTTGAGTTCTTGCCACCAAGCAAAATGGACTTCAGGCTTGAGGCATTGGGTATGATAATAGATTTCCTTTCCTTCAAGAGTGTGGGGATGACAAAGTCAGAAAGGCCCGTTTCTCTCAGGACTGAGGCTTCAACAGCAATGTCATTGAAGCCAATGGCCGAAAAGCAGGATGGAACACTGGCCCTTGGAACAGAATATGCAGAACCATCCACAGAGTTTGTAAATATGTTCAAGTACCACATCCTCCTGGGCAGTTCATTGTTATAAGAATCACCAGAATGCACTTCATTTCAATCCTGCAGATACAGATAACAGAGAATATGTAGGTTCATAAAGGCATAGATCAGTTTGTACTTATCCTATGGAGTCAGAGTATCCACTGCGAAGGCCAAAGCATTCTTGGACCTGCCAACAAACCGGTCTGTTTTAGAAACTTGATGCCAAAAGATCCATGTCTGGTGTTCCCCACCTATACAAAGGGCTTATACCTGAGCATAGAGAAACAATTCCCCCAGATCCTGACACTGACTGCCTGCCAATTGTCCGAGTGGACTGCAGACAGGGCTGAAACATGCAGTTCTGCCCTATAGAAGGTCAAGTCTGCTACCTATTAAGCAGCAAGATTTCTGGAAACCTTCTTCGTCATTGATGCAAGTCACTGCTGTTGCATTGTTTGACTGCATTCTTTCCAGGTGTCCTCGTAGTAGGGGAGTCCAGCGTTGAAGGGACAATGGAATCACTCTGAGCTTTTAGAATGTTGATGGGAAGGCAGGCCTCTTTCAACAACTAAGTCCCCTACACCAAGAGGGAATCCAAGACTGCGCCCCAGCCTTATAGGCTGTCATCCATTGTGGGAACTTTCCATGTTTTTGGAAATGGCTTCCTTAACTTCAATGCTGAGTATGAAATCTACCGCGCTAGGGAGAGTCTGTTCTTGTGCGTCAGAGGCAGAGGCAGTCCAAAGACTGTTTCTCACACGTTGCAAGAATGTTGGGTTGCAATGGTCTGGAGTGAAACTGGGTGTAAGGCAAAGTCTCGGAATAGGCAGCCATTAGACCCCAAACCCCCACGAAGGCACAAAGTGAAAACTTTCCCTGGGCCTAAGGAGCTTTCAGAGATTCTGGACAGGGCTGTATCTAACATCAGGTCTTATCAGAGTCTGCATGGTTTGCTGCATGCTGGCTAAAAAGGGGCAGGATAGACTGGTACTTTAACAGAAGATAATACAGGTATGTCAGGGCTGGGCTCAGCCCTTCCTTCTCTGGCTCAGCTGTCGGCTAATTGCCAGCTCTCATCTCTCTCCACAGTTACCCAGCTGTTGTTGATTCTGCTCGTCAGTCCTGCCTACTTAAAGTCGTCCAGCTCACTAGATCTCTGCCTTCGCCTTTGTCAACATCACAGAGACTTTCTCCTGCGTTCCTGTTGAAGACTTGCTCGGCTGACGTTCCTTCTGGCTCCTGATCCTGCTTGCTGTACTACTATGTTAATCTCTAGCTCTCTGACATCTGCTTGGCTGACTACCCGATCCGGTTACTGAACTCTGGCTTGTTTTGACTACGCTTACTCTGTTTACCTTATTATTTTCATTATTAAACAAGTGTGATTTTACTATACTTTTGTCTCGGTCTGATTCATGGTCCCTGATAAGGTACTCCCCGACATGAATCTCCTAAGCATCCCCTAGAAGAAGGGAAAAAACGACCAAATTGGCAGTGTGCAACTTTTGCACCCAAAGGAACAAATTGGGAGTCTTTAGATCCAGAATGGGCAGGACTCCTCCATTTGGTTTGGCAACTGTAAAAAGATTTGACTAGAAACCTACAGAGCATTCTATTGTTGGTGCAGGGGTAATGACCTCTAGAGACAAATGCTACTGCACAACAGCAACCAAATCTGCCCTTCCTAAGGACAGGTGCAAGTTTGAAAGGATGAAACGGGGGGGAAGCAGAGTGCAAAACCTCAGTTTGTAGCCCCTGCAAATGACACTCTGGACCCAGGTATTTGTTTTTCTGGGACCATAAAGCCAACAGACATCCCCCCACTCTGAGAACTGGGTGCCTCCATCACTGAGAGGAAGTCTTGGAACCAGCCTTTCTTATGAAAGTATGTTTGTACCTCAGATTTTGAACTGGAAGGCTGAGAGGGACAAAGGGAACCTTTCCTAACCTCAGAAACAGACGTTCTACTGGTAGAGACACGTTCTACTGGTAGAGTTTTCTTACACCCTTTAATCTTCTTGACCTATTTATCCAAAGAAATATCAAACAAGCATTTGCCTTCTTGCCTTCATATGGTAACTATGCAAGGTGCTGCTTGCATGGGAGCCCAGCTGACCAAAATTTAAGCCAGGGAATCCTTCATGTGAGGATGGAAAAAAGATTTATCATGAAATGTGTCTGCCAAGCCACTCAGGAAGTAACGTAAGGCTAAAAAAAAAAGGTCTAATTGACTGTCGATTGAGGCATCCATTAGGACAGAACTAGGATCTTGGGCCACATATTTGACAGCAATGGTCTGGCAGACTCAGTAGGATAATGCTGAGCAAAGCATTTTGGAGGAGTAAAACTCTTCCCTGGATGAGGCTACTCCCCATATAGAACAGGCTTTACCAGATGTTGAACTGGAAAAGTCCTGGCTGGTTTAGGCAATTTAAGGGACCCTATGCTGGGTAACATGAGGTGAGCAGACTCAGGCCGCTTTACTGCTAAGCAGAAGTGTGCAATGTCAATAAAAGTAACTATGGAATCCTTAAGCTTGGACTAAATATGCATTACAGATATGTCATCCTCTCAGGAGGAGAGGGCTCATCCTCAACTACACTCATCTCAGGTAAGGTGTTTGGCTCAAAAGCAAAGTCAAAGACCAGTTCTCAAGCAGAGGTTGAAGGGACACAGGCAGGACACCTGCTATGCAAAGCCACAATACCTACAATTCTACGCAAGAAATCTGGCATTGTGGGAGTTAATTCTGCTCTAAACAGGTGAGAGGAAGCTTAGGTGGCACATGGACCAGCAGAATGGCCAGAGGAAAACAGAGTCAAAGTGGGGGCAAAAATCATAGTAAACTGACCAGAGTCTTGAGTGGATAATCTACCAGTGCTCATCCTGCGCTGATGAGTCCATCTGATGCTTTTCTTTTGCACTTGTGCTCTGCTATGTTTTTGAAATATTGCTCCCAGAAAGGAACTCATGACTTCTGGTGCTGTGGAGAAGTAGGGGAAGGCCTTGGTGCCAAGCACTTGTAGCCTGTTCTGATCTCTGGAAGTGCAGAGATACATCTTTACGGTGTCAATGCAGAAAAATCACAAGATTTTGCCATTGGGAAAGCATGCCCAGAAAGAAAAAGAGCAGGGGGTGTAGCCACAGAAACCTAGATGAGAGTGAGTGGCACTGTGAGCAGAAATGGAACCTAACTTGGCTCTCCCAGCTGCAACCACCAGAAGGTGGTCACTGATGGCCACATACCTCAAGGGAGGTTTAGAAGTAAAGAAAAAACACCCCGGGCATGAATCGTTCACCCTGTACTCCCCATTTAAGCTGCTGCAGGCAGGATTAACAGGAGGATATACCCCATCATTGCTCACCCACCATGACAGCATACCCCCACAGGGTTCTTTAGGGATAGGGCACTGATGCTGGCAGACAACAGCCCTGGACCTATAAGGCACCCTGTGGCTAACTCTATGCGTTGCGCTAAGTACCAAGGGGAGTGCCTACAGCAGGATCCAGTGCATTTCAGCAACATTACTGGCTAATCCTACTTCTCTAAATCCTCATGCACACGGACGTTTTTACAGCTGCTTTTTTGAGCTTTTTTTGCAGCTTAAAAAGGCCTGTCTATGTTAGTCTATGGCTTCATGCCCACCTAGGCGTTTTTGAGCTGCAAGTGGCCTAGGCGTTTTTAAGCTGTAAAAAAAACCCAAGACCAGTGGGTTCTGAGAGACGTTTTTCAGCTGTAAAAACGCTCTAACGCTGAAAAACGCTCAAAAACGTCATTCACCAACGTTTTTTAGCGTTTTTGATCCATTGAAAAAAAAAAAAAATTTGAAGAAAAAAAAAAAACGCTCAAAAACGCTAACGCGGAAAAACGCTCAAAAACGCTCAAAAACGCTAAAAACCGCTATTGCAAAAACGCTGAAAAAAGTTTTAAAAAATCACTGCAAAGATACTGGCGTTTTCATAACGTTTTTTTAACAGCCTGTGTGCATGAGGGCTAATTCTTTATTCGACTGGGGTCTGGATATCATCCTACAAGGCTCTGCCGAGGAGTCATCTGATCCAGAAGCTGCAGTACGAGCCACACTGGCTATGGTGCAGCAGGAATCTTGATCATCTTGGTAGAAGAAACCTCGATAGGAATGTAGTGCAACCCCCAAAGGAGCCGCTTGAAATTGCCCAGGTTCTTTTCGCAGTAGATTGCCCCATAGCCAGACTTTCGATCACAGTCACTCTTTTCCTCAACAAACAGCCTAGGGGTGTTCTTTTTGTTATTTTTATATTTGGAGTAACTGGGATAGGGTTGAGGGAACTGAGTGGGATACTCCAAAAAAGAACTATGTACAGGTTGAGGACAGTGAACTCCTTTTTGTAAAGCTGAAGCAAAAGTCCTTACACAAGCAAATTGTGGACCTAGCCTGGTAGTAGAAGCAGTTAAAAGGGTAAAAGCTTCTTCTTTAGAGAACCAAGAGCAGAGTCCCTTCACAAAGAACTAAATAGATTAAGCTGTTCAGGACACTAGTCAATGTCCCCTTTAAACAACACACAGCTGACTCTCTAGCACAAGGGTGCTGGCAGCAGCCCAAAAGTCTCTAAGATCTCTCACAGCAGTCTGTACTTACAAATGTTCAGAGAAAGTTCAACTAAATTTACCTAACACAGTAATTACAACCACACTGGTTACAGTGAAACAAGCTAATTACCTAGCAAACAAAAAAAAAGTTTCACTGAACACAGTGAGCCAGCACTAAATCTAACTAATCCTAGCACTTTATCCAGCAGGGCACTACAGGAAAAAGGTAAACTTCTTGCAGAGTTAAGAAGTCCATCACCTAATGACCATAGCAAAAAACTGAGGCTAGCTGCAAGTTGGAGGGTGTTCAATTACCTGAAGATAGCTGCATATAACGCAATGGCTTATAAGGACTGCAAATCCTGTGTACTGTATGACTAATGCCGCGTACACACGAGCGGACTTTCTATCCTACTTGGTCCGGCACACTTTCCGACGGACTTTGTCCGCCAGGTGCGCCGGACTTTAAAACGAACGGACTTGCCCACACACGCCGGGATTTTCCGGCGGGCTAAGTCCGCCCGTCTTTCCGACGGACTTTCGCCGGAGTTCCGGCGGACTTTCAGAATGAACGGACTTGCCCACACACGGACAAGTCCGTTCATTTTGAACGTGACTCAGGTGCGACGGGACTAGAAAAGGATGTCAATCTTGCCGCTTTTATCGGTTAGATTGACACCTTGCGAGCCCCGTCGCGGGGCATACCAGGCCCTTAGGTCTGGTATGGATTATAAAGGGGAACCCCGCTACGCCGAAAAAACGGCGTGGGGCCCCCCCTAAAATCCATACCAGACCCCGATCCGAGCACGCAGCCTGGCCGGTCAGGAAAGGGGGTGGGGACGAGCGAGCGCCCCCCCCCCTCCTGAACCGTACCAGGCCGCATGCCCTCAACATAGGGGGTGGGTGCTTTGGGGGAGGGGGGCGCCCTGCGCCCCCCCCCCCAAAGCACCTTGTCCCCATGTTGATGAGGACAAGGGCCTCTTCCCGACAACCCTGGCCGTTGGTTGTCGGGGTCTGCGGGCGGGGGCTTATCGGAATCTGGGAGCCCCCTTTAATAAGGGGGCCCCCAGATCCCGGCCCCCCACCCTATGTAAATGAGTATGGGGTACATGGTACCCCTACCCATTTACCTAGGAAAAAAGTGTAAGTAATAAAACACACTACACAGGTTTTTAAAATATTTTATTAAACAGCTCCGGGGGGGGGATCTTCCTCCGGCTTCGGGGGTCCCTCCGCTTCATCTTCTCCCGGCGTCCGGTTGGTTCTTCTCCGCTCTCCGGCCTCTTCTCCCGGTGTCGCAGGTCTTCGGCCGGCCCCTCCGCTCTCTTCATGTAGCTCTATTGCGAGCGGAGGTCCGGACTTCTGGGCTTCTTGGCTTCTTGGCTTCTTGGCTTGGCTTGGCTTCTCTTCTCTTCTCTTCCCCCAGATGTTGACACGACGCTCTCTCCGGCAGGACTGGTTTCTGAGGGCTGCGTTGTGACTTATATAGGCGGAGACCCCGCCCCCATATGATGTCACAGTCCCTGGGCATGCTGGGACTGTGACGTTTTAGGGGGCGTGGTCGACCACGCCCCCTAAAACGTCACAGTCCCAGCATGCCCAGGGACTGTGACATCATATGGGGGCGGGGTCTCCGCCTATATAAGTCACAACGCAGCCCTCAGAAACCAGTCCAGCCGGAGAGAGCGTCGTGTCAACATCTGGGGGAAGAGAAGAGAAGAGAAGCCAAGCCAAGCCAAGAAGCCAAGAAGCCAAGAAGCCAAGAAGCCCAGAAGTCCGGACCTCCGCTCGCAATAGAGCTACATGAAGAGAGCGGAGGGGCCGGCCGAAGACCTGCGACACCGGGAGAAGAGGCCGGAGAGCGGAGAAGAACCAACCGGACGCCGGGAGAAGATGAAGCGGAGGGACCCCCGAAGCCGGAGGAAGATCCCCCCCCCGGAGCTGTTTAATAAAATATTTTAAAAACCTGTGTAGTGTGTTTTATTACTTACACTTTTTTCCTAGGTAAATGGGTAGGGGTACCATGTACCCCATACTCATTTACATAGGGTGGGGGGCCGGGATCTGGGGGCCCCCTTATTAAAGGGGGCTCCCAGATTCCGATAAGCCCCCGCCCGCAGACCCCGACAACCAACGGCCAGGGTTGTCGGGAAGAGGCCCTTGTCCTCATCAACATGGGGACAAGGTGCTTTGGGGGGGGGGGCGCAGGGCGCCCCCCTCCCCCAAAGCACCCACCCCCCATGTTGAGGGCATGCGGCCTGGTACGGTTCAGGAGGGGGGGGGCGCTCGCTCGTCCCCACCCCCTTTCCTGACCGGCCAGGCTGCGTGCTCGGATCGGGGTCTGGTATGGATTTTAGGGGGGGCCCCACGCCGTTTTTTCGGCGTAGCGGGGTTCCCCTTTATAATCCATACCAGACCTAAGGGCCTGGTATGCCCCGCGCTCGCCGCAATAGGAAGATTTGTTTTTCCTATTGCAGCGAGCGCGAGATGCAATACCATCCCCTCGTGTCGTATTTGGTCTGTCGGACCAGCCTACACACGAGCGGGCTTTCCGTCGGACCAGCACACACACGAGCGGACTTTCCGCCCGAAACTGAGTCCGACGGAAAGATTTCAAACATGTTTAAAATCTAGGTCCGGCGGGCTTTTGGGAAGAAGTCCGCCGGAAAAGTCCGCCACCGCCCACACACGGGCGGATTGTCCGGCACACTCTGGTCCGCCGGACCAAGTATGCCGGAAAGTCCGACCGTGTGTACGCGGCATAAGAAAAAAGCCATTGCACCAGAGTTACTCTTAATGCACAGAAAAAATGCTTTAATTAAATATTTATTAAGTGCAAGCAGCAATTTTAATATTCAGGACACCAAGAGTAACCACAGTTTAGTTTGTCAAATGACTTAAAGTGGTAGTAAACTCTATTATACCACTTATACCTATAGCTAAGCCTATAAGAAGGCTTACCTGTAGGTACAGTGAAAATCTCCTAAACTTGCACTGTTTAGGAGATATTCGGACTGCAAGCAGCCGGGTGAAGTCATACAGCGCCAGACCTTCAGAGCCCGTGCAGTAAACGGCAGCTCCTGCACAGAAGGAAGACCGGGGGAAGATGGAAGCCCTCTTAGCGGTGACAGCGCGGCACTGGTGGGCTTTCGTTTTGAGGCAAGTCCCTCATAATGTGCTAGTATGCGATGCATACTAGCGCATTATGACATTGCCTTGCAGGGGATTTTTTTTTTTCCTTTCTTCAACTGTGGTTTACTACTGCTTTAAAATTTCTGAATGAATGCGGTCAGTCACTGCATTTAGCTCATTAGCACTGTTCATCGCATTGCTTTACTGCATAGGTCTATTGGTGCCTCTGTAATTCACCCTTTAAAAGGGGTTGTAAACCCTCCAGTGATGCAGCAGCCCCCCAGAGCCCCCCTTTTACTGACCTCAACCCAGTCTTTCCAGCGACGGGGATAAGCACACCAGCTCCAGCTGGTGTCTCGGGTCCTGACTGAATAGATTGATAGCAATGCAGCCATTGGCTCCCACTGCTGTCAATCAAATCCAATGACGCGGGAGCCGGGGGGGGGGGGGGGGGCCCGAGTCCTGCTGTCTGTGTCAACAGGCGCAGCAGCAGGACACGGCAGCGTGCCCACACTAGTGCCCCAAGGGAGAGCGGCTCTCCAACGGGGCACGTGAGAAGAAGAGGAACCAGGAGCGCCGTTGAGGGACCCCAGAAGAGAAGGATGAGAGCCACTCTGTGCAAAACCAACTGCACAGGAGGTATGACATGTTTGTTTTTTTTTGTTTTCTTTGAACCTTTACATATTCTTAAATACCACTGTGAAAAAGACATGACTGATGTCACAGTGGACCTATCTTGTTCCTACTATGGTAAAAATACCCAACCAACATAAAAGAGGAAATATGTTAAATGCAGGGGATTCCCAGGGTGAATTACCAGCACCACATTTTCAACAGAATCACCTTAATTCCATTCAACTATACTCTGTTGCTGCGGTCTACTCTGTTGCTACTGTTTCTGAGAACTGAAGACAATAGAAAGGCAAAGTTACAGTGCCTTGAAAAAGTATTCATACCCCTTGCAATTTTCCACATTTTGTCATGTTACAACCAAAAACATAAATGTATTTTATTGGAATTTTATGTGATAGACAAACACAGTGGCACATAATTGTAAAGTGGAAGGAAAATGATAAATGGTTTTCAAATTTTTTTTACAAATAAATATGTGAAAAGTGTGGCGTGCATTTGTATTCAGCTCCCTTTACTCTGATACCCCTAACTAAAATCTAGTGGAACCAATTGCCTTCAGAAGTCACCTAATTAGTAAACAGAGTCCACCTGTGTGCAGTTTAATCTCAGTATAAATACAGCTGTTCTGTGAAGCCCTCAGAGGTTTGTTAGAGAACCTCAGTGAACAAACATCATGAAGACCAAGGATCACACCAGACAGGTCAGGGATAAAGTTGTGGAGAGGTTAGGTTCTAAAAAAATATCCCACGCTTTGAATATCTCACAGAGCACTGTTCAATCATCTGAAAATAGAAAAAGTATGGCACAACTGCAAACCTACCAAGACATGGCTGTCCACCTAAACTGACAGGCCGGGCAAGGAGAGCATTAAATCAGAGAAGCAGCCAAGAGGCCCATGGTAACTCTGGAGGAGCTGCATAGAACCACAGCTCAGGTGGGAGAATCTGTCTACAGGACAACTATTAGTCGTGCACTCCACACATCTGCCCTTTATGGAAGAGTGGCAAGAAGAAAGCCATTATTGAAAGAAAGCCAGAAGTCCCGTTTGCAGTTTATGAGAAGCCATGTTGGGGACACAGCAAACGTTAAAGAAGGTGCTTTGGTCAGATAAGACCAAAATTGAACTTTTTGGCCTAAAAGTAATGTGTGGAGAAAAACTAACACAGCACATCACCCTGATCACACCATCCCCTCCGTGAAACACAGTGGTGGCAGCATTGTGTTGTGGGGATGCTTTTCTTCAGCAAGGACAGGGAAGCTGGTCAGAGTTGATGGGAAGATGGATGGAGCCAAATACAGGGCAATCTTAGAAGAAAATCTCTTATGCCCTGTACACACAACCGGTTTTGCCGTCGGAATAAACTGCAAAGGTTTCTCAGATGGAACTCCAATGGAATTCCATTCAAGCGGTCTTGCCTACACATGGTCAAACCAAAGTCCGACCGTCCAGAACGAGGTGACGTACAGCACGTACGATGGGACTAGAAAAAGAAAGTGCAATAGCGAGTGCACCACCCTTTGGGCTCCTTCTGCTAATCTCATGTTTACCTCGTGTTAGTAGAAGTTTGGTCAGAGACGATTCGCGCTTTTCAGACTCCAGCTTTTTCAGATAGTTTTACTGCTGTTCAGTTCGTGCTTGTGGGTTTGTATCTGGTTTTCAGTGTGTGTAGTCAGTTGGTATCTGGTTTGTCAGTGCACTCTTGTACGCTCGTTGCTGATTTTCAGCTCGCTCTTCACAGACCTTGCTGTTCTTCAGCGCGTTCTGTTAAAAGTTTGTTCTGACCAGCCGACCGTTTTGAAGCCATGTTGCGTGTACGTACTCGTCATAGAGTTTGTGCTGTGTGGGGGCTTGGTGTTGGGGTTCATTCTTTGACCCAAGCCCAGTCCATGAACAGGGTGGGGAGGAGTTCATGGTCCAAGAATAGGTTAGTCCAGCGTGACCAATTCTCGCAGATGCCTTTGCTTCGTGAAATACGTGAGAGTAATCCTGATGATTTCAGGAATTATCTCAGGATGACGGACCCCGTTTTTCACCGTCTGTTGGCTTTGCTGCCACCTTAAATCAGCAGGCAGGATAACTGCATGAGGCAAGCCATCACTCCGGAGCAGAGGCTAGTCACCACCTTGCGGTACTTGGCGACTGGGAGAAGCCTGCAGGACCTCAAGTTCTCAACAGGCATCTCCCCCCAGGCTCTGGGGATCATTATTCCAGGGACCTTTTCTGCCATCATTCAGGTACTGCAGAAGGACTATATTAAGGTAAGGTTTCTCCTTTAACATCACATTATATGTATTTAATGTTTGCTAATGTATTGTATTTATTTCATCATTCCCTAATTACCATGACTGGAATATGCTGTGAATGTCCCCTTTATCCTCATGCATGCTGGAAGCTTTAAATGCTCCCTTTTTGGCCTACATGCATATTTGTCTTCACTAACCTCCCCAGAATGCTATCCTTGGCCCATATACGCCTATAGCCTAGTCCTTTAACAATTTATATTGTCAGCTCCATTGTACTGCTTTCCCCGAAACACCCTCTAAAATGTGTCCAAATGTTATGTGTGTCCTTAAATTCATTTTTAACCCTCCCCCACCCCCCTAAAATGTGTCCAAATGTTATGTGTGTCCTTAAATTCAGGCTGGAGGCTTTTTTTTTTTTGGTTCCCAAAGTCACCTCAAACCGACTCCCCCCCCCCCCCATACAATTTTATCAATGGGCCATCAGAGGGGGTGAGGAATCTGATAAGTGGGCCTTATATTTTTGTCTTTAAATACTCCTTAAAATAAATGTTATACTGATGTTGTGCAAGAATGTTTTTGGTGTAATCTGCTTGCAATGTTATGTGCAAAAGTACTTATATTTTTTTCTTGTTTGATTCCACAGTTTCCTTCAACCTAGTTTCCTCTATCTGAACGTGGGGAAGAATGGCCGGATGTTGGAGTCTTCGCCCAGACGGAGTTTTACCAGCGTCTCCAGACTGGTGGCCTGGCATTGCCACCTGATGCGGATAACGGGGGAAGGACTCCCCGTCGTCTTTATTGCAGATGAAGCCTTCGGTCTGGGCGAGCACTTGATGAGACCATTCCTCCAAAGGACCTTCACCCCGGAGAGGAGGGTTTTTAACTACCAGCTGCCCAGAACGAGAAGAGTCATTCAGAATGCCTTCGGGATAATGGCCATCCGGTTCTGCCTGTTTCTGACAGCAATTCTGACTACAAAATCAACCATATCATCCTATGCTGCTGCATACTTCACAATTATTTATTAAAAAATTCACAGAACTATCTAACCTCAGTTGGGCCTGAGGCTGGACTTATTACACAGAATTCCCTAACGTGCCTGGATACTGGCCGTACTGGCTTGGCCCCCCAAAGTGCCCGTGAAGTTAGGGAGAAATATGTTAATTATTTTACAGGTGGGGGGCCATTGCAATGCCAGACAATGTCTAATTTTTATTAATAAAAAAAAATGATCAGATAAAATCTTTAAATTTCTTTATTGCTTGCTTTTCTTTTCGGCTGGTTTTCCTATTGCACTTGTAGTGCCAAGTGGATTTTCCTTTAGTAAATAAGCCACATTGTCACTGTAAACACAAAATTACTTACAAAACTGGTATTGAGCATTGAAAGAAGAAGCCACACATTGTTTCTTCTCAAAATTTTTACCCTGTGCACATTCACATGTGTGTTTATAAAATATTTAAAACATTTTTTGTTTTTTTCTCAATATTTTTTTTTTTACAAACAGGCATGTTTTAAAACATAACATACACAACTCTGGAACTTACAAAGTTCAACGTATAAAAACTGAAGGCAATATCAGACATCATCAGATGGGGTGATGTCACCCCCGTAAAAGCCAAATTTTGAAGATGCACACAACTTGGGAGTACAAATGGGTAATGTCAACATGTGCTATCTCCCATCATGGGGGTTCAATGGACGTGTTTTGGGGGTGCAACCCCTTCCTCTTACCTACCTACCTAGAGTTTCGAGGAAGGGGTTGCACCCACAAAACACGTACATTGAGATCCCCTGATGACAGATAACACATGTTGACACACCGTGTGCATCTTCATAATTTGGCTTTTAAAATGTACAATAACAAACTTTTCTGGGGAATCTAAAAAATAAAAAAAACAGGATGTGATTAGGGAAAACCTTAGATTCTCTCCAACACATCTATCATGTTCTTCATTTGCTGTTTCACAATGTTCAGTCTATTTCTAATACAGTCGATTTCCCCATTCCATTTCATTATTTCCTGGATGAGGCTTTGGGCGCTGGCCCTAGTGAAATGTTCCGCCGCTTCCACAACCAGCACATCACCTAAAAATTGGTTAAAAAACATGTATTTAGAAATATGCAGGCATACATAGATTACCTGAAGCTGGGGTATCAGACACTCACCTGTTGGGGTGCCCATCTCGCCCACCTTCTCCAGATCCTCGGGAGGGCTTGGGCTAATTTGCCAATCTGGTTGGCAATGTCGGGGGTCCCTGGTGTCCTCTGAGTGCTGTCTGAGTCTTTTCTCCCCTATGAGAATGAAACAAAAGGTATACTTAGCACACAGATATTTGAGTCCAGAAATAGGAATATGAAACATTGTTTTGAAGTGGTGTACAATTGTCTGTTTGGGCAGAGATCCAAGTTGAAGACATGATTAATTCCCTTTTAACCAAGCTGGAATACTTACCTTTTTTGGCCAAGTTTCACAGATGGAGACACCCCAAGTATCCACTGGAGCACCTGTGTGGGTTACCCTAAAAAATGTGCTCTGGTGTCCCACACTAGTGCTCCTGAGTCCAGATGTGTAAAAAAGAGCAAGCCATCCTCCTCCTCCTCCTCTTCCTGCCACAAGTCCACCACCAGAGCCACAGCCTCCAAGGAAGGCTGCAGGGAAGGGTGCAGGGCAGCATGGAGGGAAGGTTGCAGCGAAGAAAAGAAAGTGATGGCCTGGGTTCAGTCTGGTCTGACAGAAGATGCAGGCTGGTGTAGTACCACAGCCTCAGGACAGATATGTCATCTGCTGCTGGTCCTGATCTCTGGGATTCCTGGACCCGATTGTGCTCCCTATTATATGGACTCCTCAAGCTTCCATTTTTCTTTTCCACAGACTTGATGTGTGCCCTGGGGGTCAAAAGGCTTTGCATATTCCAAAAGTTTCTCCAGCGTTGACTTCCTCTTTATTTTGTTACCCAGAATAAATGGATATTTTATTTTTCAAGAAATACTTTCCTATGTGTTTTTCTTCAAAAAGGACAGTTTGTGAGTAGGCTGGTACATTTCAAAAAGGCAATGTCAAATTAACAAGGGACACCAACTTGAGGATACTAAAAAATACAAGATAATAATGTTATTGTGGTAACTTGACACACAAAAAAAAATAAATCTTGATGACATAAAAAATTATAAAAGGAGTATAAAAAATAATTGTAAACATTATTATGGAGATCGGGCTTTTAGAAAATAAAATAGTATTCATGAGATGAGGATAAATAATGTGAGAACTCTGTGTGAATATGAGCAGCAAAACAACTTCATTCTTCTAGCATTATATAGAAGAAAAGAATGCGCTGCATTAAAAGATCACAGAATTATCAGCTTCAGGAATGTGCTAGCTCCAATACGAACGCTAGTTTTACCACACTGAGCGCTTCCGTCTCATACTTGCTTCAGAGCATGCGTCGTTTTTGGTCCATCGGAACAGCATACAGACGAGCAGTTTTCCCGATAGGAATTGGTTCCATCGGAAATATTTAGCACATGTTCCATTTCTAGGTCCGTCAGCATTTTCGAAAAAAAAAAGTCCGATGAGGCATACACACGATCAGAATATACGATGAAAAGCTTCTGTCTGACTTTTTCTGTCGGACATTCCGCTCGTGTGTACATGGCATTAGAGTCTGCAAAAGACTTGAGACTGGTACGGAGGTTCATCTTCCAGCAGGACAATGACCGTAAACATACAGCCAGAGCTACAATGGAATGGTTTAGCTCAAAGCATATTCATGTGTTAGATTGGCCCAGTCAAAGTCCAGACCTAAATCCAATTGGGAATCTTTGGCAAGACTTGAAAATTGCTGTTTACAGACGCTCTCCATCCATTCTAACAGAGCTTGAGCTATTTTGCAAAGAATGGACAAAAATTTCACTCTCTAGATGTGCAAAGCCAGTAGAGACATCCCCAAAAAGACTTGCAGCTGTAATTGCAGTGTAAGTATTGACTCGGGTTGGGTTGAATACAAATGCACGCCATACTTCTGACATATTTATTCCTGAAAAATTTTGAAAACCATTTATTATTTTCCTTCCACTTCCCAATTATGTGCCACTTTGTGTTGGTCTATCATATAATATCCCAAAAAAAAAAAAAAAAATACATTTACGTTTTTGGTTGTTACATAACAAAATGTGGAAAATTCCAAGGGGTATGAATACTTTTTCAATGCACTGTATTAACCAAATTTTGGGTAGAAGGAGATATTACTGCAGCCTTTAGATGGAAGGAAGGCAGGGAAAAGTACTAAATGACTGGAGTTCGAACATTTACTAGACTCTTCCTGCTCTGCTCTCGTTCCTATAAAGTAAAATGGCAATAAAGGTGCACCTTGGTCAAGCAGTCAAGGCATGAGTCTAGCCAGGGCCGTCATTAATATTGATTGGACCCTGGACAAATATTTTCTTGCCCCCCCCCCCCCCCCCCCCCCCCAACATACTTAAACCAGCCATAGACAGAGCGATTTTCTTTCCAACAACCACAGGTTGCAGGAAAGAAAATAGCTTGATTCCCCCATCAAGACAGTGTTGACAAGGGATTCTCTCCTTCAAAAGCACTGTTGCACTGTGTTCTCCTGGCAGGGGAAGCCGTCCCCACCGGGAGAACACATGATTATTGCTAGCGGCTAGCAATAATCACATGTACAATCCAACAGGCTGGCTGTACTCAAGTTGATAGATGGTACATTCAGCCTGCCCATACATGGTTCAAATCTTGGACAGTTCCTGCTGAACCGTCTGAGATTCGAACCGTCTATGGCCGGCTTTATCTAAAAAAAAAAAAAAAAAAAAAAAAAAAAAAAAAACTTTACTAAAGTACACATAAAGGAGGAGAGCGTGTCCGGATGTAGAGAAAAACAGGACGTGTTCCAGAGGAGCTCTGCTGATCCTGTCCTAATCCGTAGCCATCCTGCTATTTCCAGCATTAGGAGAGCCTCCAAACTCTCCCTAACTGTTGCCGGACAGCATCCGCACCAGCCCCAGCACAGATTGTGGGAAACGGCCGGCCGATTAGGTGTCTAAAGATCGGCGGCTGGCCCCACACTACAGAGGCCCGCCGCCATCTTGAGGCCTACTGGGGGACTCACTGAGGCAGATTCCAGATGCCATCTTGGGGCCTACTGTGTCTCCGACATCCCCGGGCTCGGGTGACGTGATCCGCGGGAGGAGAGGCGGCAAATCGCAACACACAAGCGCTGGCTGCCCCTGGGAGGAGGCTGTACTGAGAGGAGACCTGAGTGGACACCAAGGAACTCACAGGGGCCGATTCCGGATGCCCGCGGCTCGCCGCCATCTTGCGGCCTACTGTCCAGAGCATATCTTCCATCATCAGATACTGTGTCCCAGCATTGCGGTCCCGCTCTTCCTGTGCCACAATCCATAGCCTGGATATACTTTACTGCCATCCCTGTGCCACCATCCGGCCCCCTGCGAGTCTTCTCTGCCCCCCGTACCTACACCCTCATAAAAGCAGTGCCCTGCTGAGGGCCCAGTTTGCAGCAGCCAGCTCACCACCGCATTTCTCATCCTCTTACCTCCTCCCCGGAGTCTGCCTGCTGCCCACCACCATACTGCGTCCCACTGTCCGGGGCGCATCCTCCACACTAAAGCTCTGTGTCCCAGCATCGTGGCGCTGTCCTCCCTCTGACATTATTCATAACCTGGAACCATAATACTGCCTTCCTTGGGCCATCGGCTGTGCCCCACCACTGCTGCTCTGCCTACCCTGTGCCTCCACCCCTTAAGAAGCTGTGCCTTGCTGAAGGCTTTGATCCAGTGCAGGCAGCTCATTGCCACTGCATCTCACATCCTGATACCTGCATCCCGGAACCTGCCTGCTGCCCCTCTAACAGAGGATTTTTCCCCCTGTGCCGACGCACCGCTACTGACATAGTTTTCACCCTGCTCCTGGGCCCTGAGCTCTCAATCCTTAGCCTCCCCAGGATCGACCTCCATCTCAGGGTGATCCTCGGATGGGCCACCCTAGGACCTGTTATTCCAAACCGGGTCCAAAAGCTCCTTGTGCTCCCCCTGCCTCGTCTGCAAGAGGGTCCACTGCCAGGATGGTGGCCGGTGCGCAGGCAGTCGCGGAGTCTGGGGAGGTGGTGGCTCCCACAGGAGCAGAGATCCTGGCGGCCATTACATCCTGAAGATTGACTTCTTGACAGTGGATGTAGGCCTCATCCATCAGGATATGGATAAATTTTGGTCTCGTGTTGCTGAGGTGGAGGACAGGGTCTCCTCGGTGGAGATTGCGGTTCGATCAAATTCCAGGGAAGTGAAGGCCCTGCAGCTCCAGGTGAAAGCACTTCAAGAGCGTGCAATAGACAATAAAAACCGCCTTTGGTGGAACAATATATGCATACTTGGACTGCTGGAGAGAGCTGAGGGCCCTAAACCTGCTGAGTTCAAGGAGCAGCTACTATCCACCCTCTTTCATCTGGGGGAAGTGCCGCCCACCTTCGTAGTGGAGAGAGCCCACAGAGTCCCGCCGCTCCCTCCAAGGCCTGGGGCTCCCCCACGCCCTTTCCTGTTGCGGATGCTAAACTACCGTGATCGGGATCGCATCCTGGCGGCGGCACACACCTTGCCTGAAATTAAGTATGAGAATACCAAATTGCTTTTTTTCCCGGACTTCTCCCAGGAAGTACAATGCCGCAAATCCTTTACTGATGTGAGACGCCGGCTCAGAGCAAAAGGGATTTGATTTGGCCTGTTGTATCCCAGCAGGCTACGGATTACTGATGGCGATAACACTCGTTTCTTTGACACTCAAGAGGCTGCGATGGAGTGGCTGGACACCCGATAATCACACATGATCGGGGGAGAGGCAACCGATTACAGTCAGCAGGGAGTGGCCGAGTATTCCTCTCCCTTTTAAAAGGACTAACTCCTGATGACTCCCAGCATTAGCTACTCTCTGACTTCAGTCCCTTTTCCCCCCTAACATGCTCCATTTTATCCATGTTGAACGTTTATATCTTCTGTTACTGGATTGCCTGCTGACCACTCCTGCCTGAGGAGCTCCAATGACAGACACTGAATCACCCCACCTTTGAACAGAAGTGTCCTTGCTCCCCCCCTGTTTCCCTTCTTACACGAAGGATCACTTTCCCTGAGTCAAACCGGACTGCCTTGGGAAAGATTATATCCACCTCCGGCCCTGCGGCCCAACTTCTAAGGGTCCCAGTGACCCAAGGATTCTATGGTGTTTCCAGTTAAGGGTAAAAACCCTACATCGGTTTGTATGGTTCTCTGGCCTACAGTTTTGGTTTTTGAACCTGGTTTTTACGATGTTTGGGTAGGGCGTTATATGTTTTGGGGGGCGGGTTTCTGTACTCTAAAGAAATGAATATGTATTATGCTGCTCTGGTGTTATTGAATATAAGTGCCAAATATGGGTCTATTTGTATTCACTTCTCTGACAAGATTATCCTGCATCTATTTCCCCCTGCTGTTCCATGATACCCCCCTCAGATGCTAAGTCGATGACCATTCTGTCGTGGAACGTCAGGGGGCTTAACTCCAAATACAAACGTTCATTACTATTTCAATACTTAAAACTGCATGACCCACATATAGTGCTGTTGCAGGAGACGCATTTAACTGGTAGTAAGGTGTTGGCTCTGAAAAAGCCATGGGTACAAAGGGCCCTTCGTGCGACCTACTCCTCGTACTCTAGAGGGGTATCTATATTGATCAGTAAAAGAATTCCATGTGTGGTCCATGAGGTTCATTTGGATCCCCAGGGGAAATCATCTATGGTGGTGCTGAGCGTTTATAACAAGAAGCATGTCATTGTGAATGTCTATTTGCCTCATCCGAGCCAGGTGCACATTCTGTACACATTATCTGAAAGGCTGGCCTTGCATTGCCCGGCATCCGTCCTAATCATGGGAGACTTTAATGCCACGCTGTCCCGGGAATTAGATAGGCCCTCCCCACAATCTACTTTTAACTCTAACCTGAGTACATGGGCTCAGGCAACTGAGTTTCAGGAAGCATGAAGGTGGCTTCGCCCCCAGGATAGAACGTACTCCTGCTTCTCGTCCACATTTAAAACATCCTCCCGAATAGATTTGGCTTTTGCCAATAATGCCCTCCTGGATAATATCCAGGAGGCTAGTTACCTTCCCTCTGGCCTATCTGATCATCACCCTCTTAAATTGATGATTAGGACCACCAGGTCAAAGAACAAAGCCCTATGGAGGTTACAACCCCATTGGATTAACAATGAGGCAGTCCACAAGGTTTCTTCCTCTTTGCAGGACTACTGGATGGATAATGCGGAGTCATCCTCCCTGGAGATGGTGTGGGATGCTTCCAAAGCTCACAGCAGGGGTTGATATATCTCTGCTGTGGTGGAGGTTAGGGCAGAACTTGGGGACAGGGTCTCTGACCTACAACACAAAATTGAAGAGGCCGTGACTCACTATTCGGCCTCGGCTACGGTCCCTAACTTCGAGCACCTTTCATCGCTTAGGCGAGAACTGCATCTCCATGTCTCAGACATCACCAGAGTTGGTATACAGAATAGCAGACAGGCATATTTCGAGCATGGGGATAAAAACAGCAGACTCCTGGCAATGCTAGCACAGCAGGATAGGCCCTTAGCGGTTATACCTGAAATCCTCACGGCAGAAGGCGTATTAGTCACCTCCCAGGAAGATATCCTATCGGCATTCACCAAGTTTTATACCTCTCTATATGTTTCCTCATTCCCTGATGACTTAGACCCTGCACCAATGCTCTCCATGTTAGACACGCTAGCAGTGGGATGGCTCTCTGATGCTGAGAGACAATTCCTTGTTTCAGAGATCACATCAGAAGAGGTCACAGTGGCCATCAGGTCTTTCCCGGCAAGGAAGACCCCTGGGCCGGATGGACTGCCCATAGAATATTATAGAGCTCACATAGAACTACTCGCCCCCAAGCTAGCTCAGATGTTTCAGGTCTGTCTCCAACAGGGCTCCTTACCATCCACTATGAGGGAAGCCCATATTGTTCTCATTCCAAAGCCTAATAAAGACCCTAAGTTGTGTGCCTCCTACAGGCCGATAGCGCTCCTAAACTGTGACCTAAAAATACTAACCAAATTACTGGCTGCTAGGCTTAATAAGGTAATATAATCCCTGATTGACTCTGACCAAACAGGCTTTATGCCAGGTAGGTCCACAGATATTAACATACGCAGACTTTTTTCTAATATTCATGCCCCCCATACTAATCAGGGCACTAGGACCATTGCCACTCTTGATATGGAAAAGGCATTTGACACGGTGGAGTGGGTGTATCTGTGGGAGGTGTTGAGAAGAATGGGTTTTCCCCTGAAATTTATTGACTGGATTTGTACATTGTACACTGGTCCCCTGGCATGCATTAAAATGAACGGCTCCCTGTCTCCTCCGTTCCCCCTGCAGAGAGGCACCAGACAGGGATGCCCTCTCTCCCCGGCTCTGTTCGCCCTGGCTATGGAACCAATAGCTGAGGCCCTCAGGAGCTCGACCGAGGTCCGTGGGCTTAGGGTGGGTTGGCTGGAGGAGAGAGTGGCTCTTTACGCAGATGATTTACTCCTTTTTTTAAATGACGCTGGTGACTCTCTGAGGGGTGCACTCGGGGTCATGGATGCCTTCTCTACCTTCACGGGACTGAGGGTGAATTGGCACAAGTCTCAGCTCTTTCCAGTGGATGAGGGGGCCAGGTCCTCCTCACTCTCCTCAACCCCGCTCCAGTGGGTGGATAAATTTACCTGTTTAGGTATCATCATCTCAAGGGGGAGCGGGGCCTGGCTCAATCTTGACCCTGTCCTGGCAGTTATCAGATCCAAACTGAAGGCGTGGAGCAATCTTCCCCTTTCCCTCATTGGGCGTATCAACCTTCTTAAAATGAAAGTTCTAAAGTTTCTAAAATGAAAGTTTTAGAAATTCCCCACAATGGCTGACCAAAACCTTCTTTAACTCTCTTAAGCAACTCTTCCTCTCCTTCATTTGGGGATCAAAGCCACCTAGATTCCGATACACCACTCTGACCAGGCCTGTGGACAGTGGGGGCTTGGCTCTACCTGACTGTGACAAGTATTTCTTGGCCACTCAGCTTGTAACCGCCCATTGGTGGTTGCAGCCAGACCTGACCAATTCTGCGACAGTGCTGGAAGCGGCTATAGTGGGGTCTCTGGAGGCCTTAAAGGGGTTACTATTAAGGGGACCAAAAACACCTCACTGGGTCACCCCTTCTATGCGCACCACTATGCGGGCGGGGAGAGTGGGAGAGGCGCTGAGGGCACCCCAGCCGAACTCCTGGTCTCCTCACACCCCCCTGTGGCTGAACCATAACCTATCACAGTTTAATACCATCCTGGATCCACAGGCCTGGGCCAAATATAGAATATTGACCCTTGAATCACCAATGGGGAGCTCATCCCCTTTCATGTATTGCGTACCAAATTTAATGTGCCTGCAAGGGCCCATTTTCAGTATCTTCAAGTCGCTCATGCCTACAGGTGTCAGTTCTTAGGCCAACCAATTGTATTGGAGTATTCAGAACTCGAATACACCCTTCGGGTGAAGGATCTCGAGAAACCCACATCTCAGATCTATGGGTCGCTGCCATTCCTGAGTTGTCCTCCCTCCACAGGAAATGGGTGGGGGACATACCGGAGATGGATGAGATGACTGGAGGGAGATTTGGGATTTTTCATTCTCCCCTCTGGTCTCAGCCAGGGATAAACTGGTTCAATACAAAATCGTACACATAGTTCACTACACGCCCCACAGGCTACACCAGATGTCGCCGGCGTATTCTCCGGCATGCTGGCGCTGCTCCTACCAGCCGGGGGACTTCTTTCACATTTTCTGGGCTTGCCCAAACACTGTCTGCTGGGACTAGTGGAACAAATGCCATTAGTCAGAGCTAGGAAAATACTAATATCTCTGTTATTATACTATGCACGTAAGGCCATCACGATGACCTGGAAACAGTCATCTCCCTCCTCTGTTAGATTCTGGAAGAGCCTAGTGAATGCCAGTTTGCCTCTTTATAAAGCCACCTACTCAGGCAGGGGTTGCCCACAAAAATTTGAAAAGGTATGGACCTGTTGGTGGGATGACAATACCACGGCAACTGATACAGTAACCAATTCCTAAATGAACATTATGGTTATAACATGTTAGCAAGTTGATCCAATATCTCTTGTCACATTATCCTATCAGTTTAATGCAGAGCATGGATTTTCCTGAATTAAACCTCTCCCCCCATTGGGGTATAGTTAAGTAAGTTTGTTTATGTTGAATGATGTGCCCTGGTGTGGTCTGTTGCCACATCAGAGGATATGCCCCTGCGTGGGCAATATTTGGCCCTTGTGTGGGCAATTTTTGTATGATAATATAAAACTTAATAAAAAGATTTTGCAAAAAAAAAAAAAAAAGTACACATAAAGAACTGGTCCACACTCACTGATTGGTTGCTAGAGGTTACTGCACATCCCTACCACTCACCCATTGGTTGCTAAAGGTTACTGCACATCATTACCACACACAAATTGGTTGTAGGTTACTGCACATTACCATTCGCAAATTGGTTGCTAGAGAGGTCAGGTTACTGTACGTTATTACCATTCACTGATTGCTTGCTAGAGAGGTTACTGCATATTAATACCATTCACTGATTGCTTGCTAGAGAGGTTACTGCACATTAACCGCTTAAGGACTGCCCACTGTGTATACACGTCGCTACTTTGACGTTAAATACCGTTAAATAACCCAGGTGTGTTTTAAAAGGCGGACGGTCCGCAATAACATAAAAGCGGTCCCAGCGGCGGATTCGACACGGGATCACTTTTATGGGCGATGGGAGATGTGCCCCTCCAGCCGCTTTCGCTGCTTACTGGAGCTGTTGGTAGCGGCGGAAATGATCTGATCCGATTGCCTTATGGGCAGGAAGTCGAGTGAGGACAAGATACATTTTTTCTTATTGCTTTTAAGTGTAAATGTGAGATCTGAAGTCTTTTTGATCTCACAATAAAGAGGCCCTGTCCTGCTTATTTCTATTGCATAGGATGTTTACATTCCTTTTAACAGGAATTAAAGTGATTTAAAAAAAAGTTTTAATGAACAGTGTAAAAATAAAAAATAAAAGTAAAATAAATCAGAAAATAAAAATTTTAAAGCACCCCTACCCTCCGTGCTGGCACGCAGAAGCGAACGCATGCGCAAGTCCTACCCACACATGTAAATGGTGTTCAAACCACAAGTAAGGTATCGCCGCAATCATTAGAGCGAGAGCAATAATTCTAGCCCAAGACCTCCCCTGTAACTCTAAACTGGTAACCTGTAGAATTTTTTAAAGCGTCGTCTATGGAGATTTTTAAGTACCAAAGTTTGTCGCCATTCCACGAGCGTGCGCAATATTAAAGCATGACATGTTAGGTATCAATTTATGCGGCCTAACATTATCTTTTACATTATAGAAAAACATTGGCCTAACTTTACTGTTTACGTATTTTTTATTTTAAAAAAACATTGCGTTTGTAAGACCGCTGCGCAAATATGGTGTGACAAAGTACTGCAACGATAATATGCAAAGTGGTTGGAGGGAAGCTTCAGAATGGCAAAGATGTTTTTATTACAAATTATGTGAGCAGACTGCAGTTCCTCTTTAAGACCATTCACCGATTGCCAGCAACTTACCGCGTCCTCTTCTGCGAGCTGCTCTGGTCCTGCCCCTGCTATTAGTCTCTTTGACAGGACAACGGTGAAAAGAAGAATCCACACACAGCCCAGTCTGTGTGTTTGATCTCTGTGCTGCTGACCAACGAAGGGGGGGGGGGCAAGCGGGGAAACACAGAGCCACTGTCTCACTTTCTGTCACAGCAGTTCCAGTCCTGACAGAGGGAGAAGCACTAGTTGTGGCACATACAGCCCACAGCTGTGCCTGTCTTCTGTCACAGCGTGGCCGCTTGAATTTACTGGCCCGGAGAGCAAGCGGGGGGGGGGGGGGGATCAGCTGCACTCGCTACACATGGAAAAATTATTTGGGCCCCACAACAATGATAGGGCCAGGGGCAGCTGCGATGGGCCCTAAAACAATGGCAGGGCCCAGGGCAGCTGCCCCGTGTTAAAGACGTCTGAGTCTAGCAGTACCTGTGAAAAAATCTATTCTTTTAAAAATCGGTCTATTTTACGCAGCACTCAGTTCCTATTTTTTTTAATATTTTTTCCACAAATTGAAAAATTAGGAAACAATGTAAAATAAAGAGTTACATCCAGGTGTGCAAGCACATTCCCCTTTACAGAACTTACATCCCCTTTCTGTGGCAAGTTCTGAGGGTGAATGCCAAGGTGTACAAACTATAACTCAAGGGTAAAATTGTGCTTTGCATTAAATATGTAAAGAAGCTAGACTTGGATGAGCGAGTATGCGCCCATTTGAGGAATCATTGAAAAATCATTGATGACTAATGTATATTTTGCCATGTTATAAATGTATTCTGGATTTCACAGTGAACAAAAAAAAATCTAAATATAGGTAAATGTTTCTTAATTGGGTGATTGCACAAGTAAATCTGGATGATATTAGGTGAAACATGGTAAATGATGTGACAACTATACAAAACTGAAAGTTGCAAATGATTGGTTAAATTCACCTCTTTACAAATATGTCCCAAGTCTTCTGATGCCACACTAAAGACATCTCCTGCGTGAATGCTGCAGCTCAATAAGTTAGCTCAGAAGGCCATCTAGTGGTAATTTGTACAAACTGACATTACTTACAAAAACAGTTATTTTACTTTATATTAACTGTAAATATATGGCTTTCCAGACAAGAACTACAGCAGAGGTTCAGGATCAAATCAATGATTCCAAAACTGTGAACCATTTGCAGTTAGTGGTATTCCTGCTTACTGTTGGTGGCACTGAGCAGGGTTCATCATTTATATGCACGAGCCTTAGGGGGAATATGTTCAGGTATCAGCCAGAAGTGGCAGGTACTGCAACACAACCAGCATAAATCTGGGCACTGGTTCCAGAGCCATTTTGAAAAAGATTGTAGTGTAACGGATGAACACTAAAACAAAATAATATGGTGAAGGGAAATTAAAACTGCAGCATAAAAAAGGTCAGCCACCTCTTTGAAAAGCAACAAAATCTCCCTGGAAACACCAAGCTGCTGCCAATCTTAGTTGCTGCTCCTTTCACATGAAATGCTCCAAAACTTTAGTGGCTGCAAAAAAGTGTCCAGTGTGGAATATAAAAAGTCTAAACACAAATGCGAACACTTGTGGCTGTGGAAACCATGGACCCACCAAGACTTGTGACGGTGAGGACAAATACAACTCCTGCCACCTGTCAAACGCTTCTGAAAAGTGATCTGAGCGCACATGACTTTTCAGGTGTGATGATTAAGACTAAAGTCTAAAGTTAGCCTATCAGTCCCGATCCTAAAGACTGTTAAGGAAAATTAATAAATAATGTCTGAGTTATGTCTCAACTGGTGCCGTTTATACTTGCTTTGATTTTAAGGGCTCGTTTACACTTGCTTCAAAACATGGCTTCGGATACGCTTTGTTAAAGCTCTCTAAATGACAATCAAAGCTCCGGTCACTAAATAAAATGGATAGCTTACAGTCTTGTTTACCCCCCTTGTGTTTGTTTTGCTTTCGCTTAAAAAATTATACCCCATGTCACTTTATTGGTGCTTCAAAAGCATATTTAAAGCCTCTATAGAAGTCTATGGCAAAGCTCGCTTGAAGCACCTGCAGCTTTTGAGAGGCTTTAAATCAGCTTTAGCTTTGCTTTGGAGAAATTGCAGGTATAAGATATCAACACACACACAGGGCATCTGCCAAGCTACATTAAAGCTTTAAAAAAAGCACCGCCGATGCTTTATCAAAGCACCGCCAAAGCATCACAGAGGCATTAAAAACACATCAAAAAAGCATGTTGAAGTGGTGGGCGCTTTAACCACTTCAGCCCTGGAAGGATTTGCCCCCTTAATGACCAAGCCATTTTTGCGATACAGCACTGCGTCTATTGAACTGACAATTACGGGGTCGTGCGACGCTGTACCCTAACAAAATTGACGTCCTTTTTTCCCATAACTAGAACTTTCTTTTGGTGGTATTTGATCACCTCTGCGGTTTTTATTTTTTGCGCTATAAACAAAAAAAGACTGGCAATTTTTAAAAAAACCCCAATATTTTTACTATAATAAATATCCGCCAAAAGTTTTTTTTAAAACAAAATTTCTTCATCAATTTAGGCCAATATTTATTCTTCTACATATTTTTGTTAACAAAAAAAAAAAAAAAATTGCAATAAACGTATATTGATTGGTTTGTGCAAAAGTTATAGCATCTACAAAATAGGCGATAGATTTATGGCATTTTTATTTATTTTTTACTAGTAATAGCGGTGATCTGCGATTTTTAGCAGGACTGCGACATTACGACGGACAGATCAGACACTTTTTTGGGACCATTGACATTTATACAGCGATCAGTGCTATAAAAATGCACCAAATACTGTATAAATGTCACTGGTGGGGAAGGGGGTGATCAAGGGGTTAAATGTGTTCCCTAGCCACTTCAGCTCCGGAAGAATTTACCCCCTTCCTGACCAGAGCAATTTTTGCGATTCGGCACTGCAATGTTTTAACTGACAATTGCGCGGTCGTGCGACATTGTACCCAAACAAAATTGACGTCCTTTTTTTCCTCACAAATAGAGCTTTCTTTTGGTGGTATTTGATCACCTCTGCGGTTTTTATTTTTTGTGCTATAAACAAAAGAATAGCAACAATTTTGAAAAAAAACACATTATTTTTTACTTTTTGCTATAATAAATATCCCCCAAAAATATATAAAAACACTATTTTTTTCCTGTTTAGGCCAATATGTATTCTACATATTTTTGGTAAAATAAATAAAAATAAAAATCGCAAGCGTATATTGATTGGTTTGCGCAAAAGTTATAGCATCTACAATATAGGGAATAGATTTATAGCATTTTTATTATTTTTTTAGTAGTAATGGCGGCGATCTGTGATTTTTATCGGGATTGTGACATTATGGAGGACACATCGGACATTTTTGACACTATTTTGGGACCATTGTCATTTATACAGCGATTGATGCTATAAAAATGCATTGATTACTGTGTAAATGATACTGGCAGTGAAGGGGTTAACCACTAGGGGGCAGTGAAGGGGTTAAGTGTGTCCTAGGCAGTGATTCTAGCTGTGAGGGGGGCTGGACTTCAACACACAGAACAGTGATCACAGCTCTCAATGACAGAGAGCTGTAATCACTGTCCTGTTACTAGGCAGAACGGGGAAATGCTTTGTTTACAGCATCTCCCCGTTCTTCCTCTCCGTGACACAATCGCGGGCACCCGGCGGACAGACCAATTTTCAGTTTTCGGTGCTCTCAGATTTTGAATGACAATTACTCAGTCATGCAACACTGTACCTATATGAAATTTTTGTCCTTTTTTTCACACAAATAGAGCTTTCTTTTGGTGGTATTTAATCACCGCTGGGTTTTTTATTTTTTGCACTATAAAAGAAAAAGACCAAAAATTCTGTAAAAAAAATGAATTTTTCTTTGTTTCTGTTTTAAAATTTTGCAAATTAGTAATTTTTCTTCATATATTTTGGCCAAAATTTATACTGCTACATATCTTTGGTAAAAATAACCCAAATTGGTGTATATTATTTGGTCTTTGTCAAAGTTATAGATCCACAAGCCATGGTGCCAATCTCTGAAAATTGATCACACCTGATGCACTTTCTTGAGACTCTAAGGTTCGGTTCACACTGGGACGACTTGGGATCCGACTTGTACGCCCTCAAGTCGCCCCAAGTCGCCCCATAAAGAGATTCACATTTAAGTGAATGGGAGCGTCTTAATAGACACTACTGAAGTCGCTCCGACTTCAGAGCGTACTCCCTGTACTACTTGGATCCGACTTGGTAGGCGACCTGTACCATAGAAATCAATGGAAGTCGCCTCCAAGTCGGATCTCTCTCTCAAAGTCAAGCGACTTTGTAGGGAAAACCCGTCCCTCCCAGAGAGCTGATTGTCCTGTGATTGGCCACAGCCGAAGTCGCCTGTCCTGGAGGCGACTTGAAGTCGCGTTGTAATTTGCTAAAGTCGCGCTGAAGTCGCGCCGAAGTCGCGTTGAAGCCGCGTTGAAGTCGCCGTGCAAAGTCGCGTTAAAGTCGTGTTGCCCCTGTGTGAATCGAGCCTAACAAGCCAGGAAAGTACAAATACCCCCCCCCCCATGACCCCTTTTTGGAAAGTAGACATTCCAATGTATTTAGTTAGAGGCATGGTGAGTTTTTTGAAGTTGTAATTTTTTCCCACAATTCTTTGCAAAATCAAGATTTTTTTTCTGTTTTCTTTTCACAAAATTGTTATATTAGCAGGTTATTTCTCACACATAGCATATGTATAGCACAAATTACACCCCAAAACACATTCTACTATTCCTCCTGAGTATGGCGATACCACGTGTGAGACTTTTACACAGTGTGGCCACATACAAAGGTTCAACATGCAGGGAGCACCATCAGGCGTTCTTGAAGCATAAATTACACATATCATTTCTTGACTACCTCTTGCACTTTTGAGGGCCCTGGAGAACCAGGAAAATTAAAACACCCCAAAAATGACCCCATTTTGGAAAGATAACACCCCAGTGTATAATCTATGAGGCATAATGAGTCTTTTGAACATGTCATTTTTTTCTACAAGTTTTTGGAAAATGTGTAAAGAAAAAGAAAACGCTTTTTTTTTTTTTTACACAATGTTGTCCATTTACACAATGTTTCTAACACATAGCATGTACATACCAAAAATTACACCCCAAAATAGATTCTCCTACTCCTCCTGAGTATGGAGATACCACATGTGTGAGACTTTTCCACAGCATGGCCACATAGAGAGGCCCAACATGCAGGGAGCACCATCAGGTGTTCTAGGGGCATAAGTTTCAAATATAATTTGACTACCTATTACACTTTTGTGAGGCACTGTAGTGGCATGGATGAGAACTGATGTGGCATGGATGAGCATGAATGGGGATGGATGAGTTGTGGATGGGGATGGCTGAGTATGGATGGGATGACTGAGCATGAATGAGTATGGCTGAGTATGGTCGTGCACGGCCGAGTACGGCTGAGTTTGGCTGGGTATAGATGGGATGGCTGGGTACGGCTGACTTTGGCTGGGTATAGATGGGATGGCTGGGTATGGCTGGGTACGGCTGAGAATGGCTGGGTACGGCTGAGTACAGCTGGGTACGGCTGAGTATGACAGGGTATGACAGGGTATGGCTAATTATGGATGGGGGTGGCTGAGCATGGATGGATGGATGAGTATTGCTGAGGATAGATGGGTGGCTGAGCATAGATGGATGAGTATGGATGGCTGAGCATGGATGGATGAGTATGCTGAGTATGGATGGGTATGCTGGGTATGGATGGCTGAGTATGGATGGCTAAGCATGGATGGATGGATGAGTATGCTGAGTATGGATGGGTGAGCATGGATGGATGGCTGAGTATGCGGAGTATGGATGGCTGAGAATGGATGGATGAATATGCTGAGTATGGATGGGTGAGCATGGATGGATGGATGAGTATGCCGAGTATGGATGGCTGAGTATGCCGAGTATGGATGGATAGATGAGTATGCTGAGTATAGATGGCTGAGCATGGATGGATGGATGAGTATGCTGAGTATGGATGGCTGAGCATGGATGGATGAGTGAGCATGGATGGATGAGTATGCTGAGCATGGATGGGTATGCTGAGCATGGATGGCTGAGGATGGCTGGCTGGAATTTGCACATATCAGCACTGTGAGCACTACACATCCAGCCCACAGCGCTGCTGCCACTGATCTCTCCCCTCGCACTGTATCGATCTGTACAGAGAGGGGAGAGAGGAACCGGACGTGACGCCGGTTTGTTTACAAGTGATCGACGGAGCGATCATGTGTTAAACGGCCGCTGTTTACTATTGTAATTAGCCACAGTTAATCACATGGTATAGATGGGCTGTGATTGGCCCTCTCTGACTGTTGATGTGACCAATCACAGAGCTCATCACAATAGTACACAACGAAAGGCATGTACCAAAGTCATTCACTGTTTAAAACTGTAATGTGACCTGCTGTGATTGGCCACAGCGGTCACATGGTACTGGTAGCAGGCCGGTACAGTGATCTGTCATCGACCGTGTCTGTTGGACACGGTGGGTCGTGCCGGAACATGGCCCGATCCTACAGGGATGTCATATGACATCCTCCTAGAACAATAGTGCTCTTGCCCGGCCATCATTGTACAATAGGCCGGGTTGGAAGGTGTTAAAATATAAGGGTTCCAACCCTGAACCTTGGGGTGTACCATCATGCAAGAGAGCAAAGATCACCGAGGTTCTGCTCCCTTTTCCTTTTAAAGTTATCCAACAAGCCCCCAGAGGTCATTAATGGGTAGGGCAGTAACTACTAATCTAGAATACTTCTAGCACTGTGATATAATACACTATATTACCACCAATGGAATGGGTCACTTTTTCACAGACCACCAATGTAAAGGCCTTCTACAATTTTACATTTTTTGTGGAGCTTTTTGCTCTCTTTTTTGCCTCTAAGGCAGCCCATATATTAGGGTGAAAAAAAAAAAAGGGGGGGGGCCCAATTCCCCCATCCATACATTCGATGTGGATGGGGGAATCCCTCCCATTGAGCTACTGTATTCTGACAGTAAGGATACTTCACTGCTGTCAAAATACAATATGTGCCTTGCAAATGTATTCACCTATTTTGTTACATTACAGCCTTTAGTTCAATGTTTTTTGAATTTGAATTATATGTGATGGATCAGAACACAATAGTCTAAGTTGGTGAAGTAAAATTAGACAAATATATACATAAAACTATTTTTCAGAAATATGAAGCCCATAAAAAGCTCTGGTGCAACCAATTACCTTCAGAAGTCACATAATTAGTGAAATGATGCCCACCTGTGTGCAACCTAAGTGTCACATGATCTGTCATTACATATACACACCTTTTCAAAAGGCCGCAGAGGCTGCAACACCTAAGCAAGAGGCACCACTAACCAACCATGAAGACCAAGGAACTCTCCAAGTAAGGGACAATGTTGTTATGTTGTTGAGAAGTAAAAGTCAGGGTTAGGTTATAAAAAAAAATATCCAAATCTTTGATGATCCCTAGGCGCATCATGAAATCTATCATAACCAAATGGAAAGAACATGGCACAACAGCAAACCTGCCAAGAGATGGCCGCACATCAAAACTCACGGACTGGGCAAGGAGGGCATTAACCACTTCAGCCCCGGAAGGATTTGCCCCCTTCCTGACCAGAGCACTTTTTACAAATTGGCACTGCGTCGCTTTAACTGCTAATTGCGCGGTCATGCAATGCTGTAACCAAACGAAATTTGCGTCCTTTTCTTCCCACAAATAGAGCTTTCTTTTGATGGTATTTGATCACCTCTGCCGTTTTTATTTTTTGCGCTATACACGGAAAAAGACCGAAAATTTTGAAAAAAAATGATATTTTCTACTTTTTGTTCTAAAAAAAATCCAATAAACTCAATTTTAGTCATACATTTAGGCCAAAATGTATTTGGCCACATGTCTTTGGTAAAAAAAATGTCAATAAGTGTATATTTATTGGTTTGCGCAAAAGTTATAGCGCCTACAATCTAGGGTACATTTTCTGGAATTTACACAGCCTTTAATTTATGACTGCCTATGTCGTTTCTTGAGGTGCTAAAATGGCAGGGCAGTACAAAACCCCCACAAATGACCCCATTTTGGAAAGTAGACACCCCAGGGAAATTGCTGATAGGCATGTTGAGCCCATTGAATATTCATTTTTTTTGTCCCAAGTGATTGAATAATGACAAAAAAAAAAAAAAAAAAAAAAAATTACAAAAAGTTGTCACTAAATGATATATTGCTCACACAGGCCATGGGCATATGTGGAATTGCACCCCAAAATACATTTAGCTGCTTCTCCTGAGTATGGGGATACCACATGTGTGGGACTTTTTGGGAGCCTAGCCGCATACGGGGCCCCGAAAACCAATCACCGCCTTCAGGATTTCTAAGGGCGTACATTTTTGATTTTACTCCTCACTACCTATCACAGTTTTGAAGGCCATAAAATGCCCAGATGGCACAAACCCCCCCCAAATGACCCCATTTTGGAAAGTAGACACCCCAAGCTATTTGCTGAGAGGCATGTTGAGTCCATGGAATATTTTATATTTTGACACAAGTTGCGGGAAAGTGACAATTTTTTTTTTTTTTTTTTTTTTTTTGCACAAAGTTGTCACTAAATGATATATTGCTCACACAGGTCATGGGCATATGTGGAATTGCACCCCAAAATACATTCTGCTGCTTCTCCTGAGTATGGGGATACCACATGTGTGGGACTTTTTAGGAGCCTAGCCGCGTACGGGACCCCGAAAACCAATCACCGCCTTCAGGATTTCTAAGGGTGTACATTTTTGATTTCACTCTTCACTGCCTATCACAGTTTCGGAGGTCATGGAATGCCCAGGTGGCACAAACCCCCCCCAAATGACCCCATTTTGGAAAGTAGACACCCCAAGCTATTTGCTGAGAGGCATGGTGAGTATTTTGCAGCTCTCATTTGTTTTTGAAAATGAAGAAAGACAAAAAAAAAAATTTTTTTTTTCTTTTTTTAATTTTCAAAACTTTGTGACAAAAAGTGAGGTCTGCAAAATACTCACTATACCGCTCAGCAAATAGCTTTGGGTGTCTACTTTCCAAAATGGGGTCATTTGGGGGGGGTTTGTGCCACCTGGGCATTCCATGGCCTCCGAGACTGTGATAGGCAGTGAAGAGTGAAATCAAAAATTTACGCCCTTAGAAAGCCTGAAGGCGGTGCTTGGTTTTCGGGGTCCCATACGCGGCTAGGCTCCCAAAAAGCAAGAAGCGAGAAGCAGCAGAATGTATTTTGGGGTGTAATTTCACATATTCCCATGGCATGTTTGAGCAATATATAATTTAGTGACAACTTTGTGCAAAAAAAAAAAAAAAAAAAAAAAATTTGTCTCTTTCCCGCAACTTGTGTCACAATATAAAATATTCCATGGACTCGACATGCCTCTCAGCAAATAGCTTGGGGTGTCTACTTTCCAAAATGGGGTCATTTGGGGGGGGGTTTGAACTGTCCTGGCATTTTATGCACAACATTTAGAAGCTTATGTCACACATCACCCACTCTTCTAACCACTTGAAGACAATGCCCTTTCTGACACTTTTTGATTACATGAAAAAATTATTTTTTTTTGCAAGAAAATTACTTTGAACCCCCACACATTATATATTTTTTTAAAGCAAATGCCCTACAGATTAAAATGGTGGGTGTTTAATTTTTTTTTTTCACACAGTATTTGCGCAGCGATTTTTCAAACGCATTTTTTGGGGAAAAAACACACTTTTTTACATTTTAATGCACTAAAACACACTATATTGCCCAAATGTTTGATGAAATAAAAAAGATGATCTTAGGCCGAGTACATGGATACCAAACATGACATGCTTTACAATTGCGCACAAACGTGCAGTGGCAACAAAATAAATACATTTTTAAAAGCCTTTAAAAGCCTTTACAGGTTACCACTTTAGATTTACAGAGGAGGTCTACTGCTAAAATTACTGCCCTCGATCTAACCGTCGCGGTGATACCTCACATGCATGGTGCAATTGCTGTTTACATTTGACGCCAGACCGACGCTTGCGTTCGCCTTAGCGCGAGAGCAGGGGGGACAGGGGTGCTTTTTTTTTTTTTTTTTTTCTTTATTATTTTTTTGCTTTTTTATCTTATTTTAAAACTGTTCCTTTCATTTTTTTTTTTTTTTAATCATTTTTACTGTTATCTCAGGGAATGTAAATATCCCCTATGATAGCAATAGGTAGTGACAGGTACTCTTTTTTGAAAAAATTGGGGTCTATTAGACCCTAGATTTCTCCTCTGCCCTCAAAGCATCTGACCACACCAAGATCGGTGTGATAAAATGCTTCCCCAATTTCCCAATGGCGCTATTTACATCCGGCGAAATCTAAGTCATAAAATGCTCGTAGCTTCCGGTTTCTTAGGCCATAGAGATGTTTGGAGCCACTCTGGTCTCTGATCAGCTCTATGGTCAGCTGGCTGAATCACCGGCTGCATTCTCAGGTTCCCTGTTGAGACAGGAGAGCCAGAGAAAAACACGGAAGACGATGGGGGGGGGGGGGCATTCTCTCCCACTGCTTGTAAAAGCAGTCTAGAGGCTAATTAGCCGCTAGGATTGCTTTTACATGAAAGCCGACCGCTGGCTGAAAAGAATGATACCAAGATGATACCTAAACCTGCAAGCATCATTTTGGTATAACCACTCAAAGTCGTGAATGCTGTACCTGAAGACAAAAATATGGCTAACAATAAAGCACAGTAAATGGTAAAGTATAAAAAATTGCATACCTGAAAAGCAAACATGATAAAACATAATAACAATAAAACATTGCAGAATAGAATACAGTAAAAAAGAGCAGAACAATAGAGAGAATAGAGAGAGAGAGAATAGAGAGAGAACAATAAAACGACAACTATTACTTTTTATTTTATATTTTTGTTTGTGTTTTTTTTTTTTTTTTTTTTACACTTTTTTTGTAACTGTAACTTTTATAACTGTAACCGGTTCCAGGTTCGGGTCTCTCAAAATGCGATGGCATCTTGGGAGACCCTGTGAAAGTGTGTCCTAGTCTGTGCAATGCTGTACCCTACGCTAATACTCAGCTAGTGAATGGTAGCATTCAAAACATTCACCAATGCAAAGACCAGGATTGTCAGGACAGGAGGGACAATAATAGCGGGTGTCACGCCTATATCCGTGCTTACTGCAGACACGACATCTTTTTTGGGAGGGTTCGTTGGGTAGGGGTACTAGGGGGAGGACATAAAGAAAATGCCTCTCATGCAGCCGACTGCATTTGGTTGGGGATGTGAATGGGGGAAGTACGGGCGCTGCAGAAGCGGTGGGTTCCCAATTAGGATTGGCGAATGCAGCAAGAAGGGCATTATGGGCACGACGGGCCTGTGTTTGTCTTCTTTGTGGCAGCGGGACACTACTTGTGCTTGCCACCTCACCAGCTTGAACTGCACTTATGGGACTCGCCACGTCACCAAGTGTTACTGCAGTGCTGGTTTGACTATGACCGGGGTGTACTAGGCCGCTGGCGCTTGCCAGTTCACCAAAACGCTACCAAAAAAACTGTTAACGATCGCAGGGATCAGGCCTGACTCTGCGAACGCTGCAGTTATGCGTTTAGTGTTTTGTAAGTGACAGTGATCGATCGATACTGCACTTGGGTGGGCTGGGCTGGGCCGGGCGGAGGGGCAAAACGCAGGTGCTAGCAGGTATCTGGGCTGATCCCACTAACACTGCGTTTTTGGGAACCCTAAACTGCTGGGGATGCCAGTATAGATCTGATCGGATCAGATCAGATATTGATCAGTTCAGATACTATACCACTAAGGGAGGTGTACGGTGCGTGCGTGGGTGTTAGCGCTACTGGCACTAATCTGACGCTGCCTGGGGCTGGTGCTTGCCAGTTCACCAAAACGCTACCAAAAAAACTGTTAGCGATCGCAGGGATCAGGCCTGACTCTGCGAACGCTGCAGTTATGCGTTTAGTGTTTTGTAAGTGACAGTGATCGATCGATACTGCACTTGGGTGGGCTGGGCTGGGCCGGGCGGAGGGGCAAAACGCAGGTGCTAGCAGGTATCTGGGCTGATCCCGCTAACACTGCGTTTTTGGGAATCCTAAACTGTTGGGGACGCTAGTATAGATCTGATCGGATCAGATATTGATGCGTTCAGATACTATACCACTAAGGGAGGTGTACGGTGCGTGCGTGGGTGTTAGCGCTACTGGCACTAACCTGACGCTGCCTGGGGCTGGTGCTTGCCATTTCACCAAAACGCTACCAAAAAAACTGTTAGCGATCACAGGGATCAGGCCTGACTCTGCGAACGCTGCAGTTATGCGTTTAGTGTTTTGTAAGTGACAGTGATCGATCGATACTGCACTTGGGTGGGCTGGGCCGAGCCGGGCGGAGGGGCAAAACGCAGGTGCTAGCAGGTATCTGGGCTGATCCTGCTAACACTGTGTTTTTGGGAACCCTAAACTGCTGGGGACGCTAGTATAGATCTGATCAGATCAGATATTGATCCGTACAGATACTATACCACTAAGGGAGGCGTATGCTGCGTGCGTGGGTGTTAGCGTTACTGGCGCTAATCTGACGCTGCCTGGGGCGACGCATATCACCGCCGGGCGATCAGGGGGCTAAATCTTTATTCGGCGGGTGCCCTGACACTATAAAAAATAAACAAACTAACCAGCGTCACCCGTAACAGTTATACAGTGATCAGTGGTGAAAGGGTTAACTAGGGGGCAATCAAGGGGTTAAAACATTTATTAGGTAGTATATGGGGGTCCCTGTCGCTATAAAACGCTGACGGCGAACCTAAATATTTACCTCACTAACTAGCGTCACCAGTGACACTAATACAGCGATCAGAAAAATGATCGCTTAGCGACACTGGTGACGGGGGGTGATCAAGGGGTTAAAACTTTATTAGGGGGGGTTAGGGGGGTACCCTAGACCTACAGGGGGGTAATACTAACTGTCCTAACACTGTAAATGTCACAAACTGACACCAATACAGTAATCAGAAAAAAAAAAAAAAAAAAACCTGCTGGTGTCAGTTTGTGACAGGGGGGGGGGGTGATTGGGGGGGGGATCGGGGGGCGATCGGGGGGGGGGATCGGGGTGTTTAGTGTGCCTGGCATGTTCTACTGTGTGTAGTGTGTTGGTGCACTTACATTGCAGTCTTCTCTCCTCGGCCCGGAACGGAAAATACCGAGCCGAGGAGAGATGACATCATTTCCTCTGCCTCTGTGTACAATACAGAGGCAGGGAAATGATCCCATTGGCTGAGAGCGATCGCGAGGGGGGGGCCACGAATGGATGGCCTCCCCCTCACCTCCGATCGCCGGGGGAGATTTGCCGACCGCCGCTGGCACCGGGGGGGGGTCCGATCGGACCCCCCACCCGCGGGCAGGCAAGGACGTACATATACGTCCTTTTGCCTGCCCGTGCCGCTCTGTCGACGTATATAGTCGTGCGGCGGTCGGCAAGTGGTTAATCAGAGAGGCAGCAGAGAGACCTAAGGTAACCCTGGAAGAGCTGCAAAGTTCCACAGCAGAGACTGGAGTATCTGTGCATAGGACAACAATAAGCTGTACTCTCCATAGAGTTGGGCTTTATGGCAGAGTGGCCAGAAGAAAGCCATTACTTTCAACAAAAAACAAAATGGCACGTTTTGAGTTTGCGAAAAGGCATGTGGGAAACTCCCAAAATGTATGGAGGAAGGTGCTCTGGTCTGATGAGACTAAAATTGAACTTTTTGGCCATCAAAGAAAACGCTATGTCTGGCGCAAACCCAACACATCAGATCACCCAAAGAACACCATCCCCACAGTGAAACATGGTGATGCAGCATCATGCTGTATGGATGTTTTTTAGCAGTCGGGACTGGGAAACTGGTCGGGTTGAGGGAAAGATGGATGGTGCTAAATACAGGGATATTCTTGAGCAAAACCTGTACCACTCTGTGTGTGATTTGAGGCTAGGATGGAGGTTCACCTTCCAGCAGGACAATGACCCCAAACACACTTCTAAAGCAACACTTGAGTAGTTTAAGGGGAAACATGTAAATGTGTTAGAACGGCCTAGTCAAAGCCCAGACCTCAATCCAATAGAAAATCTGTGGTCAGACTTAAAGATTGCTGTTCACAAGCGCAAACCATCCAACCTGAAGGAGCTGGAGCAGTTTTGCAAGGAGGAATGGGCAAAAATCCCAGTGGTAAGATGTGGCAAGCTCATAGAGACTTATTCAAAGTGACTTGAACCTGTGATAGACGCAAAAAATGGCTCTACAAAGTATTGACTGTAGGGAGGGGAATAGTTATTGCACTTTTTCTGTTATTTTGTCCTATTTTTTTTTTTTTTATTGTGAAGCAAACATCATCTTCAAAGTTGTGAGCATTTTCTGTAAATTAAATGATGCAAATCCTCAAACAATCCTTGTTAATTCCAGGTTGTGAGGAAACAAAACATGAAAAATGACAAGGGGAGTGAATACTTTTTCAAGGCACTGTAGCCAGTGGCACTGATCAATCAGGAAAAATCCGAAAAGCTGGTTGCGAGAAGTTGATTGGTCTGTGCAACATACATAGATCTAAATCCATGTATGGGCACCTTAAGTTTTGTTTTTAAGTCAGGAATATACACCAATCAACCATAACATTATGACCATCCATATTATGTTGGTCCCCCTTTTTGCCACCATAGCAGCCCTGGCCCATCGAGGCGTGGACTCCACTAGACCTCCAAATTGTATGATGTGGTACCTAGCACCAAGCCACCAGCAGCAGATCCTTTATGTTCTGTAAGCTGTGAGGTAGGGGCTCCATGGATCAGACTTGTTTTTCCAGCACATCCCACAGATCCTTGATTGGACTGAGATATGGAGAATTTGGAGATCAAGTAAACTCAAACTCGTTATGTTCCTCAAACCATTCTTGAACCATTTTTGCAGTGCGACAGTGTATTATCCTGCCGAAAGAGGCCACTGCCATGCTGTTTCTATGAAGAAGTGTACTTGGTCAGCAGCCTTTCGGTAGGTTGTATGTGTCCACATCCACATGAATAGCAGGACCCAAGGTTTCCCAGCAAGACATTGAGCAATGCATCACACTGCAAGCTTGCCTTCTTTCAATAGTGTATCCTAGTGCCATCTCTTAACCAGGTAAGTGATGCACACGTTCCCAGCCATCCACAGGATGTAAACGAAAATATGATTTATCAGGCCAGGCTACCTTTTTCCATTGTTCCGTGGTCCAGTTCTGATGCTCACATGCCCATTGTAGGTGCTTTTGGCTGTGGACAGGGGTAAACGTGAGCACCCTAACCGGTCTACAGCTACAAAATCAAAAAGTTGTCCCAAACAGAGAGGGGACCAAGCAAAGATGGGGCTCATTGAAAGGCAACACGTAGTGTAAATGTGATATCAAAAAATATTTATTGTGGTACAAAAATATGTTACATGTAGATAAAAGAGTATAGACCAATAACTATACTGCCCTGGTATAAAAGATTGACTGACCTCACGGGGTCAGTCAATGCAGACACAGACTGGGGGACACTACAACATGTAACAAAGGACAAACAAAAGACGTCCAGACATCAAAGAAATTGATGTCTGCTCAACCAACTACAATGTGGAGTGTTCAGCAATTGCTGAATGTGGTTATAAACTGACATCAATCCCCCTGGGGGCGGCTCGAGCCAGGGATAATGGGGGAAGGGAGGAGAATGGAAGGGTATAGGGGAGGGGGAACGAAAGGGAGGAGGAGGGATGGGGGCCGTGGAGAAGGGCACTCAATGGAGCACTAGTAGTTCACTGAGAACTGTGGTGAACGAAAGATATAATGTCCACAGACATTATATCTAGCAGCCAAACGGAAGCAAAAAATCCAACAGTGTGTGTGGCAAGGTACATCAATGTGTGCGATGACACTGTGCATATATCCTGATGGAAACTGATGGAGTCAATAAAGCAAGACCTTGCATGCTATTGGCAAACAGCAAGAATGAAAGTGATCAGGTACGTTACCACTACCGGATCCTGTGTAAAGATCATCATATACTACCTTAGTGTCACCTTCGCTGTATTCTGTTTCCAGTGAATGCTGATAATGGCAAAACAATATTGCTTGCAGGAGTGCTGTGCTCCAAAAGGCACTGTGAAGATGAACAAATGGCAGTCCATACAGGTGCACCTATGTTCTCCTATGGAGCAGCCTCGACCAACAGGTCATATGCCTTCCCTCAGTGTGTGAGCCGACTAGCCCCTACGGGGGATGACAGCAGAACGTGACGTCCGAGCGGAATGACGTCAACGAAATTCACATTACAAAGATGTGTAGCTTCATGTGGACGTATAGGTGGCTTGCGAGGACTCCTTCTTATTAACGTCCGTTCCTCATACACGCCCACCCAGCTGACAAGTTTGAAGGAGATGCTCCCAATCTGTGCAACAGCCAGATTACCGATTGCCGTTTACTTGCTGCTTATTTTGTGTTATCAGATTCTTACTTTGGCTGTAATGTTCCTTGCACATAGCCTATTCGGTTTACAACCAATAGAATGGAAGAACTCTGATAACAATGATGGAATTGCATATCTATATCCCATATTATACCTCCACTTCAGGGAATATTCTCATTGATAGATCATAATCTTGCTTACCTTACATGATAAATTTAAGATTATAAATTCGATGAAGATAAATGCGGGATAAGAATCAAAGAAGAAAGGAAGGACAAGAAAGGAAGGGGGAGGGGGGAGAGGAAGGAAAGGAAGAAAAGGGGGGAGGTGGGGGGGGGGGGGAGAGAAGGCAGAGTGCTTATATAGACTGGGGAAATAGCTAGCTAGCAACTGCGTATATCAGCTATACATATACATTTATACGATCACCATATTCATATACTGAAAAACAAAGGTTAGAGGGTTTGTATAGACCGGGGGAATAGCTGGCCCACAACTGCCTATATCAGCTATGCATATACATTTATACGATCACCATATACATATACTGGTTATACTGATATACAGGTTAGAGATATGGGCAAAATGCACTCCTCAATGTTGAATCAAAAGAGAAGGCCAGCAGAAGGAAGAAAATAAAATAAAAAATAGAAAATAAAGAATAAGAATAGAATAGAGTGAAATAGAGAAGGAAGAAGAACAGAAGCACTGCAAAACTTCAGATAGCCCCACTGGGGGCTAACAACACATATTTGATCTAACTTGTCAAAAAAGGCTGTAAATTCAGTTCTGTGTTGAGGCCTAGCGGAATAAGAGAGCCCAGGCGGAAAATCCATCTTTTTTCCTTTTGCTGTCAAAGTCCCCTCTCCTAGGGGAGAGGTTTAGGGCATATATGCCTTTGACCTGTATGCCAGACAGTTTGCCCCGATGGAACTGGGCAAAATGTCTGGCCACCGGTTTGTCTGGATTCTTTTCCAGGATTTCCCTCATGTGTTGTCCTAGACGGATCCTGAATTGACGTTTGGTCTTACCGATATATATCTTTTTACATGGACAGGTTAACATGTAAATGACCCTAGTTGTTGCACAGTTAATGAGACTTTTAATCTGAAAGCTGTTTTTATTTTGAGAGTCACTGAAAGTAGCAGTCCTGTGTACATATGGACATACTTGACAATGTCTACAGGGGAAAATCCCCTTACTTCTAGGGAACTGGGATAACCAGGAAATGTCCGTACTTTTAATATGTTTGGATTGAACCAAACAATCACCTAAATTCCTTCTTGCCACCATTTTTGGAGCAGGCCCTACTATCTGAGCTATGCCGGGGGTACTTGTAAGTATACCCCAGTGTTTCTGTAAAATGGATCTAACCGTGTCCCACTGGGTACCAAACTGTGTGATGATTATCACTGGGTCAGGAACAGTGGAAGACAGGAGGGTATGCTGTAATTTTTTTGTTTTATCCAAGAGGACAGGGCGATCCTGCCCTGCTGCCTTGCGCTTCGCTCTTATTAGTTTGTGGGAGTATCCATGTTCCCAAAACTGTTTATACAGTTCGTCACTTTCTCGTCTGTAGTCCTCACTATTGGAGCAATTGCGCCTGATGCAAAGGAATTGGCCTACTGGGATGCTATCCTTAAGCCATTTCTCATGGTGACTATCCGCTCGTAAGTGTGTATTAGCTGAAGTCTCCTTCCAAAAGGTGCGAGTCACTAGGGACAGATCCTTCCTACTTATTGACATATCCAGAAAGGAAATCCTCTCTCGGTCCCACACGTAGGTTAATTTGATGTTTCGATCATTGGAATTAAAAAAAATCTATGAATAGCGCAAGCGAATCCCGATCACCCCTCCAGATGACAAATACGTCGTCGATGTACCTGAGCCACGTATGGACACGGCTCAGGTACATCGGCAAGGTGTAAACCAAATTCTCCTCCCACAGTCCTAAGTGGAGGCATGCGTATGCAGGGGCCCAGGGTGCTCCCATGGAGGTACCATTCATTTGTTGATAATTATTGGACAAAAATTGAAAATAATTATTTTTGAGGGGAAAGGTCATACGCAACAAATTGCAATACTCATTTTTTATACTTTCAACACCTCAACTTCAGGGACAACATGCACATTTGCTGCCCTATAGATCCCAAGCAGCTGATCAGTGTATATCATTTTTTTTACCAATACAATTATTTATTTATTTATTTTTTTAATTGTGATTGCTTTTTTGCAATCATCTTTAGTAGTAATTGTTATTTTACAGCTATCTGTATCATTTACATTTAAGTAGAATTCTATTATCATAATATTAACAAATTTCATTTAGATCTGCTTCTATTATGATAATTTAGTACACTTAATATTAAGAGTAAACATGTACTACCGCTATAATTTTCTCTCGTTTTTTCACCATTTGAATCATACCTTAATTACGTTGAACTTTTTTCTTCTTACAGGTTTTGATAATAAATATTTTATGTGTAGGCAGGTTGAATTGCATCAATCAGCAGTTGGCCCAGGATGGTGGTGGGGGGGGGTTAAATGTTGCAAGCTCAGTTTATGGGCTTTTGGTCCGAGCCAGTCCACCCATGATATAAAAAGGGGGACGTCTGAGGTCCAGAGGTTCCAGGTCCGGTGTATTCCAGTATTACCTGTGAGTGGAATCGTCTGGCGCTACTGAAGGCACCAGGGTTTTCAAAAGACATCCAGCCATGGACAATGTCATAATAGCCCTCTCCTCACTAAGGTATTCCTGGGCCTCTACACTACTATAGTTAGGGTTAGAGTAAAGACGTTGTTCATATTGAACTGTTCTGCCACATTTCTTCAGTAGTTACATTAACCAATATGAGTCTAGTCTGAAGTTACTCAAAGCGGTGCATGTGGGTCCTGGCGTATCAAAAGAACCAGGGCCTGTAAAGCACAGAGGAGTATGAAGTAATACCACTACAAAAAGGTTAACTTGACAAAACAAGAAGGAAGAGTGAAGTTGCTATGGATAACCAAGTAGAAGAACATGCTACAGACATTAGGCATGGTACCTGGTAAGGCGACTGGTCCTCCGATAGCGAGGAGGTCATTGTCTGGCTCCTTCCCCAGTGGTCGGTTTCCAGTAGCAACCGGATCCGAACCCACGTTACAGAGATCTATGGCCTGGTCATGGAGTACAAAAGTGAAGGAGTTAATCAGCACGAATGAGGTCCACACTATGTACTAGGCGGGACCCTATTCTGTTACTGATTCTTCCCAAGACCGCAGTCTCTGCCTGGTCCGTGCATTGAGGAGCATGCTCCGCACGAAGGGTACCCCCATGTGCACAGGCATAGATGACCCCCACCCACAACTGTATTGCTGGTCTTTTGTGTATCAATTGCCTTTCATACATGTTCAATGTGAATACCACACACTATACCTATTAATAATACATCCATTATGTTATAGCCCTGATATAGGTCATGTTTTTGCCCCCCAAATATGGCTTTTTCATATAGTCTTCTACTTGAAGAAGCCCTGCATTTGAATACATTTATATTTGGACCTATAACCCATGGTGTGGCATTTCAATCTTAAATTCATTAGGTTGCATTACAAACCAAGGAAACTGCAGTCCTTTGTGTTTAGCGCTTAAGCGTTCATTCATTCCAACGGCCAGAATGAATTAAAAAACGTATGGCTAATGGAATATATAAGGAGTCAAATGCTTGGACGCACTTAAACTCACCTGCAATAAGTGTCTTTAAGGGCATTTTTGTAAACAACTTTTTCCTGCCAGGAATAAAAGGCATTCAGAGGAGAAATTCAAACACCCAGTATGCTTGAGGCCTAATCAGCAAGGAATCATGGAGGATATACCTATCATTATAAATAAATAAATAAATAAATAAATACAAAAAACACACCGCACACTGGTATCCTCCCAGCTATAGTGTAATTCATTTAAACCCCATGAAGCATTTACCCCTCAGTCATTTCAGTGTGAGTAGGGTGGGCAAACCTGCCCAAGATCAATCTCCAAGAGGTTTATTGAATTCTGTTTGAAGTTTGTGAATCCTAGAAACCTTGAAACTAGCTACAACTGCAAAATTACATAGTTAGTCTGGTTGAAAAAAGACACAAGTCCATCCAGTTCAAGCAACAGAGAAAAAAAAAAAAAACAGCACACTCAAATAGAAAACCTCCATAAATGCTATCAGAGAGGTTACCTGGTTGGGCGTCGGTGCGCATTGGTGCGCGCGTTCCTGTGCGTGCTGGGGCGCGTGCTTCTGGGGGAACTGGCGTGTCTAATCCAGCTGGCCGTGCTGTGCCTGGTGGTGCTGGTGTGCGCGACGGTGTCCGGGGGCTCGTTCGGGTGCACGGGCGTCTGTGCGTATCGGCACGCGCACGAGCGCGGCGTTTGGCGCCAATCAGCCTATTTAGGTCTGCTGCTATCTCTGATCGGTGCTGCCTGATCAACAGCTCTGTGCCTAGTTCCTGTTTCCTGTTCTTAGTTCCTGAGTTCCTGATCTGTTGACGACCCGGCTTGCCTTTGGATTCTTCTGACCTCCGCCTGCATCTGACCCCGGCTTGTTTTGACCTCGCTTCTGCCTGCTCCTCCTGTACCTCTGCTGCCCGCCTGTTGCCAAACCCAGCCTGTGCATTGACCTGTCATTAGCTCCTGCTCAGCATCCGTTGCCTGTGCCTCTGACTATCATCTGCTGTCTGAAGACTGCTAGCTTCCGGAATACGGACTCCTGCACAGGCTCTCATATCACTCCGCACTCGTGTGCTTCCTGTCTGCTCTACCAGGGGCTGCAAGTCGGATACGTAAGGGAGCCTACCCTCTGCCCAAGTGGACTCTCCGGTCTGGTAAGTGAGAGACCTGACAGTATCAGGCAGCCATGGCCGAGTCCGGGCAGGGGGCCTCCCCCCATGGATGAACTCTGTAGGCACCTGGCTATACCAGATTAGAGGGACAGGTCCAGGCCCTCTCAGCATCTCCTCAAGGAGCAGCGTCTGCCGGCCCATCTGCAGCACCCTCTGTAGTAATGCTCCCCCCGGAGCCCAGGGTACCCACACCTGAAAAGTTCTCTGGAGAACGTTGCAAGTACCGGGCATTCCGCAACGCATGTGAGCTTTATTTTGCCTTACAACCCTGCACGTTTTCTCTGGAAGCCACAAAGGTGGGGTTCGTCATATCACTACTGACCGGCGAGCCTCAAACTTGGGCTCACCGTTTACTGGAGCAAAAATCCAGATCTCTGGATTCCTTGGATGACCTCTTCCTAGCAATGTCTCAGCTATACGAGGACCCCCAACTAACGGCTACTGCTGAAGCCGCCTTGCAATCCCTGCAGCAAGGTCGCAGAGCGGCCGAAGACTACGCCGTAGAGTTCAGACGTTGGAGCTCTGATACAGAGTGGAATGACGCTGCCTTGCGTCACCAATATCGGTTGGGGTTATCTGATCCCCTCAAAGATGAACTGACACGTGTTGGGATACCTCAGACGCTGGATGAGCTCATAAACTTGTCAATCCAGATTGACCGCCGTCTGAGAGAGAGACGTTCAGAGAGGTCCGTTAGCCACCCACGTCCCACTTGGATGTTGCCCAGGGTTCCTAGTGCTCCGAATCAAGTTCCTCCCGCCTCTTCTGCTCCAGCCACAGAAGCTCCAGAACCCATGCAGCTCGGTCTGCTCCGTCCATCCCTGACCCCAGAAGAAAAGAAGCGCAGACGTACGCTCAATTTGTGTCTGTACTGCGGAGAACAAGGACATTTTGTGAGGGCCTGCCCCAACAAGAGACGTAAGTGCCCGCCGTCCTCTTCTTTATGTGCACCTGTCTTACCCAGATCTGGTAACCATTTGACACTTTGTTATGTTACAGCTTCCTGGAAGGAACATCCCGGTACCGGTCATTATTGACTCAGGAGCATGCAGAGGCTTCATTGACCGAACCTTCGTTGATAACCATAGTATTCCTCTCCAACCCAAGGCCCATGGACTTGCAGTATTCTTAGACGGTTCCACCCTCAGCTCCGGACCAGTTACCCAGGAGACCGTTCCCTTACTGGCCACTATTGGCCCGGAACATCGGGAACTCTTACGCCTGGATGTCATCTCCTCTCCCCTCTTTCCAATTATCCTAGGAATGCCTTGGCTGCAAGCTCACAATCCCAGCATCGACTGGTCAACAGGAAAGATTCAGTTTTTCTCCAATTACTGCAAACAACACTGTCTACTGGGAACACCCATAACACCATCTCAGTGTCTTTGCTTAGACGCTGATACCAAGCTTTACCAATCCCTTCCCGAGCCCTACCGGGATTTCCTGGATGTGCTCAGCAAGAAGGGGGCAGAGACTCCCCCGGTACACAGGCCCTACGACTGCCCAATAGAACTCTTACCCGGAACTGAAGTTCCCTTCGGAAGGATTTTTCCTTTAACTGAGCAGGAGCTGGGCACCCTGAAAACCTATATTGATGAAAACCTAAAGAAGGGATTCATTCGCCCCTCCACATCTCCTGCAGGTGCGGGCATCTTCTTTGTTGAGAAGAAGGATCACTCCCTACATCCCTGCATCGACTACCGGGAATTAAATAAAATTACCATAAAAAACAGATATCCGCTACCCTTAGTACCTGAACTGTTTCAAAGATTGGGGTCCGCTACAGTTTTCACCAAGTTGGATCTCCGCGGAGCCTACAATTTGATCCGCATAAGAGAGGGGGACGAGTGGAAGACGGCTTTTTGTACTCAATTCGGGCACTTCGAGTACCTCGTCATGCCCTTTGGCCTGTGTAACGCGCCAGCCACCTTCCAACACTTCGTTAATGATGTCTTCTGTGACTTTCTGGACCTGTACGTCATAGTCTATCTGGACGATATTCTGTTTTTTTCCGCTTCCCTGATCGACCACCGCAGACATGTACGAAACGTACTTACCCGACTCAGGCAACATGGGCTTTATGCCAAACTCGAAAAATGTGAGTTCCAGCTCCAATCTATTCAGTTTCTAGGCCTGGTCATCTCTCCCGAGGGTATCAAGATGGATCCTCAAAAAGTATCCGCTATCCTGGACTGGCCTGCACCTGTAGATAAGAAAGGAGTACAGCGCTTTATTGGCTTACCTCAGTCACCATTCTTAAACATCCCAATCCAGCCCTACCTTTCGTATTGGAAGTTGACGCATCCGAAATTGCGGTAGGAGCTGTGCTCTCGCAAAGACAAGGCGCCAAAGCCCTCCTGTACCCTGTGGGGTTTTTCTCACGTAAACTTTCATCTTCAGAAAGGAATTACGACGTGAGAGATGGGGAACTTCTAGCCATCAAAGCAGCTTTAGAAGAATGGCGTTATCTTCTGGAGGGTGCTGCTCACCCCATTTTGGTCTACACAGACCATAAAAATTTAGAATACCTGAGAACGGCTAAGAGACTAAAACCTCGGCAGGCCAGATGGGCACTTTTTTTTTTCCGATTCCAATTCCACATTACCTACAGACCCGGATCCAAGAATGTCAAGTCTGACGCACTCTCTCGCATGTTCCACGACTTAGAAAAAGCCCTACCTCCAGACACCATCCTCCCTTCTGGGAATTTCCTGCTGCTTCAAGAAGATCTTGTCTCTCAAATTAGACGGGCCTCTATGGGAATGACACCAGCTGAAGCTCGTGCCAAAGATGGGCTGTTTTGGTATGAAAACAAAATTGTGGTCCCTGAGGAGCTAAAAGTACAGGTGTTAGAACTTTGCCATGATCACAAGTTGGCTGGACACTTTGGCTCACGAAAAACAATCAATCTAGTACAACGTACCTTCTGGTGGCCTCATCTTGTTAAAGATTGCAAGGAGTATGTTGATTCTTGTAATACCTGTGCCAGAAGCAAGAATAGCCGGGCAAGGGCGTGGGGTCTGTTAAACCTTTACGGGTCCCAGAGAGGCCGTGGACCATGATTTCAATGGACTTCATCATTGAACTCCCCCCATCAGAAGAGTTTTCTTCCATCTTTGTTGTGGTAGATAGGCTGTCTAAGATGGCCCATTTCCTTCCCATGAAGTGTACCCCCTCGGCTATGGAAACAGCTACTATCTTTATCAGAGAAATTATCAGATTACATGGAGTGCCAACGAACATAGTTTCTGACCGTGGTGTCCAGTTCACCTCCAGATTCTGGAAAGCCCTCTGCGGCTCCTTGGAAATTTAATCAGCATTCTCCTCGGCCTATCATCCCCAGTCAAATGGGCAAACTGAAAGGACGAATCAGACCTTGGAGCAATATCTCCGCTGTTTTTCTGCATTCTCCCAGGACGATTGGGCCTCCCTGCTCCCTATCGCAGAGTTCTCTTACAATAATTCATTGCACTCAGCTACCAATCAAACACCATTCTATGCTAATTACGGCTTCCATCCGTCCTTTTTGCCTGGGTCAATACCCGAGTGCTCCATCCCTGCAGTGTCTGAAACTTTGGATTTCTTTTCAACAAACAATAAACTACTACAGGACACCATGGCCAAGGCTCAGGAATACTACAAGAGGATGTTCAACAGGAAGAGGCGTGGAGAGCTTGTCTTGGAACCCGGCAACCCAGTTTGGTTATCCACCGCTAAGCTGAAGTTGGCCTGTCCGTCCAGAAAACTAGGCCCTAAGTACTTGGGTCCTTTCTTGGTTAAGAGGAAGATTAACAACGTGGCCTATGAACTTGACCTGCCTAACTCCCTGAAGATACATCCAGTCTTCCACGTGTCTCTTTTGAAACCGGTTACTCCCAATTCCTTTGTTGGCCGTAGTATCGGTCCACCCGAGCCTATCCTAGTTGACGGCGAAGAGGAGTTTGAGGTGGAGGCAATTTTAGATTGCAGAAGACGCAACCAAACCCAATACCTCGTAAAGTGGAAGGGCTATGGACCTGAAGACAACTCATGGGAGCCAGAACGCAACTTGCACGCCAGAGAGCTCTTGCAGTCATTCAAAGCTTCTCATGCCTCAAAGTTGGCCCAGCTGGGCATCTGGAGTCTGCCCTTGAGGAGGGGGCACTGTCAGAGAGGTTACCTGGGTGGGGGTCGGTGCGCGCCTGGGCGCGTTCCTGTGCGTGCTAGGGCACGTGCTTCTGGGGGCACTGGCGTGTCTAATCCGGCTGGCCGTGCTGTGCCTGGTGGTGCTGGTGTGCGCGCTGGTGTCCGGGGACGCGTGCGGGTGCGCGGGCGTCTGTGCGTATCGGCGCGTGCACAAGCGCGACGTTTGGCGCCAATCAGCCTATTTAGGTCTGCTGCTATCTCTGATCAGTGCTGCCTGATCAACAGCTCTGTGCCTAGTTCCTGTTTCTAGTGCCTGTGTTCCCGAGTTCCTGACCTGTTGATGACCCGGCTTGCCTTTGGATTCTTCTGACCTCCGCCTGCATCTGACCCCGGCTTGTTTTGACCTCGCTTCTGCCTGCTCTTCCTGTACCTCTGCTGCCCGCCTGTTGCCAAACCCAGCCTGTGCATTGACCTGTCTTTAGCTCCTGCTCAGCATCCGTTGCCTGTGCCTCTGACTATCATCTGCTGTCTGAAGACTGCTAGCTTCCGGAATATGGAATCCTGCACAGGCTCTCATACCATTCCGCACTCGTGTGCTTCCTGTCTGCTCTACCAGGGGCCTCAAGTCGGATACGTAAGGGAGCCTACCCTCTGCCCAAGTGGACTCTCCGGTCTGGTAAGTGAGAGACCTGACAGCTATCCTATATCCACAGTTGATCCAGAGGAAGGCAAAAAAAAAAAAAAAACACAAACACAATAAAAGCATGATTCCAATTCTTCTTGATCCCCCAGAAGGTAATCAGATATTCCCTGTATCAACTATACCTGTAAGTATATTGGTATCCAGTTATGTGCATTTGGGAATGTATTGAAGCCTTTCTTAAATACCAAGCTACTGAGCTGGCCAGAACCAGCTCTTGAGGGAGTCTATTTCACAGCTTACTGTGAAGAAGCCTTTCTGTATTTGGAGATTTAATCTCTTTCCTCCAAATCGTAAAGAGTGCCCCCTTGTCCTCTGTAATGACCTTAAAGTAAATAACACCACCAAGTTCACTATATGGATCACTTATGTATTTATACATGTTGTTCATATTCCCCTCAATCTCCTCTTCTTACAAGAAACTAAATTCAAATCCGCTAATCTTTCCTCATAGCTGAGCTCCTCTATGACTCTTTATCAGTTTGGTAACTTATCTCTGCACTTTCTACAATTCCCCAATATCCTTTTTTGTAAACTGGTTCCCAAAACTGAACTGCAATGTATGAGCACTGCATTTCTACACCTGGAGAAGATAGTTTGATTGTGTCATTTCTTCCTTGTTGCATGTGGAGAAATGCATATTTCTCATTTTGCTCTCAGGAGAACTGACAATGAAAAAATGATTTAAAAAAGTGGAAAAAGAGAGGGTTGGGCCTGTCGTCACTCTTGAAGAGATCAAACACTAGGTAGAAAACAAAAGCACCATCCTTCGAATGGCCAGCAGCTTGTGCTTTCTGCAAGCTGGGCCCCAATAAGTAGTACGAAGATAATGCAACAGAATGCACCTGGGTAGCAAAGTGGGGAAAGCAGGATATCCCTAAAGGACAGTCAGAAGTTGGAGAGCATAGGTATTCTAAAAGAGGGAGCAGGGTGATGTCACAGTGTACAGTGTGCATCGGCTGCCACGTGGAGCTGCAAGAAAAAGCTACACTATAACATTGAGTACCCAATTGTCGCAGTAAGGGCCCCTCTTTTTCTGAACACTTTGCACTGCAACTCACCCAATACAATCTAGTGACATCTTCCTGGCCTAGGTTACCCCAGGCAAGCTGCAGTTTTTTTATTTTACTTATCTTATTTTCATATGTATTTTTTTTTTTTTATTGATGCGCTGGCTGGGCTGCACGCAGCTGAGGCCAGGCACGTCTGCAATTTCCCCAAGTTTGTCAGTATAAACATTCTCCCCGTGCACTTAGTAGCAAGTTGTGTTTTTTTTTCTTTTTTTTTGGTATTTTTTTTTTTAATATAGTTGGAGGCATAGCTACAGGCGCAAGGCCCCATTCACACCTGAGCATTTTGTAGCTTGAAGCCTGAAGCTACAAAACGCTGGAGGGGAAAAAAAATCAATTATTCTCTATGGAGTTGGTTCACATCTCCACTCCAAAACGTCTAAAGCCAGAAGCTCCAAAACGCCTTAAACTCAAACAAGTTCTGGAACTTTTTTTGATTAGGCAGATTTGGGCGTTTTTCTGCTTTTTACATTAGTGACCTTTTGACCTGTACAAAATCGTGGCAAAAAACGCACGACTTTCTGCCTGAAAACGCTACGCTCAGGTGTGAATGGGGCCTAAAAGCTATAGGCTGCCTGCCCTTACACAAGACAGAGGGAAGGGGATAGGCAGCAGCAAAAGGAAGGTGGAATTCTGTGGGCGGGGGAAGAACAGGAGCAGCAAAAATTATGCATACAATCTCAACACCATAGGCTACCCACCCTTCCCCAAATAAGGACTATTCATTAAAAAAAAATAAAAAATGTATTAACTGGCAAGTGCTACATATTGGTATACCTTTAGAGCCCCATAAAAGTGACTGGGTGGATCACTTTTACCTTAACTACTTGCTGCCCGCCCGCCGTCAAATGACGGCGGGACGGTGCGGCTCTCGTCCTGGGACGACGTCATAGGACAGTGTCCCAGAACAGCCGCTCTAGCGCATTCCGCGCCGTGTCATAGCAACACGGCGCAGATGCGCAAGAGCGGCTGTTCTGGGACCCTGATCTCTGTAAAGAGCCACGTCCACAGCTCTACAACCATGTGATCGGCTGTGTCCAATCACAGCCGGTTACATGTAAACACAGAGATGCCACTAATCGGCGCTCCTCGCCTCACACTGACAGAGTGTGTGGCGAAGAGAGCCAATCATCGGCATCTCCACGCAGGGAACAAAATATGTAATCAGGGCACTGATTATCAGTGCCCCGATTACAATATAGCACCACCATGTCACCAATCAGTGCCAGCAATTAGTGCCCACCAGTGCCAGCAATCAGTGCCCACTAGTGATGTTAGTCAGTGCTGGCTATCAGTGCCGCCTATCAATGCTGCCCATGAATGCCGCCTATCAGTGCCACCTAATCAGTACCCATAAGTACCACCTCATCAATGCCCACCAGTTCAGCCTATCAGTGCCACCTCATCAGTGAAGGAGAAAAATTACTTAGTTTCTGTCAGTAAATTTTGTAAATAAGTAAAACATTTTTTTCTTAAAAATGTTTGGCTTTTTTACTAAAAAAATAAAAAACCCAGCAGTAATTAAATACCACCAAAAGAAAGCTCTATTTGTGTGAAGAAAATGATAAAAATTGAATTTGGGTACAGTGTAGCATTCAAAGTGTGACAGCACTGAAAGCTGAAAAATGGCCTGGGCAGGGAGGGGGTGTAAGTGCCCTGTAGGCAAGTGGCTAAAGCCCATCGCCAGCTCTAAAATAATTTTAAATACCAGGATGTTTGTAAACATGCTTTGGTAAACAAGGTGTTAACATATTCCCACCAGCCATAACTTTGATTACTATTTATAATGTATTTTCCTTGTAAGGCCATGTTAAGCAAAAATGGGCAGGGACAGCAATTTATGTATATATTTTGAAAATTCAGGAACTTCTACAGGCAAAACACAAAACCCCAGTAGAAGCAGCATTTTTTAAGCCAGCGTGCATGGCCCCTTTAAATGTGTCTACCATACACATATAAGACAGGTTTTTTTTTTGTATATATAAATAAACCACGCTGATGAAACAAATAATAATGTTTTGTAACAATGATTAATCAAACCATTTCTACATATTACAGGCATAAATCAGAATACTAATCAGTAATAATATATGTGAAACCAAGAAAATAGATAAAGTCCAATAAGTCCCTGAGTGACCGTACTTGTGATCAGACCATAGTAGAAAAGTGCTCATGCTCCTATGGACAAATTAGATACATGCCCACTTCAAAACTGATGTGCTCAAGGTGTCCCCACATGGACATGCACTCACCACAATATATTGACCTTCTATTGCTAGATAGGTCACACTGAGCCTTTTAGGTCAAGCCCAGTTTCATTTACACCAGCCACACAGCACGGGTACCAGGAATCCGAGTCTTCTTAGTATCATGTATCGCCACTCAGAAAAGACAATACCATGGGAGAGATTCTCACTGCGCAAAGCAGACGACTTTATTGAATCACACTAAACATGTATTAAATACACTCACTTGAATTTGTGCCTTATACCGGCACTTGGTGTATTCAGCAATGCTAATAGAGAGATGACCACCATTGCTCCAGAAACGACGTCTGTTCCAAGGACAGGATGACATCACCAGGAAATAACTTAGCGACCAGGAAAAGCACCACCTCAATGCATTTCATCCTAATTGGACATCTTCAGGAAAAAAAAATTTTTTATTTATACCTACAGGTAAGCCTATGATAAGGCCTATCTGTAAGTACAGTAAATATTTCCTAAACGTTCACAGTTTGGGAAATATTTAATTTAGTGGCAGCTGGTGGTATCACCGTCACATGCGCACTGTGCTTTCAATGGATGCCATGCTGTACGCCCGTGACTCCTGTGCATGTGGCTTGGCCATTCAAACAGCCGGAGCCCCTGAACCCAGAAGGAAGACCAGGTGTAGATGGAAGCCCTGTCAGTGGGGACAGCATGGCGATGGGGAGCTTCATTTTAAGGCAAGTCTGTCATAATGTGCTAGTATGCAATGCATACTAGCACATTATGACATTATCCTGCAAGGGTGCAATTTTTTTTTGTGGTTTACTACCGCTTTAAAGAATACATAAAAATATCCTGTCAAATGTCTATCAAGAGGGATACATCAACAAAGATACATATGGATACCTCACTACACAATACCCTAAAACGCCTACTCTCTATTCACTACTCAAATCCCAGAAAAATGTAAATTAACCTTCTGGCCATCCAATTGTACACGGCATTGGATGTTTGACAGAAAAAGTGAACCAGTTTTAAGGTTTCTCTTTGAACCCCCCCCCCCCTTTAATGTTAGGAGATTACCGACGTACATAAAAGACACTTTAGACTTCATTCAAGGGCTTCAATGTCTATAGCCCTATATAAGGAATCTAAACAGTATGAACCTTCTTACAAGAACAGGATCAGTCTACATATTTTCCTGTGAGGCCTTGTCTATGTACCTGTGCCACAGGTACATAGATGATGTCTTCGCAAAAAGCGAGTTTATGCAAATTTGAACAAAAAAAATTTAACCTGAAATTTACTATGCATTGTGATTTTGCCAAAATACCCTTCTTGGCAGTGGTGATCTACATCCAAGATGACGGGAGTGTAAATACAACCATCTGAAGAAACTGTCCTGCTGCTGGCTAATTTTTTAACAAACTGTGTCTGATATTTTTGAGTATTTGTGGTACAGCAGGGGGTTGCAATGCATCTGAGGCGAGCGTATGCAGGATTTATTCAAAGGATATGGTGAGATGTTGGGAGAAAAAAAAACAGAATAAAAAAAAAAAAAAAAAAGGGAAGAAGGAAGCAGTTCTTGAATATACAGGAATGGGCAAAAAAAATACAAATAAGTTAAAAATACCCCCAATTAATAGAAAAGGTAGATACCTAAAAATCATTTGTGGATTCAACCCTAGGCATCCATCCACCATTATACAGATGCCAAAGTGGCAGGCAACAAGGTACAGCCAGCACTTTTTTTAGCAAGGGGCAGTGAGGTAGTGTGGAATGGTTCGCAGATGTGAGATTCTATGGACTAGCTGGAGGCTGAGACGCTAGTTTGTTGAGCTCCTGCGGCTTGTCTTGCACCCTGAAACAGATGGAAACCCTAAACTCCGGTGTCAGATCTAGATACTGGTGGTGAGCTATTTTGTGTGGTGTTCAATGTACTAGGATTATGGATTTTTTGCCTTTATTTTGTTGAAGAAAGCCATCTGTGTTTGTCTGTTTTAAGAGGCCAATAAAGAGTGTTTACTTTTACAAGCATCTTGCTGGTGATCTCAGATCCTCCATATCTATAATATATATATATATATATATATATATATATATATATATATATATATATATATATATATATATATATATATATATATATATATATATATATATATATATATATATATATATATATATATATATTTGTGAAGGCTATTTATACTGGAAATTTAAGTCCCGGTATTGTTTGACCTATTAGATGTGTATATCATTCAACTGTTTTCTGTGCACAGATCTGTGAATTTAGGCACTGCAACTCAAATAACTCTAGCATAATGTGTTAAAACAGACGTAAACACAACCAAAAAAATTTTGTATAAGTTTTACCGTAATAATATCACATTTGAACATTTTTTTCTCTTTTTTGTAACTGCCAGTTTTCGTGAAAATAACAGCTGGTGATGAAGATCCTTGTTTGGGTACTTTGTGTTACGCAGTGACCCAACATGACATTCAGTAAGGGTTTACCTTTACTTTACTTTAAACACCAATACACATACCACCCATTTACACTCAGGAAATTAGATCTTTCAGCAAGAAGAAAAAGGGTTTTGGGACTTTGAGTGAGGCACAAGACACATGTTAGGAGAAATTATAAAATTGTTTAATTAGCATATAAACAAAGCGTTAAACATGAGTATTTTTATCTATATACACAAGGCGATACAAAAAAAAAAAAGAGGAATTCATGTATGTACGTGCACGCATCTGAAATTGTATAGTATCCCATGGAAGTAACTAGTATAAAAAGCCAGTGCTTATTGAGTAATGGATACAAATGGGTTATAGAATGCAAATGAATCACAGTTGAGGTCAAGCTATGTGTTGGTGTATTAGATCTTTCAGCTACCTACAGTATAGTTGCTATCTACTGCTATGCTATTTACACCTCTGATTAAACAGAGCCAAAACCTAATCAAGGCACTGCTATCCTTAAAGGGGTTGTAAAGATGTTTTTTTTTTTTTTTTAAAATAACAAACATGTTATACTTACCTTCACTGTGCAGCTCGTTCTGCACAGAGTGGCCCCGAACCTGGTCTTCTGGGGTCCCTCGGCGGCTGTTTCAGCTCCTCCCCGCAAGCATTTACCACCTTCATGCGAGCTCCCTCGCACGGTGGTGAGTGCTTGCGGGCGCGCTCCCGTGATACAGCCGGCGGCTATAGCCGCTCGCTGTATCACTCGGCCCCGCCCCCCGGCGTGCCGCGTCATCGGATGTGATTGACAGCAGCGCGAGCCAATGGCTGCGCTGCTTTCAATCCATCCACTGCAGCCAATCAGCGACCAGGCTGAGCTGCAATGAAGCTGACGAGGACGAGGAGCGAAGATTCGAGGCGTCAGGTAAGTAAAACGGGGGGGCTGGGGGCGGCGGTACTGTCAAAAGTTTTTTCACCTTAATGCATAAAATGCATTAAGGTGAAAAAATTTTTACCTTTACAACCCCTTTAAATTGATGAAATACAGATCATAGGAGGGAACACTTTCAATCTATATTTTTCTATTTGCTAAATGTCCAGAGTGTCATAAATTCGCTCAGAACAAAAAAAAAAAAAAAAAAAAAAAAAGTTACCTCAATGCCATGAAGCAAGAACAAGACCCATTGTTTTATTCATAGACTGTACATTCTTTGTAGGACCTTGACAATCTGAACTAAACCCTTCTGGTATAAATGATCTGTCACTCTGCTCTAACTATTCAACCCTTGGGACCAGCCTATAATCTTTTGAAGCTACAAAGATTCAAAGCATATGGTAGATCAGGTGTTGGACTTGGGGGAAATCAAAAATTAAACTGTCTTGGAGCTGTTAAAAGTCTGTGCACTGTATATTTAATGTGTTGTTGTATATTTAATGTGTTTTTGGTGCATGAGGTAGGAGGCGGCCAGAAAAGCAAAGGAGCAATTGCCTGAAAAAATATTTCTATTAGCAGTGTCACCTTAAATTTAAAAATCTGTTTATTTTAAAACAGATGTTCATGCAAAGTAAAATTGCCACAGGCAAGTCGATTTGGAGTTGGCAATTTCAACATGCATGAATAGAAAAAACAAAATGGAAAATCTGCTTGAAATCTGTCATGCCGTTAACTGTGCTACAAAGTTTACAAAAATTTAACTTTGCATATAGACTAGGTTTTTGTGCTGCAGGTAAGTCTATAAAATGTTTTACAGAATAAGTTAGACCCTAGCTAGTTCTCAACCATGATTAATGTCATACTTATCATTAAATATCATAATTTAGCTCATTGTTATACACAGAAAGTGGGTAAAAATAACCAAAACCACCTAATATGTATTTTGTCCTTATTAAGATAGAATATTGAAACCGTCTTTGGAAGGAAGGAAGGAAGGAAGGAAGGAAGGAAGGAAGGAAGGAAGGAAGGAAGGAAGGAAGGTCTACGGCAGGGATGTCAAACTGGGCTGCATCAGCATCGTGGTTGCAGGAACTCAACCATGTCCCCCGCCAAACTACATCAAACGGTGGGTGTGGCCAAACTGCACTAACCAATTACCAATATAAAAAGGAGTCTCTGCAACAATGTAATGGGAGTATTCACAGTAACCACCAATGTAGGGAGGGAGTTACACTGACCAAAGTAAGGGGGACACTCACAATGGCCACTAGTGTGAATGGAAGGATTGTACACCAAGCCCCAATGTAATGAAAAGATTTACACTGACCACCAATGTAACTGAGAAATTTAGCCTGCGTTGACACTTGTGGGTGTCAGGAACGCAAGCAAAATCTCTTTTTTGACACCAAGAAATGTGCTGCCCTTTAGCAGATACACAGCAGTGTCATTAATTGTTAATTACACCCTCACGCATCTGCTGAGATGTTGCCTTTTCACATACACTAAAATTCAGGGTGCTGTGGCACCATGTTATTTTGAAAAAGGGTTCCACCTCCAATTTGCTTACCTTTTGCAGAACAGGCTGATGTTAGGCTTAATGACCAGTTGTAGGCAAAACTTTCCAGCATGCCCCCTTTACCTCTCCAGTGGGCAGCATTCAGCAAATGTGATGGTGGATATGACCTCAGGAGGGGCATGATATACATATGAATGCCATCTCTATTTACATATCAATGCCGCCAGTTTGCATTGTTAATGCAGGTTATTTACATGTAAAACACAGGGTCTGCAGGGGAGTCATCTGTACGCGGCAATTGAGCAGAGCTGGGCAACATTAGTAATAGAACTTCACTCAGATATCGGGACACAGCACAGGACTAAAACTTCAAGAGACAAGGGAATTTAAACTGGGATAGTTGGCAAGTATGAGGCAGCTACTTTGGGCCCCACGTGGGGACCTGGGCAGCTGCCCCTCTTGCCCTGCCTTAACCACTTCCAGCCCAAGGACGTCATATAACGTCCTTGACTTTCAGTGGGAATATCAGAATGATGCCTGCAGCTACAGGCATCATTCAGATATCCTCTTTTTCAGCTGGCGATTGTGCGCACTGTAAGAACGATCATAGCGGCAGTGCAGCCACTAGATCATTCTTACAGGTGACGGGAGGGAAATCCCCCCCCTTTCCGCCGCACTTAGGTGCTTCTCCGGGCTCTCCCGTGCCATCGGGACCCAGGGAAAAAAAATTGTCCGCCACCAGATTACGATCATAGAGATTTCATCTCTTTGACCATTGGAAGCCCGGGCGCGACGTTATGACATCGCGTCTGGGCCGCGCTTGTAAACAAAGCCGCGATTGCGGCTGGAAAGCATGAATCATGAATTTTTTTTTTTATCTCATGCTTTCCAGCCTGGAGGAGAGATGTGGAGTCTTATTGACCCCGCATCTCTCCACAAAGGAAGCAGCTGGTCTGTCATATGGAGTAGACAATGGGGAATTTCCTCTTTGTGGGACTTTAAAGGGGCAGGAGTCTCAAAACAATACATCAACGAACTATGAATAATAATTACATGTTTATTTATCAAAAAGTTAAAAAAGACATAACAATTGATAAAAGAAAAAAGGAAACAAACAGATGCCAAGATTTCAATTTATGGTGATACAACAATGTTACATGACAGTTTCACAAAGGTACACTTAACCCCACAAAGGCTGTTCCAGCAAGAGGAAGGCTGTGGTCATATGGAGTAGGAGCACACGATCTCATCCACGGCTTGGCGCTATTAAGGCATGCTATAGAGCGGTGCACTAACGCACCAGACCCATGTGAGTACCCTATAACAGGGTTTTGTTTGCATTAAGTAAAATCTTTTAAAGCGTTATTACACTATGGAAGTCTCTTTTTGATATTTATATATAAGGATGCCACATCTTTGAGCAGTATTTGGATAGTGCAACCTGACCTGGGATCCGTTTTGAGGATTAAAAAGCATGTACTGACCAAACTTAATTGCAAGGTCACACCTTCTGAGGTGAGCGGCCATTACCTTGGGGTGGGGAGCACCTGAGTGTAGTCACTACTGAAGATCGCTATATTCACAGTCACCTATTAAGTTTTTTATCTTTAGATTAAGGACGCTGAAAACTGACCCTGAATGGTCAGAGTATCACGGACCTATATGCACCTGAGCACTTTATGGATCACTTTTGTATCAATATTTATATTTTATGAAATGTATATTCACGCTTTATGATGTTGTAAGCTGTATGACGACAACAGTCGCGTAATATATATATATATATATATATATATATAAAATTATTCTTGGAATTTATAGGCACATCACTTTAGTTAACAATCTGGTTCAGCAGATCATTAAGGGGATAGCGCAGCACATGATTTATTTATCTGTGATTCTCACATGTTAGTATGGGACGTGATTAGTGCTAGCAGCTGTCATCATACTATTTATAAGATAGGGGATCTTTGATTTGGTAGCTCGCAAGACCTTTACTACTATTTTGAATTTTGTTTTCCAACTTGCACTATTCTGCCACTATGCACTCCTGCCTCCACACCAGCCGATCCGGTCCAGTCTGCCACCATGCCAGTTGCTTTGGTCAAGCCCATATCAATTAAGCCTTCTGTTCTAGGCCTTCCTGCCACTGCATCATCTATGGGTCGGTCTACTCCCGACTCCTCTGCTCTTCTTCTGCCTTTCCATATTTGGGACTCTCAGTGGCCAGGCCTCATCCTAACACAATTGCATCTTCTTGAACTGGCCTAAGAAGCTCTATCCATCCTTGGGACAGACTGATTTATTCAGCCAAGTGGGGTCCTTGACCATTTCCCAAAGCCACCATTTATCAAGCCCACCTTTCAGCCTTCCAGTCAGACTCTACTGAGCTTCGACCTGCTACCCACATCCAGTCTGATGCCGCTGATCCTCCACCTATTGCCCAGTCTGGTGGTCCTGTGCCTGATGTTTAACCTGCTGCCTGATGAGCAGTCAGATGGTCTGCTGCCTGGCGACCCACCTGCTTCTGACAGTTCGCTGCCCGGCGACCCACCTCCAGCTTCTCAGAGTTCAGATGCTAATCTTCTCTGCATGGAGCCCTTATATCATTTCCTTCTCCTTCCCAGGACTACATGTCCCATGACGCATTGCTCCTCACACATTCACAAGTTCTCAGGCACTTACTGGCATGTATGGACAGTATACTAAGCTGTATGTTCTCTACACGGTGTATACGGACATATATGGATGTTGTACTAAGCTATATGTGGGCTGCACGGTGTACTGAACTGTATATGTACTGCACTGTCTATACTGACATGTAAACAAATAAGGCATTCTGTATGCAGGCCAACTAATTGGCTGACCAACTAATCTATAATGAAAATCCCGGCAACTATTTTTATTATTGATTATTACCTATTATATTGATTAGTTGTTTCAGTCCTAATATGCTGTGTGTTTGATACTGCAGATACAGAATTGCAGAATAAATCCACCTGGTGATGCATCAATATTTGGAGTGACAAGTACTTTGAGGCAACTCTATACGATTACAAAGATCCTATCTACCACTTTGCCTTATGAGATTATCTTTCATATCCTATCTTAATCAGGTTTTAAGGTATTTCAATTTGATCCATTATTGATGTGTAAACTTCCTCACTATACTATGGCTTTGTATGATTACAACAATGGTTGTCCCTGGTGAATATCTGTATCATAGTCTTGTTGGGAAGTCTAAACTGAGGATTAACCCACCAGGAAATCTTTGGAGCAGCCAGAGTATATTTTATGTGGGTCAACTGCAACTAGCTTTGCTGACAAATGCCCCGTACACACGGTCGGATTTTCCGATGGAAAATGTCAGATCGGAGCGTGTTGTCGGAAATTACGACCGTGTGTGGGCTCCATCGGACATTTTCCATCGGATTTTCCGACACACAAAGTTGGAGAGCAGGAGATAAAATTTTCCGACAACAAAATCCGTTGTCGGAAATTCCTATCGTGTGTACACAAATCCGACGGACAAAGTGCCACGCATGCTCAGAATAAATAAAGAGATGAAAGCTATTGGCCACTGCCCCGTTTATAGTCCCGACGTACGTGTTTTACGTCACCGCGTATAGAACGATCGGATTTTCCGACAACTTTGTGTGACCGTGTGTATGCAAGACAAGTTTGAGCCAACATCCGTCGGAAAAAATCCTAGGATTTTGTTGTCGGAATGTCCGAACAAAGTCCGACCGTGTGTACGGGGCATAACAGGCTCCAGACGTAGCTCATCGATACAGGGCTAATTATGACATCCAGGAAAAGTCAAGATTTTCAAAGACCTAACATTGTGAAATAAGTAGAGTTTTCTTGGCAGTGGTAACTGCAAACTACATCTCCATGGTGTCCTTCATGAAGTAAAGTTGTTTACATATCTCCCTCTGCTGCCCTCCCCTGACATACTTCTGGTCCACCTTACTCTGCAGCTAACTGGAAGTTAGGAAATGTCGATACAGTTAAATTGAAACAATTTAATTAAAAAAATTGTAGAAAGCAGTGCAGGAACTGGAAGTGTGTGGTCACAGCCTATGTCTCATTAACGACTCATTTACACTCGCTTTAAAACATGGCTTCGGACAGGCTTTTTTAAAGCTCTCTGAACACCAGTCAAAGCACCCGTCATTAATAAAATGGTTAGTCTACAGTCCTGTTTATACCTTGGGTTTTCTTTGCATAGGCTTTGCTTAACAAATTATACCCCATGTCGCTTCAGTGCTTCAAAGTCTCCACAGAAGTCTATGGCAAAGCTTGCTTGAAGCACCTGCAGCTTTTGAGAGGCTTTAATTCAGCTTTAGCTTTGCATTGTTTTGGAGATATTACAGGTATGAGATATCAGCATACACACAGGGCATCTGCCAAGCTTCAAAAAAGCACCACTGAAGCACCAAAAACACATGTTTAAGCAGTAGGCGCTTGAATGTGTTGAAGTTGAAGCAAGTGTAAATGAGCCCTTAGGGTATCACAGATCTAAATGGCAATTATACATTAAAAACTTACCTTCCCCAAGCTTTGGAATGATTTTTTCTGGAATTCCTTTTTCACTTAGGACAGTAAAATGCTGCCACAATCTCAGGACACAGGACCCAGAAACAGAGCACCATGGGACCTGCTAAGAGTACACTTACACATTAATATCAAAAACATCTTCATTTTTCAAAACTCACACATGCAAAATTATTTCCACATATTCAGACAATCTGGTAATACAAAGCAAAAGGCTATAAAATAAGATACTACAATAAGGCAGAGAAAAAAAAAATAAAACACAGTCCAAGGAGCTAGTTCAGAGGAAATCTCAGTAACTCCTAATACCCAACATACTTCTGGTGTCTGTAACTTTGCAGCAAGCTGGAAAGACCAGGACTTGTCTGAATGCTACCTGTATTCATTAAGGTTTGTCTGGTGTATGGACCACCACTGAGCAGATTTTCACTTGTGTCCCGTTTTGTAGGACACTTGTCAGCAGGACTATACCCAATAAATGTAGTCCCGGAATTATTTTTGAATGTTTTGTTTTTAATTTTAGGTGTCATATGATATTAGCACAATTTACGAAATGCTACAAAATACAAAAAAAAACAACAAAAAACACAACAATAACCAGTTCCCGAGCGGCTCACGCAGATTTACTGTGGCTCAATGGTTCTCCTGGGCGAAATCCCATATATAAATGGGTTTCCCTTTAAGAGCCACCAGAGGGTGAACCCGATGTGCATGGCCGCCATCGCCGCCGTGCACGAGAGCCAGCACGGGGATTTGTGTGTGTAAATACGTAAATCCCTGTCCTGTCAGAGAGGAGAGGAGAGGAGAGGAGACAGATCGTGTGTTCCCACTAAGTAGGAACAACAATCTGTCTCCTCTCCTAGTCAGTCCAATCCCCTTACAGTTAGAACACACCCAGGGAAAGCACAATTAACCCCTTGATCGCCCCCTAGTGTTAACCCCTTCCCTGCCAGTGACATTTACACAGTAATCAGTGCATATTTATAGCACTGATTGCTGTATAGATATCAATGGTCCCAAAAATGTGTCAAAAGTGTCCGATCTTTCAGTCGTAATGTCGCAGTACCGCTAAAAATTGCAGATCACCACCATTACTAGTAAATAAATAAATAAATAAATAATAAAAATGCCATAAATCTTTCCCATAGTTTGTAGATGCTATAACTTTTACGCAAACCAATCAATATATGCTTATTGCGTTTTTGTTTGTTTTTTTTTTTACCAAAAAAAAGTAGAATATATATTGGCCTAAACTGATGAAGAAATTAGTTTTTTAACCACCTCAATACAGGGCACTTACACCCCCTTCCTGCCCAAGCCATTTTTCAGTTTTCAGCGCTGTCGCACTTTGAATGACAATTGCGCGGTCATGTTACACTGCACCCTAATTAAATTTTTATCATTTTTTCCCCACAAATAGAGCTTTCTTTTGGTGGTATTTGATCACCTCTGCGGTTTTTATTTATTGCGCTATAAACAAAAGAAGAGGGACAATTTTGAAAAAACACAATATTTTTTACTTTTTGCTATAATAAATATCCAATTTTTTTTTTTTTTTTAACAAATTTTTTCCTCAGTTTAGGCCGATATGTATTCTTCTACATATTTTTGGTAAAAAAAAATAGCGATAAGCGTATATTGATTGGTTTGCGCAAAAGTTATAGCGTCTACAAAATAGGGGATAGATTTATAGCATTTTTATTATTTATTTATTTTTTACTAGTAATGGCGGCGATCTGCAATTTTTATTGTGACTGCGATATTGCGGCGGACACATCGGACACTTTTGACACATTTTTGGGACCATTCACATTTATACAGCGATCAATGCTATAAAATTGCATTGATTACTGTGTAAATGTGACTGGCAGGGAAGGGGTTAACACTAGGGGGCGCTCGAGGGGTTAATGTATGACCTAAGGAGGTGACTAACTGTGGGGGGAGGGGACTGACTGGGGGAGGTGACCGATCGCTGTCCCTATGTACAAGGGACACGCCATCGGTCTCCTCTCCTCTCTGACAGGACGTGGATCTGTGTTTACATGCACAGATCCACGCTTCTGCTCTGTTACCCGGCAATCGCGGGTGCCCGGCGGACATCGCGGCCGCCGGGCACGAGCACCGGGTCCCGAGCGACGCAGCGGGCACGCGCGCGCGCCCCCTAGTGGTTTGGGAGGGCGAGGACGTCATATGACGTCCTCCCAGAACAACAGAAGCCTCGTCCCGCCGTCATATGACGGTGGGCGGTGGCTTAGTGGTTAAAAACATTTTTGGAGATATTTATTATAGCAAAATAATATTGTTTTTTTCTTCAATATTGTCACTTTTTTTGTTTATAGTGAAAAAAAAAAAAAAAAAACGCGCAGAGGTGACCAAATACCACCAAAAGAAAGCTCTATTTGTGGGGGAAAAAAAGGACACAAATTTTGTTTGCGTACAGCGTCATGACCGCGCAATTGTCAGTTAAAGCAACGCAGTGCCAAACTGTAAAAAGTGCTCTGGTCAGGAAGGGGGTAAAATCTTTCGGGGCTGAAGTGGTTAAGACTGGGTTCACATATATGCAAATTGGATGTGGGTTTTCTCCACATCCAATTTGCATGACAGGGGAGTATGACCGTCTCTCAATGCAGCTGGTCCACACAACTCCTGTGCGTGTTTGATTCCGATTCAGGTGTAAATTCCGGTCCGAATTTTTGCCTGAATTCGCACCTGAATCGGTGAACAGGGACACACCGGACCCCCTGCTGTGAGCTGCGGCTGCAGTATGTGTAAACCCAGCCTTATACTCACCTACATGGCTGCACCACTGATCAATTTAATGATGCTGTAGCTGTACCCACCGGCTCTACATTGAGAACTGAGCGATCCAAGACCACTGATTGCTCAGTTTTAGTCTTCAGTGAGCAAAGAGCCAGTGACTGCCAGTCACCGCCTCCCTGCTCTGCCCCTCATGGCTCACTGAAGTGCCAGAGTGTGCAGGGGATGGGACTGGCTGGCTCAGCCTCTCAGCAGCACATTGAGTGCTGGTTCACACTGGTGCGATGCGAGAACATTGCGAATCCACTGCGTGTTCCCGCGTCGCATGTCATTCACACTGCCATATGCGAATCGCTGGGGAGTGTCAATACATTGTTAACGACACCCCCAGTTCAGCTTGCATATCGCACTGCGAACTGACAGTTCGGACATGAATCGGATCGCATATGTGTGAACACACATGCGATCCGATTCTGGTCCGAACAGAAAAAAGGGTCCTGTGCGCGTCTGCACTGAATGCGGTGCGATATCAGCCATACTATCTCTATGGCTGATATCGCACCACACAGACATCGCAGGAAATGTGAACGGCAGTGCGCTGCGAATTACATGCAATGTTTGGCATCGCACAAGTGTGAACCGGCACTGAGAGGCTGAGCCAGCTGCAGGTCAGGCATCTGGGCGGATCCTGACATTATTGTTCGAATCCCCGCAGAGCCTGGATCTGCTCGGGGACATCAGCTGACAGCAGACTTTAGCCCGCTGTCAGCTGAATATGGGTTACAGGAGTACAGACCTAAGTGCAATCCTGTGATCCATAGGAGAAGCGTGGCCAATGGAGCTTTGGCCATACGCCTCTTTTAAATGGTTGTATTATTTCTTTCATACCATCTTACTAGATTTGAATTAGAAAAATATCAAATGTGGCAAAATTCATTTAAAGGGGACTGTAGGGAGCACAAATGTGTAATAATTAATTTGTTAGAGCGGTATTAAACCCAAAACCAAAAATGCAATTTACCAATCATTACATGTGGTGGCTGCATTTGTTTTCTTGTTTTGTTTTTGTTCCCTGTTGTCAGCTGGTAATCTGATGGTAATACACCTTGTGAATCAAAGCGCCCTTACTCTAGATTACTGAGCACAGAAGACAGTGGCATTGTCAGTCTGGGGGGGAGGGGAGTGTTAGATGTAGTAGCATATTTAAATACATTAACAAAATGAAGCCAAATTTCAGCTGACACTGTATAATCAGTTACAGCAAACGTTTTTTTTTTTCTTTTCGGATAAAAGGTTTTACATGAACAAATAAAAGCTGATCATTGCACGTACCCTTCACTATGGTAAATGGTTTGTCTCATGCCTGTAAACTGATACATCTGCAATAAAGCTTCTTCTTTTCAAAAACAACAGACTGGCTGGATCACCAGATGAAAACAGAAGAAATAAAGCATAAAAAAGAAAGCTAATGCAGCCATCACATCTAAGAATTGGTAAGCTGTAACATAAGGTCCCTTTCACACTTTTTAGCAGACCGATCTGACCCTCCAGTCTCCTCTATGGAGCCACGGGGGTAAACGGAAATCTGATCCGATAAAAACAGATGGGTGGGGATCTCCATCTGTCTGGCAGATTGGATGGCAATCGGGTGTGTATGGACAGGCGATCCATTTACATCTGACTGCCCATACAGGAAAGCAGGCCGTGTCTCTGTCCGCTCTGCATAAGTGGAGCGGACACAGCAATCCGCCTGCTCAGCTGACAGATTCACCGCTGAGCAGGAGGACTCCAAAGGAGCCCACCCCATGTGAAAAGAGGCCAAAATGTTTGCTTTTGGGTTTAATGCTGCTTTAAGGGGCTGTAATACCAGGGATCTTTAGCAGTCTAATGTAACTTGACTCCAGTCTAACTGTCTCTGGAAGCATGTCTGCAGTCTCTGGCCATCCCGTGTTCCTGTCTGCAGTCTCTGGCCATCCCGTGTTCCTGTCTGCAGTCTCTGGCCATCCCGTGTTCCTGTCTGCAGTCTCTGGCCATCCCGTGTTCCTGTCTGCAGTCTCTGGCCATCCCGTGTTCCTGTCTGCAGTCTCTGGCCATCCCGTGTTCCTGTCTGCAGTCTCTGGCCATCCCGTGTTCCTGTCTGCAGTCTCTGGCCATCCCGTGTTCCTGTCTGCAATCTCTAACCTCTTTCTGCGGCACTACACTTACTGTAGATTATGTGCAGCCTTTTGGTGAGGTCAGGAGCCACCCTTGAGGCCCCCTGTGTCAGTTAAGTTGACCAACACTGCTATAGGGTGTTGCATACCTCCCAACTTCTTGAGATGGGACTGAGAGACACCTATTAGCAAAAGTATGTAGGCATAGGACACACCCCCTGCCATGCCCCCTTAAAGGAGAACTGTGCAAAACAAATAGTTGGTTAAACCCAAAAGTGTTTTTTTACCACTACTATTACTTTATACTGGAATTTACAAATGCAGCAATTTAGAAATTGGATGAAAGGTTTAGCACTGTAATATACTTTTTGATAAATAGCGCATTTTATATACAATATAGATCAGACCAAAATGCGGGACAAATGAGAAGGAAAGAGGGACTTTGTACCAAATCAGGGATAGTTGGGAGCTTTTTGTTAAACAGTCAGGCCACAGGATTTTTGTTAAACAGTCAGGCCACAGGGTCCCTTTTATATTTGCTTACATAAAATCCCTGAAAACTATTTTAAAGTTACATCAATATTGTAATACATATAAAGAAAATTAGGTTATGTTCAGACTAGTCTGCACAATAAGGCTTGATTCACACCTATGCATGGTCCACCTTTGCTTTTTTGCAGGAATTAGGCTACATTCACATGGGTTTCTAAATTTCAGAGTTTAGCTCCATTTAGAAGACTTTTCTAAAAGCAGCTGGACTCAAACAATGCAAAGTAATCATGTTATTCATACATAATGATTAGCAGTGTTTAGTTGCAGACAGTTTAGCTGCGTTTTGAAAAAGAAAAGTGCTTTTTACAAGGTCGACTATCTGCAGCTAAACACATTTAGCTGTAGATAGCTGCAGTGCGTTAGCAGCAGAAAATGACACAGTTTCCCTTTTTTCTTGCAATATTGGTATTTCTTTTCATGTTGGTTCTCATACATCCTCAAGTTGGCATTCATTCTTTGCAGACATGGTCTAACAATAGTTAGTACACTGTCATAGGTGGACAAAGACATTCTGATAAAGTTTTAAAGTTTTAAAATGTAGTTCTGATTTCCTCATACATCAGGACAAAATATCCCCTAGTTAGATACAGGGATTTATCCATCTTTGCTTCATTTGCCACTCTACCTCAGGGCCAGTTCACATCAGAACATGGGTGCATTTCCCACACTTCAGGTGACTGCACTGCCCCTGCACAAATCTCAACACAGTTCATTAGCGGGCAGCAAATCTCATAGTACCGCAATACCATGCAGCTTGGTCCGGTGCATTTTCAAAAGGATCGCTGTGCGCACGAACCAGACCTCATCCTGGGTTCACACTTGTGCAGTGTGGGACACCGCATGCAATTCGGACAGGGATTGCACCGCATTCCTATTCATATCACATTATTACACGTGATCCTTTGCAGTGCGATTTGAACCCATTCCTTTTGTACGGCTCAATTCTCACTGCACGAAAAAGGTGTAGGCATCTTTTTTTTTTGCTCACACCCATGCAATCCAATTCCTGCAATTGCACTGCGTTTTGCAAGCCGTTTTGGGGCATTATTAATTTAGCATTGACACTGGTGGAAGATCTCATGAACAGAGTGCGATTTTAATGCGGTGCGGAAAACGCTCAGGATTACCTGCGTTTCCCACACCGCATATATGTAAACTGGTGCTAAATCTTTGCCTCTCAAACAGGCACACAATGGTAAGCACCAGCTTTGCTCTCTACTCTATTTCAATTACACAGCTCTATCTCCTTGCTCAGAAAATTACCAACAAATTGGAGGGGGAGGTGCCTGGGGTACAACAACCCCCAAAAAAAAAAAAAAAAAAAAACACCTGAAAACACTGACGCATCTAAATACAGCTATCTGTAGTTAAAAGGAGTTGTAAAGGCAGTTTTTAATTTTATCTTAATGCATTCTATAAGGGTCCTTTCACACTGGGGTGGTTTGCAGGCACTATTGCGCTAATAATAGCGCCTGCAAACCGACCCGAAACAGCCGCTGCTTTAATTCCAGTGTGAAAGCCCCGAGGGCTTTCACACTGGAGCGATGCGCTGGCAGGACGGTAAAAAAAGTCCTGCCAGCAGCATCTTTGGAGCGGTGTGTATATCGCTCCTTTACCGCTCCTGCCCATTGAAATCAATGGGACGGCGCGGCTATACCGCCGGCAAAGCGCCTCTGCAGAGGCGCTTTGCGGTGGTTTTAACTTTTTCTCGGCCCCTAGCAGGGGGGTAAAACTGTCCCGCTAGTGGCCGCATACCGACGGTAAAGCGCCGCTTACAGTAGCGGCGCTTTACCGCCGACGCCCGCCCCAATGTGAAAGGGCTCTATGATAAACCTTCTGTGTGCAACAGCCCTCCTAATACTTACCTGAGGTCCCTCTCTGTCCATGAGTGTCTCAGCCGTCCGAGATCCTCCCTCCTCCCTCCCACCATTGACAATCAAAGTCAGCTAACCAAATGAAGGGGGGGGGGGCACTGAAAAGGAGGAAGGGGCCAGGATCACAGAAGAGGGACCCGAGAAGAGGAGGATCCGGGCTGCGCTGTGCAAATCCACTGCACAGGGCAGGTAAGTATAACAGGTTTGTTATTTTTATAGGAAAAAAAAAAAAAAAAAATGGACTTTAGTATCACTCTTAACCGCTTGGCGCCCGCCCAGTGCAGCTCTCGTTCTGGGACAACGTCATATGACAGCGTCCCAGAACGGCCGCTCTAGTGCGGGGGCATGCAGCGCCGCAGCGTGTTGCTAGGACACGGAGCGTCCGGAGCTCTTTAACCATGTAATCGGCTGTGTCCAATCACAGCCGGTCACATGTAAACATGGAGATGCCGGTAATCGGCTCTCCTCACCTCACACTGACAGAGTATGTGGCGAGGAGAGCCGATCAGCGGCATCTCCACGCAGGGGGACATCTGGGAATGTAATCAGGGCACTGATCTTTAGTGCCCTGATTACAATATAGCAATATAGTGTCATCAATCAGTGCCCACCAATGCCAGCAATCAGTGCACACCACTGCCCACAAGTGCCACTAATCAGTGCCCATTGGCGATGCCAGTCAGTGCTGCCCATCACTCCTGTTGATCAATGCCCATCAGTGTCGCCCATCAGTGCCACCCATCAATGCCCATTAGTACCGCCTATCCGTGCCCACCAGTGCCGCCTATCAGTGGCCATAGGTGCAGCATGTTAGTGCCTCCTCATCAGTGCCCACAATTGCCACCTCACCAATGCCCACCAGTTCAGCCTATCAGTGCCCATCAGTGCTGCCTCATCAGTGCACATCAGTGATGGCAAAAAATTACTTAGTTACAAAATTTACTGACAGAAAAAAAAAGGAAAACATTTTTTTTCAAAATTTTTGGTCTTTTTTTTGTTTTTTTAAAATAAAATCCCAGCAGTGATAAAATACCACCAAAAGAAAGCTCTATTTGTGTGAAGAAAATGCTAAAAAAATGTGTTTGGGTATAGTGTAGCATGACCGCGCAATTGTCATTCAAAGTGCGACAGTGCTGAAAGCTAAAAAATGGCTTGGGCAGGAAGGGGGTGTAAGTGCCCGGTAGGCAAGTGGTTAAACTCATTTACAAAACGCAACTATCTGCAGGAAATATTTCAACTTTTTCAAGTGCAGATTACTGGCACATAAGCCCCATACACACAGGACGAATGTCAAACGACATTGGCCGCTTCAATCGAAACCAGCTGACGTTCATCCTGTGTGTATGGCAGCCGGGCCGGCTTCTGTTGAAGGGTCATGACCAAACATGGTCTTCTGACCAGCTCCCAATCAGCAGTCTCAGCCAGCGTCCCCCTGTCAGAACACAATAGCACAGCAGGGGAAACAGTTGTACTAACATCGGATTATTAGTACAGCAGCTTCAACCTGAGCTGAGGTTTTTTTTTTTTTTTCAACCCAAAAAGACTACTTTTTCACAGAAAACGTGTGAAACACAGAAATGAACCATAACCTACATAAAAACCCACAGAAGAAAAAAGGGAGACAGTGACCTCAAAGGAATTACTAAGACTTGAGAAAAATGCTCCGCAAACACATGAAAACGTGTCAAACGCATTTCAACCCCGCATGCAAGAACGCAACTTCTGGTGTGACTTGGCCCATAAACGCAGCGTTCTGGTATGAACAGGACACAGAATACTAGTGTGTTCTATGTCACATTACACTTAAGGGGGCCTGACTGTATTCATGAGTGTAACCCCCTACTTCAGACATTCTATGACGCTGTACACAGCTAAATACCTGACAGGAAACCCAATAAATCCAGTCAACAGATTACCTCAGAAACAGAGAACCTGTGACTGTACAACAGCACTGACTGAGGAACACCCACCACAGACAAAGGACAAGGACAGAAGGAGCACAGACAACCCTGGACGTACACTGCTGCTCCCAACACAGACGCGTCACGATTCTACACAGCCTGACGCAGTCAGCTTCCGAAGCTCTTTCTCCCGCCCACGACTGCGAAGTATCCAATCGCAGCTTAGAATCCAAATACAAAGCTCTGTTCTATTTGTGCACAGGCGAGAGCCTCGGAATTCTCCTCCAATCAGCGCAGAGACCTGCACCGTCTCCCCGCCTAATGTATGAAGGCGGGAGGTTTCTAGGTCCCGGCAGCTGGCAGCGTCGGCTGTGTTTGGCGCCTTTCTGTGTGGTGGAGGTCCGAAGTGTCGGGGAAATGGTTGGTAGCGGCGAGGCGGCAGGTTAGTGAATAAATATTCAGTATAGAGAGTGATGTGTGTTTCCGTACTGAGTAGAAGCAGTAACCCATAGCAACGGAGCATGACTCCCGATGTGTATCTGCTCTGGTTCCTGTATGTAGGCTGTCAGCTCCGGTTCCTCACAGCAGCGGAAAGGTCCACATTGTAATACGTCATAAATGTTCTGGAACTACAGCGAGGGAAAGTTACAGTATAACTAAAGGGGAAAGTTTTATTTTAGTTTTGAATGAAGAAGAGGTCTGTCAGGTTATTATTGTTGTCTGTGCCCTGGTTAGGGAGATTCACCCTCTATTTGCCATTTTTACCAAGAGTGAAAGAAAATCCCAACGTTTGCGTTGTCCCCAGGAATAGAGAAGAGGAGAAATCTTCCAAAGGGGGCACAGCCAGGGTTTCCTCTCACTTCATGTTTTGTCTATAAGACAGGAAGTGAAGGGAAATCCCAATTGGACACAAGTTTTTGTACCCCCCCCCCCCATAATCTCTCTGGAAGAATTGGGTTGCTGCAGAAGAGTACTTACATCATCATTATAATAACTACTAATTATCTCTACCCACTGTATATCACATCACTACAGTTATAACCCTCTCTGAGACTCCATTCATAATTTGGCTTCCAGAAATGTACATGGCACCCAAATGCAGGTGGCTGTTGCTGCATTAAAAAAAAAAAAGTGGATTGCAAGACGTGCTCGGCTCTGCGCCAAAAAAAGGTACCACCAGTTACTTTGGTGTACATAGGGCAGCCTGTTTAACCACTTTGTTACGGGGCACTTTAAATGACAATTGTTATGCAATGCTGTACCCAAACAATTTTTCTCTTTTTTTTTTTTTTTTTTCTAAACAAATGGAATAAGACCGACAATCTTGAGACAGAGGGTAAAAAGGTTTTTTTTTTTTTTTTTTTTTTTTTTTCTTCGATGCTGTTATACATGTAGCACCCTCTACCAATAGGTAGGTGCTAGTAAGGGTTATTTTACTAGGATTTTCCAGCACAGGCAAATTTAGGCAGGCCTATGCTGCAAGCTAGACCTGTCTGTTTTGATCTGGGGCTGGGAGTGGTCAGAGTAGCTGTGGGTGTGACCACCTGCACTTCAGTTCTGCGGCGCCTCACCTGGTTCCAGGGAGAAGATTCTGGAAGAGGGGCTGGAACTGGAGTGGCAGGCAGCTTGTGGGTGAGCCCTGACCAATCCCCAGTCGGTATTGGCAGGGGGCGGGCCTCATAAGCTGAGGTGATATGCCGCTGGGGGTAGAAGTCCAGAGTGGAATGAGGAAGGGAAGGGGGTGCACCGCGCCGATCACAGGTGAAGGCCCGGGAAGAACTGTGAGGGAACATTGCCTCTACACGGTCATTGGCAATGTCTCTGTCACCACACGGTCAGATGGCAGGGAACTCCTGGAGCATAGGGGTAGGGGAAGCTGTTGGAACGCATGGTCCAGGAAAGTTCCTCATCAAGGACTCGGGGCTGTGGAAGGTCGGTGAGTGTTACCACAGTTGAGGGCTGGAGGTGCCAAGGAGTCTGTGAGGGAACTCTGCTTTTACATGGTCATTAGCAGAGTCTTCATCAAACACATGGATGATGGGGAGTCCTGAATCAGAAAAGAGACTGTGGGGATCTTTGTCAAGTCGATGTAGCCTGAGGGCACATGATTTGCAAGTTGGGCTGGCTGGGAACAGTAGTCCATTTCCTAAAGTCATGCTTTTAACCTACTAGGCCTCCGGGGAGAGGTTCTGCAGCCCTCAGACCTAGTAGCAGCAAGCAAACAGAGCCAGTAAAGGGACTTACTCAGAGTGGGCCCCTATTACCCAATAGAAGATGTGCACATACTTCATTTCAGTAGCTACAAGTGTGTACAGGAGAAACCAGTGTATGTGGGTATAAGGAACCAAGCTTTGTGTAGGAGGGAAGAAGTTTCTGGGACCATCATTTCTACATGGTCAGAAGTGGTGTCTTCATTCTCTAACACGGTATTGAATGAAGAGTCCTTGGAAACAAATTGTCTGTGGGAGGAGAGCAGAGGAGGAGCAACAGTCTGCATGGAGATGCAGGAGGAGATTTACATTTAATGTTCATGCACATCTAATCTTCTGGCTCTAACATTGTGTTTTTTGTGCTTAAATTATGAATATGTTGACAATGATAAATCCTATGGGTATCCCATATTCCAATCCCTATTCAAGTTGTACACCCCCAACCCCCCCGTCCACAATAAAACAACAAAACTAGCAAAAGACTGTTTATTGTCTCTGGAAGTGATATATGAAGTCTGGCAGTGGGGTGATTTGGCGGATTGTTTATTAGCTGCAACACCATGGATACTTAAAATTTGTAAACAAGTGCGTTTTCTCCTTCACTGATCAGGAGGCACTAAAATGCAACGCTAAGACCCCTTTCACACTGAGGCGCTCAAACTGCACATAAAACGTTGGGCGCTTTAGCAGTACACTTTTTTAACCACTTAAGGACCAGGTATTTTTCAAACTTGTTAAAATCAGTTTGCTTGTTTTTTTTTTTTTTTTTTTTTTTTTTGCTAGAAAATTACTAAGACCCCCCCCCCCCCCAAACATATTAAAATATATACCTCCGTAGCATCTTTAAAATTCGCCCCTTTATAACAAATGAAACCACCAGGCTCCTCATTCACTCCGTTATTTCTCGCCTTGACTATTGCAACTCCCTTCTCATTGGCCTGCCTGTCCATAGGCTATCCCCTCTTAAGTTTCATGTATGCTTCTGCCAGACTTATCCACCTTACCAACCGCTCAGTGTCTGACAACCCTCTCCTCCAATCACTCAGCGAATTCAATTTAAAATACTAACCCCAACATACAAAGCCATTCACAACTCTGCCCCGAGCTACATCACCAACCTTGTCTCCAATATCACCCAAGCCGTCCTCTCAAGACCTCCTCCTCTCATGCTTGTCTCCAGGATTTCTCCAGAGCCTCTCCCATCCTCTGGAACTTGATACCTCAACCTGTCCGGCGATCCCTGTCCCTGAAAACTCATCTCCATAGATATATATTCTCAAGTCGTCTTCCAGGATGGCACCCTGAGAGATGACTCGTCCACCTGACAGGAATAAATATATATATATATATATATATATATATATATATATATATATATATATATATATATATATATATAATATATATATATAAATTTTTTTTTTTTTTCCTCCAGCTTCCTCCTAGATCCCAGTGTTCCCCCTCCTATGGCCGGGTATGTAGCAGTGGGTGCAGGTGTTGCAGGAGATCCGTGTGCTCTCCCCTCCGCTCCAGGCGCCGGTGGCGTGTGTTAGTCCGGCGTCATTTTGCAGTGGATCCTTCCTCCTGTGGAGAGGAAGTGAGGTCCCGGCGCTAGAGCGCGGCATCCGGAGCAGCACGGAGGGAGAACCCACAGCTCAGGTTACTGGCTGTGGCCTACAAAAAGGCCACGGAGGAAGCCTGAAATGAAGAGATTCCTTTCAGAGAAGAGAGCATTGTCAGGCAAGGAGCAGGCGTCCACTGCTCACTAGCACCAATATGGAGCAAGAGGAGTCCATTTCAGCAGCTGTTCTGGAGGCCACTGGGGGTGAGTCTACCGGACTGGTGGGAGTAATGGAGGGGGTGGGTCCCCTAGTCCTTGCCCTCGCAGGAGACCCCCTTTTTAGCCACAAAAAAAAAAAAATGGGCTTCTTTTCTTTCAGAGACAGAGGTTGCCCAGAGTGTTGCCAGTAGACCTAAGTCCAAAAATCCTTCAGAAGGTGTGGGTACTGCAATGACAAATTGACAGCAGAACACACAAAATTTTGTTACAAATGTATACTTAAATTGTCTGGGAAGGAGACTTTGGAGGTTGAGAGATTGTTCTCTCAGTTCAACTGAAATGCTGTCCACCCTCAAGGCCTTTCAGGCAAGTCTGAATACTAGGCAGGATAGCAGAGGGCTCATCCTCCCAAGGGAGTGCTTCTACAAGTAGTAGGTTGGCAAGCACTGTACCACAGAGACCCCCGTCTTCTCAGGACTCTGAGGAAGAAGCAGAGGGGAGGACCCCAGCCATAATCTCCTTGAGGAAGGGGAAGATGTAGATGATAGCCAGAAGGAGGAAGAGGGACACTCCAGACCAGGCAGGCATATCTTTTCAACAGATGATATGGAGGGTCTCCTAGGGACTATTTATGCTTCAGAGGAAATCCAAGAACCTGAGACACAGATTACTGCCCAGGATATTATGTATCGGGGTTTTATTAAAGCTTAGTCCAGGGTCTTGCCTATCCACCAGTCTCTCAAAGAGATTATTCTAAGGGAGTGGAAAGAGCCAGAAAAACTTCTAAGATTTAAGACATGGAAGCGCAGGTGCCCCTTCAAAGGAGAGGAGGAAGAGACGTTTTTTAAATTACCCAGACTGGACGCATCCTTAGCCCAAGTGTCCAAACAATCAGATCTCTTTTGAAGACGCAGGTAACATACGGGATCAGATGGACCATAGATCCGAGACCCTTTTGCGCAGAGCCTGGGAGGCCAACGCGGCGGCGTTAAGCCCAGCATTAGCATCAGCCTGTATAGCCAGAAATACGGATACGCAGCTTAATAAATTGATGGATCATGTAGCAAGTACTTCCAAGTCCAAACAGCTGTTGGACTCCTTGGAAGTAATTGGTAAGGCGGTTGCCTTTTTTGCGGATGCTGCAGTCGAGACCGTACGTACTTTGGCAAAGACGGCAACTCTTCTTAATTCGGCCAGAAGAGCCGTATGGGTTAAGACTTGGGATGGGGATCACACATCCAAAACAAGATTGTGTGGTCTACCTTTCGAGGGATCCCTCCTGTTTGGTGCAGGGCTGGACCAGACCATCTCCAGACTTACGGAAAAAGGAAAAAAATTTCCTGTGAAACCTAAGAAGGGTAAAGGAAAAATTTTTTTTTTTTTTTTTTTTTTTTTTTTTTTTGAGGCCCCCAGGTCAACAACCATTTTAAAGACCATAAGGAGGGCAAGAAATGGGGTATTGGAAAAGGCAAACAGAAAAGAGGTCTCCTTTTCTCCAGCCCAAAGGCTGCAGACAAGGCAGTTTCGGGCTGGCAGCCAGCCCGAGAGTCTACAAAGATTCTAGTAGAGGTCATCTCCTACCTACACCTTCAGGGGATCTCTCTGATCCCCTACCTAGACGACCTTTTGGTCTACAACCTTTCCAGGGAGTCCCTTCTTCTGGATCTGGACAAGGTGATATGCACCTTGGAGTCTCTGGGATGGTTGATCAGTCTCCAAATCCTCTCTGACTCCACCTCAGACCAAGCTCTACCTGGGCCTGTGGGTGGACTCGGTGGTGCAGAAGCTGCTCCTTCCACAGGAAAAAGTAGAAGCACTAATCTCTTCAGTGTCCTCAACCGTAGATCAGGGGGTATCTCCCCCCCCCCCCCGAAGGTTGATCATGAGGACTCTGGGACTCATGATGTCATGTATTCCTGCAGTACCTTGGGCCCAGCTCCACTCCAGGTCCCTTCAAAACTTTTTGCTCTCATGGGACGGAAAAAGGAATCATTGGACATTCCGGTTTATATCCCACGAGAGGTAAGGAAGTCTCTTCTTTGGTGGCTCAACCCTCAGAGGTTGGGGGCAGGTCATCGTTGGTCTCAGCTCCAGCCTGTCAGGGTAACAATGGATGCAAGCTCTTGGGTGTGGGGGGCCCATCTAGAGGAGCTTCAGGCTCAGGGTGTATGGGACAGACTCCAAAGGACTGCTTCCAATTTCAGGGAACTACTAGCAGTCAGGGAGGCTCTAAAAGCATTCAAGAGCAGAATTGGAGGGAGAGAAGTGCAAGTTCTCTCCGACAATTCTACCACGGTGGCTTTCCTGAATTGTCAGGGGGGGTACACGGTTTCGCTCCCTGATGAGGTTGGCGCAGGAAATCCTGGAATGGGCAGAACAAAGAATACCCTCTATCTCTGCGGTACATATAAGCGGGGTTTTCAACATAAAAGCGGATTTCCTCAGTCGACAGACAGTTCAACAGGGGGAAATGGGAATTAAATCCCGAGGTGTTCTCTCTGGTGTGTCAGCAGCTGAGCACACCAGAGAGAGACCTCTTCGCCCGCAGGGCAAACAGGAGATTCTTTTCCCTCTCCAGAGAGGAGGGGTCCGAGGGGATGGACGCATTAGCTCAGGATTGGGATTTTAGGTTTAGCCTATGCCTTCCCCCCCTTAGCCCTAATCCTGAGAATCCTTCAAAGACTGAGTTGGGCCAGGGGCAATCTGATCTGATCTTGATTGCGCCCTGATGGCCCAAGAGGACCTGGTTTCCCACTCTGTGGAACTGGGCGGTAACCTCTCCGCTTCATCTTCCAGAGTGTCAGGATCTTCTGCTTCAGGGTCCTCTTTGCCATCCGAACCCCAGATTTTTAAAGCCAACAGCCTGGCTTTTGAGAGGGAGAGCCTGTGCAGCAAGGGGTGCGCAGAGAGAGTAATTGACACCCTTTTGCTGAGCAGAAAGCTGGTCACTAGACATTTATGCTAGGGTCTGGGGCGTCTTCTCCTGTTGGTGTGAAACGAGAGGGACCTCTCAGCAGAATATTCCCGTGATTTTAAACTTCCTACAGGAAGGAGTGGATCAAGGTTTGGCAACCAAGACCCTTAGGGTTCAGGTGGCAGCTTTGTCTAGCTTTCTGGACAAAAGATTGGCTCTAGATCCCTTGGTAAAGAGATTTTTGACGGCTAGAGAAAGGCTATCCCCGGTCCAAATGTATACATTTCCACCGTGGGATTTATCTTTAGTCTTAGAGGCCCTGACCAGGGCGCCTTTTGAGCCTTTGGCTCAGTCTTCAGTTAGATTACTTTCTTTTAAGACTGCCTTCCTTCTGGCTGTTACTAAGGCCAGAAGGGTGGCGATTTGCATGCTCTTTCTATGAAGGAGCCTTTTTTTTTTCGCTTATTGGAGGACAGGGTCATTCTCAGTCAGGACCCTTTGTACCTTCTTAAGGTAGCTTCTCGCTTCCATAGGTTGCAGGAGATTATCTTACCATCCTTCTGTGTCAACCCGCAGAAGGAGAGGGCATTTCATACACTAGATGACGGGAGATGTCTGCTCCTTTTACTTGGAGTAAGGGAGTTCAGAAAATCACAGCATCTGTTGGTCAGTTTTTGTGGCGCTAGGAGAGGTGAGCAGGCCTCAAGGATGACTATTGCTAGATGGATCAGACAGGCTATTTCCATAGCTTATGAACAAACAAATAAGACAGTCCCAGCTAATCTTAAAGCTCACTCTACACTGTCTCTGGCAACCTCTTGGGCAGAAAGGGCCGGAGCATCGGTAGATCAAATTTGTAAAGCAGCAACCTGGTCAAGTCAGAACATGGTCCTGAAACATTAGAGTGGAACTTCTTTCACCTGGCTTTCGGCAGAAAGGTTCTGCAGGCTGTTGTCTCGCCTTAAAGCGGAAGTAAACCCATCCATAAAACAGTTTCATTTCCGGCACGTGCCAGAAATGTAACACTCCGATTGGTTGTGCTGTCAATCAAACTGTCAAACCATCCAATGGCTGGTGTCATAACTGATCACATGTGCAGCATCATGGCAGTTGTAGATTAAACAAAGGCAAAGATGGCAGCTTCCTTGGCTGAAAACGATAGGAGGGTTTACTTACACTTTAAGGTAGGCCTGAGCTACTTGCTCTTCTCTCAGGGTGCCGTCCTGGAAGACGACTTGAGAAAATGACCAGTTACACTTACCGGCAACGGTGTTTCTGGGAAGTCTTCCAGGACGGCAGGCCTACTTCTCTATATATATATATATATATATATATATATATATATATATATATATATATATATATATATATATATATATATATATATATATATATATATATATATATATATATATATATATATATATATATATAAAATGTGTATGTATGTTTTTTTTTTTGTGTGTGTGTAAGAGAATGTTACGCAGAGTAAATTGATACCCAATTTGTCATGCTTCAAAATTGCACATGGTGACAAACTTTGACACTTAATCTCCATAGGTAGTGTTTAAACATTTCTACAGGTTACCAGTATTGAGTTAGAGGAGATCTTTTGCTAGAATTATTGCTCTCTCTCTAATCGCGGCTATACCTCACGTGTGGTTTGAACATATGCAGGTGCGGCGTATGAATGCGTTCACTTCTGCTCGTGAGCCTGGTGGGACGGGGCGCTTTAAATTTTATTTTTTACACTCTACCTTTTAAAAAAGAAATTCTGGCTCACTTTTATTCCTATTACAAGGAATGTAAACATCCCTTGTAATAGAAAAAAAAGCATTACCGGACCTCTTTAATGTGAGATCTGGGATAAAAAGACCTCAGATCTCACATTACACTTAAATGCAGTTAAAAAAATAAATTAAAAAATGTCCCTTTTAACCACTTGGCGACTGCCGCATGTACATATACGTCCCTACTTTGGGGGCGGATATGGTTGTTATGGCAGCAGCTAGTTGCCATAACCCCAGTATCCCCGTTTTCGGTCGGCTACAAGATAAAAGTGGTCTCTGCGGCGGATTCGCCGCAAGATCACTTTTATCGGTGGTGGGAGAGGGCCCCCTCCCGGCGTGATCCGGTGCCCTCTGCCGCTTACCGGAGCCGTTGGCGGAGGCGATGGGGTCCTTTCCCTAGCTGTGCATGGAGACGAGGGGAAGATGGCCCCCACCCGTCACCATGACACTGCAGGGCGGAAGCGATATCAAAACGTCACTTTCGCCCATATGTCTTAAAGCCACATTTTTTTTAAATGACTTTTCTTATTTTACAAAAAAAAAAAATAGAAACATTTTTTTTCTTTTTTTTTTTTTTTTTTTTTTTTTAAACTCCCCGTCCCGACGAGCTTGCGCGCAGAAGCGAATGCGTACATGAGTAGCGCCCACATATGAAAATGATGGTCAAACCACACATGAGGTATCGCCGCAATCGTTAGAGCGAGAGCAATACTAGCCCTAGACCTCCTCTGTAATGCAAAACATACAACCTGTAGAATTTTTTAAACTTCGCCTATGGAGATTTTTGAGGGTAAAAGTTTGATGCCATTCCACGAGCAGGCGCAATTTTGAAGCGTGACATGTTGGGTATCAATTTACTCGGCGTAACATTATCTTTCACAATATAAAAAAAATTGGGCTAACTTTACTGTTGTCTTTTTATATAATTTTTTTTTTTTTAATTTAAAAAAGTGAATTTTTTCCCAAAAAAGCACGATTGTAAGACCGCTGCGCAAATACTCTGTGAAAAAAAGTATTGCAATGACCGCCATTTTATTCTCTAGGGTGTTGGACCCCCCCAAACATTATATATTGTTTTTTTCTAAGTAATTTTCTAGCAAAAAAACATTTAAACGCCTAAATTCCAAAACAAGGCTGGTCTTTAAGTGGTTAAGGCCATTGGGTGGGAGTGACGTTTGGCGTCGCTTCCGTCATCCAACTTCATTGAGTCAAGTGGGGGCTATCATTCCCTTGCTCGACTTGGTGCCTCTGAGGGGAAAGGATTAGATCGTCTCCCCTGCTATTGATGGCTCTGGAAAGCCGATAAGTGATCTTGCAGCGAATCCACCACGGAAACTACTTTTATCTTAAAGCGAACTGCCCCCAGTTTCAGGAAATAACGGGGTCAGCTGCCATAAGAATGGTATTCAACGTCAAAGTACTGATGTATAATGACGGCGGGTGGCCTGGAAGTGGTTAAGGTCTTATGACCTTTAAAAAGAGCCGTTTGGAAGAGCTTCACCAGTCATTTAAACTGGCAGGGGCCCTTTTAAAAAGCTCCAAAGATGCAAGCAGCAGGACTGTTTGCACCGCACCAGTGTGAAGGTTCCATGGAAATGAATGGGAAGCAGTTTTCAGGTGCTATTTTTAGCGCAAAGGGGTCTAATATGCAGCACTGTTGAGGAGGCACTTATCTGCTGCAGTGATGAGTAGGCAATGACAGCCACCACTGATGGACACTGCCGGCACTAGTGGGCATCGCTGATGGGGCTGCACTGATAATCACTGCACTGATCAGTGTAGATTCCTCACGCTAAAGCGCTTTGCAGTGTGTGACACTCTGGCGCCCTTTGGCCTATTTAAAGCCAGCAGCAACCACTAATTGCTGGATGATCTTTAGCTCCCCCGTGTGTTCAGGAGTTGTGTTCCTGTTATTTGGATTTCTTGTTACCGACCCGGCTTGCCTTTGGACCTGTCTTGTCTCCAATCCTGGTTTTGACCCTTGGCTTGCTCCTGTGACCCCGCTCCTGTCTGCTAATCCGTGTATGACCTCTGGCTTGCTCGTCTGACTTTTGCTGCCTGACTACTAGTGTATGACCTTTGCTGACTCTGCTTGCTGCTTTACGCCTGGCTGATATTCTGTGCATGATTTCTGGTCTGGATCCTGAGTTTGCTCCTGGCTCTCCCTGCTGCCAAGTCTCACCTGGTACTCCTGAAGGACCTCTGCCCAGCCGTGCATCCCGCTCATCAGCCACCATCCAGTGGTCATCGCCTCATCGCAGCTGGCAACCCCTGCTTCTCTGAGCATAGTACTCCCTGTTACCACCTTCAGGGGCACTCTGCGCTTAGCCGCAAGGGAAGCTGTCTCAGCACTTCGGCCTCCGACCAGGTACGTGATACTCGCGCTCTGACATCGTGAATAGAGGAATGCGGATAACCGTCACTAGGGATGCCACTTTTTTAGGACCGAGCACGTACCAATTTTTTTTTTTTTTTTGTTGTTTTTTTTTTGTCATGTGACAGTGGCACTAATATGCAGCAGTGTCAGTAGTTTTATTTTTTTACTATTTGTCAAGAGCAATGGCACAACCATCCACCCATCCCCACATGTCAGCGTGCTAGGTGTTATCCCTTACTCTCCTTTCGGCCCCACATCCAAACACTTTCCAAAGCTTGCTGCCTCAACCTCCAACATCTCTAAACCTATGTCCCTTTCTAACCAAAGAAACCACAATGCTCCTGATTCTTTCCCTGGTTATCTCTTGCCTTGACTACTGCAACTCCCCCTCCATTGGTTTACCTTTTTAAATAGATGATTTCTCTTTCCCCCCCCACCCCCACCCCCCTTTCAGTCCATCATGAATGCTGCTGCCAGACTCATCCACCTTACAAACCGCTCAGTGTCTGCTACCCCTCTCTGCCAATCCCTCCATTGGCTGCCACTCACCCAACAAATTAAATTCAAAATACTAACAAGTTACATAGCCATCCAGAACTCTGCCCCCAGCTACATCACTAGCCTAATCTCAAAATACCAACCTAATTGCCCTCTTTGTTCCTTCAAGACCTCCTGCTCTCTAGCTCCCTCATCGCCTCCTCCCATATCCGCCTCCAGGACTTCTCCCGAGCCTCGGCCATCCTCTGGAATTCTCTACCCCAATCTGTCAGACGGTCTCCAAATTTATCCACTTTTAGGCGATCCCTGAAAGCTTTCCGCTTCAAAGAAGCCTATCCTGCCTCCGTCTAACAACTGCACTATTTTCTCCATTAGCTCATCCCCCACAGCTATTGCCCTTTTTGTATAACTTGACCCTCCCTCTTAAATTGTAAGCTCCAATGAGCAGGGCTCTCTGATTCCCCCTGTATTGTATTGTACTGTCTGCCCTAATGTAAAGCGCTGTGCAAACTGTCGTGTGTGTGTGTGTGTGTGTGTGTGTGTGTGTGTGTGTGTGTGTGTGTGTGTGTGTATAGAGAGAGGTATCTCTCAGCCCTGGTGGAGGGGGGTGCTTTGGTGAGATATCAGGTGTTTAACCACTTCAGCCCCGGAAGGATTTACCCCCTTCCTGACCAGAGCACTTTTTACAATTCGGCACTGCGTCGCTTTAACTGCTAATTGCGCGGTCATGCAATGCTCTACCCAAACGAAATTTGCGTCCTTTTCTTCCCACAAATAGAGCTTTCTTTTGATGGTATTTGATCACCTCTGCCGTTTTTATTTTTTGCGCTATAAACGGAAAAAGACTGAAAATTTTGAAAAAAAAATGATATTTTCTACTTTTTGTTATAAAAAAAATCCAATAAACTAAATTTTAGTCATACATTTAGGCCAAAATGTATTCGGCCACATGTCTTTGGTAAAAAAAATGTCAATAAGCGTATATTTATTGGTTTGCGCAAAAGTTATAGCGTCTACAAACTAGGGTACATTTTCTGGAATTTACACAGCTTTTAGTTTATGACTGCCTATGTCATTTCTTGAGGTGCTAAAATGGCAGGGCAGTACAAACCCCCCCCAAATGACCCCATTCTGGAAAGTAGACACCCCAAGGAAATTGCTGAGAGGCATGTTGAGCCCATTGAATATTTATTTTTTTTGTCCCAAGTGATTGAATGACAAAAAAAAAAAAAAAAAAAAAAAAATTTACAAAAAGTTGTCACTAAATGATATATTGCTCACATAGGCCATGGGCTATGTGGAATTGCACCCCAAAATACATTCAGCTGCTTCTCCTGAGTACGGGGATACCACATGTGTGGCACTTTTTGGGAGCCTAGCCACGTACGGGGCCCCGAAAACCCAGCACCACCTTCAGGATTTCTAAGGGCATACATTTTTGATTTCACTCCTCACTACCTATCACAGTTTTGAAGGCCATAAAATGCCAAGATGGCACAACCCCCCCCCAAATGACCCCATTTTGGAAAGTAGACACCCCAAGCTATTTGCTGAGAGGCATGGTGAGTATTTTGCAGCTCTCATTTGTTTTTGAAAATGAAGAAAGACCAGAAAAAAATTTTTTTTTTTTTTTTCAATTTTCAAAACCTTGTGACAAAAAGTGAGGTCTGCAAAATACTCACTATACCTCTCAGCAAATAGCTTGGGGTGTCTACTTTCCAAAATGGGGTCATTTGGGGGGGTTTTGTGCCACCTGGGCTTTCCATGGCCTCCGCAACTGTGATAGGCAGTGAAGAGTGAAATCAAAAATTTACGGCCTTAGAAAGCCTGAAGGCGGTTCTTGGTTTTCGGGGTCCCGTACGCGGCTAGGCTCCCAAAAAGTCCCACACATGTGGTATCCCCGTACTCAGGAGAAGCAACAGAATTTATTTTGGGGTGTAATTTCACAAGTCCCCATGGCGTGTTTGAGCAATATAACATTTAGTGACAACTTTGTGCAAAAAAAAAAAAAAAAAATTTGTCTCTTTCCCGCAACTTGTGTCACAATATAAAATATTCCATGGACTCGACATGCCTCTCAGCAAATAGCTTGGGGTGTCTACTTTCCAAAATGGGGTCATTTGGGGGGGTTTGAACTGTCCTGGCATTTTATGCACAACATTTAGAAGCTTACGTCACACATCACCCACTCTTCTAACCACTTGAAGACAAAGCCCTTTCTGACACTTTTTGATTACATGAAAAAATTATTTTTTTTTGCAAGAAAATTACTTTGAACCCCCAAACATTATATATTATTTTAAAGCAAATGCCCTACAGATTAAAATGGTGGGTGTTTCATTTTTTTTTTTCACACAGTAATTGCGCAGCGATTTTTCAAACGCATTTTTTGTGGAAAAAACACACTTTTTTAAATTTTAATGCACTAAAACACACTATATTGCCCAAATGTTTGATGAAATAAAAAAGATGATCTTAGGCCGAGTACATGGATACCAAACATGACATGCTTTACAATTGCGCACAAACGTGCAGTGGCAACAAAATTAATACATTTTTAAAAGCCTTTAAAAGCCTTTACAGGTTACCACTTTAGATTTACAGAGGAGGTCTACTGCTAAAATTACTGCCCTCGATCTGACCTTCGCGGTGATACCTCACATGCATGGTGCAATTGCTGTTTACATTTGACGCCAGACCGACGCTTGCGTTCGCCTTAGCGCGAGAGCAGGGGGGACAGGGGTGCTTTTTTTTTTTTTTTTTTTTTTTTTTTTTTTTTTTTTCTTATTTTTTTGCTTTTTTATCTTATTTTTAAACTGTTCCTTTCATATTTTTTTTAAAATCATTTTTATTGTTATCTCAGGGAATGTAAATATCCCCTATGATAGCAATAGGTAGTGACAGGTACTCTTTTTTGAAAAAATTGGGGTCTATTAGACCCTAGATTTCTCCTCTGCCCTCAAAGCATCTGACCACACCAAGATCGGTGTGATAAAATGCTTTCCCAATTTCCCAATGGCGCTGTTTACATCCGGCGAAATCTAAGTCCTAAAATGCTCGTAGCTTCCGGTTTCTTAGGCCATAGAGATGTTTGGAGCCACTCTGGTCTCTGATCAGCTCTATGGTCAGCTGGCTGAATCACCGGCTGCATTCTCAGGTTCCCTGTTGAGACAGGAGAGCCAGAGAAAAACACGGAAGACGGTGGGGGGGGGGGGCATTCCCTCCCACTGCTTGTAAAAGCAGTCTAGAGGCTAATTAGCCACTAGGATTGCTTTTACATGAAAGCCGACCGCTGGCTGAAAAGAATGATACCAAGATGATACCTAAACCTGCAGGCATCATTCTGGTATAACCACTCAAAGTCGTGAATGGCGTACCTGAAGACAAAAAAATGGTTAACAATAAAGCACAGTAAACGGTAAAGTATAAAAAATTGCATACCTGAAAAGCAAACATGATAAAACATAATAACAATAAAACATTGCAGAATAGAATACAGTAAAAAAGAGCAGAACACCAGAGAGAGAATAGAGAGAGAGAGAACAATAAAACGACAACTACTTTTTTTTATTTTTGTTTGTGTGTTTTTTTTTTTTTTTTTTTGTAACTGTAACTTTTATAACTGTAACCGGTTCCAGGTTCGGGTCTCTCAAAATGCGATGGCATCTTGGGAGACCCTGTGAAAGTGTGCCTAGTCTGTGCAGTGCTGTACCCTACGCTAATACTCAACTAGTGAATGGTAGCGTTCAAAACATTCACCAATGCAAAGACCAGGATTATCAGGACAGGAGGGACAATAATAGCGGGTGTCACGTCTATATACGCGCTTGCTGCAGACACATCTTTTTTGGGGGGGTTCGTTGGGTAGGGGTACTCAGGAGGACATATAAATGCCTCTCATGCAGCCGACTGCATTTGGTTGGGGATGTGAATGGGGGAAATACGGGCGCTGCAGAAGTGGTGGGTTCCCAATTAGGATTGGCGAATGCAGCAGGAAGGGCATTATGGGCACGACGGGCCTGTGTTTGTCTTTTTGGTGGCAGCGGGACACTACTTGTGCTTGCCACCTCACCAGCTTGAACTGCACTTATGGGACTCGCCACGTCACCAAGTGTTACTGCAGTGCTGGTATGACTACGACTGGGGTGTACTAGGCCGCTGGCGCTTGCCAGTTCACCAAAACGCTACAAAAAAAAGTGACAGTGATCGATCGATACTGCACTTGGGTGGGCTGGGCTGGGCCGGGCGGAGGGGCAAAACGCAGGTGCTAGCAGGTATCTGGGCTGATCCCACTAACACTGCGTTTTTGGGAACCCTAAACTGCTGGGGACGCTAGTATAGATCTGATCGGATCAGATATTGATCCGATCAGATACTATACCACTAAGGGAGGTGTACGGTGCGTGCGTGGGTGTTAGTGGTACTGGCGCTAATCTGACGCTGCTTGGGGCTGGTGCTTGCCAGTTCACCAAAATGCTACCAAAAAAACTGTTAGCGATCGCAGGGATCAGGCCTGACTCTGCGAACGCTGCAGTTATGCGTTTAGTGTTTTGTAAGTGACAGTGATCGATCGATACTGCACTTGAGTGGGCTGGGCGGAGGGGCAAAACGCAGGTGCTAGCAGGTATCTGGGCTGATCCCGCTAACACTGCGTTTTTGGGAACCCTAAACTGCTGGAGATGCTAGTATAGATCTGATCGGATCAGATATTGATGCGTTCAGATACTATACCACTAAGGGAGGTGTACGGTGCGTGCGTGGGTGTTCGCGGTACTGGCGCTAATCTGACGCTGAACGGGGGCGACGCATATCACCGCCGGGCGATCAGGGGGCTAAACCTTTATTCGGTAATAAACGGCGGGTGCCCTGACACTAAAAAAAATAAACGAACTAACCAGCGTCACCCGTAACAGTTATACGGTGATCAGTGGTGAAAGGGTTAACTAGGGGGCAATCAAGGGGTTAAAACATTTATTAGGTAGTATATGGGGGTCCCTGTCGCTATAAAACGCTGACAGCGAACCTAAATATTTACGTTCCTAACTAGCGTCACCAGCGACACTAATACAGCGATCAGAAAAATGATCGCTTAGCGACACTGGTGACAGGGGGTGATCAAGGGGTTAAAACTTTATTAGGGGGGGTTAGGGGGGTACCCTAGACCTACAGGGGGCTAATACTAACTGTCCTACCACTGCTAACTGTCACAAACTGACACTATGCAGTAATCAGGAAAAAAACAAAACAAAACAAAAAAACCTGCTTGGTGTCAGTTTGTGACAGGGGGGGGGGTGATTGGGGGCGATCGGGGGGGGATCGGGGGTGTTTAGTGTGCCTGGCATGTTCTACTGTGTTGTGTGTGTGTTGGTGCACTTACATGTCTTCTCTCCTCGGTGCTGGAACGGAAACTGGCCAGCCGAGGAGAGATGACATCACATCCTCTGCCTCTGTGTACTATACAGAGGCAGGGGATGTTTCTCATTGGCTGGGAGCGATCGCGAGGGGGGGGGGGCCACGATCGGATGGTCTCCCCCTCGTCTCTCAACTCTCCCAGCCAAACGCCGACCGCCGATGGCACCGGGGGGGGGGGGTCCGATCGGACCCCCCGCCCGCGGGAAGGCAATCACGTACCAGGTACGTGATTTTGCCTGCCCGTGCCGCTCTGCTCACGTATATATGCGTGAGGCGGTCGGCAAGTGGTTAAACAGACCCCTGACATCTCCCCTTTGAGACAGGGAAAGTTTTTCCCAGCCTGTCTGCAGGGAAAAATGAGCAGTATGAGCTTCTGGTCACATGTTCAAAAAAACTAAGCCTCCATCAATCTCCTTGTAATATCCCACCCCCATGACCATTGGTGAGCCAAGCATCTTTACAACAATTTTTTTTGGCCATTTTGAAAGCGTTTGTTAACCCCATCATGCAAGTCTATGCCAGCCCCTTCATTAGAGCCTGGCATAGCACACTACATGTCGTGTGTGTGTGGTGGTTTTTTTGTGTTAGCTGTCTTCAGGCCGGTAACATGACTTGTGGCCACTGTACAGCTCCGATGGATGGCTTCTGCAGGAGGGGCCGTGATCTCCCTCTGACGTCAGCCGGGGAGATCACATGGAAACCAGCCAAGTCACGTGACTGGCCTGAAGATCACGCTAAACAGTAGGGGTGCAACGGATCAAAAAACTCACGGTTCGGATTGTTCCTCGGATCAGGAGTCACGGTTCGGATCATTTTCAGATCAAAAAAAAAAAAATCTCTGTAGTAAAATCCACTGTAATAAAATCCAGACTCCCCTACTGTATACAGTATGAGTATAGGAAGCAAGACTAGTGTTTAGTCTTACCTTACAGAATAGAAGCCGGCCAGATCAGATCCACGAGTTGAGGGGTGATGACGTCAGCGCGCACCGCCGCTGCCGGGTGTACCAAGATGGCCGCTGCTCCGGAGCTAGGACGAAGTCGCTGCCTTTCCTAAGGCCAAGGCAGCGTCGCGCTCCGCGGAGCGCATGTGTGCCGATCCGAACAGGTTGAAGCGTTCGGATCATGAATCGGTGACGATCCGTTACACCCCTACTAAACGGGTATTTACAATGCTAGTTTTTAGAAAAGGATAACTGTGTACTATGCCTATAATACAGAGCTGGCAGTGATGGTTTCTAATTTTATATTTTACAAATGGGGGGGGGGGCTGGACACAGATGACACAGGAGGGGGAGAGCAGGCTACGTATGATAGAGGGACGCAAACTGACCACCATGGTCAGTACAGAGGGGGATACAGGAAGTGTGATGGGTTCAGGGAGGTTTATTACAGTTTTGAGAGGGTTAGATTACATAGCACAAGCACTGTGCTGATTAATCTGCTTTAAGGGACCAGGATCTCTGTGGTGTGCATAATATAACATATAATTTGCATATCTCAGAAGACGTTTAGGACCTCAGTGACTGCAATAAGTATGCAGATCGGAAAGCTCATTTTTTTTCCACTATGCTCACTAAAGAATGTGGGAAATGTATTTCTCCTCTAACTGCTGAAACTAAATATCTGTGTTTTGGGTACTGGCCCTTTAGTATGTGCAGTTTGAGAAATGCATAAATAAATTTTCCTTTTATCACACTTCTATTTAGTATGTGCTATTTTTGTCTAAATGTGTGTTATGTAACTGCTTCTTTCTTTCTTGCCAGCAGAAATTGAGAAGCTGTATGCAGCTGTTCCACAGATTCGCAATGTCTTCTATGTAATGGGGAAAATTGGAGAGGGTAAGTTTCAACGCATTTGCTGTGGTACTTTAACCACTTGAGCCCCGGATCATTATGCTGCCTAAGGACCAGAGGTCTTTTTCCAATTTGGCACTGCGTCGCTTTAACTGCTAATTGCGCAGTCATGCAATGCTGTACCCAAACGAAATTTGCGTCCTTTTCTTCCCAAAAATAGAGCTTTCTTTTGATGGTATTTGATCACCTCTGCGGTTTTTATTTTTGGCGCTATAAACGGAAAAAGACCGAAAATTTTGAAAAAAAAATGATATTTTCTACTTTTTGTTATAAAAAAGATCCAATAAACTCAATTTTAGTCATACATTTAGGCCAAAATGTATTCGGCCACATGTCTTTGGTAAAAAAAATGTCAATAAGCGTATATTTATTGGTTTGCGCAAAAGTTATAGCGTCTACAAACTAGGGTACATTTTCTGGAATTTACACAGCTTTTAGTTTATGACTGCCTATGTCATTTCTTGAGGTGCTAAAATGGCAGGGCAGTACAAAACCCCCCCAAATGACCCCATTTTGGAAAGTAGACACCCCAAGGAAATTGCTGAGAGGCATGTTGAACCCATTGAATATTTATTTTTTATTTTTTTTGTCCCAAGTGTTTGAATAATGACAAAAAAAAAAAAATATTTACAAAAAGTTGTCACTAAATGATATATTGCTCACACAGGCCATGGGCCTATGTGGAATTGCACCCCAAAATACATTCAGCTGCTTCTCCTGAGTACGGGGATACCACATGTGTGGGACTTTTTGGGAGCCTAGCCGCGTACGGGGCCCCGAAAACCAATCACCGCCTTCAGCGTTTTTAAGGGTGTGAATTTTTGATTCTACTCTTCACTGCCTATCACCGTTTCGGAGGCCATGGAATGCCCAGGTGGCACAAAACCCCCCCAAATGACCCCATTTTGGAAAGTAGACACCCCAAGCTATTTGCTGAGAGGCATGGTGAGTATTTAGCAGCTCTCATTTGTTTTTGAAAATGAAGAAAGACAAGAAAAAACATTTTTCCCTTTCCGTCATTTCAGGACAGCCACAATAGAGTCTCCTCCCCTTCCTCTGGAAACACTGCGCCAGCCCATAAAATCTCTCCTCCCCTGCCAGACCTCAGTTATTAGTGTTTCCTCCGGTGGGGAGACACTGTGCAGAGGAACCAGGCCGGGTGCAGTCAGGGAGACTGTGGCCTCTTTCTAAAAAATCATCCCTAGGGAAGCAGGGGCTTCCAGGATGAAGAGTGGCGGTACATACCGCAGCTGAAGCCACCCCTTCCTTGCCGAGCGCGGCATCAGGTCGTGGGGGACCCCTATCGCGTCCACAGGGCCGCAGCATGGAGACAGTCCGCTCTCCCCTGTATCCATACAGGCCGCAAAAGTTTGGAACCAGCGGGCCGGACGACGGGTGACGTCATTTCCGGCGGGGGGGCGGACGCTTTCCCTTTGACCCGCGACTTCCGGTTCCGGGTCGCGGGGCTGATAGGGGGCCGGGCTCAGGCTGGAGTGAGTCGCTTCACATGTACACAGTGTGAGACTCTACACAGGCAGCCACCTGCAGTCATGTCTGAGGCAGATGCTGCTGCTCATACGGACGCTGTCTCCAGCCTTCCAAAGGTAAGAGTTCCCTGGGGAGGGGTCCTCTCTATCTAAGGTTTGCTCTCCCTCATGTATGGTTCCTTACTTAGAGGGAGGGCAGTCCCCCTGGGTGGTCAGGGGGTGGGGGGGTGAGCGCAGTTCCCTTAAGGTGGATCTGGTACACCCCCAGGGTTGTTTCCACTTAAAACTTGCTGGAAGTAATATGTGTTTTTTTGTATGTATTTTCAGAAATCTACAGAAAAAACAAAGTCCACTCATGTCTCTAAAAGGAAGTGTGCCTCTTGTAGAGACAGTTTAGGGGAAGCATGGACTAAAGTTTTGTGTAAGGAGTGCATAGATTCCCTGGTTAAGGAAAGGGAATCTGAACAGCAGTCTGGGTTGGCAGCTTCTGTGAAAGAGCTGTCATCCACCTTTTCATCTTTTAAAACCTTACTCGAGACGTTCAAGCTTCCCTCTAAACCCATTCAGCAGGACACAACCCCGCCTCATGCTCAGGGCTCTGCACCTGCCAGATCTACCAATTTAGTTATGGCAGAGGAGATGTCAGGCCCTTCCGGGGTGGAGCGGAGGCAACCGGACAGTGGCACGTCTGATTCCCATGAGGAATCAGAAGGGGAGGACCAGGACGGGGAGTCCAGGAAAATCTCCAGGTATAAATTGTCCCTGGATGAGGTGGAAGATCTCTTGGGGGCAATATATACAACCCTCGGGATACACGAGGATAAAAAACCCCTATCTCTCCATGACCTTATGTATAAGGGCTTGGGAGATCAAAAAAGAAAAGTTTTTCCAGTACATGAAGTTCTGGTGGAAACGATTAAGAAGGAGTGGCAGGATCCTGAGAGGAAACCCTTTTTTTCTAGCTCCCTTAAGAGAAGGTTTCCATTTTCAGAGGATCCAGCGTCCATTTGGAATAAAAATCCCAAGTTGGATGCCGCCTTCTCTCAGGTCTCTAGACACACAGACCTGGCATTCGAGGATATGGGGGCTTTGTCGGATGTCATGGACAAAAGGATAGACTCACTTCTAAAAAAGACGTGGGACTCAACTGTGGGTAACTTAAAGCCAGAAATGGCTGTTACGGTCGTAGCCCGCAATTTAGAGCACTGGCTTTTCCAGATTCAGGAGCACATTGAAGCTGGCACAGCCAAGGAGACTATCCTAGCCTCGTTCCCCACGATTCTGCGAGGAATCGCATACATTGCAGACGCCTCAGCAGAGTCAGTCCGTATGTCGGCCAGATCAGCGGCGCTGGCGAATTCGGCCAGAAGAGCGCTCTGGCTGAAAACTTGGCCGGGGGACACCGCCTCCAAGGTCAAATTGTGCGGGATACCCCTGACAGGTGATCTACTCTTTGGCCCTGGTTTAGAGACGGTCTTGGACCGTACAGCGGACAAAAAGAAGTCCTTTCCGCCTAAGAGGAAAGCCCCAGCTCAGACGAGAAAGGGGTTTCGTCCGAAAAAAGGCAAGGAATCTCCCAAGCAAGGGAAGAAAACTTGGGGCCAAAGAGGCAAGGGCAGAGGAGGGGCGATTTTTCGCCCTCCTGAGAAGGCCCGTAAAGATCAATGACTCTCTAGGGACGGTGGGAGGAAGACTGGGGGCCTTCCTTCCACAGTGGGAGATCCTCTCACCCAATCGATTCATCCTGGGGGTCATAAGAAGGGGGTATCTCTTGGAATTCTCAAGACCACCCCCGCAAAGGTTCCTTGTTACGAAGCTTCCCAGCTGCACAGCAAAGGCCGAAGCTTTGGTGGACGCCCTGAAGGAACTGGAGATTCAGAACGTAGTTCACAAAGTACCAAGGGGGCAGGAAGGAGAGGGGTTCTATTCCCACGTATTTGTGGTGAAAAAGCCCTCGGGAAAATTCAGACTGATTCTGAATTTAAAACCCTTAAACAGGTCAATTTGCTACAAAAGATTCCGCATGGAGTCAATCTTTACGGTCAGGGCCCTGTTACCACACAACTGTTATATGGTGTCTCTGGATCTCAGACGCATATTTACACGTCCCTATCGCAGAAACCTCCCAGAGGTTCCTCCGTTTAGCAGTAGACCTGCAGGGCACAATACTGCATCTGCAGTTTCAAGCACTGCCCTTCGGGCTATCCTCCTCGCCCCGCATATTCACAAAGGTACTGGCAGAGGCGTTGGCCTTCCTGCGACTCCAGGGGGTATCAGTTATAGCCTATCTGGACGACCTGCTTCTTTTTGCAGTATCCCCAGAACAGTTGATCAGGGACCTCGATCTAACCAAGAGGGTTCTAACAGGTTTGGGGTGGCTGCTGAACTTAGAAAAGTCCAGTCTCATTCCCTCACAGCGCATTGTGTACCTGGGGTACCTGCTGGACACTACGCTCTTGAGAGTTTTTCTTCCAAGGGAAAAAATTCTAAAACTGGACAGAGCAGTTTTCTCCCTCCAGTGCAACCATCTGGTGTCCAAGAGGTCCATAATGTCAACATTAGGCCTTCTAACTTCTACTCTTCCAGCAGTGCAGTGGGCAGGATTACATTTTCGCCCCCTACAATCATATGTACTAAGAGTATGGGACCACAGTTAGAGGGATCTAGACACCTTAGTACAGGTTCCCCATCAAATAAAGAGATCTCTTTGGTGGTGGAGGAAGGAAGTGAACTTGTCACAGGGACGTCTGTGGCTCATCCCAGTCCCGCAGATCCTAACCACGGATGCAAGTGGCAAGGGCTGGGGGGCACATCTGGGATCCCTTCTAGCGCAGGGCACATGGAAGGGCGACGAGCTGCAGAGGTCTTCCAACTGGAAAGAGCTGAGGGCAGTAGGCCTAGCCCTCAGATTCTTCAAAAAGGAACTCCAGGGCCACCATGTACAGGTACGGTCGGACAACTCATCCACCGTGGCCTATATAAACAAGCAGGGAGGCACCAGGAGCGGAAGTCTGCTGGCCCTAGCAGAAGACATTCTAAGCTGGGCCGAGTCCAACACTCTCTCACTCTCAGCGGTTTTTCTGAGAGGGGAGAGGAATATAATCGCAGATTTTCTCAGCCGGAGGAGTCTAAAGGAAGGAGATTGGGCCCTCAACCAGGAGGTTTTCAATCTCATATCCGAGAAATGGGGACCCCCGGAAGTGGATCTTTTCGCTTCAAAAGACAACGCGAAAACCCCCTGTTTTTTCTCCCTAAACGCAGGGGAAGGAGCACTGGGAGTGGACGCATTATCTCGGAATTGGCATTTCAGGACATGTTATGCCTTCCCTCCTCCGGTACTATTACCGGCGGTTCTGAGGAAGTTTCAATTAGAGAGCACCTCTCTTATTCTGGTAGCTCCACATTGGCCGAAAAGGGCATGGTTTTCAATCCTCAGTCAGTTAGCAGCGGAACCTCCCCTTTTCCTTCCACCTCGAAAGGATCTTCTGTCGCAGGGTCCAGTCCTCTGCCCACAGGTGCAGCAGTGGAAATTAGCGGCCTGGCTACTGAGGAGGGTATATTAAGATCCAAGGGGTTTTCAGAGAGCTTGATCTCTACCCTCCTCAACAGTAGGAAAAAGGAGACCCGTAAGATTTACAAAAAGGTCTGGCTCCTTTTCAACAAATGGTGCATAGAAAACTCCTTCTCGGTGCAGAGTCCCGTAGCTGTGTTGGAATTTCTGCAGTGTGGAGCGGACAAGGGTTTATCTGTAGGTACCCTTAAAAGTCAGGTTTTAGCACTCAGTGCTTATCTGGAGAAGTCTCTGGCTACCAATCCATGGGTGGTCAGATTCTTTAAGGCACTGTCAAGACAGAGACCTACCAGGGGTCCTCCCTTTCCCGGGTGGGACCTATCTCTGGTTTTACAGAGCCTTACGGGAAGTCCCTTTGAGCCATTGGACAAGTGCCTGTTAAGGGAACTTACCCTAAAAACAGTATTTTTAGTTGCAGTGACAACTGCCAGGAGGGTCAGCGAAATTGAGGCGTTATCAATTAGACCTCCTTTTTGTGTTATTTTGCCAGACAGGATAGTCCTTAAGACTGATCCAGCTTTTTTGCCTAAAGTGGCGTCAGGCTTTCACAGAAGCCAGGAAATAGTCCTACCCTCGTTTTGCCCCAATCCTTCAGGTGAAAGGGAACTAAAATTTCATTTTTTAGATGTAAGGAGGTGTATCCTACAATACCTAGAGATGACTAAAACAATAAGGAAGTCTGATTCTCTATTTATTTTGTTTTCTGGGGCCAGAAAGGGTCTCAGAGCGTCCCGACGCACGATTGCCAGGTGGCTTAGATTAGCTATTGGGCAGGCATATTCTTTAGCAGGGAAGGAGATCCCTAGAGGCATAAAGGCACACTCCACCAGAGCAGTGGCAACTTCCCAGGCAGAGAAGGCTGGAGCAACGCCAGAGCAAATATGCAAGGCAGCAACCTGGTCCAGCTACTCCACTTTCGTTAGACATTACAGAGTGGACTTGGTGGCGGCAGGTGAGCAGGCTTTTGGGCGAAAAGTTCTGCAAGCTGTAGTCCCACCCTAATTGGTAAGTGCTCGATTATCCTCTCTATTGTGGCTGTCCTGAAATGACGGAAAGGGAAAATTAAAGTTACGTACCGGTAACGTCTTTTCCTGTAGTCTTTCAGGACAGCCCTAGTTACCCACCCTAAGCTTGGGGGGGTCTTATTAAAGACCAGAACGCAATATGGTAATGATATTGATTGGTATGTTATTAATGTGTTCTTGTGTCTCCCCAGCTGGCCGGAGGTACTCTTGAAAGAACTGAGGTCTGGCAGGGGAGGAGAGATTTTATGGGCTGGCGCAGTGTTTCCAGAGGAAGGGGAGGAGACTATCTCTCTATTGTGGCTGTCCTGAAAGACTACAGGAAAAGACGTTACCGGTACGTAACTTTAATTTTTTTTCAATTTTCAAAACTTTGTGACAAAAAGTGAGGTCTGCAAAATACTCACTATACCTCTCAGCAAATAGCTTGAGGTGTCTACTTTCCAAAATGGGGTCATTTGGGGGGGGTTTGTGCCACCTGGGCATTCCATGGCCTCCGAAACTGTGATAGGCAGTGAAGAGTGAAATCAAAAATTCACGCCCTTAGCCTAAAGACGGTGCTTGGTTTTCGGGGTCCCGTGCGCGGCTAGGCTCCCAAAAAGTCTCACACATGTGGTATCCCCGTACTCAGGAGAAGCAGCAGAATGTATTTTGGGGTGTAATTTCACATATTCCCATGGCATGTTTGAGCAATATATCATTTAGTGACAACTTTGTGCAAAAAAAAAAAAAAAAAATGTGTCTCTTTCCCGCAACTTGTGTCGCAATATAAAATATTCCATGGACTCGATATGCCTCTCAGCAAATAGCTTGGGGTGTCTACTTTCCAAAATGGGGTCATTTGGGGGGGTTTTGAACTGTCCTGGCATTTTATGCACAACATTTAGAAGCTTATGTCACACATCACCCACTCTTCTAACCACTTGAAGACAAAGCCCTTTCTGACACTTTTTGATTACATGAAAAAGTTGTTTTCTTGCAAAAAAAAAAAAAATTACTTTGAACCCCCAAACATTATATATTTTTTTAAAGCAAATGCCCTACAGATTAAAATGGTGGGCGTTTTCACCCTAGAGAATAAAATTGCTGTCACACCGTATTTGCGCAGTGGTCTTGCAAGCACACTTTTTGGGGGGGGGGGGGGATTTGAATTAAAAAAGACAACAGTAAAGTTAGCAATTTTTTTTTCTTATATTGTGAAAGATAATGTTACGCCGAGTAAATTGATACCCAGCATGTCACGCTTCAAAATTGCACCCGCTCGTGGAATGGTGACAAATTTTTGCCCTTAATCTCCATAAGCGACTTTAAAAATACGTGTGTGGTTTGAATACCGTTTTCATATGCGGGCGCTACTCAAGTATGCGTTCACTTCTGCAGGTGAGATTGGCAGGATGGTATATAGAGATATCTATATATAATTTATTCCGTTTTTAAAAATAAAAAAATTGTCACTTTTATTCCTATTACAAGGAATGTAAACATCCCTTGTAATAGAAAAAAAAGTATGACAGGACCTCTTAAATATGAGATTTGGGGTCAAAAAGACCTTCCGCGGGTGGGGGCCATCTTCCCCTCACTCGTCTCCATACCCAGCATGTGAAAGGACCCTATCGTGGCGAGAGGGGGGAGGCTCCTCTCCCGTCGCCGATAAAAGTGACTACTTTTATCTGAAAGACCACCGGCCGAAGAAGAGGATACCAAGGTTATGGCAGCTAGCTGCTGCCATAACTATATTCCCCTTCAAAGTTGGGACATATATTGGCGTGCGGCGGTTCGTAAATAGTTAAGGACATTACCCTTTCGCTGCTGACCTGACAGTGGAGGGTATTGCACACAATCCGGTGGCTGAAGCCACTGGCATTGTTTGACACTGACAGGCGGACTCCTTCTTGTCAGGTGAAAGCATTTGGGCTGCGCTCACACACGTGCCCGGTAATGGCACACTTCTTCTCCCCTTCTTGTTGTGACCCGGAAAGCAACGTCCATGACCAGACTTCCAGGTGAACATCTAGTCCCTGGTTATCTTAGCCAGGAAGTAATGTTTTGCAATGCAATCTGCATCACAAAACATTCAGTGGGGTCCCAAGAAGACATGCAGGGTCTTTTAGACCCTGCGTATCTCATTAAAGAGAACCTGTCACTAAAAACCATCAGATGGGCCTACGCGTGAAAACGTTGATTACGACACGCGTTACATATCGATGCGCACGTCGGAGTGAGAGCAATAATTCTAGCACCAGACCTCCTCCGTAACACTAAACTGATTCCTATAGGGGGCTTTTGAAGCAGTGCCTATAGAAAATATAGGGTACTGAAGTTTGTCGCCATGTAGCCCTGGTTCACATTGGTACGATTTGACATGTCAAATCGGCGGGAATGGCACCGTCCTAATCGTTGCGACGCTGAATTTGCGGTGCGTGAACCTGGGCTTAATGTGTGCACACAAATTTAAGGTTTGGCATGTTGGGTATCTATTTACTCAGCACAACCTCGTCTTTTGTATTTTACCAAAAATTTGCCCTAAAATTCACTTTTACTGAAATTTTGCATTTCCTAGACCTTTGCGGTAATATGTGACAAAAAATTGGAACTACCACTATTTTATTCTCTAGGGTGTCTGCTTTCAGAAAATATGTTTGGGGGTTTTACATCTTTAGGGCTAAAATAATTTTCTCTTATCGTCTTCCAGGACAGCCTCTGAGACATAGGGCTCCTTCCTCCCGGGACAGGAAACACATTAACCCAAATGGTTAAAAGGAGATCCTCCAGGCCTTTCCCTTCAGTTTTGTGTTTCCTGCCGGATGGAAGAAAGCATGTTTGGAGCCGGGGGAGCTCCATACTCAGGACTGTACTGTATGAGCACCTGGAAGTTGCTTTCCTCTGCCTCAGCGCCCCTCTGTCTACGGGGAAGAGGGCTGCTGGTCCTGATGTTTTGCTGCCCAAAGCTCGGAGAAAGTTGGGACCCCTGGAGTTGTAGCAGGACCCCCATCACGCTGTACCTTTCCTTCACTACCGTCTGACGGGCGGATGGCGTCCAGGGCGGCTAGAAGGCGCTTCTCAGGTGGTTCCAATTGCGCCTGTTCACTCGGTTGTTCCGGGTATGGAGCGTGTGCATGCGTTGGAGGCGGGGCTTCTGCGCTCAACGAACGGTAGAGATGCGTGGGTCACTTCCGCCGGAGCTACGTCATTAGGGGGCGCTGGAGACAAGGTTCCGGCCTCCTCAGCGCGGCAAGTGGACATTTAAGGTATCCGGAGCCAGTGACAGACCCAGCAGAGGTTGTGGCAAGCACCGAGGAGCCATGGAGGAGGGCACTGCAGTTTCCCAGGCGGTTGACTCTGGTTCTTCTGACACCCGCACCTCTCATGTAAGTGTGGTGAGGGCTGACCATGTCTTACTACTCTGAGGGGGATGGGGTCCTTATGACCAACTGTCCTTCTCTGGGTGGGGAACCACAGGTGAAGGGCTGGGCACTCCCCCCCCCCCCCCCCCCCCTTTTTTTTTTTTTTTTTTTTTTTTTTTGACATTATCTCAGTGGTGGAGTAGATCCGGGACAGTTTCCTCATGGGCATTTGTTTTCTTTGTTTTGGCTTTCAGGGTAAAGCACAGGACAAGATCCAAATGCAGCCCCCTATGAGAAGATGTGCCGTATGCGGGTCAAAGTTAAGTCCCAATTGCGAGAAGCCACTTTTTCCCCCTAATGTGTCAACAGTTTAAGGATGATTCTATGACAGTGTCATAAAATCCTTACGTCTGTTAAAGATGAAATTGCATCCACCTTTAAGTCGTTCAAGGGAATGATGGATAGGATGCAGGGTCCCTCTATGCCTCTGTCTAGACCAGCAAGTATGCCTATCCTATCCGAACCTAGTCAGGAGGATTCAGAAGATAGAGAGGGGGAACCTAAGTCGCTTGCCTCTTCCCAAGCGGACTCTGGGTCTGATTCTGAGGGGAGGAAGATTTCTCCAGAGGGTCCAGGTACAGATTGACGCTGGACAGTGTGGGGGACTTACTAAAGACACTTTGGAGATGGGGGCGTGGCCTGGAGCGGCATGAAGTAGGACGCAGTTAGGCAGAGCTCCGCCGGTCACTTATCCGTCCTAACATCCTGAGACCGTCACACGGATCCACAAGCCCATACTACACAGCCGCCAACCCAGAGACCAGCCAGGACATGTCACCGCCGAAAAAGACGTCCGCGGCGGCCTCAAAACTGGATCAATACCGCCGACAAGGCACAGACCCCTCCAGCCAAGATGGCGCCGCCGCGCTGGAAGAGGAGCCTTCGGCCGGAACAGACACAGCAAGGGTACTGGAGGCTATATCATCCTGCCAAGAAGCCATCACAGCTTGTCAAACCTCCCTTACAGCGCGGATTGAGGAAGTAAAGGTGGACATCTCACTGGTAAGACAAGACTTCCAGAAACTAAAAGGCAGAGTCACAGAAGCTGAGAATCGGCTAGGCACTGTGGAGGACTCCCTCCCCCCCCTGCAGAACACAACATCAGAACTGCAGCATCAAGTGAACCAGCTCCTCCAGAAGCAAGACGACATTGAGAATCGCCTTCGCAGGTGTAACCTCAGATTCGTCGGCCTCCCAGAGGGGGTGGAAGGGAAAGACCCCCCCACGTTTTTGGAAAATTTACTCTGCGACACATATGGAAAGGAATCATTCTCCCCAACATTTGTGGTCGAACGTGCACACCGCCTCTCAGGCAGACCACCACCATCCGGAGCCCCCCCACGCACGTTCATCGCAAAATTCCTGAACTACAGGGATAGAGACACTATTCTACGGCTCAGCAGAGTGAAGGGCAATATCCCCCTGGGAAACAAAATGATTGCCATATACCCGGATTTCTCTGCAGAAGTGCAGCGTAGGCGCCGCACATTCACCGAGGTCAAAAGGCGCCTGCGCATCAAGAACATCAAATACGCCATGCTTTTCCCGGCCCGGCTACGTGTAGAGGGCGAGGACAGGGCACACTTCTTCGAGGACCCGGAGGCTGCCATCGCCTGGCTGGAGCAGAGAGAGACTCACAGATAAGTACCACTTTACAATTTACTTGTCTGCCCTATGCAACATATATGTCCCCTCAAAATATCCCACCCTATAATACCCTGATCCTCCGGACGCAACACTATTTAAGTCCAGACATTTCCATATATATGCAAGCTGATCAGTCTGCCCCCTCAACATTCTCCACATGATCAGCACCTTGAAATGCTGCAAGACCGTTCATCTGATTTACCCCACCTGGATAAACCCCTCAATTATAATAATAGAACGAATAGACTTTACCAAACACCACAACCGCATAATACATTGGGGGACTCCGACAGGATACAATCCGCAAGATTCTTAACTGACCATAACAAACACCATTTTCCCTAATGGACTTCCTATAAGACCCTACCCCAGCAACAAGTTCACCCTAAAATCGCACAGCAAGGTCCACATCTATAACCGACGGAGCACGCTTGACTTAATAATGATCCTCACCAGTGAAGGTGAGTCGAGTCCTGAACTCTACAACGGTACGCAGCGTATTTTCGCCCTATGTACCACGGTTATCCACCTGAAATGGAACGCTCTGATCATGACAGCACTGCTCGAGACATTTCAGCTCCCTGAGCTCATTACTATCCTGGATACAGTGACTGTCTCTCAAGAAACCTTAACATACCACTTTTTTTCCACAGGTTGGACAAGGTTAATGCCATGTTGGCAGTTCGGGAACAAAGCCCGCACCAGGTTTGGGAGGTGCAGGGCAGGGAGGGGGGAGGGGAATGTTAGAGTTATGCAGTTCTCATTGTGCTATCTAACGTCAAAAGCAAGTACCTATCTATGTATGATTCCCAGGGTGCATCAGAAATTTGCCTATAATATTGTTACCTGTGTTGAGACACTGCGGAGTGGGGTGGCCTGAGTCCTGGAGCTCAATACATAACATAAATACTTAGATGACCAACCTAAAATTTGTCACGTGGAATATCCGTGGTATCAGAGAACCTATCAAGAGGTCAGCAGTATTCTCGATCATTAAAAAACTAAAAGCAGATGTAGTGGCTCTGGTCGAAACACACGCCGAGGGCCTAGCACATAAAGTACTCCAGAGACCATGGATTGGATGGGCGTTCCATTCAACACATACTACCCTATCTAGAGGAGTTTCACTCCTAATCGCCAAAAGCACACACTTCGAGCTCCAGGACTCAGTAATCGACCCATCGGGCAGATATGTCCTCATAAAGGCCAAAATCTATGGAGACCCAATCCTCCTTATGGCATTCTATGTTCCGCCACCATTTAATGCAGCCGTTATTGTTGAAGGGTTTAATTTCATGGCACTACACCCCAGCATCCCGGCAATATGGCTAGGAGATTTCAATAATGTCCTAGATCCCGCACTAGATAGACTTAATGCCTCATCTGCCGAACCTATGACATCACACCCCACAAGATTCGCCAGACTTCTATCAGATTTTGGCCTAATAGACACATGGAGATTCAGGAATCCTACAGATAAACGATTTTCCTGCTTTTCCACGTCGCATAGGGCTATGTCACGAATAGACCTCATATTAGTGTCCAAAACACTCCTCCCAAGACTGACGGACGCTGGCTTCTCTCCTAGGTCCCTCTCCGACCATTGTCCCTACTGGGCCACGCTCAAAGTTCCTCACAACCGCCCACCAGCGACATGGAGACTGAACCCTTTCTGGCTGACCATATTGCCGGAGGAGGACGATCTCTTAACAGAATGGGATAATTATTTTCAAATTAATGAAGGCTCCGCCCCAGTCCAACTAGTGTGGGAAACTTTTAAAAAACATGCTCGAATGGTCCTTGCCAGTAGAATTAACAAAATTAAAAGAACTTCAGAATCTGCGATAGCTAAAGCGGAGGCTGGTCTTCGAGACTCTGAAAAACTGTTTCTCGAGGCCCCCACCGCAGACAAAGCTGATAATCTTAAACTATGTACAAGGGTATTAACTCAGCTACATTATGAAAAATCCAAAAGAAAACTTTTTTTCCATAGGCAACGATCATTCGAGCACGGGGAACGGGCGGGGAAACTGTTGGCCTATTTGGTACATAGTGAAGATAGACCCCCCGTGGTAATTTCACTGCGCTCACCCACTGGGACCGTAGAGACAGAACCACACAAGGTAACAGACATCTTTAGAGAATTCTTCAGTAAACTCTATACTTCATTAGCCCCCACAGACACTTCCCTGATGGAAACATTCCTGGGGAAATTAACTATTCCCCAACTCTCCACAGAACAGGTTGAGGAACTAGAGGCTCCATTGACAACAGATGAGATATCCAGTGCCTTTGGCGACACTCCCTGGCTCAAAGTCTCCAGGCTCAGACGGCCTTCCGGTGGAATTTTATTCCACCTATGCAGCAACACTGACCCCTAGATTGCTACAGCTATACGAAGCCATATTTAAGGATCTCAGTCTGCCAGCCTCCATGAGAGAGGCTACTATAGTCTTAATCCCCAAGCCAGGGAAGGATCCATTAGTCCCAGAGTCATACCGCCCCATATCTCTACTACAAGTAGATATTAAAATTCTCGCAAAAATATTAGCCATTCGCCTGAATAAAGTAATCCTCTCCCTAATCCATGGTGACCAGGCAGGATTTATGCCTGGCAGAAATACTTCCTTCAACCTCAGGAGACTATTCATAAATCTACAAGCCACCCATGAAAATGTAGGAGCTAGAATGATCGTCGCCTTGGACACGGCCAAGGCGTTCGACTCAGTAGAGTGGAACTACCTGTGGAGCTGCCTGGCCAGGTTCGGCTTCGGCCCCAACTACATAAAATGGGTGCAGCTCTTATACCAATCCCCATCAGCGAGGGTACTGGCGAACGGGTGGCCATCCGAGCAATTCCCATTGACCAGAGGCACGCGGCAGGGATGCCCTCTGTCGCCGCTGCTGTACGCTCTGGCGGCAGAGCCCCTTGCCATCGCCATTCGGGCACACCCGGGCATAAAGGGACTCCGCAGGGGGGACGTAATTGAAAAAATCAGTACCTATGCGGACGACACCCTGCTATACCTAGACGACTCTGAAAACTCTTTGCCCCTTACACTTGACCTAATAAAACAGTTCGGTACATTTTCAGGCCTTAGGATAAATTGGGACAAATCCCAAATATTACCCCTTGACAGTTTCCCACAACCTAAAGACAGAGCACTGCTACCCCTACAGAGAGTTGACACCATCAAGTATCTAGGTGTAAGGACTACAAGAGACCCAGCTGACTACGAAACACTCAATATAACACCGTTGTTTGCGATGCTTAAACACAAGACACAGATATGGGCTCGTCTCCCGCTGGGAGTAACAGGGCGAATAAATCTAGTTAAGATGGTCCTCTTACCCAAAGTATTATATATGACTTGGCATTCGCCAATATACCTAGTCCTTAGACATTTTAAGCTAATGGAAGTTATACTGAAACCATTTATCTGGGGAAACAACAGACATAAAATCGCCTGGCAAAAACTCAAAAACCCCACAGACCTAGCGGGAATGGCCCTACCTGACCTCAATGCCTACTATATAGCTGCACAGCTGTCCCAAATCTTTCATATAGACAAGACAGATAGCGAAAGATTCATGCACTTCCTATGTCCCAGGTGGGCTCATCCAACACAAGACACACTGGCTGTAATAGCAGGAAAAACCACTAGAGAAGATAAAAATGCAAGAGGAAAAACACTGCTATATCACTACACTAAGATTTGGAACCTAGCCATGGACAAACTACAACTGTCAGCAATTAATGAATTCACCCCCCTATGGCATAATATAAACCTCCCAGAATTTAACATAATACCAGATAACGAGGTGTGGAGTTCTAGGGGGATCTTCTACATGTCACATATCATTCACAACGGCAGACTAAAAACCTTTGAAAGATTGCAAACAGAATTTGCATTACCAAACCAAATGCTTTTCAGGTACATACAACTACGCCATGCCTTCTATACACAATTCCCGCAGGGGGAAACAAATTTGACAAACAACCCATTAATGGAGGCACTGAAATGCCCTGACCCTAAAAAACTAATATCACAATTCTATCAGATGCTGACACTGCCGCAGGCTACCAAAGCAGCCTACGCCCTAAAATCAAGGTGGGAGGGAGAAGTTGGCACAATAGCAGACGATGAGTGGAGCGATGCCTTAGATGCATGTAAACTAGTGTCCCCTAAGTTGTCAGACCGCCTAACCCAAACCTTCCTGCTACATAGAGCATACCTCACACCACTCAAGCTAGCAAAATTCAAGAGTAACCAAACAACAATATGCCCAATGTGCGATCAGGCCACAGGTACTTTTTTTCATCTACTATGGCAGTGCCCTCGAATCCAAGCATACTGGGCGCAGATAGTACGCTTCCTACATGATACTATGGGTTCCCCAGTAACACTACAACCCAAGCTCTGCATACTGGGAATCCTATCAGACCCAGAGATAAATAAACTCAAAAAAATATTTGTTCACGAAACACTCTTCTCCGCACGTAAAGTTATTGCCAGAAATTGGATGAGGCCTGACCCCCCAGAGTTCACACACTGGATAATAGAAGTCAATAACACACTACCCTACAAAAAATTGGTGTACTTACACAGAGGCTGCCCACTCAAATATGACCAGATCTGGGATAGGTGGACTCAGTCGCCTGATACCTGTACGTGAGAAGGGGCGGGGCATGGAGATGACCTGGTTGATGGCCCCTACCCACACCATATCAGAGAAGCTCTCCTAATGAAGATTGGCCAATACACACCAACCCAGAATAATTACCTTTTATATATGTACCATGGGAAAAGTATAAAAGAAACTAGACATGAGATATAAAGTCGTATGCAAACTCATATATACATGCTGAAAACTGTATTGTTATCCTCCGGGATCACTATGTACACAAAACTTTTTTTTTTTCTGTAATGTTTTATTTTACTAAATAAACTCACTTTTGATGGAAAAAAAAAAGACACTTTGGAGATCAGAGAAGAGTCGGTACAGCTTTCTAAGCATGACCTTATGTATCAGGGGGTCACTGCACAGAAATCCAGAGTTTTCCCGTGCACAAGTCTCTAGTAGAATCGATCTTGCTGGAGTGGGAGCACCCTGAAAGATCGTTCCCCCCCCCCCCCCCCCTCTTTTTTTTTTTTTTTTTTCAGGCAGTCTTAAACATAGATTATAGAACATAGGACACGGCCCATCCTTGGAACAAGGTCCCTAAGTTGGATGCCCCACTGGTGAAGGTTTCCAAAAAGACTGATTTGGCCTTCAACGACCTGGGATCCCTTAAGGACCCCATGGACAAAAGGGGTGACGTACTGCTAGAAAGGGCTTGGGATTCCTCTTCTATTGGGCTTAAACCAGCCCTTGCAGCTACCTGTGTTGCCAGAAATTTAGAATGCTGGTTAACCCAGTTGCAGTCCCACATTTCTGCAGGCACGTCCAGACAACTGCTAAAATATTTTCCTTTTATTATATAAAGCAGTTGGGGTCTTAGCTGACGCTTCTGCGAAACCTGTAAAGCTAGCGGCCAGGTCAGGAGCTTTGCTAAATACCGCAAGAAGGGCCGTGTGGTTGAACGCTTGCTCAAGAGATGCAGCATCAAAGCTCAAGCTTTGTGGATTACCTTTCTCAGGCGATCACCTCTTTGGACCTGGGCTTCAGGAGGTTTTGGAGCATACCCAGGACAAAAAGAGAGCTTTCCTAGAGAAAAAGAAAAAACCTGAGGGTTGATGTCTCTTTCGTGGTTTCAGGCAGTAGACCCAACAGGAGAGAGAGGGTCATCCTAAAAAACACTGGACAGGTCACCAGGGACGTGGTAGAGGAGGAATATTGTTCATTCCTCCTCAGACCACCCCAAAGCCCCAGTGACTCCTGTGTTCCAGTGGGAGGAAGGTTGGGGGACTCCCTCCCGCAATGGACCAACGCAACTTCAAGCCCGTTTATATTAAATATAATAGAAAACGGCTACAAGTTGGAGTTCAATGCCATTCCCCTGGTCAGCTTTTTGATCACCCTGTTATCCCGAGACTGGGAGAAAGCAGGAGCCCTGAGTTTACTGTTAGGAGAGCTGTTGGATCAACAGGTCATCAGCCAGGTACCACATGCGGAACACGGCCAGGTAGTATACTCCCCATGTGTTCGTAGTCCGAAAGCCGTCAGGCAAGTTCAGGTTGATTCTCAATCTCCGCCCCCTGAACAAGTTTATCAGATACAAGCATTTCAGGATGGAGTCTATCTTCACAGTAACAAATCTGTTTCCCGATTGTTATTTGGCGATGATCGACCTCGGGGACGCATATTTGCATGTGCCGATTTCCGAAATTCCTCAGGCTAGCAGTTGGGGTGAATTTTGAAAGTTCTCCACTTCCAATTCAGGGCACTGCCGTTTGGACCTTCACAAAGGTCCTGGCAGAGGCCCTAGCTCCGCTGCGTGTCAGGGCCATTACAGTGATCCCCTATCTGGACAATCCTCTGTCGCCCAGTCTAATCGGCAGCTAGAAGAGAACTTACAGGAGGCACAACTTTTCCTGCATTCTCTTGGTTATCAGTGGGGACAAGTCCCAGCTGATCCCAACCCAGGAAGTACAGTACCTGGGGTACAGGATTTCTTCAACAGAGAATGGTCTTTTCTCCCATCAGAGAAGATAAAGTGGGTCTAGCGGTAGCGCAGCTTCAGTCCAATTGGGAAGCCTATGTCAAATGTCATGAGAGTGATGGGTTTAATGAGATCCTGTTTTCTAGCAGTCCCTTGGGCAAGGTTCCACCAGCGCCTGTTACAGGCTCTCCTTCTGCAGTGCTGGGATGGCAGCCAGCAGGGTTTGTATCAGCCTATGCCTATATCGACCAGAGTCAAAAGGACACTATGGTGATGGCAAACCAATCACAATCTGGCCAAAGTTCTGTTGTGGTTCAGGCCAACAGCTCTGAGGTAACAAAGACTCCAGCTCTTTCGGCTGGGGTGCCCACCTGAAAAAGGATCTGGCTCAGGTGGAAGTCAGGCGGACCTCGAATCGGGGAGCTACTGGCAGTGCAGAGGGCGCTAGAGGCCTTCCAGCAAAAAAATAAGGGGATGGCACCTTCAAGTAAGGTCAGACAATGCGGCCAAAGTCGCATACATAAACAGGCAGGGGGGGACCAGGAGCCCTGCACTGCAGATGATAGCAGGCGAAACTTTTGCTTGGGCCAAATCAAACCTGGCTTCTCTGACAGCAGTACATTTAAAGGGGACTCAGAACTCTCTGGCGGACTCTCAGCCGTCAGCGAGTAACACAGGACGAATGGTCACTCAACCAGGAAGTGTTCAAGCAGGTGATTAAGGCACTTCAACCTTTGCTATGCCTTTTAGTTTAGATATTAGCAAAGCCTTCAGGAAGTCAATCTTTGTTTATGAATTTTGCGGGCTCACGCAAAAGATTTAAAGCGTCAAAATCCACCATCGCCAGGTGGATAAGGATGACAGTCTTGGGGGCTTAAAGGTTGGCAGGGAGGCAAGTGCCTCTAGTTAAGGCTCATTCAACGAAGGAGGTTTCAGCTTCATGGGCAGAGAAAGTCGGTGCCACACTGGAGGAGATCTGCAGAGCAGTGACGTGGTCCAGCTACTCCATGTTCGCAAAGCATTACCGCTTGGACCTGGTTGCTGATAAAGAACAGGCATCTGGGCGAAAGGTCCTCCAGGCAGTGGTCCCACCCTAACAGAGTAAGTTTCTTGCTTATCTCAGAGGCTGTCCTGGGAGACAAGAGAAAGCCGGAGTTAGACTTATCGGTAACTCTTTCTAGGAGTCTTCCAGGACAGCCTGGTTTCCCACCCAGAGTTTTTTTATAGCTGTTGCAAGGGAATTTACTAATGTTATGTCTTTCAGAGCCTTCCAGCGGTTCTTGTGGAAACTGAAGGGGAAGGCCTGGGGGACCTCCTTTTAACCATTTGGGTGAATGTTTCCTGTCACGGAGGGAGGAGCCCTATGTCTCAGAGGCTGTCCTGGAAAACTCCTAGAAAGTGTTACCGGTAAGTCTAACTCCGGTTTTTTTAAACGTGTGCAAAAATGCAAAAGTGACTCTGGCAACGAAAAGGATTAGATGTATAGCTATATCACTTTTTTTTGTACCAATAACAATTAAAATGTTATGATATTTGGTATACTTGTTTGATATTCTTTAGCTGCATAAAAGCCCTTGGGAAAAATTTAAATTGTTGAATGCTTGCTTATTAGGGCAAGCAGCGCCATTTCCACCTTTTTGTATGTGGGTGCTTCCTGTCAATAGGAAGTAGCTTCTTATGATGGCACACCAAAAAGTGGAGGAGCCAGGCCTGGTCAGGAAGGGGGTGAAACCTTCTGGGGCTGAAGTGGTTAAAGAACTACCCCATAAGCAACTTTTATATCTTGGGGTCTTATCCATACTCTTGCACAGGTTTATTTGGCCAAAGTGTTAGTCAGTTATACTGTATTGTCTTGAAAGAAGCATGTAGAATACATGCTTTTCTAGGGGAACATTTGTTTTGTCCTGCTTTCGATTACATCTGGAAGCATGAACAAGTCGATCCACAGTATAATGGCTCATGGCTACATGCTGTAGTTTCAGTGCTTTCCCCTCCTTGCTTTATGCTTTAAAGTGTTTCTTTGAATCTACAAAAGTTTGCTCCTTTGCAAGCTCTCGATCATCCTATCTCAAGAAGTGATCATTCCAGTTCCAGAAGGTGAAATGCTTCATGGTTTCTACTAAAACCTGTTCGCTGCAATGTTTATCACATCTTAAATTTCAAGGATCTTCAAGTTTCTATATGAGCTTAGAAGTTCTGGATGGAATCGGTGTGTTCAGTGGTGACCTCTCCAACAGTGAGTTTTCTTGGCACCAGTGGATATAAAAGATGCTTACCTGCAAATTCTGTTCTTTTGGTTTGTGGCCCTGCTGTTTAGCTTGCAACAGCTCCCAGGGTGTTCACCAAGGCTTTGGCTTAGTTCTGGGTCTCCGTTGTACCCAGAGTATCCCTGTTATAGGATAAATGAATGACTTCTAAGAAAGCAGTCCATGTCTCTACTGGAGATCAATGTGTCTCACATGGTGCCCACTCAGGAGAGCTAGCATGGGCCCTGAATAGCCCAACCCAGAGGTTTGATTTTTTCATCCTGATCCTGGAAAGCATCCAGGTGAGAGTGATCCTCCTTTTTAAACAAATATCTTGCTCTGAGGGCTCAGGTAGACCTACTTAAGACTATAATCCCAAGACTGGTTGATTTTCTCACAGATGCTGGAGATGGGAAAACCATTCCTCTATCCCGGAGGTTCCTGAAGATGAACACCAGCCTGATGGGCTGTGGTGGCGTTCTGGATTGCTTCTTCTCGTCCAGGGAACTTTGTCACCACAGGAAAGGTTGCTGCCCACCAACATCTGGGATTGACAGTGATTTGCCTTGCATTGATCGATGCAGCTGAAGGGCCTTCCTGTAAGGTCATGGTAGTGGTATACGTAATTAATCAAGGAGACACCAAGAGTTAAAGCAGAGTTCCACCCAAAAGTGGTACTTCCGCTCATTTGTCTCCTCACCCCTTCCGGTGCCACAATTGGCACCTTTGGGGGGAGGGGGGACAGGATACCTGTCTTTCACAGGTATCCTGTTCCCACTTCCGGTAGTTGGGGCCGGGGCCCGTGACATCACCATGGGGCACCCTCCTCCTCTCCCTGTCACTGGGCCAGTAGGAGAGGGGAGCAGGGCCCTCGCGCATGCGCAGTAGGGTTCCCCGTGTGATGCCGTAAGGCTACACTGCCGGGTTCCCTTACCCACAATGGTGGCGGCAGCAGTACCCAACAGCTGATGGAAACATCAGCTGCGGTGCTGACATTGCGGGACTCGAGGACAGGTAAATGTCCTATTGTTAAAAGCCAGCAGCTGCAGTATATGTAGCTGCTGGCTTTTCTCTTTTTTGGCGGAGCACTGCTTTTAAGCTTCTCAGGTGAAAGTGGATCTCATTCAGTCTTTACTAGTCCACTGAAGGCTTGGAAGGTGATTTCAAGGAAGCCTTACCACAGAACTTGGAAATCTTATTTTGCTTGGTGTGAGGGTCGGGGGTTTCATCTTGCAAGTATGTAGTGGATTGCATCCTGACTTTTCTCCAATCTGGAATTGCCCTTGAGCACAATCGAGGGTTAGATTTTAGCCCAGGCGGGCTGATAAAAATAGCTCTGGTAGAAAGTTGTTCTGCGTGTTTGTACAGGAATGAGGACTTTTTCCACTGTGGCCTTTTCCCTAAACCAACATGAGACCACTGGGTGCCTGAGTGGCCAGTCTCCAAGTATCAAGTGTCACACTGGAAAGTAAGTCCTAAGCCCCACGTACCCAGATTTATTTTTCTTTACACTTTCCAACTAAATAAATCAACAGTAAATATAAGCTGCTGGTATGGTCCTATTAAAGTGAACCTGTTTGCCCTGCATGTGAGAAACACGTTTACTTTAAATGAAACCTGTCAAGGAAAATTATTGGAACTATATTTGCTGATTTTTGTCTGCAGGTTTCAGAGCCATCATTCTTCTCTGATCATCCCCATATGGTGAGCTACTGACATGGATCAAGTGTGTGTAAGGTGCCCAAAACCTGCTTGTTTGAAGTCTATTGCTTGGTAGCAAAACAAGGGAAAGAGGCTCTGTATGGTCTTTACCTTCAAAAAACAATACAGAGCGGATTGCGCTCAAATTCCTCTGCAAGATGTTTGATTGGAAATTGGCTAGTATGCATGCGAACGTTTATTGCATGGTTTTTATAGATTTTTGTTTCTTGGGTAATATTTAACATGCACGTAACATTTAAAAAAAAATAAATAAATAAATAAAAAATCGAGGTGGTTGGGTACATTGCTTACCGGACTGCTGACAGACCATCGCATTTTTTTTTTCCCAAGAATTAACTGAATATTTTATCTTTTCTAGGTACATTTAGTTCTGTGTATTTGGCTATTGCAAGATTAAGGTCAGGAGAGGATATGAAATTTGCTCTGAAACATTTAATTCCTACAAGTCACCCCACACGAATAGCGGCGGAACTGCAGTGTCTTACAGTAGCTGGGTAAGTAAATTTTAAAGGAAACTGTACATAATTATGTGATACTTGTTCTGACTTTTCCTGTTAAGAATGCTGGATATTACAGCGGTCCTTCTGATCAACTGGCTTCAGTAATGAAGTACCGTATTTATCGGCGTATAACACGCACTTTTTTCCCCTTAAAACCAGGGGAAAATCGCAGGTGCGTGTTATACGCCGATCCCCTGCGATCCCGACCTGTCACATTTTCAAAATCGCCGACCGCGATTTGAAAATGGCGCCGAAATACACAGAGCCGGTCCTCGGCTCTTTCCGGCGGCTCTCGTTCACTTTCGGCTCCACTCGTAGTCCCGAGCGGAGCTATCCGAACCTACTCGGCTAGGTTCGGATAGCTCCGCTCGGGGCTACGAGTGGAGCCGAAAGTGAACGAGAGCCACCGGAAAGAGCCGAGGACCGGCTCTGTGTATTTCGGCGCCGGCGGCGCCATTTTCAAATCGCGATCGGCGATTTTGAAGCCCAGAATGGCTGGGATCACTGGGGGAAGGCTGCACTGACATGGCTGCACTGACATGGCTGCAATGATGGGCATTTAAATGTAAGTTTTTTTTTTTTTTTTTTTTTTTTTTTTTTTCCCTTCAACTTCCCTCCTAAATTGGGGTGCGTGTTATACGCCGATAAATACGGTATGTACATCAACTGTTGTGATTACTTTAAGGTTGGTGTCCTCTGGAAGTAGTGATATCAGACCTTTGGGCAGTTGTTTCTGGAGGTTCAAACTGTAGCCTATATCTTTCAAGGAGAGTGGAGAATAGGGCACTCTGGATAACAAGGAGACTTTAACAAATTGCCCCAGTCTGTTTTCGTAGTCAATGTAATTAATTGAACAGGATGGTTTTGGAACAGGATGAAAAAACTCTAATACTTGGTTGCAATTGTCTGATCTCTACAAATCTTTTAATATATAGTGTATCTTATGAGAGTGCATAGTAACTCCAGACGCCTATGGAGCTATCAACTATTCACTATTAAAATGTTAATTTCTAGTGTATTTCCCTTGTGAAGATTTCCTGGTAACAATACAATAAACTGCTCAGCTGCTTGTGGATTTTATCTATATCTCAAGTATCTGACAATGATTATTCATTTTGTGTGAGATTGATGCATGAATTTTTGTTTTTTTTTTTTCTTTTACTAGCGGAGATGACAACGTCATGGGTGTAAAATATTGTTTTAGAAAAAATGATCATGTGGTTATAGTTATGCCGTATTTGGAGCATGAATGTTTTGTGGTAAGTGTTTGTTTTTTGCATTTTTAATTGCTTTCATTGAGTACAGTTGCCCAGTTAACTTTTGACTCATGGGTTTGTCCACATCAGATGCACCAGCTGTTTTCCAGTGCAGGTGCAATGGGAAAATCTACTTGTTTTCAGTAGTGCTTATTCACACCAATGTATTGTGCAGTATGTGGGAGAAGACCTATTGCATTCTTGGCACATTTGCCAATTGTATACCAGGGTTTCAAAAATTCAGTGCTTGTGAAACAAAACAGTTATGGGTGTGCTTGTTAATTTGTTTACTAGAAAGAAATAAACTTCTATAAACCATTTTTACTTGTTTGTATGCTTTGAACTAGCACTGGGAAATTCCCAGGAGTGTGTATTTAACTCCCTTAATGGCAGCCAACTTTTTTTTTTTTTTTTGGATATATTGTATCTCACAAAAGGGAGTACACCCCTCACATTTTTGTAAATTAATTTATTATCTCTTCATCTGACAACACTGAAATTACACTTTGCTATAATGTAAAGTTGTGAGTGTACAGCTTGTTTAACAGTGTAAATTTGCTGTCCCTTCAAAATTAACACAACACAGCCATTAAAGTAAATGGTGGGTGGTATGTCCTAATAGATACGGCACCTCATCCCTGAATAGTAGTATATAGAATGGGCAAAAGGAATGGGATTATTGTGGTGCCATGAATGGAATTGGAACACATTTTATTAAATTATATTTTTATTAGTATATAAATTGATAAAATACTTATACATTCTAAACAGGTGGTTTCAATACAAACAATCTTAATATTGACCGACACCAGAGATGATAAAAGCTAGTCGAGTGTCAATTCATCCCAACTAGTTTTGCCAATACGTTGGCTTCATCAGGGGAATAAACAGTTAATACAAATGAGTAAAAAAGCACACTAGGGAAAAAATACATTAATAATACGGTGAGATATGATGACAAGATATCAAGTGAGCGTCATGTTGCCAAAATCACACTATTGTCCAACCTGGACCCCCAGTCCCAGATCAAAGACGTACCATGCCAAGCTCCCGGGACTCAGCGTGAGTACCATCAAACAAACGGGGACAGTAGTCGAACCCAACCCTGTAGTTGGCTACAGGGGGCCCAGAAGGTGCCTAGAAGGACTAAAAATGACAAAGTTGTAATTTTACTAAGCTAAGATTAATTAATGGTTCTAAATGTGGGCTAACTAAGCCTCAATTACATACCCTAATTTCACATATAAAAAGCATAGGGAAATGCGCTGAGTAGATAAAGATACGGTGATTGAATGGGTAAATCAAGAGATATCCGTAATGGCGTAGGAAACTAAGACAGCAAAAAAATGCATAAAGATAGTATTAGTAAGTTATTCATAATGCTATAAGTAAGGAACATATTGTTAAATGGTAAGTAATGCAATATGCTCCAACCATATAAATAAATGCGCTTACCTAGCAAAAGCCAATATTGCTAGTAAGGTGCACAGTGCATTTAGGGTCTAGCCGTCAGAAAAGCTGAAAAAGGGAACCCCTCAAAGTAATTATTATCTAGATACAAATTCAGTGTATTTGTAATCAATACATTACCAGATGACATGGGGCTGGAGAAAAGCTAATTTCTATATTTATAGCAGAGTTAGTTTTACCTTAATGGAACACAGCTGAACCGCAGCGCATACCCAACAGCAAGTGAATGAAATAATGAAAAAGTTTGGCAGCCTTATAAGCCCCCCACCCGACCAGCATAAGCAATTAGCCAATCGGGAGCGGACAAAGAGCGGCCAGGGCGCACGCGCAGTGACCAGATCCTAAGGCCTACAATGCCCAGGATGCCGTGCGCCGACCACACAACAAATGGTATACTACCACGGATGATGATCCGAGAGGCGCAATACAGGCATCGGGCCTGACGGAGAATGGGAGGAGAAAGAAACTCCGCCCAGTCAAGGAGGATAGAAAAAGAAGCAGATGTAGTGACGAATCAGATACACTGCGAGGGCCCTGGCCGAAGGGGCGGGCTGATGAATTAGTCAGCCCTTGGGTGTCCATGCAGCCAAAGGCTGTGGTTGGACAAAGTCCCCAGTAGACAAGACAGCACAATCCCAAATGAACCGGAGTCGGCAGGACGGACCAGAAATGGGAACAAACACTGCAGCGGCTGAATGTTAGTTCAACTGCTGAAGAGCGATTACAGGAACACAGCGCTCACAAAGGGACTAAAGTGTATAGTTAAAAATACACAATTTAACAATGAATATTATAACCTCTTGCTTCAAAATTCATTAAATACTATACATGAGTACATATTTGTAATGAAAATATAGCGTTCAATAATCTTATGATATCAACAGCAGCATAGAAAAACTTAACAAAATTAATGAGGAATAAAATATAAGAAAACAGTCCATCCAAAATTCGTATGGAATATTTCCAGTTGGAAGGACAGAGCAGCACTGGTAACAGAATGGAGGCATGGGATAGAAACAAGATGATAGTCAGATTGAGAGCCTGAATAACAGAAGACAGCCATTAAAGGGGTTGTAAACCCTAGTTTTTTCACCTTAATGCATTAATGCTGATGTCCTGCGGTCTGAGACCAAGATAAACTTATTTGGTTCAGATGGTGTCAAGCGTGTGTGGCGGCAACCAGATGAGGAGTACAAAGACAAGTGTGTCTTGTCTAAAGTCAAGCATGGTGGTGGGTGTGTCATGGTCTGGGGCTGCTTGATTGCTACTGGCACTGGGGAGCTACAGTTCATTAGGACCATGAATGCCAATGTGTACTGTGATGGCATGGTATTGGCAGAGTATGGAGGGATGGCTGAGCATGGATGGATCCATGGATGTGACTGCAATTTCACAGAGCAGAACTGTGGGCACTACAGATCCAGCCCACAGCGCTGCTGCCATCCGATCTCTCCCCTCCACTGTACAGATCAGTACACAGAGGGGAGAGAGGAACCGGCATCATATCATGACGCCGGTTTGTTTACAAGTAATCGCTCCGTCATTTGACGGAGCGATCACGTGGTAAACAGCCGCCGGGTGTACAAAAATGGCTGCGGCTCTGGAGCTAGGCCAAAGCCACGGCCTTTCCTAAGCGCATGTGTGCCAATCCGAACAGGTTGAACTGTTCGGATCACGGATCGGTGACGATCCGTTGCACTCCTAACTGTGACATACTGAAGCAGAGCATGATCCCCCTCCCCTCGGAGACTGGGCCGCCTATTCCAACATAACGACCCCAAACACACCTCCAAGACGACCACTGCCTTGCTAAAGAAGCTGAGGGTAAAGGTAAAGGGCCAAGCATGTCTCCAGACCTAAGGCTCGATTCACACCTATGCATGTTGCTTTTGAGCGTTTTTGGAGGTTTTTTTTTCATGCTTGCCACGTTTTTGCCGCGATTTGCGTTTTGCGTTTTTTTTTTTTTTTTTTTTTTTTTTTTTTTTTTTTTCCATTTTTTTTTTTTACAGTCTTAAAAAAAAATTACAAAAAAAAAAAAAAAAACGGCAAAAACGCAGCACTTGTGTTTTTGATGCTTGTCCATTGAAAACCATTACATGCAAAACGCTGCTTTTTGCATGAAAAAAAGTCCCCGACCCTTTCCAAAAACGCTGAGATACAAAAAAGCATTGATGTGAACATGTTCCATAGGAACCCATGTTAAAAAATTCCCGTGCATTTCTGCAAAATGCATCAAAAAACGCGCTAGTGTGAATGGGGCCTAAACCCTTATTGAGCATCTGTGGGGCATCCTCAAACGGAAGGTGGAGAAGTGCAAGGTCTCTAACATCCACCAGCTCCATGATGTCATCGTGGAAGTGGACTCCAGTGGCAATCTGTGAACCTCTGGTGAACTCCATGCCCAAGAGGGTTAAGGCAGTGCTGGAAAATAATGGTGGCCACACATTATTGACACTTTGGGCCCAATTTGGACATTTTCACTTAGTGGACAGGGGTTTCACAGCGGTTTGGACATTAATGGCTGTGTTATTTTGAGGGGGCAGCAAATTTTATACTGTTATACAAACTGTACACTCACGTTTACATTGTAGCAAAGTGTCATTTCTTCAGTGTTGTCACATGAAAAGATACAAAAAAAATATTTTAAAAAATGGGGTGTACTCGCTTTTGTGAGATACTGTAACTGTGGTGTGGACAACTCTACTAATGCTCTTTAGCGGGCGTCATACATTGCTTTGTACAAGTATTCCTCCACTTTTAGCATTTTGTAGTGTTACAACCTGAATTTACTTTGAAGGATAAGTTCACCTTTTTAAATAAATGCACATGTAGTTCATTCACTCACAGAACACTCTGCACTGCGTGGTTGTACTCTTTGCACTTTTCAAATGGTGACAGCAGAAGTGGGAAGATACATTCCCCCCGCTGTCAGAGGGTGGGAATCGGGGAGCGGGAACATGCTACATGTTTCAACCTAAGGCCCCTTTTACATGGGACAGATCCATGATGATCCACCCCGTAAACATCCTCTGCTCAGCGGCTGAGCCGGCAGATGACAGGGTGGTCCCTGCACACTGCAGGGACTGCCCTGTCAGATCTCCACTCTCATCTATGGGGGATCGGATGAACACGGACCGTCTGTCCGTGTTCATCCGCTCTGCAGACGGATAGAAAAATAGGATTTTCCTCCGTCTGCAGAATCGGGTGTCAGATGTTCATCCGCTGACACCCGCTATCCCATAGGGATGCATGTATGTCCGTATTTCATCCAAATACGGATGGATGAAATATGGACATATGGTCTGCACGTGTGAAAGGGGCCTAAAAACGGGTGGAACATGTAACATATTTCCAAAGGTGAACTTCTCCTTTTTAACATTACCCTATTTTACAATAAAAGCTTTATTTACGGGTTAGTTTACTTTAAAAAAAAAAATACATTTTAATAATCTACAAAGCAGAACTCCATTTTGACTGGACCAACTCTTAGACATGCAAGTTCCCGGTTTTAAACCACTTCATTGTGGATTTGGACTATGTATTACTAGAGGGGTTCTTTTTTTGGGCCACTTACAGACTGTCCTCTTAATTGTGCCCAGTATTTGAATCAATTCTTCATGCCTTACCGTTGTACCATGCTCTTCGCCATTTGGGTAAAGTTCTCAAGGTCATAAGCAATTTTTCATTAAGCCCAAAATGCTACATTTTGGTCTACGACCAGAAAACCTTTCCATGTTTGCTGTGTCTTGCAACACAGTAAACGTAAGTTTGACTTTGCTTTTTTTTTTTTGTGAAATTGAAACGTTAATCCCCCATAATGCAGGAAAAGCCTATCTTTTGTGCTTGTTATATGTTGCGTTGGTCAGGGAGGGAGTGTGGCACATTTACATAAAGGGGTTGGTTTACTAATCCTGGAGAGTGCAAAATCGGGTGCAGCTCTGCATAGAAACCAATTGGCTTCCAGGGGTTTTTTTTTTTTTTTTTTTTTTTTCCCCCCCCCTCAATGTTTAACCACTTCCTGCCCAGCCTATGGCAAAATGCCGGGCGGTGGTTCAGTTGTCCTGACTGGACATCCATTGACGCCCAGCAGGATAAGCCGCAATCGCACGGTGATCAGTGGTGCGGCGTGTCAGTCGGTAAAGAGCCTCTGACGTCTGATAGACACGAGTAGAGGAGAGCCCATCGGCGCAGCACCACCCCCTGCAGATGCCCACATGACTACCAGGGATGCCGCCAGGACCACCAGAGATAGCCAGCACACATGGATGACCAGGGATGCCACAGTGCCCTAAAAGATGCCAGTCAGTGCCAACTACAAATCCCTGCCAGATGTCTCAGTGATGCCTATCCATGCTGCATACCAGTGCCTCCTCATCAGTGCAGGAGAAAACTTGCTTATTTACAAAATTGTATAACTGAAACAAACTTTTTTTTTTTTTTTTTTTTTGCAGTGATCAATGCCACAAAAAAGCTCCTATTTGTGGGATCAAAATTATAAAAAATTTGTTTGGATACAGTGTAGCATGACTGCAAATTGGTCTGGGTAGGACGGGGCGGAAGTGCCTGGTGTTGAAGTGGTTAATTGAACAAGCTAAAGTTAAAAGCTGATTGGCTGCCATGAACAACTGCACCAGATTTTGTACCCTCCAGTTTTAGCAAATCAACCCCAAAGTTTTGTTATTTTTGTCCTGCATATTTTGGTTTCCTTCTCGTTTTTAAGCTTGGGAGGTGTTCATTTGGTTTTATTTAGTGGTTTTGGCATTTCCTCATTTTATTTAACCACTTCCGGACTGCCCACCGTCGTTATACGTCGGTACTTTGAAGGAGGATATCGTTATGGCAGCAGCTAGCTGCCATAACCCCGGTATCCTCTTCAGTGAATGGTCCGGTTTAGGATAAAAGTGGTCTCTGCAGCGGGTTCGCCACAAGACCACTTTTATCGGTGGCGGGAGAGGGCCCCCCTCCCGCCGCGAGCCGGTGCCCTCCGGCGATCGGAAACCTTCTTGTGGCCTGATATGGAGACGAGTGAGTGGAAGATGGTCCCCACCCGTCTCCATATCATTGCAGGGCGGAAGCGACCTCAAAATGTCACTTCCGCCCATAGCTCTTAAAGGGCCATACTTTATTTTTTTTGCATTGAAGTGTAAATTTGAGATCCGAGGTTTTTTTGACCCCAGATTTCAGATTTTAAGAGGTCCTGTCATGCTGTGTGTTTTTTTTTTTTTTTTTTTCCCGTGTAAAACACGCCCTGTCCCAACGAGCTTGCGTGCAGAAGCGAACGCATACGTGAGTAGCGCCCGCTTATGAAAACGGTGTTCAAACCACACAGGTATCGCCGCAATCGGTATAGCGAGCGCAATAATTCTAGCCCTAGACATCCTCTGTAACGCAAAACATGCAACCTGTAGAATTTTTTTTTAAACGTCTCCTATGGAGATCTTTAAAAGTAAGTTTGCCGCCATTCCACGAGTGGTCGCAATTTTTAAGCATGACATGTATCGACTTACTCAGCGTAACATTATCTTTCACAATATAAAAAAAAATTGGGCTAACTTTACTGTTTTGTATTATTCACTTTTTTTTTTTTTATTCAAAAAGTGTTTTTCCAAAAGTGGGCGTGTAATTCCGCTGCGCAAATACGGTGTGACAGAAAATATTGCAACGCTCGCCATTTTATTCTCTAGGGTGTTGGAACCCCCAAACTTTTTTTTTTTTTTTTTTTTTTTTTTTTTTCTAAGCTATTTTCTTGCAAGACTTTTTACTTTTAAAAAATCTCAGAAAGAGGCGTGGTCCTTAAGTGGTTAATTGGTTTTACATTTAAGTTTAGTTAACTAGCCTTCATGGGTCAATGCAAAGCATGAGAAGTAAGGATAGAAATAAGAGGCAGATGTGTTGTGCAAGGAATCCAAATACCACATAGTTGATAATGAAAAGAAGTTACAGAAAAGGGGGAGACCCGATGAGGAGGGGGAATGAAATGGAGAACAAGCATCAGATTTGTTGTATGGTTTTGCCCCTTTTGTAATAGGATTATTACGTACGCGTGTGTGTGCATATATTGAAGTATAAGAGCAATGTAAGTGGATCCTTCGCCTTTGACCATATTAAAGGGGTTGTAAACCCTTGTGTTTTTTCACCTTGATGCATAAAGGTGAGGAAACACCATCAAATCCAATGACCGGGGGTGGGGCTGAGTCATAAGTTCAGCGGCTATGATTAAGCACCAAGAATGGTGTGGCACTCCTTAGATGTTTTGCCTGCTGTATCTTCTCTCCTCGCTTGCTGAATGGACTGTCGTGGTGTGTGTGTGTGTGTGTGTGTGTATGTGTGTGTGTGGTGTTGTGTTTTTGTTTTGCAATTGGAGTGCGGCCTTTCAGGCATCTCCTTTATTCCAGACTTTCTGCTACGTGCAGGGCCAGCACTCTTTGCTTGTGCAGTGGAGGTGGAACTTTAAGGGTGAATACCTTGAGCTGTGTACTACTTTGCTTTGTGGGACAACCAAGGCACTCTTGGACATCGCTGGATCGACATGGGGCTTGGGTAAGTATGAGGGGAGCTGCTGCACACTGAAAGTTTTATCTTAATGCATTAAGATAAACCCTCCCTTCTAGACGGTAAGCTTTAACAGCAGGGCCCTCTGATTCCTCCTGTACTGGATTGTATTGTACAGTGAGGGAAAAAAGTACCAGTTACTTACCGGTAACTGCCTTTCTAGGAAATCTTCCAGGATGGCACACCTGAGAGATGAGAGGCTCCTCCCTACAGAAAAAAAATCAATTGACAACTGTTTTAAGTCCCCACCCTTCCCCTTGATCCTCAGTTTGTAGAGCAGTAACTCCTGAACCTGGTTCACAAGGGAAATCATTCCTCATACACTCACCTTCTAGTGTTCTACAATTTTCCCTCCTCCAACTGGTGGGAAGTAGGCCTGCCATCCTGGAAGATTTCCTAGAAAGGCAGTTACTGGTAAGTAACTGGTACTTTTCTCTAGTCATCTTCCAGGACAGCACACCTGAGAGGATAAGCAAGTACCTCAGGCCTACCTTGGGGTGGGACCACTGCAAGACCCTCTTGGCGAACCTCAGTTCTACAGTGAGCTTTACCTCCACTCCATATGCTTGATGAAGGTATCTTGGCTGGATCATGCGGCTGATCTGCAGGTCTACTCCACTGATGTCCCTGCCTTCTCTGCTTCGGATGCAGGATCTAGGTGGAGTGGGCTCTTAAAGATGGAATCAGAAAACATGTTACACTTGTAGGTTAGCAATGTTGTGCCTGTAGGTGCTACTTGGAACCACTAAAAAGATTAATCAGAGACCTGTGTTGTAAGACAAGGACACTACATTGATCAATAAGAGGGCCTGTCTTAACACTACCCTGTTCAGGGAAATAAAACTGCAAAAAAGGGGGGCCCCTGACAGACAACCCTTCTTCTTCCTTTTTTTTTTTTTGTTCCTTTTTATCTTTGTCAGCAAAGACTAAAGGGAAGCCTACTTAATAGATCAACAGAAGCTTGATCCCTGGGTTTAAGGCATGCCCAATCTATGACTTTACTTACGTCTAAGAGCTTCCTTTAGGGGATTAATGTCCATAGCAGGAGTAGAACACTCATATTGCTACATCTAGTTTTGCTAGAATGGCAAAATGAAGGCCGTGCACTGAGCCGTAACCTATTCGATCGGGTATACATCTTTATACTTCATCTTCAGGCCATAATACTCTGAAAAGAACTTACCAAGTTCTTACTAAACAGGGTGATTCTCTGTCGCCTTCTTCCAGTGTCCTATAACCCTACTGGGTTTCAACCCTAGGAAATGGTTCTGGCATCCCTGAATGTGAGGGGTTGAGGCTTTCTGACATGTGACGTCTGCAGCCAGAACTTCTGGCCCCTTCACGGAAAAGAGGGCTGAAATTAAAAAATGAGATACATGCATTATTAATATCACAAATAAAAAGGTCATAGATTGTGGGCACAGCACAATAGATTTAGACAGGACACAAGTATAGACAATAATGTTGTGTATCTGAGTGTGGCTAGCTTAAACCAACATCAAATATGGGAAGAGACCCAAATCTGAACCTCAATGTAGACAAACGGTCCTCAGTCTGGTTTTCTGATGTGCAGCAAATATGTAAAAACATTTAAGACCCAAGCAAACCCTAAATGCTGCGTGTTTCTGAAGTGCAGCTTGCTAGGTCTTAACTGATATAAATACAGAAAGGACGGGAACACCCTTTACTGTGGTGTTTTACTGCCTACTCGCCTAGCGAAAGGAAGATGTGGGCTCCTGCTGACTCTCGGCCTTCCCTCCCAGGTAAGAACGCCGCCATTTTCCCAAAGTCCGAAAATGATGCGGGTGCGTGACGCGAGCTACCAGGGCCCCCTGGAAAGAACCAATGGCCAGCACCCCGTCTGAATGGACGCCCGGACAGGTAAGGGGGGAGGCAGGATAATGGCCCCTGAGGTTCTGGGTATACCACTGTACCTAGGGTCCTTCAGCTCTCAGGGGGCTATTCCAATTGCTGTACCCGCCCCCGGAAAAGATAGGGAGACCCCCAAGGAAGGTTAAGAATATCCTACCGGGCCCAGAGGCTTCCCGAGCTTGTGGTCCAGCTCACAGGGGGAGACCACCAGCCCCAGGCTTCGGGCCATTTTGGGGGAAAAAAACAAACCATTTCTCTGTGTAGGGAGAAACGCAATCAAAAACTGAGGATCAAGGGGAAGGGAGGGGACTTAAAATAGCTATTGATTGTGTTTCCTGTAGGGAGGAACCTCTCGTCTCTCAGGTGTGTCGTCCTGGAAGATGATTAGAGAAAAAGTATTTGATCCCTTGCTGCATTTGTACATTTGCCCACTGACAAATCGTCAGCCTATAGTTTTAATGGTATGTTTATTTTAACATTGAGAGACAGAATAACAAAAAAGAAAAACTCATTTCAAAAAAGTTATAAATTAATTGATAAAATGAGTGAGATAAGTATTTGATCCCCTATCAATCAGCAAGATTTCTGGCTCCCAGGTGTCTTCTATAGAGGTAACGAGCTGAGATTATGAGCACTCTCTTAAAGGGAGTGCTCTGAATCTCAGCTTGTTACCTGTATAAAAGACACCTGTCCACAGAAGCAATCAGATTCCAATGTCTCCACCATGGCCAAGACCAAAGAGCTGTCCAAGAATGTCAGGGACAAGATTGTAGACCCACACAAGGCTGGAATGGGCTAAAAGACCATCACCAAGCAGCTTGGTGAGAGGCTGACAACAGTTGGTGTGATTATTCTCAAATGGAAGAAACACAAAATAACTGTCATCTCCCTCTGTCTGGGGCTCCATGCAAGATCGGCCCAGAACTACAGGGGAGAGTCAATGATCTCAAGGCAGCTGGGAACATAGTCACCAAGAAAACAATTGTTAACACTACGTCGTGAAGGACTGAAATCCTGCAGCACCCGCAAGGTTCCCCTGCTCAAGAAAGCTTATGTAAAGGCCTATCTGGAGTTTTGCTAATAAACTTCTAAATGATTCAGAGGAGAACTGGGTGAAGTGTTGTGGTCAGATGAGATCAAAATCAAGCTCTTTGACATCAACTCAACTCTGTGTTTAGAGGAGGAGGAATGCTGCCTATGACCGACCCCAAGAACACCATCCCCACCATGAAACCATTAAAATTAAGAAGAAAATTAAGAATCATTTCTTTGTCAGTTGGCAAACGTACAAAATCAGCAGGGGATCAAATACCTTTTTCCTCTCGCTGTAAATGTACTGTCTGCCCTAATGTTTTAAAGCACTGCGCAAACTGGTGCTATATAAATCCTGTATAATTAAAAAAAAAAAAAACCTGCCTTTTTAGAACCCCTTTCAACAGTTTGAAGCTCTGATCTGGAACAAGTATACAAGTCAGGAATTCTGACTTCACAGGATGCTTACTTGTCCTGGGAAGTAACCTTGCAAATTAAAGCCAGGCCACTAGTATTCATAGGCACAGGTCTGCAACAGAAGCCCAATTTCTCACTGCGGGTTTTCTTTTAATTAATGTTTCAAGATTTGCCTTGCATTAGCTATGGAAGTTTCCATCTTTCTGATGTCCCTCCTCCAAAGATTATTTCATTGAATAGTAATACTCGTAAGTAGAGCCCCCCCCCCCCCCCCTTTTTTTTTTTTTTTTTTTTTTTTTTTTTTTTCCTAAGTATTTTATTAGGTTTACAGTGTTACAATACAGCTTGACGCAGCATCATATACTACAAAAAACACTTGGCTATACAAAGTGAGCCTAGATTAATTTTTTTTTTTTTTTTTGCAAGTCTGATAGTTCTGTAATTACTCTATCCTGTCAGATATCAGCAATTGGATTTTCAAAAGATCTGAAAGAGTTTAACGTTTATTGGAAAACGTTGTTCTAAACTGCATAAGTCTTACTAAATGGAATGCCCTAAAGTCTAAGGTTATGATATAAGTTCAGGAATGCTAGGGAAAGGGAGGGGGAGTAAAAGATTTTTGGTGAATGTTAATTAAGTGTTGAACTATTAAACGCCCCCAAAAACTGAATATATTGCAGCCTACCAGTCCCTTATTTTCCAAAAAAATTCAGCCTAACTTCTCTCCAGTCCGGTCACGTGAACCTGTATCGGTGAGTGGAGCTCCACCTCCCCTGCTCCCTGACACGGGAGGTGGAGCTGCATGATCACATGAGCGGTGCAGACTAAAAATAGTTATGTATACACACTTTCTCCAGTCGTCTGTCTAGGACAGCACTAGAGATGGGCTCCACCTCCGGAGGCAGAAACTCCTAACCAGATCTTTAAAGGGCTGCTTTCGCCCCTCTTCCTCAGTATTTGTGTTTCTTCCACCAGAGGAGGAGGCTGGATAGGAGCTCTCCTTCCCCTGAGCCTGGGAGCTACCTATGGGGGAAGGAGGTCTGCGTACCGCGCAGGTCTAAGGTGGCAGGCAACTGGGTTCCCCAGTCAGGCTGAACGTAGCTAGTGCCGTCCTCCATGATAGCCCAGGGAGGGCTGACGTTCCCCGCATGGCTGGCCGGATGCTATCTTGTCCTGGCGAGGGGGAGGGCATAGACTTCGATTTCTGGCCTATGGAACACAGGAGGAGGGCCAGACTTCCGGTGCACCACTTCCGGTTCCAGGTCATGCAGCGAGTGTGGACGACGGAGCCAGGTCGGTTTATTTGAAAAATGCCAGCCACAGACGGGACAGCCTACACCACAGCACTGTCTACTTGACGATGCAAGGAACAGACAGCATTTATGCCGCTGAACCGGGTGGCAAGGGGAGAAGAAGGTGTCCGTCATGTAAGAACAAATTTAAGGAAGTGTGGAACAAGCCCCTCTGTAAACCCTGTATTGACAAATTGGTTTACAAGGAGGCAACGGGGGCTTGCAAGGAATCTATTTCTGGGGTACAGAAAAATGAAGGTCATTAAGTCAATGCTAGCAAACCTTTAAACCCCCAAAACAACCAGCCGCAGTCGTCGCCCCCCCAGGTCGGCATCATCCAAACCTATTCCGAGCCAAGGGACAAGTTCACCCAGATACAGGCTCTCGCTCAAGGAGGTTGATGCCTTATTGGGGGTGTTCTACGAGACGCTTCAGATTAAAGAAGAGCAAGTCTCCGTGTCCCTACATGACCAGATGTATCAGACCCTGAAAGATGACCAAAACGGTGTTTCCGGTACACAGTGCACTCTTAAAGAGTGGCTACAACCGGAGAAAAAAATGTTTTTTCCCAATAGTTTGAAGAGGAGATTCCCTTTCAGTGAGGATTCCACCTGTGTTTGGAACAAGGTGCCCAAGGTGGACGCAGCCTTTTCCCAGTTCGCCAAATCAACAGACCTCGCCTTTTGAGGACATAGGTGTCCTTAGGGAACCCATGGACAAGAGGATGGGGGTTCTGCTGAAAAGGTCATGGGAAGTAGCCATGACAAATCTAAAACCTGTAATGGCTACAACAATGGTGGCTTGTAATTTGGAGGTCTGGCTGGACCAATTACAAGGTCATTTGGAAAGTGGGACCTCCAGGAAGGAAATTTTGGATTCCCTTCTCGTGCTGCATAAGGCAGCAGGCTTTATGGCATATGCATCTGCTGAGTTGATCTGAGGGACGCCTATCTACATGTTCCCATCCACGAGGAATCTCACATTTTTGAGGGTGGCAATCCAGTGGGGAAGGCAGGTCTGACTTTTTTTAATTTGGGGCCCTACCATTCGGTCTGTTCTCATCCCGCAGGAATTTTACGAAAATCCTGGAGGAAGACCTTTTATTTTTTGCCCCCTCCGTGCTCCAATTACAAGGAGATCTGTGGGTGGCCAGTTCCTTTCTAAAAAAAAAATAAAAAAAAAAAAAAAAAAAAAAAACTGGGGTGGTTGATAAACAGGGAGAAGTCGAACTTAACCCCGACACAGGTCTTAACCCCTTCAATACAGTGCACTTTCACCCCCTTCCTGCCCAAGCCATTTTTCAGCTTTCAGCGCTGTAACACTTTGACAATTGCGCGGTCATGCTACACTGTACCCAAATGAAATTTTTATTTTTCCCCACAAATAGAGCTTTCTTTTAGTGGTATTTGATCACCTCTGCGGTTTTTATTTTTTGCGCTATAAACAAAAGGGTGACAAGTTTTAAAAAAAAAAAACATTTTTTTACTCTTTGCTATAATATCATAATTTTTTTTTTTTTTTTTTTTCCTAGTAATGGCGGTGATCTGCGATTTTTTTTTTTTTTTTTTTTTATCATGACTGCGATATTGTGGCGGACATATCGGACACTTTTGACACATTTTTGGGACCATTCACATTTGTACAGCGATCCGTGCTATAAAAATGCACTAATTACTGTATAAATGTGACTGGCAGGGAAGGGGTTAACACTAGGGGGTGATCGAGGGGTTAACTGTGTTCCTAGGGAGTGTTTCTAACTGAAGGGGGATGGGACTCACAAGGGGAGGAGACCGGTGTTGCTCTATACTGAGAACACACCTCGGTCTCCTCTATGACAAGATGTGGATCTGTGTGTTTATATATACACACACACACACACACACACACACACACACACACACACACACACACACACACACACATACACAGTCCTGCCGTGTTACCGGGCAATTGCAGGTGCCTGGCGGACATTGCGGCCACCGGGCATGCGCATCGGGTGCCCAGTGACACGGTGGGCGCGTGCTCCCCTTGGTGGGTAGGGAAGGCGTCATATGACGCCCTCACAGAACGATGGCCGTCATGACAGCCGGCGGGCGGCAAGCGGTTAAAGTACCTAGAGTTCTTGGTGAACTCAGTAACGCAAAAGATCTATCTCAAAGAGAAGGTAGAAAAGGTGAAGGCGACTGCAACCTTTTATCAAAACAAACTGGCAATTTCTCTCCACTCAGCTATGTCGGGTCTGGGTTTCCTGGTAGCAACAATTCCTGCAGTACCATGGGCAAGGGCCCATTTTAGGTGTCTCCCAGGCCAATATTCTGAACAGCTGGGACGGAGCACAGGAATCGCTGGACACAACCTTTCGCCTATCTCCAAAGGTCAGAAGGTCTCGGTGGTGGAGGAACAAAGAGAACCTTGTGCAGGATCTATAATGGTCTCTTCATGTGTCCGTCCGTATCACCACGGACACCAGTGCTTGGGGCTGAGGGGCCCACTGGGGGTCAAGACTAGCCCAAGGGCGCTGGGAGAGAGTGCAGGCCCAAAGATCAGCCAACTGGAGGGTGTTGCAGGTATCTGGGAAGCTCTAAAGACATTTGCCAGAGAGCTGAAAGGTCACCATGTACAGGTCCTCTTGGACAGTGTGGTAGCAGTTTCTTAAACAAGCAGGGGGAACAAGATGTCCCTCCTTTTATCAGACTAACAAGTGTCATCCTGTTTTGGGCTGAGAGAAACCTGAAGTCAGTATCTGCAGTCCACCTAAAAGGTGTGGACAATCACCTGGTGGACTTTCTGGACCGACACCAAGTGTATGAGTCAGAATGATCACTAAACAGAGATCTTTCAGCTAATAGTAGAGTGGGGACTCCCAGAGGTGGACTTGTTTGCCAACAAGGCAAATGCCAAGGTTCCAGTGTACTTCTCGCTAGAAAGAGAAGTAGGGGCCAAAGGGATAGGTGGGCCTTTCCCATTTGTTACACACACCCCCCCCCCCCATTTCATACTTATTCCTCTAGTCTTGAGGAAATTTCTTCAAAAGCGGACCACAATGATATTAGTGGTCCCGTATTGGCCGAAGAGGCTGTGGTTTTCCACACTGTTACGCCTGACAGAGGAACCTCCCCTCATGCTACCTGAGAGGAAGGATCTGCTGTCCCAGTTCTATTACCAAAAATACAGACTCTAAGGCTACTTTCACATTGAGGCGCTTTACAGGTGATACAGCGCTAAAAATAGTGCCTGTAAAGAGCCTCTCCTGTGTGTCCAGTGTGAAAGCCTGAGGGAGGCACACTGGAGCGGTGCGCTTCCAGGACAGTTAAAGTCCTGAAAGCCGTATCTTTGCAGCGCTGTAGGAGTGGTGTATTCACCGCTCCTAAAACGGCCCTACCCATTAAACAATGGGGCAGCGGCGCTTTGCAGGTGGTTTTTAACCCTTTTTCGGGGGCGTTTTTTTTAATGGCGCCGCTAAAACTACGGTAGAGCGATGCTAAAAATAGCACCGCTTTACCGCCGGCACCCGCCCCAGTGTGAAAGTAGCCTAAAATTGTCAGCTTGGTGTCTAAAAAAAAAAAGCCTCCTGAAATCGAAGGGACTCTCAGACAGGATGGTAAATACAATTCTTTCTAGTACAAAGAAAGTAACCCAAGCAATTTGTTAAATTTTGGAAAGTTTTTTTTTTTTGTTCATGGTCAGATACCAAGAAGGTGTCTGCAGGTATCCCAGCCGTCTTGGAGTTTTTACAAGACGGTGCGGATCAGGGACTGGCCATTAGCACATTACAAGTTTCGGCCTTGTCTGTGTTTGTGTTTTTGTTTTTTGAGCAACCTCTGGCGTTAGACTCGCTAGTTAGCAGGTTCTTTAAGGGGTTAGCCAGAATTAAACCCGTTCCATTCAAGATCTTGCCAAAATGGGACCTGTCGACAGTACTACAAGGTTGGTTAAAATGGTCACAGGAAAAAGCTGTCCTTAAAATGGGTCACGCTCAAAACTGTCTTTAGTGGCCATATCCACAGCTAGAGGCATTAGCGAGCTGCAGGCACTTTACATTAACCACTTGCCGACTGCCTCACGCACATTTACGTTGGCAGAATGGCACGGGCAGGCAAAGCAACGTGTGTATATATACGTTGCTTTGAACCTGCCCCCTAGCGGGCGCACGCTGCGATCTCCGTGACCCTGCCCGTGGGACCAGCGGACTCTATGATCGGATCGCATAACGGGGGGGATGCCTTGTAAACAAGGCATCCCCCTGTTCTGCCTAGTGACACAACACTGATCGTCTGCTCCCTCTCATCGGGAGCAGAGATCAGTGACATGTCACAGTAAGCCACGCCCCCTAACAGTTAGAATCACTCCCTAGGACACACTTAACCCCTTCCCCGCCCCCTAGTGGTTAACCCCATTCACTGCCAGTAAAATTTATACAGTAATCAGTGCATTTTTATAGCACTGATCGCTATGTGAATAGTCCCAAAATAGCGTCAAGTGTCCACCATAATGTCGCAGTCACGATAAAAATCGCAGATCGCCGCCATAACTAGTTAAAAAAATTAATAAAAATGCCATAAACTACCCCCTGTTTTGTAGACGCTATAACTTTTCCGCGAACCAATCAATATACGTTTATTGCGATTTTATTGTTTTTCCAAAAATATATAGAATACGTATCGGCCTAAACTGAGAAATTTGCTTTTTAAAAAAAAGTGCATATTCATTTATAGCAAAAAGTTTTATGTATGTATATAATTTGTATTGTTTGGGAGCCACGTCGCACAACCGCGCAATTGTCAGTTAAAGTGATGCAGTGCCGAATCGCAAAAAAGTGGCATTTGGCAGCCAAATGGTCCGGGCCTGAAGAGGTTAAAGCCTTTTTTTTTTTTTTTTTTTTACACGTTTTTGAGCTATGCACAGACCCAGGTTTTTTGCCTAAAGTAGTGACAAAATTCCATAGAACTTAGGAAATTGTTTTGCCTTCATTCTGTGGGTCCCCCACCAATCCAAAAGGAAATAGAATTCCACCAACTAGATGTGAGAGCCTGTGTCTTGTGGTATCTGGAATTGTTGAAAAGCATTATAAAATCCAGTGCTCTATTTTGCATTCAGGGAGAAAATTGGGGTCCTAAGCTTCAAAAACACAATTGCAAGGTGGATTAAACAAGCTATTGTGGAAGTTTCCAAAATTTTGAAAAGGGAATGTCCCTTTCCCCCCACGGCTCACACGTTTTTGAACACAGGCTGCTGCTATGCACAGACCCAGGTTTTTTGCCTAAAGTAGTGACAAAATTCCATAGAACTTAGGAAATTGTTTTGCCTTCATTCTGTGGGTCCCCCACCAATCCAAAAGGAAATAGAATTCCACCAACTAGATGTGAGAGCCTGTGTCTTGTGGTATCTGGAATTGTTGAAAAGCATTAGAAAATCCAGTGCTCTATTTTGCATTCAGGGAGAAAATTGGGGTCCTAAGCTTCAAAAACACAATTGCAAGGTGGATTAAACAAGCTATTGTGGAAGTTTCCAAAATTTTGAAAAGGGAATGTCCCTTTCCCCCCACGGCTCACTCCACACGGGCACTATCGGCTTCTTGGGCAGAGCAAGCTGGAGCGACACCAGAACAAATCTGTCGAGCAGCAACATGGTCAAACTACTCAACTTTCATTAAGCATTATAGATTGGACCTTATCTCAGCGCAAGACCTAGCGTAGTCCCCGTCCCCCCCCCCCCCCCCCCCCCAAATCTGGTAAGTTCTCATTGATCCTCTCTAGTGCTGTCCTGGACAGACTAGCAAAAACTAGAGTTAGACTTACCGGTAACTCTGTTTCTAGGAGTCATCCAGGACAGCAGGGATTCCCTCCCTATATGCCGTTATAACTTTGGCTGAGTGTTTTTGTTTCAGAAGCCGTTCCAGGGACGTTCTCGGTTAGACTGAGGAATCTGCCATTTAAAGATCTGGTTATGTGTTTCCTGCCTCCAGAGGCGGAACCTATCTCTCTAGTGCTGTCCTGGACGACTTCTAGAACCAGAGTTACCGGTAAGTTTAACTCTGGTTTGTTGTTGGGGTGTGTGTTTTGGTTGGATTTTTTTTTGCCTTCTTTCCCAAGCCCTCTTCCAGGACAGCTTCACGAGAGAGGCCTCTCCCACCTAGACAGGAAATACGTGATCCATATTAATACAAAGACCCTCCACCCTGCAGTCCTTTAGTTGGTTTTCTTCCAGCCATACAGGACCGCAGCTGTTTATTTTTCTGTAGGCCACTCTACTAGGTGGCAGGGGCCTCCCAGACATGGTCTTCCCTTAACAGGAGCATGCATCCCCGGGCGGTGCTGTTGCCTGAGTCTTTGGATCAGCATTCTGCTGGTGGCAACTAGCAGGTTTAGGGACCCCCTCTCCCTTTTTAAATTGTCCAGGTGATACCTCCATGGTTGGAGGATTCACCTGTCCGTGTTGGCTGCAGAGGTTGGTGGACCTGTTCCCAAACAATGTGGGCCTCCAGGATGTGCTGATGTAAAGTACCTGTGTAGATGGTGTGGCCAATGACGCTGGAGGCTTCAGTAGAACGTGACTTCTGGTGCTTGGAGTGTGACGTAATGTCTGTGTGTGGTGGAAATTGCAGGCAGCCATCCTGGCTATGGGTGGTGGATGCCGCAATGCACAGCGAAGCCCAGAGCTGGCAGCCTTTACTAGAGGGTGCCTGATCTACAGCGCCATGCTGGGGACAGCACAGGACAGACACATGTGTGGGTGGAACCTATAACAGTCTAAAATTCCCTCTGGGAGAGAGAGTACCTGAAGTCTGGCATCCAAGGAAGTGGCCATGTCAGATTTGACTGAGCGAGTGGAGACCAGACCTAAGGTAGGAAAGTGGGGTTGATAAGGGGCTACCTCAGGTTTCTTCCTAACACTTTCTGCTGGAGGGGGCGCAAGCAAGTATGTTTAGTTTATATGCAGAGGCATAAGCTTACATATTCTCACCCCTTGAGGGGTGGGTACCTCTGGTGGGGGTAGACAGTTAATTCCCTGGCTTGCAACACTGACTTGTATCTATACACTGCTGGGACTCTGTGTGCACATGGTTAGCATCTTTTGAGAAGGCCTTGTGGTGGGTGCCTCTCTCATATTTTTAGCACAACGGCTATCAGCCAGTGAACCCTCCAAAAGGAAATGTGTAAAATCAAAATGACATCCTCCTGGGGGGGGGGGGGGGGGGGGCGCACAGGGGGGATGTTTTGCCAAGACTACATTGACAGATTAGTAAAGACCGAATTAGGAAACCTACTAAACTGGTTCATGGCTTGTATGTGAAGAAATGGTGCGCACTTTCCAGCCCTGTGTGTGTGTGTGTGTGTGTGTGTGTGTGTGTATATGTATGTACCCTGTTTCCCCGAAAATAAGACCTAACGTGATTGTCAGTGATGGCTGTAATATAAGCCCTACCCCCCCCCAAATAAGCCCTACCCTGTTTCCCCAAAAATAAGCTCTACCCTGAAAATAAGATCTACAAGGACTTTAACTAGGGCTTATTTGGGGGGTAGGGCTTATATTGCAACCATCACCGACAATCACGCTAGGTCTTATTTTCGGGGAGGTATGCTAATACCTAGTTAAAACAACAAACTTTTGAAAGTGTACAATCCCTTTTACAGCATTAATCATACTAGGAGAGGAAGGGGCAGCATTAACCACTCAGGCGCTGCTGTTTTTCTGTATCTAAAACAAAGTACCCACGCCACCTTTAAAAAATTTTGTGATTTTTGTTTAGTCATGTTATGCTACACATCCTATAACTTATTTTTCTACTTGTTGCTTCAAAGTCTTAACTTATCACTCATTTGCAAATGGCTTTCTTTGTTCAGCTGACATGTCTGTATCTCTTGTCGTTTTTTTTTTTTTATAGGATATTTTACATTCTCTAAGCTTTCAAGAAGCAAAGGAATACGTGTTTAACCTATTTAAAGCACTTAAACGTATCCACTACTTTGGGATTGTTCACCGGGATGTTAAACCAAGCAACTTCTTATATAACAGAAAACTGAAGCAGTACGTTTGGGCACATTATTATATAGGTCTTGTCATATGTACATATTGTATGTGATTGGCTAGCATAAAGTGTAGCTTTATAAATGCAGCTTATGTACTGCTTTTCCTGTTAGGAGTAATCTATGTGCATTATATCCAGAGGGTTGCAGAACTGGCTCCTAACACTTACTTGATTCCTAGCTCCAGCGCACTCTGCCCAAAGCGTCAGTCTTTATGAAGAACCTCTGTGTCTTTTACAATACAGGGTCATTTACCCTGTATTCTACACATAGGAGACTGTAGTGTAACTGGAGCTAGAGCAGCTGCAGGGGACCAGTCCCAGGGCTGGGGGAGTTTGCAGGCGTGAGGAGTAAGGTAAGTATCCTTAATCCTCTGCCCCTAGACTAAACAAGCAATTTTGTTTTTTGTTTTAAGTATCTAAAGAGAAAATCCATAAAACTTTAACCGCTGGCCAACCAGCCGCCGCAGTTGTACTGCGGCAAGCTGGCTCGGCTGTGCGAATTGCCGTAGCTGTATGTTGGGCTCATTCACGGCCCTGTGTGGGCGCACCGACAGATTGGCCAGCAGGGGAGCCAATCAGCGGGTTTCGCCAACGATCTTTCCACGCAAACAGAACGGGGATCTGCCAAAGTAAACAAGTCACATCTCCTTTCTGACTGGATGACACAGATCTTCTTTCTGCTAAGCAGGAAGATGGATCTGTGTGTTATCCCAGGCAGCCCATCCCCCATACAGTTAGTAAACACATCAAGGGAACAGTTGACCCTTTGATTGCCCCTAGTTTTAACCCCTTCCCTGCCAGTGTCATTAGTACAATGTCAGTACATATTTTTAGCATTGATCACTGTAGTCGCTGGGCTCCAAAAATGTCAGCTGTCTGATCTGTCTGCCTGAATGTCGCAGTCCTGCTAAAAAATCGCTGATCACCGTCATTACTTTAAAAAATGACATAAATCTATCCCCTATTTTGCACACTTTTTTTTTTTTTTTTTTTTTTTTTTTTTCTTGAGTCAATGTTGGCTTGGGGAAAAAGTTACTGTGCTTAAACGATAAATATAATTCTCTAACTTGTCCTGTTTAAAAAATATATATACATATGTATTTTGTGAAATAAAAACTTTTTAAGTGAAAAGTTTAAATATGGTTAAAAAATATAAAGCAGTACAAAAGTTGAAATAAGACAAGGAAGGACTCAGGCCTGATTAGGATAAACTAAGGGGGTAAACTGGTACACTTTTTTTTTTTTTTTTTTTTTTTTTAAATAGATTTTAATTTGGCTGGTTGCTTTAACCACTTGCCGACCGCCTAACGTAGATATACGTCGGCAGAATGGCACGGGCAGGCAGAATCACGTATATATACGTGATCTGCCTCCCGCGGGCGGGGGGTCCAATCGGACCCCCCCCCCCCCGGTGCCAGCGGCGGTCGGCATCTGACTGGGAGCGTCGGGAGGCGAGGGGGAGACCATCCGATCGTGGCCCCCCCCTCGCGATCGCTCCCAGCCAATGGGAATCCTCCTCTGCCTGTGTGTAGTTTCACACAGGCAGAGGATGTGATGTCATCTCTCCTCGGTCTGGCAGTTTCCGTCCAGCGCCGAGGAGAGAAGACATGTAAGTGCACACAACACAAACACACACAGTAGAACATGCCAGGCATACCTTACACCCCCGATCCCCCCCCCCCCAATCACCCCCCCCCCCCCCCCTGTCACAAACTGACATTAGCAGTATTTTTTTTTTTTTTTTTCTGATTACTGCATAGTGTCAGTTTGTGACAGTTACAGTGTTAGGGCAGTGAGTGTTACCCCCCTTTAGGTCTAGGATACCCCCCTAACCCCCCCTAATAAAGTTTTAACCCCTTGATCACCCCCTGTCACCAGTGTCACTAAGCGATCATTTTTCTGATCGCTGTATTAGTGTCGCTGGTGACGCTAGTTAGTGAGGTAAATATTTAGGTTCGCCGTCAGCGTTTTATAGCGACAGGGACCCCCATATACTACCTAATAAATGTTTTAACCCCTTGATTGCCCCCTAGTTAACCCTTTCACCACTGATCACCGTATAACTGTTACGAGTGACGCTGGTTAGTTCGTTTATTTTTTATAGTGTCAGGGCACCCGCCGTTTATTACCGAATAAAAGTTTAGCCCCCTGATCGCCCGGCGGTGATATGCGTCGCCCCAGGCAGCGTCAGATTAGCGCAAGTACCGCTAACACCCACGCACGCAGCATACGCCTCCCTTAGTGGTATAGTATCTGTACGGATCAATATCTGATCCGATCAGATCTATACTAGCGTCCCCAGCAGTTTAGGGTTCCCAAAAACGCAGTGTTAGCGGGATCAGCCCAGATACCCGCTAGCACCTGCGTTTTGCCCCTCTGCCCGGCCCACCCAAGTGCAGTATCGATCGATCACTGTCACTTACAAAACACTAAACGCATAACTGCAGCGTTCGCATAGTCAGGCCTGATCCCTGCGATCGCTAACAGTTTTTTTTTGGTAGTGTTTTGGTGAACTGGCAAGCACCAGCCCCAAGCAGTGTCAGGTTAGCGCCAGTACCGCTAACACCCGCGCACGCAGCATACGCCTCCCTTAGTGGTATAGTATCTGATCGGATCAATATCTGATCAGATCTATACTAGCGTCCCCAACAGTTTAGGGTTCCCACAAACGCAGTGTTAGCGGGATCAGCCCAGATACCTGCTAGCACCTGCGTTTTGCCCCTCCGCCCGGCCCAGCCCAGCCCACCCAAGTGCAGTATCGATCGATCACTGACACTTACAAAACACTAAACGCATAACTGCAGCGTTCGCAGAGTCAGGCCTGATCCTTGCGATCGCTAACAGTTTTTTTTGGTAGCGTTTTGGTGAACTGGCAAGCACCAGCGGCCTAGTACACCCCGGTCGTAGTCAAACCAGCACTGCAGTAACACTTGGTGACGTGGCGAGTCCCATAAGTGCAGTTCAAGCTGGTGAGGTGGCAAGCACAAGTAGTGTCCCGCTGTCACCAAGAAGACAAACACAGGCCCGTCGTGCCCATAGTGCCCTTCCTGCTGCATTCGCCAATCCTAATTGGGAACCCACCGCTTCTGCAGCGCCCGTACTTCCCCATTCACATCCCCAACCAAATGCAGTCGGCTGCATGAGAGGCATTTTCTTTATGTCCTCCCGAGTACCCCTACCCAACGAACCCCCCCAAAAAAGATGTCGTGTCTGCAGCAAGCGCGGATATAGGCGTGACACCCGCTATTATTGTCCCTCCTGTCCTGACAATCCTGGTCTTTGCATTGGTGAATGTTTTGAACGCTACCATTCACTAGTTGAGTATTAGCGTAGGGTACAGCATTGCACAGACTAGGCACACTTTCACAGGGTCTCCCAAGATGCCATCGCATTTTGAGAGACCCGAACCTGGAACCGGTTACAGTTATAAAAGTTAGTTACAAAAAAAAGTGTAAAAAAAAAAAACACATACAAAAATATAAAATAAAAAAAAATAGTTGTCGTTTTATTGTTCTCTCTCTCTCTCTATTCTCTCTCTATTGTTCTGCTCTTTTTTACTGTATTCTATTCTGCAATGTTTTATTGTTATTATGTTTTATCATGTTTGCTTTTCAGGTATGCAATTTTTTATACCTTACCGTTTACTGTGCTTTATTGTTAACCATTTTTTTGTCTTCAGGTACGCCATTCACGACTTTGAGTGGTTATACCAGAATGATGCCTGCAGGTTTAGGTATCATCTTGGTATCATTCTTTTCAGCCAGCGGTCGGCTTTCATGTAAAAGCAATCCTAGCGGCTAATTAGCCTCTAGACTGCTTTTACAAGCAGTGGGAGGGAATGCCCCTCCCCCCCCAACGTCTTCCGTGTTTTTCTCTGGCTCTCCTGTCTCAACAGGGAACCTGAAAATGCAGCCGGTGATTCAGCCAGCTGACCATAGAGCTGATCAGAGACCAGAGTGGCTCCAAACATCTCTATGGCCTAAGAAACCGGAAGCTACGAGCATTTTATGACTTAGATTTCGCCGGATGTAAACAGCGCCATTGGGAAAGCATTTTATCACACCGATCTTGGTGTGGTCAGATGCTTTGAGGGCAGAGGAGAAATCTAGGGTCTAATAGACCCCAATTTTTGCAAAAAAGAGTACCTGTCACTACCTATTGCTATGATAGGGGATATTTACATTCCCTGAGATAACAATAAAAATGATTAAAAAAAAAAAAAATGAAAGGAACAGTTTAAAAATAAGATAAAAAAATAATAATAATAAAGAAAAAAAAAAAAAAAAAAGCACCCCTGTCCCCCCTGCTCTCGCGCTAAGGCGAACGCAAGCGTCGGTCTGGCGTCAAATGTAAACAGCAATTGCACCATGCATGTGAGGTATCGCCGCGAAGGTCAGATCGAGGGCAGTAAGTTTAGCAGTAGACCTCCTCTGTAAATCTAAAGTGGTAACCTGTAAAGGCTTTTAAAGGCTTTTAAAAATGTATTTAGTTTGTCGCCACTGCACGTTTGTGCGCAATTTTAAAGCATGTCATGTTTGGTATCCATGTACTCGGCCTAAGATCATCTTTTTTATTTCATCAAACATTTGGGCAATATAGTGTGTTTTAGTGCATTAAAATGTAAAAAAGTGTGTTTTTTTCCCCAAAAAATGCGTTTGAAAAATCGCTGCGCAAATACTGTGTGAAAAAAAAAAAATGAAACACCCACCATTTTAATCTGTAGGGCATTTGCTTTAAAAAAAAATATATAATGTTTGGGGGTTCAAAGTAATTTTCTTGCAAAAAAAAATTATTTTTTTATGTAAACAATAAGTGTCAGAAAGGGCTTTGTCTTCAAGTGGTTAGAAGTGTGGGTGATGTGTGACATAAGCTTCTAGATGTTGTGCATAAAATGCCAGGACAGTTCAAAACCCCCCCAAATGACCCCATTTTGGAAAGTAGACACCCCAAGCTATTTGCTGAGAGTCATGTTGAGTCCATGGAATAATTTATATTGTGACACAAGTTGCGGGAAAGAGACAATTTTTTATTTTTTTTATTTTTTTTTGCGCAAAGTTGTCACTAAATGATATATTGCTCAAACATGCCATGGGAATATGTGAAATTACACCCCAAAATACATTCTGCTGCTTCTCCTGAGTATGGGGATACCACATGTGTGAGACTTTTTGGGAGCCTAGCCGTGTACGGGACCCCGAAAACCAAGCACCGCCTTCAGGCTTTCTAAGGCCGTAAATTTTTGATTTCACTCTTCACTGCCTATCACAGTTTCGGAGGCCATGGAATGCCCAGGTGGCAAAAAAAACCCCCAAATGACCCCATTTTGGAAAGTAGACACCCCAAGCTATTTGCTGAGATGTATAGTGAGTATTTTGCAGACCTCACTTTTTGTCACAAAGTTTTGAAAATTGAAAAAAGAAAAAAAAAATTTTTTTTTTCTCGTCTTTCTTTATTTTCAAAAACAAATGAGAGCTGCAAAATACTCACCATGCCTCTCAGCAAATAGCTTGGGGTGTCTACTTTCCAAAATGGGGTCATTTGGGGGGGGGGTTTGTGCCACCTGGGCATTCCATGGCCTCCGAAACTGTGATAGGCAGTGAGGAGTAAAATCAAAAATGTACGCCCTTAGAAATCCTGAAGGCAGTGATTGGTTTTCGGGGTCCCGTACGCGGCTAGGCTCCCAAAAAGTCACACACATGTGGTATCCCCATACTCAGGAGAAGCAGCTAAATGTATTTTGGGGTGCAATTCCACATATGCCCATGGCCTGTGTGAGCAATATATCATTTAGTGACAACTTTGTGCAAAAAAAAAAAAAATTTGTCACTTTCCCGCAACTTGTGTCAAAATATAAAACATTCCATGGACTCAACATGCCTCAAAGCAAATAGCTTGGGGTGTCTACTTTCCAAAATGGGGTCATTTGGGGGGGTTTTATGTCATCTGGGCATTTTATGGCCTTCAAAACTGTGATAGGTAGTGAGGAGTAAAATCAAAAATGTACGCCCTTAGAAATCCTGAAGGCAGTGATTGGTTTTCGGGGCCCCGTACGCGGCTAGGCTCCCAAAAAGTCCCACACGTGGTATCCCCGTACTCAGGAGAAGCAGCTAAATGTATTTTGGGGTGCAATTCCACATATGCCCATGGCCTGTGTGAGCAATATATCATTTAGTGACAACTTTGTGCAAAAAAAAAAAAAATTTGTCACTTTCCCGCAACTTGTGTCAAAATATAAAACATTCCATGGACTCAACATGCCTCAAAGCAAATAGCTTGGGGTGTCTACTTTCCAAAATGGGGTCATTTGGGGGGGTTTTATGTCATCTGGGCATTTTATGGCCTTCAAAACTGTGATAGGTAGTGAGGAGTAAAATCAAAAATGTACGCCCTTAGAAATCCTGAAGGCAGTGATTGGTTTTCGGGGCCCCGTACGCGGCTAGGCTCCCAAAAAGTCCCACACGTGGTATCCCCGTACTCAGGAGAAGCAGCTAAATGTATTTTGGGGTGCAATTCCACATATGCCCATGGCCTGTGTGAGCAATATATCATTTAGTGACAACTTTTTGTAATTTTTTTTTTTTTTTTTTTTTTTTTTTTTTTTTTTTGTCATTGTTCAATCACTTGGGACAAAAAAAATGAATATTCAATGGGCTCAACATGCCTCTCAGCAAATTCCTTGGGGTGTCTACTTTCCAAAATGGGGTCATTTGTGGGGGTTTTGTACTGCCCTGCCATTTTAGCACCTCAAGAAACGACATAGGCAGTCATAAATTAAAGGCTGTGTAAATTCCAGAAAATGTACCCTAGTTTGTAGACGCTATAACTTTTGCGCAAACCAATAAATATACACTTATTGACATTTTTTTTACCAAAGACATGTGGCCGAATACATTTTGGCCTAAATGTATGACTAAAATTGAGTTTATTGGATTTTTTTTAGAACAAAAAGTAGAAATTATCATTTTTTTTCAAAATTTTCAGTCTTTTTCCGTGTATAGCGCAAAAAATAAAAACGGCAGAGGTGATCAAATACTATCAAAAGAAAGCTCTATTTGTGGGAAGAAAAGGACGCAAATTTCGTTTGGGTACAGCATTGCATGACCGCGCAATTAGCAGTTAAAGCGACGCAGTGCCAAATTGGAAAAAGACCTCTGGTCAGGAAGGGGGTAAAACCTTCCGGGGCTGAAGTGGTTAACTGAAATCACATGTTTGGGATATATATATATATATATATATATATATATATATATATATATATATATATATATATATATATATATATATATATATATATATATATATATATATATATATATATATATTCTCTCTATCCATCTCTAGCAACTCTATCGGCTCCAGCTCTATCATCTCTAGCTCTATCATCGAGGGGTTTGGGCGTCGGCAAGGTTCGACAATAGGGTGTATGCTTCAGTGTAGTTTTTTGGGGGCATGAACACTCAGTAATACTGCACGGGTGTACAATAAGGTGAATTACGCTCTGTGTATCTTGGCATTCTTCCTATTTTAATATCTGCATGTGAAAAGAAGAATCTGACTGACTAGTTTTGGAGTCGGAATGTGCCCTCAGTTCATAATTAAGGTTTGGTCCGAACTTTGACTGCTCCAAGTATGTGGACTGTCCAGGAAAAACAGCGTTGTTCTGCGCTCAGCATGTATTTTGCAACCACATGAGGTTTTAGGTATAGAATGTTTGCAACAGTATTTTATTATAAATATCTACGCACACTTATAGAAACAAATGGAGGGCTTTACAAATCCCATACACTATCCATAACTGAAAGTTTTGACTTTTTAAAAATTTCCCACTTCACCCTTCAGTGTTTGTTTTTTGTTTTTGCAGGTACGCCCTGGTAGATTTTGGGTTGGCCCAAGGAACACCGGACACACAAATAGAACTTCTCAAAGTCCTTCACTCCAAAAAACAGGGGAGTTGTATACAAAGTAAACCTCACACAATTTCAGGAAATATACCAGTACCTAGAGAAGTAGTTCTACCAACCTCAACAAAACAGTCTGTTAAAAGACATTGGTCACTTTCACAGATAAATCCAGGAAAAAGTGCAAAGGTTTTAAGTCTTTTTCTTCTCTACTAATGTTGAAAAACCAAAGCATGGCTGCCATCCTGTAATGAGTTTTACTATAACCGATTGCAATATAAAGGGGTGCACATGAGTGGTGTTTCCGTGCCATGTTGCTGGCTGTGTGTATAATAATCTGATCATTCAAAGCTGATAAGTATAGTCAGATTCAGGAAACTCTAAACAGTTTTAAACCATTGTCTGTCTGGTCCTTCCTGCCCAGTTTCATAGCAGTATTTTTTAAAGATGAAAACAATTGGATAGGTTTAGAATTCTGGTTGTTTTCATTAACAATTACTAATCCTTTTTATCCCAGGTTTGTTTTGTTTTTTGTTTTTTTTCCTCTACTCTAGCAAGCAAACTGTTCAACGCACCAACTGACTTTTATAGTAAATGACTTTCAAATTAAACTTTCATCATAAAAGCTATCAAATTGATGTTTGCAAACAGTTGGATTGAATCAAGTAATGGTTTCCAATGGAATAGGTAAACTTGTTACAATCAGATGAAAACAGTCAATGGTATGAAAAATGAATGGTGTATATCCAGTGTGGGTCATCTTCCAATTGTACTGTAGGATGGTGGCTGACCTAATAGGGATTTACAAAGTCTGGGAAGTATCTGCTTCAAGCACATTGACATGCTAAAAGATGAACAAGTAAATGAAAAGGTATATTTATTATAAAACCGCTAAATGCTGAGGATCCGGTCATGTAGAACTCTTCCAGCTTATATGAGAAATCTATTAATGCAATGCAGCACAGACATGTCACTTGTGTGCACTTAAAGTGGAACTCCATCCAAAAATATATCCTCTCCCCCCGTTATTTTTTCAAAGTGAGAGAGAGCACAGTTGACAAAAGTAGAGCATGAGGGCTACAGAGCCAAGAAAATTAACAAATTAATCATTCCCTACTCCTGTGATGTCAAACCTTGGCACCCCAGATGTTTTGGAACTACATTTCCCCTGATGCTCATGTACTCTGTAGTGTGGTTGAGCATCATGGGAAATGTAGTTCCAAAACATCTGGGGTGCCAAGGCTCTCCATCAATACTAAGGGTGGGGTGGGGGAGAATTGGTTTAGACATTTAACCCTTTTTCAGGCTTGAAAAATGTCGAGTTCCACTTTAACAGTGTGATTAGCAATTTTGTTGGATATTGGATTTATTTTTTTTGTTTTTTTTTCCACGCTGCAGTCAGTCTGCTTTACCTCCAAGTACTGTGTGTTCCAATGGGTGTTATGATGCTTATTATGTTTATTGCTCTGTCTAGACTGTTCTTTCTGCATATGTTAAGGGTTTGTATGCCTGAAATAATGCATGCAGCTGTTCTCACTTTATTTCACTCCCTAAATATGCAATAATTTGCTGTTGTAAATGACAAAGATATATAATTCTTATTGTGCGCCATTCGGTTGTCTTTTTTTTTTTTCTAGGAAGGATTACTTGGTGGATCTACACAGAGGTCTGTGTTTGGAGAGAAGAATTTTAATGTTTACAGTACTGTCCCCCATGAAGTCACAGTTGCAAAAGTAAGTAACGCATGAAAATAAAATACACATGCACATATATTCAAGATGACATGTACTGAAATAACTTAGAAGCTGTCTGTGTATAATTTACTACTCTTCTATAATCATTCTCAGTAATGGTGAAGATTGATAATACATTTTCCTCTTTATCATGAGAGTAGTAGCTTTGTGCCATATTGTTACTGGTTTCTAGAACATATTGAACAGTTGGTAGAGAGAGAGAGAGAGAGAGAGTTCACAGAATTACCAGGTGACAAGGGAGGGGGAAGCCTGAAAATGAATGCAGCTACATCAACCCATGTGGTCGGGTTATTTCCAGAGCCTGGACTGGCTCTGTGAAAACTGGCCACAGGAGAAGTATGGTCTAAAAAGCTTTGCCCATATTTCGCCTTTAAAAATAAGAAATGGCTGTGATTTACTAATGGTGTGCTGTGATTGGACCACAGCTATCACATGGTACAGGGTGCTGTAATTGGCCAAGGTACCATGGGATAGTTGTGGGCCAACAACAGCATCCCTATAATATGGGTGAAATTCAGAACAGCTGTGTTGACCTCATGATTGCATAGAAATCGTTTGATCCTCCAGACACAGTGGTTGCAGAGGTAGAGCACTGCGTGCCCCTTGGGTGGGTGACTTGCGTGTAAGTGATCCAGCCTGCCTGTGCTGCCCTGCTGCAGTAAATGTACTGTGGATGGGTGGCAACCAGTTAAAAAAAAAAATGTATCAGTGTTCAAGGATGCTTCAGAAAATCATTTAGAGGTCCTGTTTTAAAGCCCCCTTTACGGTCATTGGGGCAGCCTTACAACCTACTGTAGGAATGTGTCGAAGCCTCAAGGTTTGGGCTTGTCAGATGTTGAGGTATAGAAACTGACCGCAGGAATATCGAGTCATGCAGCTACTTGGAGAATTTTCTCTGTGGATGCCTTTTTAAAAAAAATTGGGCTAACTTTACTGTTGTCTTATTAATTATTTATTTTTTTTAATTATTCAAAAAAGTGAATTTTTTTCCAAAAGTGCGTTTTGTAAGACCACTGCACAAATACGGTGTGACAAAGTATTGTGATAACCGCCATTTTAGTCTCTAGGGTGTTAGAAAAAAAATGTATAATGTTTGGGGGTTCTAAGTCCTTTTCTAGCAAAAAAACTTGTTTTTAACTTGTAAACAGTCTGAAAAAGAGGCTCGTTCTTTAAGTGGTTAATAATTTTTTATTCGTTTTCAATATAAAATATACAAACCTGTAAGGTTCTTAATATCCTTTTGCCAATACATGCAGTACAACCAAAACAAGTACACTTCTTGCAATACAATTACAAGTATAATACACGAACACAAAAAGGTTAATGCAGCAGCTGTGCAGGACCTAAAATATTAAGTGCACTCACAATAGAGAAGGGCCTCATTTGCTACAGGGCACAAGCGGCACCATGAAATAAAAAAAAAAAAAGTGGGGGCAAAAATACAAAGCAATTGTGTATGTGTATATATAACTCCAGGCTAAACCCATCAGTGATGCAAATTCCTACCCTTTTTTACCCAAAGGATTTGGCCACTGGATAAAACGCATGACAAAATGGTCGAAGTCTATGGTCCCACTTTATTGGGTGGGGGGGACATTTGTGCACATTTGGCAGGGGGCGATTGCAGATGATTGGGTCTGCAGTATAGTCGCTCTGGGATACAGGCTGGAATTTCAAAGCCTTCCCCCACCATGCGCTAAAATGTTTCTTGGGAATTGGCAAAGGGCAGTCCTCCTTCCCCCTCTCTTTCTCCCCCCATCCCCCCCATCTTCAGGCTCTCTATCGTCTACTGTCACAAGGAGAAATTGTTGCTCTGGTTCTTGATAGTAAAAAATTTCAACCTACTACTTTAACATCTCCACTTCTCATGGCAAACTATGTCTGTTGAACATGCTGGAGATGGGAAAATCCTTCCTGCCACTGTCCTGGAGAGTTCTGATGATGGAGACCAGCCTGGTGGGCTGCAGTGAAGTTCTGGAGAATCTCTCAGTTCAGGGGACTTGGTCACTGCAGGGGATGTTGTTGCCCATCAATATCATGCAATTGAAGGTAATTTGTTTTGTTCTACTGCATTGGTCGGTGCAACTGAAGGACCTTTCGCAACGTTCAGTCGGACAACGCCGCGGTGGTGGCATACATAATTTGGGGAGGCTTCAGGAGACAGGCCGCTCAGGTGGAGATGGATCTTCTCCTGTCTTGGGCGGAAAGTCATGTTCCCTCCATGTCTGCACTCTGTAAAAGATGGAGAACCCATCCAGATGTGGATCCTCTGGCATTCGGATTCACTGCGCAACTGGCCAGATTTGTATCCAGGACCAAGGATTGGTTGTCCCTGGTAGATGCAATGGCGACACTGGGATTGTTTCCCCCTAATTCATGTCCGTCCGCCTCTACAGCTTCTGCCCGGTATGGCTGTTCAAGCCGAAGTTTTGAGACAGGGATGTATCAGATTTGGTCATCCCTAGCCTTTTGAAGGCTAGAAGGGTGACTTCAAAGAAGACTTACCAGCGCACTTATTTTGCCTTTATGTGATGCTTGGGGATTTCATCTTTGCAAGTATGTCATGGGTCACATTTTGGTGTTGACCAGGGTTTGGTTAAGAGTACAATCAAGTATCAGATTTGAGCCCTGGTGGATCTCTTCTAGGGACTCATTGCTTTTGTGTTCCTTGGTGCGCGCATTTTGTACAAGGAGTCACGCTTATTGTTCCATCAGTCAGAACTCCTTTTGACTCTGTGGGACCTCAACTTGGTACTTTCTGTGTTACAGAAATCTTTGTTTGAACCCATCATGTTCATTCCCTTTAGTCCTACTGTCAAGTAAGGTTCATTTTTTTTTTTTTTTTTTTTTTTTTTTTTTTTGGTTACTACTAATTCGCCTTGAATTTCAGAATTGTCAACTCTTGCCTGTAATGAACCATCATACATTGGTTGGAGTTCATGCAGTTAATGTTTACCTGAAGTCAGCTGCTACAATTTTTCTGTCTGATTTCTCTTTGTGCTTCCTGAGGGACCCAGGAAATTTCACACTGCTTTCAAATCTACCATTGTTGAATGTCCTTTTTAAATCCCCCCCAAGTACTGTTTTTAAATGCAAAGTTTTGCAATTCCTGGCTCAATCAATCAGGAGGTACCAATCTACTTCATGGGCTATGTAACGTCACTTTGATAGCGCAAGTTTGTTAGACCGCTACCTGGTCCTCTGTTCTTACTTTTACAAGGTTTTGGCAGGTGGGCGTTCGGGTTATTGCGGTCATGACCTTCAGCCGGTTTTGGAACAACCCTATCCGTAATGGATATGAAAATTGAATCTTTGTCCTGGGATTACAATGAATAGAAAAAGTTCTTGGTTTATATCGTACGGCACAAGGATCCGACCCCCTTCCTTTGTTTCATGGCTTGCTACAGAACTGAAGATGTGACTAGCTGAGAGGGGTTATACCTGGGCATGGATTCCTGTCTTTGTGCCAGTGTGCAATTACCAGAAGGCGGCAGCATTCTTCCTATCGATATGAAGATGCCACCGGCAACACATCACAGGGTCCAAGAGGCTGCAGGAGCAGTCTAAAAGTGCAAAGCCAGATATGAAACTGGAATTTACAGCTAGCTTCCCACAGTCAAGATGGCCATGCCAGGCACCTGGAAGACTGGTGAAGAATTGGTCTGGGTGATGACAGCACTGGTTCCCTATGCTAGTGAGTGTTTTATTAAAACTCAGCAACTACGATATTTGTAGCTGCTGACTTATTTTTTTTTTTTACATACACCTGCAGTTCCTCCTTTTTAAACTTCAAGTTTCAAACATTGATGTGTTTGCTTGATTAAATCCTGGTTTTTAACCATTTCTCGTCCGCTAGCGGGGGGTAAAATCCCCCCGCTAGCGGCCGCATACCGACGGTAAATTGCCGCTTACAATAGTGGCGCTTTACCGCCGACGCCCGCCCCAGTGTGAAAGGGCTGTTAGGGCCATTTCACACTAGCTATCCTCTTGTTGGCAAGTTATTACCAGCAAAAGGGTGATAATGAAAGTACGCGCCTGGTTTTTATGCTGGTGTTCCCTCACTGACCAAAAGGCTGCTGAATTTTTCTTGGTATTGAGAGAGCAGTGAGAGAGCATTTTAAAAGTAGTTAAGCATTCTCCCTGCTCTCATTACTGTCACTTGGGAATCGCCACAAGCAATAACATACATAACCTAAAGATTTTTTTTTTTTTTTTTTTTCCCCCTCAGTAAGGTTCACATTTTGGCGTTTTGTGATCTTGGGCAGAATCACTACTATTCTGCCCACCATCTCAAATAACACTGCAGTTGCAAAAACACATGTTCAGGTGGCGTCATTTTCAACAGCGCCTAAAACGTGATGCGGTTTTGCCTTATCGTGCCAAACCGCAATGCGTGAGGCTTGTCGCCCCAAAAGAAGTTCCTTATTTGGGCTGCAAGCGTTACTCGTTGCGGAATACCGCGATCCCTGCTCGATGATCGCGGCAAAACTGCACCACATTTTTAGGTGTAATTGAAAATGAATGGCAGCCAAACGTGTTTATGCGATTTCAGTGGGAATTGAGATTGGGGGCAGAATTCTCCATGCAATCTCAAAACGAATGTGCGGCTGCCATTCCTTTTCATCGGCACCTAAAACAGTGCAGATCCCAAAACACCAAATGTGAATGGAGCCTAAAAGTTGAGTTTTTAAGGCTTGATGTTGTGAGCCATTAGATTTTTGCTTTGCTTGCAATTACTTTTTCTACTGTAAATGGAGGCTGAAATGTCTTGTACAATCTAAATGGTGATTGTAGCTTTTTTTTTTTTTTTTTTTTTTTTTTTCTTTGGGGGAAATATAAATATTTTATATAAATTTCTCCCCTTGCCTTTTCAGGACAGAACCTTGGAGAGAGTGTAGCTCCACGCTTCACAGGAAACACTGCCGTGACAACGCCCTTTAAATGCAGCTGCTTCCACCATGCCATCAGTCTTGGGGCTTCCTTCGCCATGGTGGAAGCCCTGACGGGGGCTGCACTTTCTCCAAGAAATTTTCTTAGGGAGAGGGGTTGGCAGTACCTCCAGGAATCATCTGTGACTAGCCCAGCACCCCAGCGCACAGGAAAGTGGTGTTACGGTGCCTTCTTCCTTCACCGGCTCATTGGTGTGATGGCCACCCAAGGGGAACACGCCTGTGCTCAGCATTCACGCTACCTGCGCGCCCACTAACAGAGCTCTCGGCATGTGGGATCCAAGTCCCAGAGGGAGGGTGACATCATTGCGGTAGGCAGGACTTCCGAGGTGGGCGTACGGCAAGTGGTTCCAGCCATTGCAACGCAGGTGGAAGAGGCGGGTCATTGGCTGATACTTTTTAAAGCGCCGGAATGGTGGCAGCAACTGCTGTGTACCCTGCTTTGGAGGTATTGCCACAGCGGTTGGGGTGGATCCAGGTGCCCGGTGCACCAGCCAGACCCAGGTAAAAGGTACAGAGGTGCCTCTAATCTTACTCACTAGGTGTTTGCTTTGTTGTGTTGTCCTTCCACTGAAGCCTGTGCTATCTGCTAGAGCAGCGGTCATCAACCCTGTCCTCAGGGCCCACTAACAGGCCAGGTTTGCAAGATAACTGAAATACATCACAGGCGCTATCATTTGCTGCTCAGTGATTGTAGTATTCTAGTCTGCATCTCCCCAAGGTAATGCATAAAACTTGGCCTGTTAGTGGGCCCTGATGACAGAGTTGATGACCAATGTGCTAGAGGTTTAATGTTCTTTTAGCAGTAGAGCAGAATGGGGTAGCTCTGTTACAGGAAAGGGGCGTTTCCTGGCTCTCGCTCTTGCGCTCTCTCGCTTCAACCCTCTGCCACCCCCCTCAAAAAGGTAAGAGTGAATCGGAGGAAGAAAAAAAGTATCCCTCCTACGCTGGACTCGGAGGAGGTGAGGACTTCCCATTACAAATGGTCCTGGGAGGAGGTGGACGATCTCCTAAAGGCAATTTATACCACCCTTGATATTCAAATGCAACAGTTTAGCATTTCCACCTACCAGCACTGACTTTCTGGGTTCGTATCCCAAACATATCATTTTATGTAGAGAAGTTCTGTTCTTCCTATGTGGTTAAATATAACTCCTGACTTGGGGGAGGCGCTATAGGATCGATGTTGCCTTTGAGGACATGGGTATACTCAAAAGATGCCATGGACAAGAGGGCAGACTGCTAAAGAAAGCTCGGGACTCGTCCCTGTCCAACTTAAAACCAGCGATGGCTTTTACAGTGGTTGATGGATTAAGCAGTTCAAGGGTTGGTACATAAAGTATCTAGTAGTTTTTTTTCCCTACGCTGTTAAAAGCAGTAAACTACATGGCGAACATCTCGGCAGAATCCACCAGGATGTCATTGAGATCTTCGGCTCTTATAAAACTAAGCCCGGAATGCTTTATGACTCAAGACCTGGTCAGGAAATATGGTGTTAAAGGTGAAATTGTGTGGAATTCTCTTTACAGGAGACTCACGGGTTTGTTACAGTCCTGGAAACCGTCCTAGTCAGGATAGCGGATAAGGCCTTTCCGACTAAGAAAGTATACTGCCAAAAAAGTTTTTGTCCCTTTTTCAGTCTCCAAAGGAAAAAGACCAAAGCCAGGAGAGACCGAGATACCCCCAGAAGGGAAGAGGTAGAGGGGGGGCGTGCTCTTCAGGCCTCCAGAACAAAAAGCAATGACTGCCACCTTGCAGTAGGGGGAAAGCTTAAAGCCTTCCGACCGCAGTGGGAGCAGGCAATCCAGAATTTTTCCAGACTTCCCCCTAACAGGTTTTATATAACCAGTCTCCCAAAGGATCAAGAGAAAGCCCTGGTCATGATGTCCCTTTTTAAGGGAACTGATTCAACAAGGGTCCCAAGGGAGCAGGAGGCGGAAGGCTTCTAGTCCCACATCTTTCTAGCCAAAAACCTTCAGGAAAATTTTGGCTGATCCTGAATTTTTAAGATCCTAAACAGATCCATCAGGTATATAAGTTTTTGGGTGGACAAGATTTTGTTTCTCTAAGAAATCTGCTCATTCCAACTGTTTTGTTGCATCGATCGACCTGTGAGACGTGTATCTACACATCCCAATTTCAAGCTCATCTCAAGAGTTTCGGCTGCTGGCAGTCAATCTGGGAAACAAAATAGGGCAGATCGAGGCTCTACCTCCTAGGTCTTTTCTCCTCACCCAGAGTTTTATCAAAGAAAGGCGTAAGCCTTAGAACCCCTAAGAGAGGGGTCCCCATAGTACCCTATTTGGATGATCTGCTACTATTTGCAGAGTTCAAAAATTCAGTTAGCAGACAATCTGCAGATGAGTCAGCACCTAAACAGTTTGAGATGGCACAGCAAGTAAGATTCCTGGGTCATGAGAGGGACTCGAGACAGATTTTTCCTTCCGCAAGAAAAATTAGGAAAAGTGGGCAAATACACTCTGCTAGTAACCGTGAGGTTGCAAGTTCAAATCCCACGTGTGCCGTAGGATAGACTCCAGAAGTGGTCGCACCAGGAGTCAATGGAAAAGATTGCTACAAGAACTGGCAGCACAGTGGCTTGGAGGTTGGCATTTCCACCTACAAGCATTGAGGTTCTGGCTTCGCAGCCCAAACATGCCATTTCATGTAGAGAAGTTCTGTTCTTTCTATATTGAACATAACTCCTGACATGGACTTCCCTAAATTATAAAAGGAAGATCCTTTAACGGGAGAGAACGAAGGGCGATTCAACTAAGTCTTTTGTTCTTCTGGCAGTCCTTAGAAAATCAGCATGTTCAGGTTCTGTCAGACATGTCAGCAGTTTTATACTTGACAAAATAGGGCAAGGCGACTGATGGGGCTGGCACATCAGATCCTATCCTGGGCAAAATCAAAATCTAGCTTCGCTGTCAGCAGTGCACTTGAAGAGCACACCAAATGTCCTAGTGTACCTTCTAAGCAGAAAGAGGATAAAGGAGTCTGAACGGTCACTGAATCAGGAGATCTTTTGGATTATTTTCGAAAAGTGGGGGCCTATCTCAAGTAGATTTATTTGCGGACCAGAGAAACACTAAGACGCCTGCCTTCTTTTTGCTCTATAGAGTGGATCAGGCTATGGGGTTAGATGACTTGGCTCACAAATGGGACCCCACGGATCTGATTTTAAACACACCCTTTTGGCAAAAAGACCTTGGTTTTCAGCAAAGCCCCCTGGAGATTACCAGTCAGAAGGGACTTGCTGAGTCAAGGCTCTGTCATTCATCCGGACCCAGCCTCAACCTATTTTCTGTGGCGGACCTACTAAGATGCAGAGGCCTGTCTCCAAAGCTTTTCAACACCCTTTTATTAAGCAGGAAAAGGGTAACCAGGGCAATTTATTCCAAAGTTTGGAAGTATTAAACTGGTGTTCCACAAAAAAACTTTGATTTCAATAGTTTAATTTCTGTTCACAATTTCTCCATGAGGAAATGGGGAAGGGATTAGCAGCGAGCACCCTCGAGGCGCAGGTAGCAGCGCTGTCAGTGTTTCTAGAAAAAACCTTATCTAGAGCCATTTGATTTAAAAAAAAAATTTAATTTTTGCAAGATATCTCCATAGAGTTGCGCAGGTTGAAAACAATCCTCCTGGTGGCAGTATGTTTTTAAAATATCTTGAAGTAAAGAAAGGCCTCAGTCTACCATCCTGGCAACAGGAGCAGGCAAAGGGGAGAAAGCTTCCAGAAGCTAAAAGCAGGCTATCAAAGAAGCTTACCTGGCATTTATAAGGCACTACAGGTTAGAGCTGCTGTCTGCCTTGGATCATTTTGGCAGGAAGGTCTTATAAGCTGTGGGCCCACCTTGAAGTAAATACTCGATTATCTCTAAGGTGCTGTCCTGAAAGGCAAGGGGAGAAAACCTTAGCTATTTACCAGTAACGGTATTTCTATGAGCTTTCCAGGACAGCAGCTACTTCCCTCCCTTGCTTATTATATGCATTTATATAGTATCTCTGGTGGTTGGTGTTTTCTATGCTTATATCTTCCGGCATGTTGGAGGAATTCTGGGATGACTATTGGCTTGGTGGAAGCAGCTGTATTTATAGGGCCTACTAGATGTAAAAGGATCCTGCGAGCCACCAATAACCAGATGCTAAAATGAATGACAAGAAAGCTGCTAGCGTTAAACTCTTCACATAAATCGTTCAAGCGTAAATAGATTAGATATATATGCTGCGCTACCTGTAATTGGTGTAATACACACTCTATCAGTGTAGAGATCAAAATGCATACATTACTATTAAATGTTTCTTAAATGATCAATAAATGGTGAGATATTTTAAAATATATACTGAATAACTTAAATAACCGTGTATGAACAGTGAACATTGCGACTAATTAAATAGATTAAAAAAAATATACAATACACAACTTAATCCAAGGTGCTCCTAGGTGCTGTGTCTGTACAATGATGACTGGCTCTGCACAGAAGTACGTTTTTTATACCAAGCTGGACCAGATAAAGGAACAGTGGTTAACCTGTATGGAGTGGTGACGTTTTTTAAAGTGCCTTATCGCAGCAAAGGGACCGAGTCGCACTGAGGAGTCCAGGATCCCGCTACCATTAAAGAGCCCAGAGGTGGTTCACAAGCGTGCACTAACTGAGCTTAATTGCTAAGTCGCATGCTCTAAGGTGAGTGCTCACTACCTAAGGGGAGCACCTGAGTGATGACACTATATAGCATGTTTGAACCACCTTTTTGAATTGCTTGAGATATATGGATTTTCTACACCGCGGTCATTAGTGATGCATTTGGGATACCACTTTTATACGCATGACCACTGATTTATGAACAATTCTCTGTCTGAGACCTATGGACTTTTTTTTTTGTCAGGATTGCCAGAGACTTAATTGTTGATCACTTGTGCACATGAGCACCTTTTTTTTTTTCATGATCAATCCACATATTAATCTATGTTCTTTGAACACTACCTTGGATTAAGTTGTGTATTGTATATATTCTATTAGTCGCAATATTCACTGTTCGGACACAGTTATTTTATTTAAGAAGTTCAGTATATATTTTAAAATATCTCACCATTCAGTTCATTGATCGTTTAAGAAACATTTAATAGTAATGTATGCATTTTAATCTCTACACTGATAGTGTGTATTACACTAATTACAGGTAGCACAGCGTATATATCTAATGCATTTAAAGGGTTTTGTCACGGCAGTGGTTCCTGTGGAGGGTGGAGCTACGCTCTCTCCAAGATGCTGTCCTGAAAGGCTCATAGAAATACCGTTACCGATAAGTAACTAAGGGTTTTTTTTTGTTTGTTTTTTTTATCCTATAACACCCCTAACGACTAAGTCATGTAACATTACAGAGCAAGTTTGGTTGAATGCGACTAACTACTACTAGCTAGAGGAAAGAAGACAATATAGATAAGTATTATAAATGAGAAATGTGTATAGAAAGTACAGGCACACTTGTTATCAAGGTGGATGTTAGCACGTGGAAATTTTCAACATTTACTGTAGGGCTGCAACTAACGATTATTTTCATAATCGATTAGTTGGCCAATTATTGTTTCGATTAATCGGTTAATAACCTTAAAAAAAAAAAAAAAAAAAAAGGTGTGGTGTATAATTTAATTAATATGTAAAGTTTAAAAAAAAAGGCAATTTATTCGTAAATATCTCTATGCAGTGGTAAATACAAATAACCAACTATATGGTAAGAGAGCAAAATATCTAATCCACTCTGAGAATAACAGACAGAAGAGATATACTGTATATACTATTTTATAGGAGATATACTGTATATACTATTTTATAGGAGATATACTGTATATACTATTAGAGGAGATATACTGTATATACTATTAGAGGAGATATACTGTATAAACTCTTAGAGAAGAGATATACTGTACATGCTTTTAGAGGAGAGATATACTGTATATGCTATTAAAGGGTGAATCTGATAAATATCATCAGACTCAGAGATCCAATGTCTTCCTTCAAAAAAAATTCACTTTAAGAACATTCATTCGATTTTCTAATCGTTGGCGGGGGTCAAATCGACGTTCATTTTCAACCACAGTGATGGGAAAATTTGGAAATAGAAATTTTCAGACAGTGTATGTGGTTTTCGTTCATAAATTACATTCATTTTAAAAAACAGAATGTGAAAAACAAGTGAAAATTTTAAACAACCTTCTTTCATTTAGCGAATGTACAAAGATTTTTTGTCTGAATATTCTCGTCTGAAAATTGATCCGTGTGGCCAGCATAAGGCTCGCTACACACCTATACAGTTTGCTTTTGATCTGTTTCTGCTGTGCTCTTTGCTGTGTGTTTTGTTTTTTGCGCACGTGATTTTGCGGCGATTTTCATTTTTGCTTTTTTTGGCCATTTTGTTGTTGGCCAGATTAAAGAACACAAATTGCTGCAAAAACACATTAAATCCTTTTCTGCAGCTTCTCCATTGAAGTATATTGAACCAAAAAAGCACAGTTTTTTAAAAAAAAGACCCCGACCCTTTCCAAAATACACAGCGGCTGAAAAAAGCATAGATGTGAACGTGTCCAATGGGAAACCATGTTAATGAACTGCAGCGCGCTTCTGCAAAAAAAGCACCAAAAAACACATAGATGTGAACCAGGTCTAAGATGTTTAGTAACATAATGGGGTTAAAAAAACTAAAATTAGCCCTTTATAGTACAAAAAAAAGCAAATAATCACTACTGTAAGGGGTTCATTTTTTACTGTAGAACTGTGAAAGTAACATCTACAGTAGCGATTATTTGCTCTTTTTGTACTATAAAGGGCTCTTTTTTTTTTTTTAACCCCATTATGTTACTGGCCGATTAATCGATTATGAAAATAGTAATCGATTAATTTCATAATCGATTAGTTGTCGATTATTCGATTAGTTGTTTCAGCCCTAATTTACTGTAAAGACTTTTAAAGTGGAATTAAACCTTCACGTTAAAAAAATGGCCTGGGAGCTTTATGCCATAATGACATATTGCTGCAGACTTACCTGCCAAGTATTGCCCTCCATTGCTGTGATGTCAGCAGTCTTTGCTGCCTGGGGCACTTCCATCTTTTCCCGGTCTTCCTTCCAGTTTTATATTCTTTAGCTAATTTATTGGCCAAGCTGTGTTTGTCATTACTGCACATGTGTAAGGGAGTCACATCACAGCACAGTGCTTTTTTTTTTTTTCCTCTGCAAGTTCAATTCTGCTTCAAGTAGTTGTATGCAAATTCTTCTAGAATAACGTTTCTATACAAGGCGTGTAGAATTGCATTAAGTTTTTGTTTTATTCTTCTCTACCACAACTGCACTTTTACAGAGCATAACGCAGCCCAAGACGACAGATGTTGCAGCCAAAAAATTGGCAGCTAGGAAGACTGTGCCTGCAAAAAACACTAGTACTGGGGTGGTCAGGAAGACTGCCAGCACTTGCCCAGTGAGCCTGACCTGTTACTGTTACGCAAGAGATCAAGTCTGCAGTATTTGCCTTGCAAGGTATTGTATTTTGATAATGTTATAAAACCACGCAGAACTTTGTCTAGCAAAATTATTAGCTGTCTTCTGGTACACAGCTGGCTCAGCTTAGAATATGCTTGGATTGGTAGCAAGAGTATGTATGTGCACAAATCTACTCTGGGATCAAAGTTATGTTTTTGTCTTTGCTTTCTGTGCAATCTTAATATGTGCTAGTGTGGAGACTTCACTTTATTTTTTTTTCTTCTTTTAAAGAACCAGACAAGTTGCTCCTAGAGCTGGTACTCCTGGGTTTCGTGCTCCAGAGGTGTTGACAAAGTGTCCTAATCAAACTACTGGTAAATATTCTGTTTTCTTATTTTCCTTAGGTAAAAGAACCACCAACTTCATTGGCATTCTTCATTTGTATGAAGAAGCCTTTCCATTTAATAAATGTTTTATCTATTCAGGTATTGGGGGGGGGGGGGGAGAGAGGAGAGATAAACTCTCCTCCTGATTTGTAGGATGAAAGTGGGAAGCCTAGTTTTGAAAATCGTAATATTGTAGGTTTGAGCATGATTAACAAATGACTCCCCTGTGTTGGGGTAAATGATGGTTGCTTGTTAGTCCACCTAAAAGTAGTATAACTTAAGCTTATGAGCTAGGATAGCCCCTAGATTTTTGGATGATTCTTGCCCCTAGAGTCTTGGATGATTAAAAAGCCCGGTTGTGTCTGCTATAGTTTAATATTGCACGTGGATCCTCCTCCATAATGTGTGCAGACCCAGAAAAATTGAGCATACTGATCTTATCAGTAGAGTCCCTCAGAGATGAAGAAAAAAGTCTGGTGTGTGTAAAGTGAGATGGATATGTAGAGATGGATATGTATATGGATGTGCTCATTTACATACCCTGGGAGAATTTTGATTTCCTGGCCATTTTTCAGAGACTATGAATAACACACAAACATTTTTCACTCGTGGTTAGTGTTTGGCTGAAGCCATTTATTAATCAACTGTTACTATTTTTAAATCCTAATGATGACAAACCACCCAAATGACCCTGATCAAAAGTTTACATACCCTGGTGATTTTGGCCTGATAACATGCACACAAGTTGACACACAGGGGTTTGAATGGCTATTAAAGGTAACTATCCTCACCTGTGATCTGTTTACTTGTAATTGGTGTGTGTGTATAAAAGGTCAATGAGTTTCTGGACTCCTGACAGACCCTTGCATCTTTCATCCCATGCTGCACTGATGTTTCTGGATTCTGAGTCATGGGGAAAGCAAAAGAATTGACAAAGGATCTGCAGGAATAGGTAGTTGAAGTGTATAAAACAGGAAAGGGTTATAAAAAGATATCCAAGGAATTGAGAATGCCAATTGGCAGTGTTCCAACTCTAATCAAGAAGTAGAAAATGAGGGGTTCTGTTGAAACCAAACAGTCAGGTAGCCCAACTAAAATTACAGCCACAACTGCCAGGAAAATTGTTCCGGGATGCAAAGAAAAACACACAACTTCAGGTGAAATACAGGGCTTTCAAGAGACCCTGCAAAGACTCATTCTTTGCCCCTCCTTATAGGAAAGCTTGTGGATCAAAGTGTACGGATACCAGTCCCCAATCAAGAACAAGGAAGAGGTTTTACCCTGCATGGGTTTTGTTATATGGAAACCATCCCGAAAGTATCGGTTGATCTTAAACCTCCAGCCCCTGAATGCGTCCATATGTTGCAAAAAGTTTTTCAGATGGAATCTATTCAACAATAATGCTTCTGCAGAAAAAAATCTTTATGGCCACTGTGAACTTAATATGCCTACCTGCATATCCCAATAAGGAAGAGTTTTCAAATATCTTCGTTTTGGCAATTGAAGGGAGAAGAGAAGGTTTACCATTTTCAGAGCGGGGCTCTGCCCTTTAGAACTTTTTATCAACTCCAAGCTGCTTTATTGAAATCTATACATGGAGATCAGTGCTTGTAACTCCCCCCACCGCTGCACTTGTCACCTCTGACTGTCCCCCTCTCCCTGCTCCTCTGATCCCCCCTGTCCTGGATCTGTCAGGATGGAGAGCGGAGGAAGGAGCCGGCAAATGTCACTCCCCTCCTCCTCCTCTCTATTCCCCCCCCCCCCCCCCCCCCCCCCCCCCCAACAGGGCTGGTAAAAATAAATACCAATATTTACAAAAAAAAAAAACTGATTCCATCCGTCCAATCTCTACCCCCGCCCAAAAGGCATTGTAACAAAAATTAATTGAAAAACTGACAGTCCACTGTCACATGATATTAAAAAAAAAAAGTATTGGCAAGTACTTGAAATGTATCGGTACTTGTACTCAGTCTTAAAGTGGTATCCCAGCAACCCTAATCTAGACTATTTGCTTTCATGACACCTTCCAAGGAAAAACTCCATTTGAACCTGGCCAGGGCTCAGAAATTGCTAGACCTGGGGTGGATTAAAAATCGAAAAAAGTCGAATGTATGACCAAGGTGTGACCAAGTCCCTGAAGACCCCTACCCTAAAGAAGATATGCTCTTCTGAAGGTGAGGATCATCACCCCTATTAGGAGCTATTTTTAGAATTATACTTGCATGTGATGCCCTGGGTGCCTTCCCTACTGTCATGGCTGGGCCCTTCCTTGCTTTTTCAGCCACTTTTCTATTGAGATTGTGTCCTGGATGTTTTCTGCTTTCTGTCACCCCTGCTTCCTGTATATGTGACAGCGCTACTGGGAAGGCTCAAAAGTTAAATCCCATTGCTCAGGCATTGCTGCTAACAGCCCTGGGCAGTCCTTCCACCTTCTCTGGAGTCCTGAGTGGCTCAGGCATACTGGCCAGTGCAGCAGCCATTTTAGGATCTCTGCCTTTTCAACTTCTTAGTGGAGGACATTCCATATGGTGACTGGTTATAGCTTGAAAAAGTTTCATGCCTCCTCAAAACACATTACTCAATTCCCTTTAGAGGATTAATTTCTCTGAAATGTGGTGGTTCCTGAGTTTGATTAGGCTATTGCCTCTCTCAACACTTCTCTAACAGTACCAGGGGAGGACCCCCTGGCATTCAAGAGCATTGGGGTTCTTTTAGAATCCCCTTGTGCCCTCGGGTCCATCAAATCGGCCAGTTATTGCCTCTATAGCAGTATGTCAGACTCTTGCGGTCTGGACTAAAAGAATGTGTCGAACTGGGATTAATTCCTACGGACCCTGAAAAAAAGCTTGGGGCATGCTGATGTGTGTTAAGTCTGATAACGCCATGGCTTACTTCAGTCACTGGGGTGAAACCAAAAGTCATAGTCCACCCTTGTCAGCTGTACATATTCCAAGTGTGTAGAATTGTCAGGCTGACTTTGGATCATGATGGACATGGATCTCCTAGCATCATGACTCTACCACAAGGTATAAAGGTCCATACCTTGCTCTTGGTATCCAAGGGACTTTATAGTGGACGCTCTGGCAACCCTGCAAAATCTGTTCCTCCTGAAAGTCCAATGAGAAATGTCACTTGTTTGTAGTTGACATTCTTAGTTCTCTGATTTCTCCCCGCCACTCCCCCTCACCAAGTCATATGCACTTGTCGAGAGAGTTGACTGGGCATGGTCTGCTCTCTTGAGTGTATATGACCGGTACTTTGGCTTGTATTAAATCCCACAGCATTGGAAGTTTACTGCTGCAGGGGTATGAGGGAAATCAAAGGAGTGAAAGTATAACTAAAAGCAAAATATTTTTTTCTTTAGTTGAAACCATGGTCTGAAGTCTATAAAGAGTTGTTTCCTGTATGGTCGCCTGCTCTTAAACACTGTAGGGAGAGTTGGTTTGATAAACGTTTCCAACCTTCAAGGGGATGATTGGGATGACATATGGCATTACGCCTTCACGTATTTGGTTTCAGCAAGGGACTGATCCATTTTAAATTTCTTCACAGAATTTACTTTACGACTGCCAAATTGACTAAAATGTATCGATCCCCTCTGTTGATTGCTGGCAGTGTACTTTTTTTCCTCAGCAGATTTTGATTGTATTTTCTGCCACTTCCTTGTAGTCTTGACAGTATTTGGGGGGAGGCAGTTCAAATGTTTAAAGATATCACCACTGCCAATCCCAATGTCTGTTTCGTTTTTCTGCTGCATCTGGTCGAGCAGGTAGTTCCCCTTAGGGCATATAGAACTTTCCTGACTGTCTTGTTTCATGAACTTAAAGTAGTGATCCTGCATTGGGGGGAAAAAAGCTGTAAGCTCCCTCTCCTCCTTTGGAAGGGGTTAATAAAGGTAGTGTTACCAATCATATAAGGCCACCTATCTGAGTAGAGGCTGTTGCAGAATTGAGGTCTGGCACAGCTGGGTTTCCACGTCTACCACAAATGCTTAACATCCCATAGTGGCTCTAATGTCTGTAGTTGGTTAGTGGTGTTTTTGGTTCTTTATCTGTTTCCCAAGGCCCTCATTGGGGCACAGGGGTTAATATCAGTTGAGGCTCTTGAAATTTTGTAATCCTTGTGTTTTTGAATCCATGCAACGTGTGGGTGATCCTATTTGTTTTCCCATGGTTCTTTCTACACATCGTTTTATTTCTACCTTCAATTGATACACTTGTGGCATACTAGGTACGATGTGTGTAGTTCGTATTGCCGCATTATTTTTATTTTTTCTCTTGGTATTTTTTGCATTTTCTTGTGTATACAAGGAGCTTGTTTTTAAAATGTCAAAAAAAAAAAAAAAAAAATCCCCAAAATTTTCAAGAGCAGGGTATAAAGAAAACCTAAGCAATGCGTGCAGCTGTGTGCTGCCAGCACATCTAAACAGTAACACCTCTTTCCAATACAAGAGGTATTTAGGGTGTGTCACAAAATTCTTGTCAGAACAAGGTTAAGGGGTGTTTGAACCTTCAATTTTATTTTTTTATTTTTTGAATAAAAATAACAAATGTGCCTATACTTACCTGCTCTGTGCAATAGTTTTGCATAGAGCAGCCCTGCTCCTCTTCTTCTTCTTATGGGGTGCCCTGCCAGAGCTCCTGGCCCCACTTAATCGGGTGCCTCCACGGAAAGCTGCTTTCTCTGAGGGCACCTAATGCAGGCTTGCTCCAGCGGGATTCATGCATATGCATTAAGGTGAAAAATCTTGAGGCTTTACAATCACTTTAATAGGAGACAGCTTGGAGTACCAAGTCCCCCCACCCCTGTCATCGTTCAGTCTACAAACCCTCTTCACCCACACACCACCCCCCCCCGGTCCTCTTTCAGTGCGTGTGAAAAATTATTGCACAATTATTTATGATTTTTACATGTAGGAGAGAAGTGCCAGAATAGATAACCAAAAAGAAGAAAATAAAACCAGGTCCTACTTTATATACAACCCGGTTATAGGGACTTAAAATAATAGTATACCCTATAACCATTCACTGAAGTCTAGTGATGTTGCTATAGCCAAACAAACCGCAGCCTTTTCCATTGTAAAGTGCCAGAATAGGCCCGGTATGGAAGTAGTTAATAAATATTTCAAAGTTAATTGTAAAAAAATATATATAAAAAAAAACGACACCATCCATTCCGCACCCCCCACCCCAAGAAGAAAGCATTAAAAAAAATACAGAAAAATATAAAATTTGTAAAAAATTATTTTAAAAAAATACATGGTATTGGTGCAATTCTAGTCATCACAGATCCCTTGACTATGTAGTCTTTGGATAAAAAAAACTTTGAGGTTTATACTCTACTTTAATTAAAAAATTCCTTCTGTTTGCTGGGCTTTAGGGTATGTGATTAAAAGCAGGATGGCCATTCTAATTCTACTTTTTATTTCAGCAATTGACATGTGGTCTGCAGGCATCATCTTTCTATCCCTGCTTAGTGGAAGATATCACTTCTTCAATGCTGGCGATGATATGAATGCTTTGGCACAAATCATAACAATCCGCGGTTCACAAGAAACCATTAGAGCTGCTAAACAGTTTGGTAAGCATTCAGAGGAGAACCAATTTTACAACATGTGCAGCTTATACTTCTTATTTAAAGTCATATCAAATCCACTTTGCATTGGAAGTGCAGTTGCTGTACATCTGAGAGGGACACGCAAGGAAAATAAAAAATGGCATTTTAGCATCCACATGATTGGATGATAAAATCAGCAGAGCTTCCCCTCAGATCTACAGCAACTGCGCTTTCAAATGCACAGTGGATTTGCCTTTTAGTAAATCAACCCCATAGATTAGCAAGAAAATTGGGATATTACGGTTTTCTCTGAGTACATTATATGAGCAGAACCCGCCACTTCCTCTGTTCATTCCTTTTCAAAGTTCCACCAGGCGGACATCCATTCATCTGCAGATGCAGCTTTCGGCTGCAAGGTACTTTGTAGCAGCACTGAAGCTGCATCTGTCTATGCTTCTGGTGTTGGCCCTGTTGGCACAGTTTTGTTTGCCAAATTATTGCCTTCCCTTCTCATTTGTTGCTTGTGGACATCCCAGGGTCCATGAATACTCAGCCGGTGTCTTGTACTGTACAATTAGAGGAATTTTTTTACAATTTTATATCATAAAGTGGAACTTTATTGAGGAATAAAATTGTGAACAGAGGGTTTCTAATGCAGCAGAGACTTAGTATGCCTGTTCTGCATTAAAGTTACCTTATCTGCCTTTCTGCACTGTACACTGAGATGCACACATGCAGTTAAGTGTGGAATTTCAGTAATTCTGAGCTGACTAATCTCCTGCACATATATGGGAATGCCATCGCCATGGGCCAGCCAGTTGAAATGCCCGGGGATCGATACCTAGAAGCCACTGGGCTGAAGAGGTCAGCGGCTGGTGGCCAGCTCCAAGGGATCACAGCCCTGGAAAACAGGTGAGTATAGTTCCACTTTATTCTGCATGGTTTCTACAGGACTTGCTGAGTGGAATAGGGTTATAGGTGAGGCGCCCAGGTGGCATGTCCAATCAGAGTCCGAATACTCAGGCTGTCATTTAATGTGGTGTAAAAGAAAAAGCTGCGCTATCACGTGAAACAAATAAAGACTACAAACAGCTACAGCTGCTAGCACACAACAAACCAGGTCACAAATAATATGAAAGTATAAAAGTGCAGCGCTATTCAATAAGTGAGAATGAAACAAATATATATATATATATGGCTTTGTGTGTCAAAAAATCAAATGACAAAAACACCAAAGAATATTAATGTAGCAAAAGTGTGCAGATAGGTAACTCTGGACAAAAAGATAATCCCAAAAGTCTATATATGGTGGAGATAAAAAGTCCTCTCCCAAACAGGGGAGTATCAGTGTCTTGAAGGGGCTGTGAACAGCGTGGGGGGGGTGATCACAAGTTGTAATGACACTCCAAACTTCAAGGAAAAAGGTGGGTACTCTTACCGGATCGGTGGGATACATCTACCATATGGCAGTGCGTCAGTAAGGCAAGAAGGGATAGTCGTCCAGGATATCCAACCAGATAGTGTCTTCCGGGTCTCGGCCACCAATGGGGGGGGGGGTTTTATCCTAGGCAGGCTATGGATTGATCGATCACAAGCAGATGGTTCTTAGTGGACCCATGGAGGAAAAGAAAAAGGGACTCCACATAGTGCAGATCAAAAATGAGGTTTAATAATCCAAAAAATTGTACAAAATGTAGGTGATCACGAACAAATAAAAGGCATAAAAATGGCAATGTGGGAAGCTGAAATAGCCAGCTATTTCAGCTTCCCACATTGCCATTTTTATGCCTTTTATTTGTTCGTGATCACCTACATTTTGTACAATTTTTTTGGATTATTAAACTTCATTTTTGATCTGCACTATGTGGAGTCCCTTTTTCTTTTCCTCCATGGGTCCACTAAGAACCATCTGCTTGTGATCGATCAATCCCGACATCAGGGATCGGGTGCACTGGAGATCCATAGCCTGCCTAGGATAACCACCCCCCCATTGGTGGCCGAGACCCGGAAGACACTATCTGGTTGGATATCCTGGACGACTATCCCTTCTTGCCTTACTGACGCACTGCCATATGGTAGATGTGTCCCACCGATCCGGTAAGAGTACCCACCTTTTTCCTTGAAGTTTGGAGTGTCATTAAAACTTGTGATCACCCACCCACGCTGTTCACAGCCCCTTCAAGACACTGATACTCCCCTGTTTGGGAGAGGACTTTTTATCTCCACCATATATAGACTTTTGGGATTATCTTTTTGTCCAGAGTTACCTATCTGCACACTTTTGCTACATTAATATTCTTTGGTGTTTTTGTCATTTGATTTTTTGACACACAAAGCCATATATTTGTTTCATTCTCACTTATTGAATAGCGCTGCACTTTTATACTTTCATGTCATTTAATGTACTTTAAGATCTAGAATTTGCTGGTAAGTAAATTCCCTTCTGTGTCCCTTAGACCTAAATGAGCAATTATCCCTTGCAGAGTGAGTTTCCCAGAGTTGGGCTTTAAGTATGTCTGTCTGTAATTCTATTCTAGTAATGTTAGGACTTCATTGTTCTAAGGTTGCTAACGCCACAAAAATGTCTGTTTAGTTTAAATCACAGGCGTTGAAGATGGGACTGATGTTTTATTATCGAGTAGCAGGAGACTTTTTTTTTTTTTTTTTTTTTTTTACACTTTTTTTTTTTTTTTCTCTTCCAGGTAAAACAGTGCTTTGTAGCAAAGTGCTTCCTCCAAAAGATTTAAGAACGTTATGTGAAGGACTAAGAGTGTGCATGGTGCCTGCATCAGGTAGTGAAACAGAAATTCAAAAACAGCACACATCACTGCAGCTAAAAATACTGGAAAATCAAGACGGCTGGTTTGTTGAGCAGACTGATGTCAATCCTGCTGAGGGTACAGATAAAGGTTTAAAGTACACACTCTTGACTGAGGGCACAGAACTTAATCAATGTAACATAAATGGCTGGGACAGAGTACCAGATGAGGCATACCATCTATTGGACAGATTGCTGGATATGAATCCAGCCACAAGGATCACAGCCGAAGAAGCGTTGCTACACCCTCTCTTTAACGATCTCGTATGAGTGTTATTGAAATAGACTAGACACGCGGTGGTTTTTTTTTTTTTTTTTTCATATATTTATGGGTGTATATATACTATAATAAATTATTTGCAATCTAATTAAGGCTCTCTTGTTGCCACTTTGTAATGGGTAAATTACAAAGTACAGTTTAATTCTTGTAAATGGTGTTAATTGTTGCATCTCTCGCTCTGTATACGATTCTCTTGACAGTATGCAGAACACAGTGTGAACCTATTTCTTAATATACAGGGCGCAACAGAGTATTCCTACACAATGGGTTATATAGGCATGTACCTTCAGGTGATTGGACACTGGCAAAGCTTTAAAGGACACTCCCCCTGGGTACTCCTCTTGTAACCCTGCGCCACTCTGTGAGTCCTTCGTTTTTGTGCTAGTGTCTGAAGGTGATGGGCCTTTTCTGTTTCACTGAGAATCACACAAACGGCCAAAAGTATGACGCCTTCCACAGGATACCTCAAAAAATATTTGTATTTTATTAGGTGGACATAATCATAATTTGTATATTCTCCAGTAAAGACCAGATCCCCCATGCCATCTTGGTCATAAACAAACATCTCACTGTTCCTATTGAAGATTTTCTTTTGTTCGCAGATTCTGCAGATAAAAAAATTGAGATGCTCTTGAAGGAACATTTTTACTCTTGCAGGCCCAGCCCTTTCTGCAGTTTTGTTGTCTAACTGGATTTGGGACAATCAACAACCAATGTGACCTTGTATTCCAGGACCATGCTTTTACACAGCAATTATATCCGTAGCCTTCTGATCTGCTTTTCTGTGTAGATGCTCTAGAACGTACTGTGAGACAAATTTTCTAAAATTGCTATAATCTTCATTCTAATGCACAAAAATGTATGGCTAAAAGCTTGGACTCCTAAAAAAAATTAAAAAAAAAAATGCCTCATGTGTATTCGTTTCTAAGACCGCTGGTGAGGCACTTGACCAATCAGAGGTCGCAGGTGGGAAGATTTTACTTCCACTGCTGAAAGCCATGCTCCCCTATTGCATACCACCTGTACAGTTTGCCACTCTGGGTCACAGACATCCCTGACCTATGGGTTCAATTGGTGCTTTCAAACGAGTACAAAATAAAGTTCAAAACTATTGCCTCCAAAGCTTTTTTTTCTGTTAAATCAACCAAAACTGTCAAAGGATAGTTACATTTGCTGAGTGCCCCAAACCACCTCTTGTTCCAGGAAGTCATTGTGCCAGTACTTCCACAAGATCGGTTCAAAGAATTCTAGGCAAGGGGACTACATGGCATCTGGGGACATCCAAGATGCCTATATTCATGTTCCTATTTACCCACCTTATCGCCACTTCGTTTGTTGCACTGCCTGTTGCCCTATCTTCTGCTTTGCCCTTCTTGCAACTCAGCCTGTCACTTAGATGTCCTAATTTAGATTACCTTCTTCTGTAGGGCTCATCTATCTGGCTACCATAAAATTTTAATTTTCCTAAAATAGTAATGACAATTCAGATGCTTCAGGCCTTCGGTTCGGTGATCAATTTAAACAAATCCTATTCCTCCAGCCTTACCCTGACATGAAATACCTGGGTCTGGTCCTGAACACATCCCACGTAAAATACTTTTTCCCAGAAAGTTTTTTTTTTTTTTTTTTTTTTTTTTCTCTAAAAACACAGGCTCAGGAACTGAGATCCAAGAGACATTCCACATTTAGATTATCCATGAGTGTTTCTAAGTCCTAATAGCCTCCTATTGAAGCGGTACCATTCATCCAATTCATTTAAGAACATGCCAACAAAACCATCTTGTTGACCTGGAAAAGCAGAAGACTCTTGATTTTGCTCATGCTCCTGTCCATCTGAGCAAGAATTTCCATATCTCAGTGGATCACCACCCCAGCCCGAACAATGGGGAAGACACAAGTCTCTCAGGCTGGGGAGAAATGTTCCAATCCCTAACCGTTCAGTGAACATGTTCATTGAGGAAATCGCACTCCCCATCAACCTCTTGGAGCTCAGAGCAGTTAGGTTGGCTCCGCAGCACTGGCTCCTCTGTGCCTCCATATATTCTCCTATTTAATTGGTATTTCCATTTATCTAAATCCTAATATTCAATGCCATCTTTTGTTTTACATAGGAATTAGGCTGCAATATATTAATCTACTCCTAAAATAATAGCGCCTTATTACCATTATAAAAAACATCTATAATAAAGTGCAAACTGTGTAATAGTGATTTAAAGGGAAGTGACACTAAACTTTAAAAATGCATATTATCTAATACTCCAAAAAACAGGGATCAATTGGGCTGTGATAATTAAAGCTATTTGTAAAGGTAAAAAAAACAAACAAATGTATCTATACTTGCCTGCGCTATGCAATGGAATTGCAGAGTGCCTGCTAAACCACCTCTTCACGGGTCCCCCGCCGCCGCTTCCCATGTGGACACTCGTGTGCTGGCTCTTAAGCCCTGCTGCGTCCATTGACACAGACAGCAGGACTTAGCCCCCCCTCTCGTCACTGCCTTTGATAGCACTGGGAGCCAGTGGCTTCTGGTGCCCCAGCAAAGCCAACAAGACCCGGAAATGAGGGGAGAGAAGAGCTGCAGACACGCACAGCGCAGGATCAGGTAAGGAGAAGGGGCGAGGCTGATCCCTAAACATTAAGGTAAAAAATGTTCAGGCTTTAGAACCAATAAGTATTTCCATAGCTGCAGGATTTTCTTGTGGTACAAAGCAGGACCACTTAAGGGGAACTGTGGCTGCTGTTCAGTCCAGATGGATGGATTCCCTGTTTGTCTAGTTCCCTGGACCTTGCAAGGGACACCCACCTTCAATGTCGTTGGTACGAATCCGAACCACGACAGTACCTGCCTGGAGTTTGTATGTTCCCTTTGTGCCTACATGGGTTTCCTCCCACACTCCAAAGACCTGCTGATAGGTCAATTGTCTCTTGTCTAAATTTGGCCCTAGTATGTGTATGAATGTGAGTCTGGGACCTTAGCTTGTAAGCTTCTTAAGGGCAGAGAATTATGTGAATGTACAATGTATATAAAGAACTGTTTAAATTGTTGGTACTATGCAAGTACCTGCAATAAGCAAAATAAAGGTATATAATTATGTATACATTTTGAACTGCATCTGATTTGCATAACGTGAACCAGACCGACTTTCAATACAGTCAATTCACATGTGGCCACGGTCCATTTTTGAAAAGTTCTGTGCGATTTTGGGTCCATGGGCCACTGTGGTGCAAGGACCTGCATGTTTGGTTAGATGGTGTGTCGTCCTATTGTATAATTTTGGTAAATCTAAAGGAGCTTATACAATCAGATTGTATGGTCTGTGGCCACATTTGTACATCTAAAATTACCTGGTTGCACTTTCAGCATCATTCATGGTTAACGGCGCACCGAAGCAACACACAAGCAAAAACATTTTGCCATATGAAAAAACAGGTGACAAATGCAGTAAAAAAAAAAGTGCAAATCGCACCATGCTGAAAAGTCCCATGAGCTACTTTGCCACGTGTAGTATACAGCCTATTGAAGTCAACGGGTTGCCCTATGTGTGTCACTGGGAAAAATGGGTAAAAAAAAATGCGCTCCCACTACTCCTAGGTGTGAATGGGGCCTCAAAGTGAAATTGGTGCGTTTACACAAGAACAATGAGGCTCTTCACATCTGTGTTTCCAAACCCATAGCAAACCACACAGAAAATACACACTTTGCCATGCTTTTCAGAAATGCTGCAAATGTGCATCGTGCTTGTGTTGTCATTACATGTTAAAGAACCCAAATGTGGAAAACGCACTAAAAACTGCAGTAACGCACCATGCGCCGCAAAAATGTCTGGGGCGATTGTTGCTCGTAGGGCAGCTTATTCAAGTGCATGGACTGCCCTATGCGTGATGAGTTAAAACACCCAAAACAAATGCATGCGGGCTGTGAGTTTTCACTACATGAAGATGTGAACAAGGCCTGACAACGGAGTGTCTGTCCACTTCCTCCTATGTACTTTTATAAAGATGGCCATATACTATGCCAGCTGATTGTACAATCTCTGTACAGTTTCCTTTTAGATTTACTAGATCTATGGAATAGGATGACCAATCCATTAAATTTGTATCAAATCAGACAAGCCTTTGTATTACATAGGAGATATAAAGGAAATTTATACAATCAGATTGTACAGGAAGCTGATGGAAAGTAGTATGAAGGAGTTGTGGTTCAAAGTGGTGAACACATCCTATCACAAACCTCCTGTGGTTAAGGTAAGTGAGAGGAAAGCACATTGGGATAGCTGGGCCAGCAATGGCATTAAAAAACGCTACTATTTATTATGACAACTGAAATTCTGCCCGAACAGGTGAACTTATCCTTTAACTAGTAGCTGACTGTGCTATGGCCGAATGATAGCTACAGCACGGCCAGCCAGTTCTGGGAGCCCATCATGTGACATCCTCCTGTGATCACAGATTGAGACAATCAGCAGCTCTTTACCATGTGATCAGCTGTGTCCGATCACGATGTAAACACAAGCCTGTTAACGGCATGCCTTTCCTCACGCTGACAGCGTGTGTACATTGATAATCCAGGGCACTAATTAACTGCTGCCAATCTGCAGCCTCATCTGCGCATATCAGTGAGGAAACATTACCTGTTTGCAAAATTTTATTACTGTAGCGGTACCCCTGTAGGGGCTGCTGAATATTGTGGCTTCACCTCTGCCCAGCCCGGCATTCACCTTAGAAACCATGAACAGTCCATATGTATGTTTTGTATTTTATTGAGGGATTTTGAACTTGGGCTCAAGGAAATTATTGGATGCCCAGAATCAATAGTAGAATGTTATTTGTAGACTGTTTCTCTCCTGTACAATACTTGGTTCCAAGCACAGCTAGAACATGCTAGGCCCAACTCTGACTGTCAGGCCTTAGCAACTGCCATTTGCATCTTCAGGCCCTGCCAGCCCTCCTGACTGCAGCTGCCTGACTCCACTGCCCATGACATCAGCCTCTCCTGCTGGCTGTACAGCCATCTCAGACTGCATACTCCCAGTCCGCTCCGGCATACCTCCCCAGCTCTCCCAACTGTACCTGTCACTCACCAGCCCTCTTGGCTGCACTCTGGTGCATCCCTCCTGGAGACTTACCCAGCAACACTAGCTCCCGTTGTCCTCGGTCCCTCCTGTCCAGATCCTTTGTTTCTCATGCTCTGACTTGCACCCAGACCCAAGGTCACCCCCCTAAGACTGGGGAGTGCCTCAGAGGCCCCGATAACTTAGTGCTCCAGCTTCTTCCACCCGACAACTCCCTAGCAGGGCTGACTCTAGGTATTAGCAGAAGGTCTGTCCCCTGCCAATCCAAGTTGGGGATTGGTCAGCGCTCCTTGGAACACCCCAGGCAGCTCCACCTCTCTTCCACTCATCTCTTCTAGAAGCCAGAGGGTGGTAACTGAGAAGTGATGCTGCATGTGAGTCACCTGCTGCTACTCTAAGCCACTCCCAGCGCACACAGATCAAAATAAAAAGGCCTGGATTACAGCCAGGCCTGATTTAAATTTTACCTGCACTCACAAAAATCCTACTTCTAGCACCTACCTAAAGTAGAGGGTGCTACACTTTCTCCCCCCACCCAAACTCAGCTGGCAGAATTTGAAAAAGTGGCTCCTGGGCCCAGGAGCACGGGCCTCCCATAAAATACATTGGGGGGGGGGGGGGGTTAAGGAAACAACTTGGATGGGGAACTGTACAAATTATGTCCAAAAATATAAATCTGATAGGCATTTACATCTGTACAGTACGAATAAGGCACTTCTAAGCATCTCTCCCTCGTGAAAGACACTGCCCACAGAAATTCTTGTCTCCAGTCAGAGGGTGGGAATGGACAGCCGTCCCATCCCAGAAGACCCTAAGAAGACAAAAAAAAAAAATAGTACATCCTACTCAGACCTAACTATACATTATTTCAAACACAACATAGATATAGCACATACATTTTTTTGTCTTGTTCTGTCAAGAGGGGGTTATAACCTGCCAAAAGAAACCATAGAGGAAAAAAAACAAAACATTTGTATAAAGTGGACAGTCCTCTTAGGAGTTCTTGGTGGGAGGGGCTCCTAAAAAGAGTTAGTATGGGAACAAACCTTACCCAAGTGTCCTTGCAACAGGAAAGTTTCTTCCAACGGGCAACAGTGGCAGCATGGTTTGTTCCTGAAAGTCGGGGAAAAAGGAAAGGACACACGCTGGAACTTCCCAGCAGTCCTTGTGACACTTTTGTAGTGGCTGTACTCCAACAGTTCTACGCAGAAAAGTGGGGATCAGGTAGTCTCTTCCTGTTTCCCCCTGCTCTGACGGAGACCAAGTGGCTCTTCAAAGGCTGTCCTGCCTTCACGATGAGTATCCGGTCCTTGTAGATTGCCCGTCCCAGCCTCCATTCTGGACGAATGTCCACAAAACGGGCTCAGGATTCACTCGCAGGGGCTTGGGAACATGCAAAAAGTCCCAGATAAGGTCATCCTCCCACTCTCCCCGGGAGTTCTCTACGATGTCCATTATGTGGGGAGGGACATATGGGTAATCCAGACCCCACTCCAGAGTGACCCTCCTCTGTACTTCCCGCTGGAGTCAGGAGAGACCTGGGCAGCTCCTTAGGCCTCCACTTTCCTGGCAGGACACAGGCATCCTGGGATCTCACAACCCACTGCCTGTATGTGGGTGCTGAAGGGTCTGTTTAAAAAGAGTTAACTGCTGTAGATTGGGGGGGGGGTTGTCCCTACGGCTTCCTTTGTATCCAGCACCGACTCTGGTTCACCTCCTTCCTCTGAGTCGGCAAGCATGGGAACCTCCCATCTCCCACTCTTCCTCCTCTGAGCTCTCATCAGGGGACGACCACTCTGTCAGTCTTTCCAGGGATCCAAATTTGGCCAGTAGTCTGGGGGAACCCCAATCGATGACCCTGTCCTCACACTCTTAATTCAGCTCACCTGAGGGCGGCCCCCCCTGCACTGGCTCTGCTGGAATCAAGATGGCGAGGGACATGGAAGCAGCCAGCATTTAAGGTACTTCTGGGTCCCCCTGGGCTGTACTCATGGTTGCCAGGCCACGGGTCATAGCGGTCCTCTCTCTTCGTGGGGGAGTCACAAGGGCTCAAATCCGCTCCACCTTTGGGGTATGATGCTGGTCCCGAACTGGCCTTCCGGGATTACCGTGGCTGTAGATGGCAGAGTCCTGAGAGCAGGTCCACTTTGAAGTAGTGTGGATCCTGCTGGGCCGATGCTAGCTGCATCAGCGGTTCGCCGCAATGGCCACACCGCACCCATGCGCTGACCTCCGCGGTTTCTATTCGGCACTCAAGACACAATAGACAGAGCCTCTCTGTCCCGTCGACCATCCTCAAAGCAAACCCCCTGCGGTGCTCCAACCAGGCAGTGTCCGCACCGGAAACCAGGTTAAAGCTGGGTAGTAAACGACCACCCTCCCGCATCTTTTGCCTTGTGTTGTCTGCTGCTATCAGGAAACTTTTGGTCTCCTCCAGGGTGTGGCACCGCCCCCTCGCTTCCAGACGGGCTGGCACCTGTGGAACTCATAGGCAGACTCCGCCCTGGGCACGTTGCTGTAGCCCCTTGTTAGGTTTACTGAAGTTTGCAGGCATGCTGATGCTAGCAGGATTTGTCCAGGCATGTCGCCTGGCACGGACTGTGCCCAAAGCAACTGTACACAGGTGACCATTGACTTTTCCGGTGGTTGCCAGTAGCAACAAAGTTAGTAACCACAAAAAGTCACGTCACGGCAGGTGGGATGGGCGTGTGACGTCCGCACGAGGGAGGAGCCCAGCGTCAGCTCTGGCGGAGGTGCAGTGACAGGGTGCCCGGATGCTTCGCCGTGTGAGAGACGGCTGAGACACGGTCCGGGCTAGGCACAGTGGCCGCTTCCTGGGCTGTTCCGCCTCGCCTCCCGTCCCCCTGCCCCCCCCCCCCTCCGCTGAGGAGACGGAGGAGGACGCCATCCACGGGCCATCCTCCCGTCCATGCTGAGGAGCAGAGTCTGGGCTGCACACACACAAGCAGCATTCCAAGCAGCATTCCTGGCAGAGGATCTTCTTAGAGATCGACATCTTGAGAAGACTCAGAGGCTGGGAGCCTAACTCAGGACGGGTCCCCGTGACTTACCAGTGGTACGGTAGGGAAACAACGTTGATTGTACCCCTAGCTACATGGAAAACTGTGGACTAAAGAAACAATGACTGAAATGTTGAAAAATTAACAACATAACCCCGGTCTCTTAAATCCAGCATTAGCAGCTTGATATTTGACAACTGTCTGACAAAGGAACTGTGTTTTTCTCTCATTAATATAAAAACAGAGTATCAGTATGAATTAGAGGAAAATTAGAGGATGTCCGATTTTTCTCAACAAGGCTGGGTACAGATAACTATCTTCCCGGGGTGGTAAAAAGTGGGCCAAGAACCTGCTCTTCAATCCTACCTTTCCTCATTTGACTTTATGGTGCGATTAAAACCCCCACAGGCTATCTTTTTTTTTTTTCTTCTTTTTTTTGGAGAGGGGGAGGCCTGGAGGAAGCGGGGACAAGGGGGAGAGGAAGGAGGCAGCCAGGTAAGAAAAGGGGAATGTAAAAAGCACAA